>NC_140585.1:872842723-873442723 GCF_964204655.1 Triturus cristatus
CACAAAACAACACGCAATGTGGTGGAGCGCACGTTTGGACTACTGAAGAGCAGGTTCCGCTGCCTCCACAAGAGCGGAGGTGCACGCCAGTACAAACCCATCACCTGCTGCAAGATTATTGCCACTTGTGCAATGCTGCACAACCTTGCCACGAAAAAAGGTACAGATGTGGAACTAACATATTTTGAGGACAACGAGGATGAGTCAGGCCAGCCAGAGGGCAGCGCAGCTAGAGTGCCAACTGCAATCGATGGGAGAGAGAGACGGGCAGAGATCACATGCAACTATTTCTGAGTAAGTGAGGGGACACAGCGAGTTGTGAGAAGTCATGACGTAGTTTAATGTGGCACCACGCCATGAACACATGAACAGGCCAATCTGGCAATATACCATCTATACAAGGAGTATGTCCAGGGTTACGTCACCCAATGGGAAGTGGCTAAGCAGGGCCACATCAATGTTTGCGCATACGCGCTGCAGTGGTGGATTGCACGGCCTGTGCATCCTCACTAGAGCCAACCCCAAGCCGCCTGCTGCTCCTGCGTGCTTCGGGGACGGGGGGTGTGATGCTGCTGCTGGTGTCGATGCTCTCCGCAGCATCCCCTGCAGCAGTTGTCGACGCCTGACTAGTCAATAGCACCCCTAGTGCACTTGTCACCTGCACCATCCCCCGAGACAGGTCGCTGCAGCACTGTGTTAGGCCCTCCTGCATCGTCACAGAGCGCCGGCAAAGTAGGGAAGTCGCAGTTGCCAGACGGTTGAGTGCCCTGCTGGTAGTGTCCCTTCTCTGGCGTTCCCGGCGCCGTGCTTCGATGTCAGCATCTAATTTGCTGCACAACTGCTGGATTGACTGGGACATGTCCCGAATGCCCGCAGCCATGCCGCCAATGTTTGTGTCCATGTTGACTAAGCTTGTCTTCATCACCCGCATGTGCCTCTGGACTGACATAACTGCCTTTGATTGCAGGCGCTGTTGCTTCAACATTTGGCCCTCGAGCCCCAAGAAGACACCATGGCCGTCAGTGGGTGCTGGTGGACTCTGGACACGCGACCTGCGGCGCCCTCTTGCTCCCGTCTGTGCTGCCTGTGAGGTGTGGGGCACAGTGGGATGGCTCCCTTCCTGGTGCCCGGTGCGGTCTTCTGGGCCCATGCTGTCGTCTGACGAGGTGTCGAAGGCTCGTAGCCTGGCTGCTGGACGCCTCCTCATTCTCACACCTGCAAGCGGAGATGTGGCCGGTGATTCGAACATGAGTGGCGATGCTGGCTGTGGTTGTGGTGATGCTGGCTCTCGGTGAGGTGATGCTGGCTCTGTGTGCGGCGAGGCTGGCTGTGTTGGTGGTTCGGCTGCCAGTGGGCCTGCTCCCTGGTCTGAACTCGTGCTGGCTAGAGGTGATTTTTGTGGCCGGTGTGCCGTCTCCCCTGCAGCATGCCCTGTACTGCATGATGTCACATCTGTGGACAGAAAAACAACATTGGCTCAGTGTCCCCGAAGGGCTGCATTGCAAGCGTCACAATAAATCATTTCACATTCCAATCTGTCCTCTGTCTCCTTGTGCCTCGAGTGCGTGACATGCCTTGTTGCCCTGTGACATTTACGTCATGGTTAGTGTTGCCCTGACTACATCTCCCGGAATGCATTGCCTGTCTGCACTGACACGTGTGGACTGCAGTGTGATTCTCGTTTCACAATGGGGGATGTGGGATAGGGGTAGGGGAGGCTACATTGCTGTGCTTTCGTCTTACCTTGGTGTGTTGCGGCTCTGGCAGAGCTGTCGGCGTCCCCAAGACCCACGACGCTCTCTTGCTCGATTGTGGCCGCCACCAGCTCCTCCAGTTCGGTGAGGGCAGGTGCCCTGTTGGTTCCACCTCCGGTCTGGCTGGCCTCCTTCTGGATGTCGCCCATCTTCCTCTTGGTCACAATCCTCAGGTCATACCAGCGCTTTTTGAGGACCTCAATGTCCCTGTGGGTCACTCCCACAGCATTGACCTGCGCCTGGATGGCCAGCCATATGTTGCGCTTTTCGGCCTCAGGCACTTGCAGGGATTGCCTCCCAAACAGCTTCTGGTGCTGCTTCACCACCTCCTCCACCAGCACCTGGAGTTCCTTGGGGCTGAATTTGAGCTTCCTCCTCCTTTCCCCTCCGTCTTTCTGTGTTCTCTGGCTGGACATGCTGTTCGTTTCCCGCTCGCACATGCAACTGCTCCCTGCCTCTCCTCTGCACTCCAAGCCTCTCCAGGGTCGGCTAATTATGTACACCTGCCTGGGTGTGGCCACGTCGGCTAATTGTGTACACCTGCCTGGGTGTGGGCAGTTCCTGGTTGGGTGGGCTGTCGTTGCACAGGATTAGCTGTTTCGTCAAGTCATGTGATGTTATTTACCGAATCCGTACATACCGATTCGGTATTTTCCGATTCGGTAGATACCACCTCGGTATTTTCCGAATCGGTAGATACCACCTCGGTATTTTCCGATTCGGTAATTATCACCTCGGTATTTACCGAATCGGTGAATTCCGATTCGTATTTACCGAATGTTACCGAATCGGTAACTGTTACCGAATTTTTACCTACATATAACTTACCGATTCTAATTTACCGATTCGGTACGGCTCGGTATTTAAGAACCGGTAAAATTTATTTACCTACATGAGGCCCTTAGTCAGAAAAATTTAGTTCAAAATCATTAAATATCTGTTAAGTTAATTTTAGCATAAAAATGTTTGGTTGATTTTAAAAGGGATACAGAAGTCTTGATTTAGATTTACAACCTGGAAGGGGCCTGAGCTTTGATCGTGGCTACAACCACGGCTGCCTTGCCCAAAACTTGGCTGATTCACTCTTCTGTCTCCAGTAATATGTTAAAGGTAAGTTGTGGTTATTGTTGAAAGTTCAAATATGTACGTTTTTCCAAAACAACTATATTCCAAATTAACAGTTTCCAACTAAACATTTTTCAATCAAAGTGTTTGAGACTATTACCCTAATAATTGAACAATAGTCAATACATCAGAGTAGAGGAGAAATGGAATGGACTGGGGTGAATTCGAGGAAGAAAACTGAAAGGAAGCGGGAGAAAGATAGAAGAGGGAATAAGGGAGGAACTAAAGAGGGAGTGTGTGGCAGAGAGCAATACGCAAGACGGCAATAGGGAGTAAGAGGCAGGGTGAAAGAGAGAGGGACACTGAAACTGAGAACAAGAGACCACTGAAAGAAAACAAACAAGAGAGAGTGAGAGATAGGGAGACTAAAGGAGAGAGTGCTATGAAAGAGGCAGATTTTAAGAGAAAGGAAGGAAGAGCAGAGGGCAGGATGAAAGAGGGGAAATGAAATTGAAGGAGAAAGGGAGAGCAAAAGAGAATGAGTGAAGGAAAGAGAGCAAAATCGAGAGCAAAAGAAGGGAATAGAAAAAACATAAAATGGAGGAGTTGCAGAGTTTTTGAAATACGAGATTGTAAAACAGGGAAAGGGAGCAGGAGGTAGAGTGCTAGATTAAGAATGAAAGGCTAAGAGAGAGAGAGACAGAAAACAAACATGCATTAACTCCTCATCTGAATGACTCAGTCAGCAGTTTAATGTAAATCATTTTATGCATTAATAATTGTCGCTGAGTGGAAACACCAGGCAGCACAATTTAAAAGCAAATTTGATCTTGTTATGTTACAAACTTCTTTTAGAATGCTTAGGAAAAGCAACTGACAGGAACATAAAACTCTGAAATAAGAGAGATAGGGCTCGATCACAAAACATGCGGTAGGATTGTTGTGAGCAGATTTCCGGAGGTATTGGTGAGTGACAAGAATGATTGTACGTGTTTGCTGTGTGGGATTCTGCTGAGGTGGTGATGTGTTCTGTTTTTATTTGTGCTATGTTCTTGTACTGCATTTTAACAATGCAATATTGTGTTGTACAGTCATTGTTATGTAACGTTCTGTTTTGACTATTGTGTTTTCCCTCTTAAGTTTTAATTGTCTTGTTAGGTTGCTTTATGTATGTTATTTTGTTATATTCTCTTGTTTACTCTAGATATGCCAACAGATTAGGGGTGGGCGAAATTTGTGAAATTCACTTTTGCAAATTATCGCGAAAATGTAAAAAATCTCCGCAAACACGCGGAAATGTCGCGAAGATGCAGAAGTTTTTTCGCGCCCATTCGCGGTATTTTCTGCGTGGTCGCGGCTCACCAACTTACCCGTGCGGTTGCTCGCGGGCGCGGCCATCTCGTTTTCACTTGTCTCGCGGTGCATGATCGTGAGAAGAAAGACGTGATCGCGCGACGAATGACGTTACTGCGGGCGCGAACTGTCGCGAGACAGCGCAAATGGCTACCAACATTCCAACATCTCGTGGAGAACGCGACCGGATTGGGAAAACTTGTCGGCGAACGCGGGGATTCAGGTAAGGCGATCGCGAGAATGTATTATTTTACAGCGCGAGCAAGCAAAAAATTTATGGTAAAATGCGGATTGCGGAAATTTTGACATTTTCGCGCTCTCCGCGGAATGCGAAAATGTCAAATTATCGCAATTTCCGCGAGCGGAACGGAATTTTAGCTCAGGCCTACAACAGATGCTGTTACATGTCTAGGCAAAAGCAGCAGATGCCTTTAAAGGTCCTGTGAAAATCAACCATTTACTGCTGACTTGGTAAAATAGTGCGCTTCAGTTCTTCGACTACTTAAGACACCAGCTAGTGTGAACTGTGGAAGAGGCAGCGTCTTAAATGAGCTCTTTCAGTGCTTTCTTTGTGTAATATTCCCTATGCTTTCCAAGAGCAGAAGAGACGGTTTTATGATGCTTCCAGAATGAAGAAAGATCCAGACTGCTTGTCCAAACTGAACAGAGTCAATTAATATTAAAGACTGAACAGTCTTTCTGTAAGGAAATCTGTATGCAATATACGTTAAAGTTCCTGTCTTTGTTGACGAACTAATTAACAACTAAAACACACTCCCTTTGTTAAGAACTTAGACTGAAAGGGCACCAAAGGCAACCTGGAAGACTAGCCCAGGTGACACAGTCTGCAGGGTCAGCCCCAATCGCACAGCGCTGAAAATGTCAAGCAGGTACTCAGATTAGCAGTCAGTATGTGCAATATGTGTGGCCAGTCAGACTGAAACCAGGTGAATTAATAATCAAAAATATGCCTGATGTCTTCCACCAGTTCATGTATGCCCTCGGACTCTTATTTCAGAATAGACTTGCGGAAGCTTCTTTCCAGTTACCACTGGGGGTGGGGGGCAGGCCACACTGAGCTCTCGTGCGTTCAAGGTCCTTAACTCTACTCAGTAGGGGAGGTGCTTCAGAGGTGAGGAGAACCTGTTTCTTCCTGGTGCACACAGGTAAAGATGGGGTAGTTGGGGCAAAGGGGGAAAATAATTTCTCATCACCATTTATATAAATATGTATATGTGTTTTACACAGGTGTGGATATAGAGGAAACAGTGATTTTTGCCAGACCTGTTGAATCTTTTTGCTAGGGCAGCAGCCTACTAACATTTTGGAATCTCAATTTGTCGTGCGCATGGTGCCTGTCCAGAACGGGCGTTTGGCACTAACCAGTGTAAGGTCACTTTGCTGTAAATGATCTGCCTTAAGAGTTTGTGGGCATGCAGGGAAACAGGGAGAACGCCCCTATTTGAAACTGGTATCTCCCTGGCAAAGAGCAGCATGTACCGCCATAGCTTTTGAAAGGTTGCAAGGTCATATTAAACATTTTTTTAAACTGCTCATGTCCTAAATTTAAAGTAATCTGTTGCCTTTCTGTTTAAGATTACTATATATAAATACCTTAAATGTATAAATAAAATGAGAACTATCTGTCGCATGGTGTTTTGCATGGGTCATGGAGAGGATTCACCATAGCAACAAGGGATGGAATAAAGCAGAGGAAGATTGGTCTACAGGGAAACCAGATTAATTTAATAGGCCAGATGCATTTGAAGGGCAGACAGGGCTAAGGCAGAGTTAGCACCTAAAGAAGGGCACCTCACAATCATGTACAATCAAGACTCTGTAAAACCACCCTCTGGCTCACACCATGTCCAAAGTTAACTTCTATTCACAGCAGTGAACAGCTGCATAAAAAGGAGAAGGAAAGAACTCAAAAACACAGGCAAGGGCAATAACAATCGACAGTCAAAGCCAAGAGCCGGAGTCACGCCGGCTGTCAGGAATCAATCTGCACCATAATCCCCTGAAGAGAGCGGCCTCGTAGGATCCTATTCAGAACTCATTAGCAGCTTCCTCTCTCTGCTAAATCTCCGCAGATGTTAGCCCGTGAGATTGGCTGAAGCAATTTTTACAGAATTCAGGGTAAGATGTCAGCGGGAACCTTTGCTGGCTTATAAGGCTATTACACTGGGAACAACAGGAAGATTGTGATCCGGTGGAGGGCATCTTGAAGGAGAGATATAGACTCAGAATACAGACAGGAGCATCGAAGGGCTTATCCTTGAAGAGCAAGTCAATGCCCTTTGCTGGAATGCCGGCTGACCCAGCTTGCTGCGGGAGGTACTAAGGTAGCCACGTTAATTTTCTTGTTCGAACAGCCATCAATCTACCATTGGTAGATGAGAAAATCTTTATACAATCTGATTAAATTGCCAACTGCAACTGCCAAAAAAAGGAAAGGGGCAGAATCAGAAAAATACATTTTTCTTACAATCTTGGTAAAATATTTAGGACTTCTCATCCTTATTGGCAGAGGCATGTGGATCTCACCTTTTAGCTGTCTGCTGGCATAAGACCTATTGCAAACAATACTAAATAATTACAGATTTTTGGGACAGCCATTTCGTATCATTGGTTGGATTTCTTGTTAATCTCATTTGCTTGTTTCTTATTCAATTACTTTTTTCCCTGTACCTGTGTTTTGTTTGTCACTTCCCTGAAGAATAGCTTTATTACCATCCTTTTGATTGGATGACTTGCCGCCTTTCACTTCACATTTTCATGGAACTGTGCTTTTCTTTGCTTTTGCCAATCGATTTGAGTGAATGTGTTTTCTTGCTCTTTCCTCCTCTATCCTGCGTCACCTTTCACACCCCTACTTCACGCCCTCACTCTTTTTGCTCTCCCACCCCCCAGGCTCATCCGTTACATCCTAACCCATCCCCAATGCAACCCAGCACACAAGCATAAAACAAGTACCGGCAATAGCCAATAGGACTTGCCTGTGAAAGAGCCATTAGCTTTGCCAAAAGGTTTTAGTCACTTTGTTGCTGTTCAACATGGCTAAATGTTGAGGGGGTATATAAGAGTGGAGTGTCGTAAAGTAGAGTAGAGTGGAGTGTTATGGAGTGCCGTGGAATCCCATGCAGAGAAATAGAGCAAAGTGTTGTGGACTGCTCTGAAGGTGGTAGAATGTCGTAGAGTGGAAGGGCTTAAAGTTGAGTGGAGTACAATTGAATGGTTAGAGTGTAGAAGTGTGTTGTAGAGTGAAGTGGCACAGAGTGGAGTGGCGTAGAGTAGTGAACTAGAGTGGAGTTGAGTACTGTGTCATAGAGTGGAGTAAAGTGGCTTGGAGTGGCATAGAGGGAGTAGCAAAGAGTGGAGTAGAGTGGAGTAGAGTTTAATGGAGTAGAGCATAATAGAGTGGAGTATTGTGTAGTGTTGTAGAGTAGAGTGGAGTGGACTAGAGTGAAGTGGCGTAAAGTACAGTGGTGCAGAGTAGACTGACGCAGAGTGTATTGGTTTTGAGTAAAGTGGTGTAGAGTCCATTGGCATAGAGTGAAGTGATGTAGAGTAGACTGCAGTTGCATAAAGTGCAATGGCATAGAGTAGAGTGGCGTAGAGTGCATTGACATTGAGTAGATTGTTTCAGAGTAGAGCGAAATGGCCTAGAGTAGAGAGGAGTGGTGCAGGGTACAATGCCGTAGAGTGCAGCAGCATAGAGTGAGTGATGTAGAGTGTAGTGGTTCAGAATAGATTTGAGTAATGTAGAGTGGAGTGATGCAGAGTAGAGAAGAGTGGAGTGGCATAAAGTAGAGTGGTGTAAAGTAGCATGGTGCAGACTACAGTGGTACAGTGGCAAAAAGTGCAGTAGTGTAGTGGCGGAGAGTGCAGCGGTGTATAGTACACTGGGGTAGAGTGAACTAGCATAGGCTAGACTGGTGCAGAGAAGAGAGGTGTAGATTAAAGTGGCGTAGAGTGCAGTAGTGCACAGTACATTACAGTGAAGTAGAGTTTACTGGCATAGAGTACATTGGAATAGAGTGGAGTAGAGTGGTGTGGTGTAGAGTGCAGTGACATAGAATGGAGTGGCATAGAGTGCAGTGGCGTAGAGTAGTGTAGTGTAGAGTGACACAGAGTAGAGTGGCACAGAGTTCAGTGACAGAAACTGCAATGTCGCAGAGTGAAGTGTTGTAAGAGTGCAGTAGTGTAGAGCAGAGTCGCGTAGAGTGCATTAGTGTAGAGTGTAGTTGCACAGAGTGGTGCAGAGAAAAGTGATGTAGAATGCAATGGTGTAGAGTGCAGTGGCGTAAGATGCAGCATTGCAGAATAGAGCATGGTGCTGTACAGTACAGTGGTGCAGAGTACGTTTGCGTAGAGTGCAGTGGCATAGAGTGTATTAATTTTGAGTAAAGAGGCATAGTGTGCAGTGGCGTAGAGTGCAGCCGGCTAGGGTGGCGGGGTTTAAGGTAGATTGCAGTGGTGTAGAGTGGAGTAGAGTGGTGTTACATAGAGTGGAGTGGGGCAGAGTAGAATAATGTGGTGTAGAGTACAGTGACTTACAGTAGATTGTTTTAGAGTTGAGTGAAGTGGTGTAGAATGCAGTGGCAAAGAGTAGAGTGTCATAGAGAGTAGTGTTGTAGAGTGCAGTGTCAAAGTGGATTAGAGTGGACTGTGCAGAGTGCAATAGTGAAGAATGCAGTGGTGCATAGTGGAGTAGTGTGGGGTAGAGTGCATTGGCAAAGAGTAGAGTGATGTCGAGAAGAGAGGAGTCAAGTGAGGTGGTGTAGATTGGAGTGGAGTATACCAGGGTGTATTGACAGTGTGGAGTGGTGTAGTGTCAAATGGTGCAGAGTAGAGTGCATTGGCGTGGGTGGAGAGGTGCAGAATGAAGAGGAGTGGGGTAGAGTGGAATATGCATGGTATGGTAGCGCAGTGCCATTAAAGACAACACGTCTTCAATTGAAATGACCATTACATTTGCAAAGACATACATCTTTACTGATAAACGTATATAGAACACAAACAATAATGTGTGAAAATGTCATCACCTGGTGTATTTGGTTTGATCGTATTAAAATATTTGATTCACCACACTTCAGAATTACCAAACATATGTGCCTCGTTTGTGCTTTTCACATTCTGAAACGTCTGCACAGTTCTTTTACAGACATTTAAATTTTGTTTTGTGCTAGGAAAAAATATAACATCGTGCAGCGCACCCTGAACAGCCAGCATGAATGTAACATAAATACTCTCACTTTGAAGTCAGAGAAAAAAAGTAAACACCAAGCTCCCTAGAAGACAGAGCGTGACATTTGACCTCTGTCTTTGAATGCACAGCAAATGTGGTAAGATAAGAACAAGATTTAAAGGCCGGTTTACAAAAATTCAGCGCTGGTGGAAGAATGCAATAAATATGAATTGGGCAATGGAAGGGAGGAACTCAAGTTGGACGGCATAAACCAAACAAAGCCAGCAAGTAGAACACAAGCAAATGTAAGTCACAAACCACGAAGCCAATGGTAAGCAATGGGTGAGTGCATTCCCTGGGAAATGTTCCAAATGTCCCCGAAATGTCGTTAGCAAACCAGACAGCTGCGTTCTCTGGTAAGCTTCGACCTAAACAATTTATCCATGCGAGAAGATGGAAAAAACACCAGTAACACTAAAGAATCCCAACCTGAAAATAAAAGGCGAACAGATGCAACAAGAAAAAAAATGACTGCATGGGTACTGTGATGAGAACCCCCCAAAAAACATAGCGAAACAATTAACAACAAAGATCTGCAGGGATCCGGTGCTGCTGCAGAAGATGTGGCGCCTATCCGGTGTGTATATAGGTTACTGCAAGCTTTTCATTTGAGGATCCCAAGCCTTCCACCATCCAAGCTCTGCGCAGCTGTACTGATGCACACACTGCGCTGTTCAGGCTAGAGTTGCCCCTGGACACTGCTGTATTCAAACCAGCGCACTTCTTGAGCACAGGAATTGTTCTTTCACTACCTACAAGAACCACCAGAAGGCAATGCACATTGTGCAAGGCATTGAGCCCATGACGGACAGTGTCGCTGCACGAATTCGTTGAGACACACATACTTACCAATGCGGTACATTTTTTCCTGTATGAAATCATCTTCTTATTTAAGAAATCTCAGTGTTCTGAGCAGCCCCTGTAAGTGGGAAGTTACCAGCATGGGTGTATTCATTGGATTTAAAATAATTTCAAAGTCTGAAAAATTATAGAAACCCTGCAGGGTTTCCATAATTTTCTGGGGCACTCCTGACTTTTTCAACAGAGCTATTAATGCATTCGTCAGTATGGAACACTTCTCAACAGGGCATTACATTTAAAATGGCACATGGTACACTTCTCATCAAGGCATTATATTTAAGACAGCACAAGGTACACTTCTCAACAGGGTGTTATATTTAAGAGACCCAAGGTACATTTCTCAGTGAGACATTATTTTTAAGAGAGCACAAGGTATATTTCTCAAGAAGACATTATATTTAAGAGAGTAAGAGAGCACAGGGTACACTTCTCAACAGGGCATTATTTTTGAGAGAGTACATAGTACACTTATAAATATTGTATTATGTTTAAGAGAGCGTATGATACACTTCTCAACATGTCATGATATTTAAGAGAGCGCAAGGTATACCTCTCAACAGGACATTCTATTTGAGAGAGCACAAGGTACACTTCTCAACAGGGCATCAGATTTTAGAGAGCACACATTACACTTCTCAATAGGGCATTATATTTAAGAGAGCACAGGGTACACTTCTCAATAGGGCATTAGATTTTAGAGAGCACACAATACACTTCTCAACAGGGCATTTTATTTAAGAGAGCACAAGTTACACTTCTCAACAGGGTATTATGTTTAAGAGAGCGTACACTTCTCAGCAGGGCATTATGTTGAAGAGAACTCGGGGTACACTGTTCAACAGGGCATTGTATTTAAGAGAGCACATGGAACACTTATCAACAGGGTATTATTATGCTTCAGCAATGTAGATGATCTTGATTTGCACATTTTCATTGCAGAACGTCTGTTTTTAGCTGCACTGATTCCAGGCAAGTGTTCAGTATAATGTCATAATCTAAAGACAGTGGCATTTCGAATCTCTCTCGCTCTCTTTCTTCCTCCCCTCCTTTTCATGTCAGTCCTGAAAGCCTGTCTTCGTAAATCTGTTAACATCTGAGTCAGAATTCTTCTGTCTGCTCTTGAGATGTCACATGGAAAGTTGATTACCGTCACATAACAACGATAGGGAGTGATGATTGTTGAAGTCAGTACATTAATACGTCCTTCATGCTCTGTCTCACTCACTGTATCCCTCTAGCACCACCCCTCTACCCGGTGCTTAATTTGCAAAATTTAAATGCATAAAAATTATAAGATCCAGGGCCCTTGTCAGGAGGCCTTGGCAGGTTGCAACACCCATTGTACCTGCCAACACTGCCAACGACATTATGTACATAACTACTAACTATCACATTCCTACAAGTGTAATAATTCAGACTTTTCCAGGCCCAAAGGGCTAAAAGAATGGCTTGGGAGGCAGGTATTGGTCGTTTTTATGAATATTGAATAAATGAACAACTGTTGTTCTGCTCATCTCTAAATTACTTACACAGCACCACCATGTGGCAGACTGTCATGGTTGCCAGTGTTAACAATTAAGTGCTGGTGCTTTGCTCCGGAAACCACCGATACAAATTAAGCACTTACCAGAACTAGTATCGTCTTGCAAATGGTTGTTCCCCATGGCAATAGACTGACTTAATCATATGAGAGCATCCAAAAAGTCAACATGTTAGGCCCTCCCATAAATCCATGGAAGCTCGCTTCAGGGGCAGCTATTGAAAATCTCCCTTACTGTGATTTGTTGGATCTTTTCCTGGCAGGAAGACGAACCAACAGAAAACAGTTCTGAAACATGGCAAGAAGCTCATTGAAAATGGAGGGATGTGGAGTGTGTGAGTGCCCTGACCTGAAGTCAGATGGAGACCGAGCATCACAAACGAAGATGGATGTGGATAGGGTGGAGTTGCCCAAAAGAACTCTGTGTGATGTGAAGAGTGTGGCGCAGGCCCCAACTTGTCCAGAGGTCTTTGGGAAATTTGGGCAAAGAGACCATGGTAAGCGACAGGCAACCAAGGGGAACATATCCCTTGGGTAGTCGACTCATGGGTTCCATTAATATTCAAATTGATTTTATAACCTGCCAATAACTTTATGAACCTGGCTCCCATGATTGGTAGGGCATATATCATCGTCATATATACAATTTGTAAAAGTAGAGACCGTCCACAGTGCGCCACGGCTGAGGTTATCAATGATTTGGTCCAAATATCTGCCTGGGTAACACTAGTAATGTGTTGGGACAGGTGCGTTTCAGTGCAATGAAGGTGTGAAGGTATTCAATCTATCCTTGATTTGCATGGGGTGCTGTGTGGCATGTTTAATGCATATATGTATGGTAGATGCATAGTTGTTACTGTATACATTAAGAAGGAAGTGCATCTTCAACGAAATCCAAGTTGACAATTGTGTATTCTACATTGCATCCCGTCTATGTGAGCAGCTTGACTTTTTACTTTAGTCGAGGCATGGTAGTTCACTTGTTAAAATAGTTTAATAATTTCTATTATGGCAACATTCTTTTTCCAGAGATTATCCTCAACTTTCTTTCTCTGCTCAAATTTTGGACTGATTGGTCGCAAAAAAGCTTGGAAAGTTATTCTGCCAGATGTACATCGTGTTGGCCAGAACTCTATGGAATTCGCGTTGGGTTAAATTGATCGTTTGTCAAAAGTGTTACCGTAGGGCAGAAAAGTAGGCCTCAATTACCCATCTGAAATGATGACCAGCTCTTTGTGCTTTTGAAGCCAAGATAGACCTTGTTTACTTTCCTTGACCTTCACTCACCAGTGTCTTGTAGTCTATCTGCTGCCTGATGAGCTTGTCCTCGCTCAGTGAGTAACGCGCCTCTCCGGTGATGGAGTCGATGGGACCTTTTTCCATCTGCTGCTTGATGGCACAGAAGAGAGAGAAAAGAGGCTCTCCTGCACACTCCTAGGTAAAAAAAGAGAGAATACAGGAGTGTGGTAAGCAAGGAATGGCTACTCTCAGTAAAACATGAAGTTTATATGTTACAACATTGGGTGTCAAAATAGCCTGCAACAATGTCAAGTACAGAGTATGCACTACCATTATGCCATCACGGCAAGCATATGTACAGGTAAGAGCAAATTTACTACTTCCACAATCACACAGCACATATGTGGGGAGCTGGGAATGCAATTCACATTCTGCGTAACCACAGAAAGCGGTCCGTTTCTTACACAACCGGAAGCGTGTAACATTTAAGCTATTGAGTAAGGAAAAGAGTTTGAGAAGCATGATTTTAATAAACTCTTAATGCCAAGGTTACAATTTGCTGTCGCAGTTCTCTTTCGTCCAAGGCCTACATTATAGCTGAACTCAGCTGCTATTATGAGGTTACTAGACTTTGCTATAGCTGTCACTACTCTGTGCTCTGAAATGGAAATAAGTCTTCATTATGTGTCCTACTCAGGGTCCTGGGAGTACCAGACATAGAATGTCCTTCCTGTGGTGCAAGTTACACACAGGAAACAGAATTTACAAAGCAGTGTAAACACCGTGCTGCCGTTCCAACATAGGTGTTACAACAAATGTGTCTTTACCACTCATTCCTTTACCACACATCATTACAACGACATGTCTTAGGAAAAGCGGTGTTCGACTTTAAAGTCCAATGCTTTCCCTACTGTTGCACAGACTGGAATTGGAATAGTAAATATACTGCTACAAAGTCCAGCGCTTTCCCTTAGGAATGTTGTTATAAGGATATGTGTGGTAACGTAATGCGTGGTAAAAACGCATTTGTTGTAAAGACTGTGGATGAACGGCATGCATGGTGAAAGCATGCGTTGTTCCGACATACAGCCATTACATACAGAAGGGTACATACACATGCATATGACTACAGAGCACAGGCACCATTTAATACGACTGAACAGGAAATTGAACAAACTGAGCCTCAGTGATTGGCACACAAAAAAAAAATACCTATTATCAGCTGATATATCAAATCAAAACTCAGTCAGGGTGCTCTCTGACAGAAACCTGTTGTTACTTACAGGTTTGCATATTCAAATTTCACATTTCTTGCATGACTATTTTATATGAAGTGTGCACTGTAGAACTTTTCACAAGCAGCTATTCACACCTGAGGCATAAAACTGAAATTAAGTTAAAATTGTATAGCCCCTTGTATGACTAATGCATTGAATATTGTATTTAGCTTGTAATATGAATGTGCAGCGATACAATGGTGAAATAATCAATTCTGAAGACTTCCCTGCCTGAAGAAGGAGTATCTCCTACTATACATTGCTATAAATAAATCTGTATTTTTAAAGCACAAACTACTCACCCTTACGGGTCTCAAGGCGCAGGGGGCCGTCGTGGAAATTAAGTGAGCTATTGCCCAGAGTCACATGGTGCTGAGCTGAGCTGCCTCCGGAGCCAGGGATCGAACGGTGAACCCTGTGCTCCGAAGTCAGCTGCCCTGGCAGCTGCACCACACCTCTCCACTGCTAAAACACGTTGGATTTTCGATCCGCATTGACAATGGACCTCAGTCTTACCATTACAAATGTCATTAGGTTTGCCAGACCTGGTAAGTCTCGTTGAAAGCTGGTACCTGTTTCTCACTTTCCACCCTGTTAATGCAGGAGAACAAATGCCACAAGTAAAACTAGTGAAGTAGTCACGCTTGATAAGGGGTTAATTGAGATATTTGCTTCACAAGTCATTGCCAAAGCTGCAATGAACTGATCATTTGGTGCTGTATCTGGTTTGCGTTTTGCTTTCAAAACTAGGAAGGCTTCAGAATTCTGCACCTGGGAAATTACAGTCAGAATACTCTGCCAATGTAAACAGATGCTGGGAAGTGCGCACCACATTTGTGTGAAGTGGACATTGGTACCAAAGTGCTTCTGCGACTGGGTTATTTCAAATGTGTAACGGAGCCTAAGAATATTCCATGCTGTGCTGGAGAACTCTTCTGCGTGGATATTTTGTACCGGATAAAAAGAAATCAAAATTCTATGTGAGGAAAAGTATATCCTCCCGAAGCACTATTTGCACATCAGAGTTGTTGTGGTAGTAAATGCTCCCAAAATAATAACTGTATTAGTTAATAACATTCCCATAATTACTCTTTTAGTAAATTTACCCTCTAGAATTTGTATACCATTTACTAAGTGATAAAGATTGTATTTCCTTGGCATCAAAATAACGGTGTCAGTACACTTCTCCAATCAGCTGGTTCTTCCATCAGAATGCACTCTCTCATTTATGTTTGCATTTGTTAATTTTGTTGCCTTTTGGTAATTTCGGAGCATGGATTATTGTGGATGTTTTTGTGCCAATCAAATCAGTAACTTAGTTTACAACAAGTTCTAGTACATGATTTCCCCATTGTATTTACAACACCAGTTCATGATGTACCATCAAAACCAGTAAATAGATGTGCCACCAGGAAGTCAACAAGTGTAGCGTTGCGCCTTTGCTAATTCATCTGCTATGCAGATGATTGCGCTGGTAGATTATATGCCGCTTTATCAAAAAGCCTTCAGCAAAAAGTTCCAATGTATTGAGATCTAGATTCTGTGGGCCACAAAAAAAATGACACTAGTTTATTTTTCAATGAACATGGAATATGTTGTTTCTGAGTTCTTTGTTTTACAATTTTTCCAGCTTCACCAAAGATAAGAGAAGTAATTTAATTTTGCTCTGTTACCTGACCCATGTAAAAGATGTAGATTGTGAATCCCTTTAAGATTGTGATTGGATTACATAGGGGAAAACAAGGTTCTGAGAAAGACACTGAATGAACAAAGGTATGGGGCGGAAACATGTCGCCCCCACATTGCAAGGATGTGCAATGCTTGGTTTTTAATTTGTGGAAACCACTTTGCAAGCCAATAAAATAAAGAATCCTAGGTTCCTACAGAATTTTAAATGAGTGGAGCTCCCCTATCAAAAGCAATCCTGAGACACAAATACATTGAGGTGACTAATGAGATTGATGATGTATCAAAATAGCAATGATAATGGGTGTCAGTATGACAGTATAAGGTGCCAATTCAGTGCTTCACAGATGAGAGTCCGCAGCCTAGAAAGCAGCTTGAGAGTCTGAAGCAGCCAGCTCACGCGATCCTAATCACAACTTTAGAAATGTTACCTCAAGGAGCTGGCTAATGTTGCAAGTCTACCCAGCTGGTTTCTGTTTGTGAAATTAACAGTGGAAGGGTAACTTTGCAAGTTTTGTCTTTCTTTCCAATTTGAGTTGGATTCTGTTGGTGCCACTGGAGTCTAGCTACCCTTCAGGCCTGTTCTTCTGCCGAACTTAGCGAATCTATTACAGGTGCGGGCAAAGGAGGAGCTGCTGTTACCTCAGCCTGGAAACGCATATAAAAATGGAGGGGCTCCAGGTTCCTATGGTGAACTAGATTAATTGTCATTGCCTTCAGGAAGGTAGGATAGGGGCATAGGCAGGGACACTGGAATTATGCGGCAGTGGTGGGCTGAATTATGTGGGAGGGTTGAGTAAATTATGTGGCAAGAAAAGGCAAATTATGCTGCATTATGCAGCACATTTTTCGATAGTATTACTTCATTATTTTGTCAATTGTAAACTTGTTAACACTATCTGCGCATTCGTTGCACATTTTTAGTGCCAGTTTAACACCCAAATATAGCAATAAGCAGTAGAAAGGTGACCAGTCCAACTTTGCAAAGAGCCTTTCACTGTGTGGCAACACGTGTTGCTGTGTTTATACGTTTGAACTGTTTGAGCTAGAAACACACTTTTTTTGTTAAAATCTGTAGATTATGCAGCAGATGATAGATTATGTGGCAAATGCGGCAAACATATAATTATGCGAAAATCGCAGCGACCGAACATTCACATAATTTCTGTGTCCCTTGGCATAGGTGATGTGACTGGACTCGGTCTCATGACTCAGCTGCTGCTGCTTATGCCAGCATTTTTCCTCTCAATGAGAAGATATGCATGTGGAGATGGCAGGCCCCTGAAGTGTCCAAACCTGTCCCTGCCTTTCACTCAGGGTTACACTGGGCCCCAGCGCTCAATACTCACAGTTAGTTGCCCCACTGTGTCTTGTTTTGTGTAGAGTTGCAGGTCTGGGTGTAATCCAGCGCTCCTCAGGCACAGGCAGTCATATTAAATAGCGGATCAAAACATCGTTATCTCAGCGAGGCACATCTCAGCCCACAATGTCCTCAGGCCACTCAGGTCAGTGGCGCCAGATCCTCAAGGCCTGGAGCACACTGCACCCTCCAGCAAATCATGATACTCTAGAAAGGCCAGACTTATGCACCAGGCCTCCTCTGCTCGCACCGCCCAACGCCAGACCACACTTTTGACCTTCATATACTACCGCCTTCGGGTTTCCCTACGAGAGCTGTGTCCCCAGTTCCCTGATGAACTTCCTGCCCTAGGGGGCACTCCAGCCTTTGCTTATTAGCACCCCCCGTAGGAACCTTATCACTAAATTATATAATGCATCACAGAGAGATGGTATGGCTGTTCAGAAACACTCTTAGATAAGTTGAACACCATACTTGAGGCCCCCGTTGAGTCCAGCAGATAGGAGCTTTAGTTGTGCACTGACGGGTATGCTCACATGTAACTGTAACCTATGTCTTACACATTTCAAATATTTGCAACAAAAGTACTATACAGCTACCAAATTGTTTATATATGGGCTCAGAACAGATGTGAACTGTGTGCGATGTAAGGGCTTTGGAGGCAGACTTCATACATCTAGCTAGGACACTGACGTAATGAAAATTAAGGGGGCCCCCCTGCAAGGTATATGGAGGGACCCGCTCCAGACTCATTCAGGAGCTCTCGGGCCGGAGTGCTGTGCTGAGTGGGCCCCCTGGAGCTTGGGGGCCTCCCGCACTGCGGGGGCTGCGGGGGCCTGTGTTATGTCACTGAGCTTGAGTATGTGATCTGGTTCGACATTACTGGGAGCAAATGGGGAAAACTATCACAGAAGTGGTGAGGGAGCCAGTGAAATCCACCCCCCCTCCCCCAGATGGGCTCTCTTGGCCTCGTCAAACATTTAAAATGGTGACAGTGGCCCTACCATTAGCAAAAATGAGGGTGGCTATACATTGGGGCAAAACGTCACACTCAAAGACCAAACAGTGGCTCTGTGACCTAGCATCAGCTGGAATTATATGCTAAGGAACTTCCATGGCCCTCGCGGCCTAAAGACATCTTGAGCCCTTTTGCTACCTACCTGTTATCAATCCCAGTTGAGTCCTAGTGGGTTGGGTTGCTCCAATATTCCAGGAAATAATAACCTAGCTGTATCTACATGAATTTGCATCTATGACATAGTAGGGCACCATGTGATATGTAACATTATATATGGCAGTTGGTGGTATCATGTTTATGCTTGTTGTATAAGATGAACAAAAACTGAACTGGGGCGTTTATCGATTGGGAGTCAGTGAAGTTCTTTGAGATGTGGAGCAATATGTGTGCAGGGAGGTAGGTTGAGGATGAGTCTTGCAGTGGTGTTCTGAATAGTTTAATGACTGTTCAAAAGATTCTTAGTGATTCCTGCATACAGTGTATTTCCGTAGACATGACTGCTGGTAATCAGGTCCTGTGTAATCATTTTCCTGTTGTTCTCTGGTAGCAACATTAAGATCTTTTGCAGTATCCTAAGAATGTGGAGCAAGTGGAGGTTACTGCATTTACTTTCCTTCCAAGATCACCACTTCAGTTTTGTCTGTATTGAGTTTGAGGCAGGTGGATTACATTCCTGTGGTTATCGTAGTCATGTAGGTGGTGAAGTTGTGTTTTTAGTGGAGTCATGTCTGGCAGAGAGAGTATCAGTCGGGTGTCCTCTGCAGAGGAGAGCATGTTGATGCTGCGCAATATGAGGTCTGCCAGTGACACCAGGAAGACCGTCTACCATGCACTCATCACCAGCAGACTGGACTACGGAAACGCTCTCTACGCCAGAATCAACAAAAAACTCCTCCACAATCTCCAGACTGTCCAGAATGTCGCAGCCAGACTTATCCTCGACGTCCCGCGACATGATCACATCACCCAACACCTCCATGACCTCCACTGGTTTCCTGTCAAACTGCTCACACACGCCTACAAAGCCCTCCATAACACCGGACTCAAATACCTCAACAAACAAAACTCCTTCATCGCCCCCAAGAGATACCTCCACTCTGCCGACCTAGCCCTAGCCACGGTCCCCCACATCCACAAGGCCAGAGCGGGTGGTGGATCCTTCTCCTACCTTGCTGCCAACACCTGGAACGAACTCCCCCTCTGCATCAGACGAAGCTCGACACTGCACCAATTAAGAAAGGACCTCAAAACCTGGCTCTTCAAATGACCTACGGAGCTGTTCTAACCTCCAACCCCTCCCCCAGCGCCTTGAGACCCTCACGGGTAAGTAGCGTGCGTAAAAAACCCTGACTGATTGATTGAGTGAGGGAGGGAGGGAATGTATCTGTTGAATAACGTTGGACTCAGAAATGATCTTTGGGGAACACCACATAAGTGGTTCCTGCCATGTAGGGTGGCAGGCTGACTCTTTGTTCTTCCTGTGAGGATGGAGTGGATTCATTTAAAGTCAGGCCCTTGGATGCCTATTTCATGTAGTCTTCTGATCTGGGTGGAATGGGAGACCATGTTGAAAGCTTTTAAGAGGTCAAGCAGAATAAGGGCTCTGTGGTCGAGGATCAGCCTGATGTCTTCTGTTGCTGCAGTGACAGCAGTCTTGGCAAAGTGGTTGGGCCAGAAACCTGACTGTGTGGTGTCTAAGAGCTGGTGTGTGTTGCGGTATTGAGAGAGTTGCCTGATTTTGTTTACCATGACCTTGGCCGGGTAGGGGGAAGGGAGATTGGGTGGTAGTTTGCTAGTTTATAGGCACCTGTCGGGGGTTTCTTCAGCAATGCATTGACCATGGCATGTTTCCAGGCATTTGGGAACTTCTCCGAGGTAATGGCACCCAACATGAGTGACCTCTTAGTGGCAGACATCTTGCCATTCGGAGTAACACACCAACCGCATTGCGTAGGCATCAGATATGGCTGGAGGATCCTCCTAGAAAATGCAGAAAAGTCTCTCGACCTAACTGAGTTAGTGGGAGAACGAGTCACACATAGTAGCTTTTCAGAGGTGAAAAAGGATTCAAACATGGCAATGCTGTTGCTTGTTTCAACATCTTGACTATTGCTTTATCTGACCTAATCTGAAAGTTGCTGGTAAAAGCAGACTTTCTGTGCTGCCAGAACAGTTTCAGTGTTTCTGTTAATCATAATTCATTTCTATCACCTTGAGAGTAAAAATACCTGTGTCCATACTAAGAAATATTCAAAGATAAAGTGCCTATTAAGTGTCTACTGTGTTGAGCACGTTTTTTGCTTTATGTGTTGGGAATCTTGTTTAAGTTTTTATTTTATATAACAGGGTCAGGCGCATCCTTTCATAACCAACCTTGCTAATTCAAAAGCATTGCAAATCCCTTTCAACAAAATCGCACCCACAGTTGTGTTGAGAATGTACTGCAGCAATGCTGTGAGTAGCACACAATGTTAACTTATTGCCTGCTGCGTTGCTAAGCAACCTCCACACATTGCGTAGCCTTGAGACACTGTAAAATGATGTGAAATGCGCAAGCTGATTTTACTGTGACTTGGTGAGATGGCACCTGTCACTACAGAGGTGGTGCAAATGTCTGACATTTACAAGTCCAATCTATACCAAAAGAGCACACCTACTTAGACATTGATTCCAAAAAGGGCCGTGACAGACACAGGATGGCAAAAGTACTGGATAAGCATGGTTAAGGCTTGAGACCATGTCTGTCTGTGTGACATGAGTAGTTTGGACATGGGTTGCGTGGTTCTATGAGTCCTTATCTGCCTTCAAATTGCTATACTATAAGCACTTACAGTAACACTTAGACTACTAGTACTAGACCCCCTTAAGTTGCTCCTTTAACCCAAGAAGGCTTCTCTAGGCACTAATATTATCACCGTGCAGCAGGTAGGTCCAGAGAAACATGCAGGAAAGTTGCAAAAGATTGTTTAATACTAATTGCATTAATTCAGATGGCACATTATTCAAGCTTGAACAACCTGAACTTCACCTCTGTGGCTTCCTTTCACGGAGAATTTGAAGAGAAGGTTTCCCACGAAGGGATTCTGTGGTTCCATGAGGGAAAGTATCTCTAAATGCTGGATGAAGTGGGGCAAGATATCACATGGCCTTGGAAGCATGGTCTTTTTTACTGAGCCCGACATCCAGTCAACCTGTAGCATTTTTTACTTATTGTCGCTGTATAGGTACTGCAGCTTGTGAACATGGAAGACTTGGTATCAATCAACATGAGAGTTAACGATTAGCTAGCAAGTCTTTTGCACTGCTAGGAGATTCTTGGGACATGAGAAGTGCTAAGAAACAGTTCAGTGTCATTGGTGCACAATTGAAATGAGATTTGTAATTCAGCCAAATATTTGAACAGGGGACCTTGCTGAAAAATACCAGGGCCAGGGAGAGGCAAGACCCTTGGTAAGGATGAGTGTCGACCACAGCAGACCGAGATAAGGAATAGCTGAAAGAAGCCTGTCCATTATAGAATGAGTAGACCAACAGAGGCTGTAATCACTAACCGCCCCCTCTATAGACTGCGTGGCAATATGGATATTGAGGTCTAATGTGTCAAACGCTGCCAAAAGGTCTAGAATACCCGACGGATACATCATCCGCCATCTCCAGGATGTTTGCCAAATGCCAAGTAAGGCTGTTTCAGTCATGTGACCTGGTTTAAACCCTGGCATGGCATATTGCAAGAGGACACTGGAGCTGATGACCTCCGACTTTCGTCATTTCTTTGGCTCCCGTAGACAAACTTGAGGTGGGGCATCATCAGGGCCAGACTGGGAACCAAAACTGGCCCTGGCAAAGTGCTCGGCCGGCCCCCCGGGGGGTTAGGTGTGCGGCCGAGCTCTTTGCCAGGCCGATTTTGTTACAGGGTCGATTTTGCAGCTACGCTGCAAAAACGACCCTGTAACAAAAACGGAACCCAGGGGACCAAAACCAACTCCCACCCGTGCGGCCCACCGGGGGATTGCCCGGTGCCCGCTACAGCCAGTCCGGCCCTGGGCATCATGTTAGCCAGGGTGCAGATGGGAAATGTAGCCTTTTCCCCACAGATGTGACCAACCCCTCTTTTAGGCCTGCTGGCATAGGGTTTGCAGCAAATCTTTCTTATGTCTATGTGTAAACGTAAAATGGAAGATGGTCCAGTGCAATATTCAGTGATGTTAAGAAGACAAAGGGACCACGCAAATACATTTAGTGACACGAGGGGCATCCAGTATAACGTTTAGTGATCAATAGTAACAGTAAGAGGATCTACAGAGTAGTGTTCAGTCTGACTTATTAGGAAAAATGCCTTTTTGCTCAAAATTATAGCAAAAAGTGTATCATTCTATTTTATGAACAGGTCCATGATCACCTGACATGTCCACTACACTTATACAACGGGTCGTTTTTAAAAGGATTGGTTCCTTTTTGAGATACAGGAGTTTCGTTTCTAATTGCATTTTTTATCTAACATGTAATATAGACTTTGTTTTTGCTGCATGGGTGAATGGATACCGCTCCGACCTCATTAAATACCGCCCACCTAATAAAATATTTAACTCATTTGAAAAGACATGCAAAAAGAGAAATACATTTTATTTGAATTACTAAATTAAAGACTAAACAAATTCTTTGAAACAATGCAAAAGTTGCAATTCCAAAATGTAACATATTCATGAATACATTTTGGCATAATTCATAGTTAGCTGGCCAGCCTGCTGGGTCACTGGAGACACAGGCCTCTACTTGCCTTAGGACCACCCACTATAATGTGCGAACCTGCCCGTGGAGATCTCGCTGCACTCTGTTCCAGTGCCATAAAGAAAACTGATGGCGGCACCTGGCAGAATGTGATGAGGGGCCTCTGAGTATTTCAGATCGTACAGCTATTCATTGGCCTTGGGTTGAATGGGGCTCCCATAAAAGGTCTGGGGCACCCCTGGAGGGTTGCCCCCCGCGCCTCAGGCGTTGCAGGGTCCTGACTAATGGCCCTGCTTGGTTTATTCACCTGTGTGGTGGTTGCACAGTAGTGGGCACATGTTGTTTTGACACTGTTATGCATATATATTTTTGTTCTCTAGAATTAGACCCATGGTAGGGCAGTTATTTCTGAAAATGCAAAAATACATAGCCCTGGAGTATTAGGCATTTTTGACAGCAGATAGGGGTCATCTGTATTGTTTGGTATTTGGGCTCACTAAGCATTTCCTTGCAGTCTCAAACAGGAAAAATATATCAAAAGAATCACCCTAAATGCAAGTGTAAATGTACTTCAAATTGTAGACTTGCATGTCTGCACCTGCTAAATGCAGAGGGTTGAGTCTCATTTATGAGTTCAATGTTACTGCTAGTAACTTATGACACATAGGTAGAGGTAGGCAAAAGTCTCCAGCACTGAGTTAGAGATCTCTGTATGATAAAGTATAGAGAAATAGTAAAACCATTTATACCACTTAAAAAATTACTAAAATATTGTTATGTTACATATTAATAGTCATTAATTGTATACATTTATTGTAAATACAGAACAAAATTTGTAAAATGCTACAGCACTATTAACTTATTTTTGAGTTAAATATTCAAATAACACATATTTAAGTAAAATATTTTTTTAAATATTTATTTTAAAAAGTGCCCACTTATGGCAAAATGTTTACATTTATTATTATGTATTAAAAGGTATCAAAAATTATGCATTGAATTAATTTGAATTATTGAATTGTTTTTAAATAAAGTTACATGTATTTTTATAATTAAAAACAGTTATCACAATATTTTAAAATATATATGTATTATTTATATAGTTTTTTAATGTTAAATAAAATATATATTTCAGCAGCCACCCTAATCTGCTGAAACGTAGTATTCCCTATGGTGAATTACTAAAATTAAAAAGAAATTGAACCCGAATACATGATTATGAACAGGAAGCACAGGCTGCTATGGATATATTTAGATTGAGAGGATATTCTGATACCGTTTTGAAACAGGCTCAAGAAAGAGCTGAGAAAGTGTCACGGACTACTTTACTTAAAGACAAGATTATTGAAGAAAAATTAGACCGAGAGTCAAGACTCATCACCACCTTTTCCAGAGATGATGGAGCAATGAATAAAATCATGCAACATAATTGGCATATCTTAAAAACTTACCCTGTGTTAGGAAAGACACAAAGTTCCTAAAATAACAAAAGAAAAGATTATGGATTGAAGAATTTATTATTATATTATTTATTTGTGTTTGTTGTCGCTTTGTTTAGGAGAAGTAGGGGCAATGTTTTTCAAATAATGATTTCTGCTTAATTTTTTAACACAACATAAGTTCATTCAGAGCTAAATATTAATTATGTTATTCACCGTTTGTGGCTCTGAATAACGAGCTCAGACAGTGCTAAATTGCATATGGTCAATTGAAAGAATAAAGGGTGATAGAAAGATTCTAAAAATAATTGATATATTAATTTGTCCAATCAATGGCTCATACAGAGCGCAATAAGAAAGTGTTATTTTGATGTAGGCCTATCATTATATTATTACCACTGATATATAAATCACGGAAAAGATATCCGTTTTAAGATGGCGCGTATGGAAGAAATGTGATTTTCATGCTTTGTCCCATGTCCATGACTATGATTACTTTGAGGACTTGGAAATCGTACACGCTATAAAATGGCACGCCAGAGATCAAAAGTGGTCGACTTTTAACATTGTCCCTTGTATATGTTAATGAAATCTTGAATTATACAGGAAGTTGTAATGACATTGAATGTTTAAATACACGGAAGTGCTGCTATTACTCTGAATGTTGATGAAGGCGCAAGCTGAAACGCGTCCGTTGTACTGGTAACTCGCCTGATTAAACCGAGTTACCTTCATCCCTCAAGAGTGCCATCTCTTCTTTCTGAAGAATTTGGAGCTATATATGACCATGGATGTGGTTGAAATGCGTCTTTTTGTCATGGATTAAAGAAATACCTGAAATCTGACCAGTGGGCTCGTTGAGTTGTCTTTCATCTTTGCTCGGAGCATTTGCAATGATATATATATATATATATATATATTTATAGATAGATAGATATCTAGATATATAGATATATATATATAATGCAATACCCTGCCATAGAAATTAATCAAGGTAGGGACTTAAAATAGTATCCCATAGGAAATAATGTTAAAATGAATTCATGTATTTTGACTTTTATAATTTATATATAATTTTCAAAAGTCCAAATACATTTATTAATTTTACAATTATTTCCCATGGGATACTAGTCTAAGTCCCTAGCTTGATTAATGTCTATGGAAGGGTATTGCAGTACCAGTGGCTGGTCATGTGTGGTTCTGGACTTACTCCAGTTCTGAGCTAGAGTGTATTTACAACTGTTTTGTCTTTTTTGGTTGTAATTTTGATAGGTGTGCATTGTGAATAGCAAGGGGCTTGCTATTTTTAGGGTGGTTGCATGTTCCTTTCAAAACCCCTCCTTAAGACTCCCTAAATTGGGTGGAGGTCCCTGCACAGAAAATATGAGAGGTGGAGCCCTCCACACGGATGTTAGTGAACAGCATTATTTATTACTTGAGTAGTACTATCATAGTACTACTAAACACACTACAAAATGCAAAATGCATTTTGAGAATAGGACCCTAAGATGGTATACTTAGCTTGATTTGTGTAAGCAGACCAAGTACAGCTTACAGATTCTAGTATGGCCTATCAGTGGCATCAACTGAAGCACTGCTATGAGCAGATGAAAAGAGAATATGCTGACAAAAATAGAGCAAAAAAGACAAAGTGATAGGCTAAAGTCTAACGTAGTGCTTCATATTTTAGAAATAAAACCACATTTTGTAAAGGTCTAATCTTCAATTAAAATGTATATTTTTGTATATTGTGTATTGTAAATGAAATACAATATTTCATCAATTATATGGTTGTTTGATGATTGCTTGTTTCTGTATTTTTAGTCCATTTTTGTGCATTTCTTTTAGGTTCAAATCCTAGAAATTGCCTAGGTCAGTTTTATTAGCGATGCAGTTGGGATCCACAGAAGTCAAAGTAATGAGAATGGCTGCCGTTGGTAAAAGGTCTGCGGTTCAGGGCCTATCTTTCATTCCTTAATTTTACCCTTATTAATCGTTATTTTTAAACGGTCTCACCTCATGTCTCTGAGCTTTCCTGCCTTGGTTATTTGTCAGGGCCACTGGAATTATGCGATTGTGCAGCCGAGGTGATGTTGTCATAATTATAGATTTGTGGCATATGCCACATAATCCATCATCTGCTGCATTATCCACAGATTTTAACAGAAAAACAAATTTCGTTTCTGGCTCAAACGTTTCATATGCTACTAAAAATGCAGCGATAAATGTTGCCGCGCAGTGGATGTCCCTTTGCAAAACTGGACTGGTTCTCTAACTTCTCTTTCTGTTGCTTATTGATAGATTTGAGAGTTAAACTGGTACTAATGAGGTGCAACCTATTTGCAGACAGTATTGCCAAGTTTAAAAATGAAGAAATAATGAAGTAATACTTTTTAAAAATGCGCTGCATTAATACTGCATAATTTGCCTTTTGTTGCACCATAATGTACTGAACTCTGCCACATAATTTGGCCCTCTCCGGTCGCATAATTCCATTAGCCCTGGTTATTGTTGATACACAACATCTGGGACCAGTGCAGAATGGGCACTGCGTTCAAAACATCTCACGGCAAAAATACCCACAATCTCTAGACAGAAGCTCTTCCAGGCACCTTTACCACACCTGTCTGCCACTTAATTAGCTTATCTGGAAGGAGCATGCTGCTTCTATCATCCACCCAGTTGCCCTTATCTGCCCTGCGGATGCGCCAAGGCAGGGAGACGAGCATCCGAGTGGAAAAAAAGCTTATTACAAGAGCAGAGCCATGGCGAGGCGCTTCCTTCCGCGTCCTTATTGGCGGAATCTGATAATGGGAGCCGCTGAGGTAACCTCACGGGGACCTTGGAAACTTTGTGCCTTTTTCCTGCACCGCTGCTGGGGGCCGGTGACAATCAGAGGGGACATGTTGCGTTTGGAAGATAAGGCTGAACACGGCTGTGATGCGAGCGGCAGGGGATTTTTCCCAAATACCTGGAGTTATCGAGGTGACGGGCATGTCTGCAGATTTAACAAGACTCGGAGATCAACTCGCCGCACTTGCAAATCGCTTGCCTACTTTTTAAAATCTACTTTATAATGGTCAAACTGGGCTTTCACGGCTCAGAGTAGAAATCGGTCAGCTGCATGGCGATGACGAGCACTGAAAACTAACGTGCATGAGTGACTGGCAAGTCTGTCCATAGCTGAAATGTTACTTGCCACACTGACACACACGTATAGACAGAAGGGACAAGCATATAGATACACACGTGTATATGGAACATACAAACACAGATACACTTATGTATGCAGTGCTGAAACTGGGAACCCAAAAATTGGTGGTAAATGTGTGGCAATGGAAAATGGGTGGAGTCATAATGGCCCCTGTCAAGAGGGGAGGAGTCATACGATGCAGAGGCTGACAGTCAACAGAAATCTGTTCAAGCTTCATCGATTACATAGGCTGCATTTTAAAATATCTTATGAGGTTAAGGCACCTGCTGCAGAAATTTTTGAGTGGCCAGTAAGTCTCAGTGGATACTAATGGTGAGATATCGCTAGTGATTAATGCACTTGCTGGAGAGATCTGTATTTTGTCTAGTCCCAGTTTTAACCACTAAAGTAGCATAGAGGGCTAATGTGCCGACAGCAAAGCATATGATGCATCATGCAGATGACCGATTTTTATTTTATCTTGATATGTACTGCTTTTGACACACAGATCCTTTTTAATTGCAGTTCATATATTGCAATCCTCCTAATATAGCACAGTGAGCTATATAAGCACCAAGGAGCTGCAATGAATGGGTTTAGAACGTATTCCCATCAGTCTTTTGTCATAAGGCTGCTAAAAATAGCTACTTTGGGTAGCAATAAAGTCTTATTAGTACAGACAAACCCTAGCAGTTCATTGTTTTGAATCCAGACTTTTGTTTCTCTCGACCTTTCACTCTTACCATATAATGCCTACCAGTCAGAATGATGTGTGACTCCTACACCTTGTAACCCTCATTGGATTATGTAACATATCTTGTACAATGATTTACACACTGCTATGATTTATTCTCACTGTATAACGGGTGTGTGATGTAAAGCGCTAACACCGGGATTACTAGCGCTGTAAAATTAAAAAATTAAATTATAAAAAACTAGTAAGTGGTATTTAAATTGTTTTTTATATAAATCTTGATACATTGACATTCTTCGAATGCATGCATATTCCCATGTGAGATTTCCCAAAAGGAAGGCTCATGGCCCCTTAAATATGGTGTTTGTTTTGGGAAGCTGCAACAGTAAATAAAAAGTGCATTCACGGCGACAAATTAAGCATATTTCACTGGATCCAGCCCAGACTGTGGATCCAGCTAAATCATAACTGCCAGATCTGGGATCCTGTTGAGTCCTCCTCAATTCCTGCACTACATGCATTAACAAACAAGCACTGGCATAGCCAATAGGTCTCGCCTTTGGGACCTTGTAAGTGTTTAGCCATGCAACAGTTGCATAACTAAATACTTATAAGGTTCCAAAAGCGAGACCTATTGGCTATGCCTCGTGGCCGTGCGGCCGCGAAAGTGATTGCGATCAAACATCAAAGTGAAAGTGAAAGTAATCGCGGTCAAGCGCGGCGCGCGTGCCCGCGCACATGCACTGTAGCTCTAGGCTGGCCTGGTAGTACTTTTTGGAGCGCTCTGAAAAAGTCTCGCCAGACCAGCGCATGCGCTGGGTCAGGCGAGACCTAAAAAGGCACACCAATACACATTGGTATGCACACACATAGACAGAAAACATACAAATTTGCAGAGACACAGATAAGCATACCACCACACACAGAGGCACATTCAGACACACACACAACTACCCGGACACCACAGAACATGAATGCTATATAATTGAACATGTTTATCACATGATTCATGAAGAATCTTAGGAATAGTTCTAGAAAAGATCTTCAATTTCAAATAAAGCAGGTGCACAGCTTCACCCTATGACTGGGCTCACCACGTCTCTGTATTGCAGTAGATGATCAATATTGCACAGTATTAACCACAGACACCATACGCACTACAAACAACTCAATCTCAATGTGTTAATAACAACTGAGATTGACTCACAACTTGGTGGTAGTCCATACTTTAGTGACGTTGAAGTATGAAACTCTCAGTCATCGCTGTTGAGGTACAAACCCAGGAACAGAAGATGCTTGAAGCAGGACCTCAACCAGCTGAGCTGTAAAGCCGTCTCACATGTTGCCAGGTTTTCCACTTGTGGCTGTATTGATTTTCCAGGCTTCCTTTACCTTACTGATCAGGATTTCCAAAGATGATAGTCTTCGGACAGAAACAAAGACAGCCACTAAAACATGCAATGGTACAATCCGACCTTTGACTATAAAACACCGAAAAGAAGATGCTTTCTATCAGCTGTAGATTCATTCTCGCTGAAGATCAGTACAGGCTGCAAGAAAATGGTTCTAGGGCCTGCACCTTTGCTAAGCACTCCAGATTTTCCCATCAGTCTGTATGATAGTTTATCACTTTGAGCATCATTTACTGATTGCTGAAAGACGTGGTAGACCATACAGTGCCTTGTGCCACCGTTCATCCCTACCTGGGTCGGAACCGAACAAGCGATGGTTGTGATGTGATGTGATGTGGAGATGGAGGACAGATTCAAAGGAGATTCTCTAGCAACTAAATCCCACTGGAGTCACTGTTCCTATGTAGAGAAAAATAGAGAGACTAAGGTCGTCCTTTGTTGGTTCCAACTAGATAGGTGTTAAGGTCCTCCTTTGGTAGATATCTGGTGGGATCCTCTTGCAGTATGCCGTGAGGGCCTTCCCGTGTATGTGACGAGATCCTCCTTTAGGAAGGTGTATGTTTTTAGTATATGCATTGAGCTACCCAGTACAAGTGATGATAGCCTCCTGGTATATGTAGTGAAGCTCTCCTTTTACTTGAGCACTAGTCAACTATACTCGTCTGTTCTCGAGTGTCCATGGCTGAAAGATGGTGAGCATAGCATGCAAACAGAAATGACAAATTATGTTGGTTTGTCCAACATCCACGTACGCATAAATAAACCTACGACCCACCCTGAATATTTGAGATGCCTTTGCATAAAACGAGGCAAACGCCTTTGCTCCAGATCATTGATGAGTCAAAGATACAATTGGTTTGATTGCTTGAGTGGATTAGTAGGGCCAAGCACAGTAATGAAGGCCTTTGGTGTTGGTTGCATGTGAGCCAACACTACCGAGTTCACAAGCGGACGCCCACTCCCTGACTACTACTGGGTGGTCCTTGGTGATTCTGGAATGTGGCAGCAACAAAAGCAGATACAAAAATAGTTTTGCATCGAGTACATTGAGCATGTTACACTTCATGGGTTGCTCTAGTTGGCTATCAATCTTTAGTTTCAGAACAAATCAGAGCAGAAAAGCAAGACACTGCCTGTCAATGATCCTTGGGGCTTTTTCCTATAATTCAACACCAAACTTAAGAACGATGCAAGTGGACCTACCCCAAAGAACAAGGCTACAGCAGTATCGGATGGCTTTGTGAAAAAATAACCAATGGCGTAGCTAGAGGGGAGTGGGGGGGCAGTCCACCCCATGCGGCGGCTGTCTCGGGACAGCAACAGCCCCCCCACTCCGCAATGCGTTTGCGGTGAGAGGGTGGCAGATGGAAGAAATACTCACCAGCACCCCCCGCTCTTCACTGCAAACGCAGAGACTGCACACACTAATACACATACATTCATTCATACTGACACATTAAAAAAAAAATTACTGGCCTGCAGTAGTGAAGACTCTGCAATTCCTGGAGGGTTGGGACACCAATGAGAGGAGGTGGCAGTTGCTTACTTGTCACAGAGTGGACTGGGCTCAGTGAGAGTTTCTGACCCCGCCCCACTCTGTGACAAGGTGTCACTGATTGACACTCAGTCCTGGGCATTTCTAGGCTTCAAACTGAATTGCCCAGAACAGAGGCTATCAGTGATGCTTCCTTAAGGCACTTTGCAGGGCGGAGGAGGTCACGCCCACAAGGTGTGAAATCCTTCAAAAAAAGTTCAGCTAAAGTAGCCAGGCCTCTGCATATTTAGCATATATATAGCGCCTGGCTGCCTGATCTGAACACGAAGAGTGTCTGCCTGGCTGACCTTTGCTCAGCCTGACACACTCTTTATGTCTGTAAAAAGGTTAGGGGGACCGCTCCCTCCACCCTTAAGGACAGCCTACTCCTGAATATAGCTCCTATAAGCACAGTCCCACCTGCAGGAGAAAAACCTTGCATAAGTTTATAGTTTAAACTGTGACAACCTGTTTAATACTAGGCAATTGGCTCCGCTGTTGTGCAGATGTTCAACAGTAAAGCAGCCTTTGCAACAAAGTTATATTATGTCTGGGAGAGAAGTCAGGGTGCCAAAATCAGCATAAAGTCAGACAAGCATTGGCAGTGACAATAGGTCTGGCTTTAAAGAAATGTTGTATTGTAATGTGGAGCATTACAAGCAAATAACATTTGTGTTTGTGTGGAAGCAAAGAACTGTAGAATAATATTGATGTAGGTTACAAGGATCGGTGACAGTTGTACTGTCAAGTCTGACCTAAAATTCCATGTAGGTGAATGACTGCCACCAGTGAAAGTCAAACACCATAAATGATCTTGTTACCTAAGACACTTTTGCAGAATTACAATGTCATGTGCATGCCCCTACAAGTGAAGCTCCACCAGCTGGATAAATAAAATGATCACAACTGATGGATGCAAAGCACTTTTTTTGTGGAAGCATACAACTTCTGCTCAATCAAAACACGTACTCCTGGATCCCACCATGTAGGTGGACCCAAAGCCCCTCTTTAGGAGTAATCACATAATTGTCAGGTGACAACTGGGCTGTCAAGCTGGACCATAAAAAATTATGGTGGCTAGAGATTGACACATTGGGGCCCTGGACACAGCACATCACTTTCTACATTCCTTTTGTAATCCAACCAACAGAAGCCTAAACATTGCACCAAAAATACTTAGATGGGAACTGTTCCCTTGAAAGGAGATCAGTGTGCCAGCATCTCACCCATCTGTGCTGCCCAACAGCATGCCATGCTATTAGGAATGTGCTCTTCATATAGCGGCAGAGCTGCCAGAAACCTGTTTGAACCATGAACCCTCTAATCAAGTTGAGGGGAATGTAGTAAACACCAACATTCATGTAAAGTCAATAGTTTTCTAATTCATGTATCAAATGCACAATTATTCAGCAATGTTGACAAATAGTTATGGCTGCTGCGAACGACAGCCAATTTGGCCCGCCTAGATCACCTCTTGTTTTATTGAAGTCTGGCACTGAGCAAGCCAACAAAGTACTCACGTTGTCAGTGAAAACACTGATGGCAGAGGTAAAAGAAAATAACAATAACAAACACAAACAACCACACACACGCATACACTGAAGTCTCCATACTGATCAAAAACCAACATATTAGAATGATTATTTCAAAACGTTTCTGTACATATCACAAGAATTACAGGCACCGGAAAGTTAATTACATGTTGGCCTGATGCCCAGAAATGCTCAATGCAGACCAATTAATCGACTGCCATTGTTTCCATTCACTGTGTGGACAGAGGCCGCAGACAAAGGAGGAAAACAGAAGCCAGATGCCAGAAGAAACAAACAACTCCAAAGAAACTTTAAAAGAAATAAAAATATCACATCAATTAAAAAACACAAAAGCTGTCAAAGGATAAAATAAATCAAACTGCTTGAAAAAATATATTACATTACTGCGGGTCCCTAGAAATTACTCATTTGTTTGACAGTTGTGCTAACAACTCTGCAGGCCTCTGGCGATTTCATATAGTTGAGGATTGAAGGAGCAACATGTGTGAGCAGCGGTTGTGTGTCCGGTGCTTTGATGCGCTCTTACAGGTTGCTCTGATTCTCCGAAACCTTCTGCACAGAGTCTACATTAGCAGGAGACAGGCATCAGTAAACGAAGACCTAGTACTTGGAAAGGCTGGGACTCTTAAACGTTTTATGAATATTCATGTGTACATCTCCCTTACCTTAAGGAATTTATACAGCAGGAAGGTAAACCAGTTGGTGAGCATCTTCTCAGCGACAGATTCTGTTCTGAAACCAAACAGAGAAGATAAATCATTAATCGTTTTGAAAATTTATGGAAAATCATGGTGAGTCTAAACCTGTTGCTAAGCAGTGCACAGGTTTCGCCCATGTGTTTATGGTGATTGGTTTTAAAGTACTGAGTCTGGGGAATGTCTGCTAAAATCAGAGTAATGTCTTGCTTAATGTGTCAGTCCTGCATTGTCTCCCACTATCATACACTTCACTTGTGTCTAAGGGCTTAATTACGAGTCTGGCGGTCCACTGACCACCAGCCTCATAGGGGTGCAATGGAAGCGGTCTCCTGGCCACCCTATAACGATTAGGACGGTCGGACTGCCATTGCCCCACCGCAGCTGTGGTGTTGCGGCAGTCAGGCCGCATCAATATCCTTGGCGGGACCGCCGCAGTCTCACCAAGCACATTAGGAGTTTCCTCTCCACCACAGGTTTCATGGCAGTTCCTTCTCCATGAAAATCCTGGCAGAGAGAAAACAAAGGACCCCCTTGTGGCTCTGTGTCCTGGGGTGCATGCAGGGGGGCACAACATGTGCCCCCCTCTATACATGCAGCTCAGTTATACCATGCAGGAACTGTTTTTGGCATTCCCATTCCGGTGCCTATCTTCAGGGCACCGTCGCAGAAACGTCTAAAACAAAGCCCGCCAAACAGGAGGAAGCTCCTAATCTAGTGGGTGGCCTGACAACGGCTTTGGCAGTGCAGTGGCGGGGCGAATCTAGCGCCGCACAGCCAATGTCGTAATCAGGCCCTAGGTGTTATGGGCATGGTCATCTCTGTACAGTCAATGTTGATGTCTCTATCATCGCATGTTTAGACACATGGTAATCCTGCATCTCCAACACGTTGACTTATGCACCGTGCATTCCACTTGCCAGTCCGGCCTCTAAAGACTAATGGAACAGGAGATCAATTGGACAGTCAAGCAGCATGTAAAACATTGATAGTAAAGACAACATGTTATTTCTGGGAAAAATATGTATGCCGTCTTTTAGTTTACCAGAGCTGTAGTTTATCATCATTGGTTACATGACATTGCTTCATGCTCAAATATGAATCCATGGGGGAGACATCCCTAATGTTGGCGCTGCTTTTATGGGTGGCAAGCAGTTTTTAAAACTCAAATAACCAGGTATTGTTCAGAGACCCCCGCCCGGAGGATTTCAGATCTATGGGTTCACACTTCCTTGCTCGGTACCTACAGGACTGTCGGTGCTGGGTCCATGGGGGGCTCTAGCGGGTTCCGCAATGATGCCCGCCGCTTCCCACTGCCTTTTCTTACGGATGCCGGGCTCTCTTTGCTTCCATCCACTCCTTCTGAATTCAATTATCCATTGAAATGCAGCGGCGGACGCCGATAACTATCCCAGCTAATAAGATTAACTTCTCAGTTAATAGGATTAATGGCACACTATGCCCTATCGGAGTCTGAGAAATACAACTGCACCCTAATATGAAAATTCTCATGCTCCACGCACAACAGCCAGCAATCACCTTTTATCCTGCACCGAACACGCTAATTGAATCTGCTCTTTTAAACCTTCTGGATTGCCCTGAGATGCCCCTGTGTATATGACGAGGATCACATTCATGAAGAGAAGCTTGTGTATTTGATGTGCTTTATGGTAGAAAATAAATACAAGCTGTGGTTCCAAGTGCTCATTCATTATAGTGCATCATTGTTCCTAAACACCAGGAGGGCCTGATATCAGGTATAGAATAGATATCAATCATATACACACACAAGATATGAACTGCGAAAACCCATTGAATGTTAGTGCAGATGGCCTGGAGCTCCGTGCAAAGTGTAATGCGTGTACATCATTTGGGCAGATATACGAAATGAACCACTGTTTTCTCAGATACTAGTCCGGTCCCTACAAGATTAACAAGTGAGTCCTGTTTCGTACACTACTTTTTGTTGAGTGGGCACCTGGATATCTACATGTCTGCTGCAGCGTCTAACTGATGGGGTGGGCTGGACTTCATGGAATCTTTTTCCAACTAGACGTTGCCAACATTAAAACTAAATATTCAGCGCTTTTCTGAAAGGAGATTATTGGGTCTTAAAATGGGTATCAGGTGCAGTGCTGTCCCTAGGAATGGGTCCCTAGAGGAGAAGACCTTCCTGTCATCACTGACTCTGCCTACCTTGCCGCTCCAGGGGGGAGCAGGACTCCAGGTGCCAGGCATCCTTGCAGCACTCAGGCCGCCGCCAACTCTATTCCCGCCCCAGGAGGCCCATTAAGATAGCGCGGGAGCCCGTCATCGCCGACTCTGCCTTGCCGCTCCAGGGGGAGCAGGACTCCAGGTCCCAGGCATCCTTGCAGCACTCAGGCCGCCGCCAACTCTCTTCCCGTGCCAGGAGGCTCATTAAGCTAGCGCGGGAGCCCATCATCGCCGACTCTGACTTGCCGCTCCAGGGGGTAGCAGGACTCCAGGTCCCAGGCATCCTTTCGGCACTCAGGCCACCGTCGACGCTCTTCACGCACCAGGAGGCGCATTAAGCAACTCGGGGTTCCGGCAGTACGCGAGCCCATCAAGGCTGACTCTGCCTGTCTTGCCTCTCCAGGGGGGAGCAGGACTCCAGGTCATATTATCCTTGCAGCACTCAGGCCACCACTGATGCTCTCAGCACGACAGGAGATGGATTAAGCTAGCTCGGGGCTCCCGCAGCGCAGGACGTGAATGGACGCACCCAGGCAAAGCCCGGGCCAAGGGCAGGCCCATCCACGCCTCTTGGTTTTTGGACTCCACCTGCTTTGTGATACATTGAGATGGTAAAAACGTTTATCCCTCTATTATTTTTTACTGTGGTTTTCTTGGTTCTTGTGGGTCAAATTTCATCTGGAGTCCAGCCTGTTTTAGTAAAACTATGGGGAGACAAATAAAACACCCGCCATAAAACCCACTGACACCACGCTGAATAGCTTTCTTCAAAAAGCAGTGGGGACCATTAATAAAGAAATAGAGCTGGCAGAGCGAAGACTCTCGCTAGCCCCCCACTCTGCCTCACCTCCCTCCGCTACTGTTGACCTTGGCAACAACACGATTGAGACGGATCTTGAACTCAGACCTCAAGTACCCCCTTTCACCCACCGTTAAAATTGTGAACCAGGCTGGATCAGGTGCCATATATGAGGGAAAAAAGCAGGTCTTCAACCCAATTTTGGAGAGCAATGGACCTTTGCAATTGGTGGGGGGAAAGAGGAAACGTCCCGAGACGGCAGGAGCTGATCTTAAATTGAAGGTTCAGTCACCCAAGGGTAAGAGAACCAGACAATATCATACAATAGCCAGGCCAAACAGAACACACGGGGGGTGCTGGAAGAGGGGCTACATTTGAAAGTTCAGATATTCTTACTGATACAATTTGTAAAATTGTATTAGATGCGTTGGCCCCTATTTCCGCTCCATTAACCCGCATTGAAGATCAGCTTTCTCGTGTGATGCAGGACTTAAGCAAGAGCTAAGCAAACAATATTGAATGGAAGTAGTATGCTTAAACCCGCCTAACCTCAGCATGGAGTAATTAAGCCCAACACAGTGCTTGTTTGTAGATAAGCAAGATTTTTATACTCAGTTGGAGCTTCTACTGTCATTCAGTTGCTAAGTAGGACTGAGAGCAGCATGCCACAGTTTGGTCACAACTCACAAGCAACACGGAACAGCCTGCCCCCTTCCCCCCCTCACCCCCCCCCCCCCCGCTCACCTCACCTCACAAAAGTGGGACAGTACAAAGTTCAAGCTTTTAGTAAAGAGACCATGGTGGAGTGTTGCATGTGAACTTCAGCACTGAATGTCAAAGGAGCTAATCGTGAAAGAGTCCACAAGCCTTTACCAGTAAAACATTCTTGTGTCACTGGCAACCAGTTCGCTTGAGGCTCTACAGCATGACTCACGTAGGCCAGCATAGAGAGAATGCTGCTGTAGCTGAACACTTCTATTATGACAGCTTATTAATTCTGATGGGCTCAGTGACATGAGCTTCCGCCCACTTTAAAGTTACAAAATCTGAAGGAACACCAGAAATGGGGTGTCTTACAGCTGAAGACTTCCGTTGCTGAAAGCAGCCAAAATATCAGAGTTATGAAACGAGGATTAACCAGGGGGCAATCATGATCGCAATTCCCAATTCTTCTGGTAAGTCGTAATATCTAATTAACTACGCCCCTATGCTGGCACCACATGAAGGAAAGACAAATTAAGAAAGACCTTCCTTGGAATTAGAGGTATAAAAAATCAGGAACTTATAAGGCTCAATACACTGCAAGTCTAGTTTGAACCAGGGCCGGCTTTAGTGCTGGTGGTGCCCTGTGCGACAAAGTTTGTTGGCGCCCCCCCAATGACCACATCCACCACGGATTCTCACACTAGCACCCTTTAACAGTGACCAAGTCTCCATAACCACTCTCTCAGATGCATTGAATTATTTATATAGCGCCACTCATTCCAGGGTAGGGGGTCCGAGCACTTTGCTTCACACACACATTACTCAGACACAATCAATCATACGTGTGTAAATCAGTGTATAGGAAATGTTACATAAGCTGAAGGACTAAAAGTGTAGGAGTCAGTCACATGTCATCCATGCTGGTAGGCAATATAGTTTACGTGTGCTTGGTGTGGAGAAGCACAAACTCAGAGTTGAAAAAGAAACATCATGGTTGGGAGATTTCTTTAATAATAAGAATCGATTTCTAGCCAAATTAACCCTTTATGCAACATTAATTAATGTTCAAATGTATACTTTGCAGTGTGTATGCATTTCTATGATGAAAGTTAATAGCTCACTGTTGAATATTAGGACTTAAAGTTCTAAATTGCAAATAACAAAAGTATGTCTCTTTTAAAAGCAATAACCTTCTGATGTGTTTACATTTTATGCACTCTGTAATCTACTTGGTACAAGTTCTTTGCAGCAGGCATATTAACCCACTGCACTAACTTCACATAAGTCAAAACCTCAACTATACAAAACGCTGATCTCTCTCCAGGAAGATAATTAATCACAGGAGTTATCTTGACATTTTTGTGAGACCTGCTTCAAAAACATAATAAACTTACAAACACAGCGCCCCCAGGAAAACAGCACCCGGTGGGGTGGCACCGGTCGCACCACCCTAGAGCCGGCCCTGGTTAAAACTGGCCCTGGTGTGAGGGCGGTGATGTTACGAGTGTGGCAGAAGGACCCGCAGAAGTAAAGCAAAAGCCATCACTTTCGGCAATTCGTGACTGGGGGGGGGTCAAAGATGCCTTGAAGTTTTTCTGGGCGGGAACAGAAATTGGGGGAAGGGGACTGGGGTCTTGTGGGCCGGGGCAGCTCTGAGGCACCAGGTGATTTTGACTTTGTATTCCTGCTCTCAAGCTGCCCTTACAGCTCTGGTCCTTCCCATGTGTAGTCGCATTACCAGCAATGACCACTGTTGGGCCATTCCATCCTTCAACGTTTCTGTCGGCAATCGGATGAGCCTGGGATTGGTTTGCATCCCAAAGACTGTTTTGCAGTCCTATATCTGTTAGATCACCCTGATTCTGGACACTGAGTCCTTCCCTGTGGCTGCGGGACAGCGAGGCCTTTCCTGCGGCTGCCAGGACTGTGATGCTTGCTTTTTCTTGTCCAGGCTGTTATTGTTTGGATCGAACCGGCTGAGGCGCTGGGGAAGGCTGTTCAGCGCCGCATGGTGCAGCACTAGGAGGTCCACACTGTTCCAACTTGGGTGGTATGATGGGGCAAGAAGCTCATATGAGCTTTTGTGGCTGCCACTCGTGAACAGGGCCTAGGTCCCTGACTCTCAGGGTGAAACGTAGAGGTTCAAGTCCCTGTAGAGTGGGACTTGGTTTTTAAAGTGCTTGGTATCTCTCTTTCAGGAACTCAAAGGCCACTTGAACTACCTAAATCATGCCACTACTAATCTGTTCATGCTGATAAAGCAATTGACCAATACTTTTCTTTTCAGGCACCTGGAAAATAGGTGCACATTGTTTGTGCACCGTGTTGAGCCTGTTGTCCATCTATTTTTGTGCAAATGCTCCTTTTAGCAAGTGTCGAATTCGCCAGGGAGTGAGGGTGGGCTGCCCTCCCTCTAACAGTACTATTTAGTGTGGCGTCCTCCCACTGGAATGCCTCCACAGCAGGTTGAGAGGAAAGCTGGTCATGGGGGCTTGATTTTGATATTACTCAGGTGATGGTCAGAACAGACTATTGGGGAGCTCTTAGCTCTGCTCAAGCCCCCCTCAGGGCATCCCCGTAGCTCTCCACACCCCTTTCCTTTATGAATACCCAGGTATGTGAATTTATTGTGTACGTTTTTTTGGGGGATATTGTACAATTTTCTATCCATGTTGATTGCCAGTTATAAATAGGACATATGTTTTTTTCTCACCACAATCTTCAGTCTCCAGTTCAGTTTTGGGGTTCTTGCTCTGGGTAGGCTCGTTTGCCCCTCTTCTTTAGTGAGAAATGATCTCCATAGTGAGAGCAGGCTGCCCTCTGCAGCCTGACACGAGCAGTCACTTCCGGGCAATTTGTTCCGAGGTGTCAAAGCTGCGTTGACATGTCTCCAATGGAACAGGAAACTGGGTGCACGGGCTAAGGGACAGTGAGCTGGGGGCAGGGAATGGGGGTGGAGGCAGCTGCCATATAAGGAAAACAGGTCATTTGAACTCTTTGTTCCTGCTTTCTCAGCTACCCCTTGGCTCCAGCCCATCCTACTTGTGGTTGTGAGCACCCCCTCCCATAGCTGTTTACAAGGGTTCCTGTTGAGTTTCAGAGGCTTCAGTGGTCATTTTTATGATGTGCGATAGTGTAAGTTGGCAGTATGGGCTCATTATTTGCATACATACAGGTGAGCGCCATTTTCATACCTCTGATAAATTCTATATTTCATAGTTGGTTTTCTTAACACAGGTGTGGACTTCAGAGGGTTCTCAGAACCAGGGGGCAGGAGGCTACAGAAGGTGTTAAACCGGTGGCCCACAAGGTGTGGAGCGGTGGAGACTACGCTAGGGGCCAATTTATGCCTGGTTGCCCAGTGTCATTTACCAAAGGTGTTAGAGGGCCCCATGAGTCGAGGTGAGTTCTGAAATTATCTTGGGTCACTGTAGAGATGGGCTTCGCTCCTCCACTGGGGAAGTGGTTTGTTACATTTGGCATGGGCCTCGCTTTGCTCGAGTACGGTGATGTCTGTGGTGGAGAGAGGCTGGTGCAGATCATGATGTTACAAGATTTTAAAGGACTGTTAATGGAAGTTGTTTATGCGATTTCGCATGCAATTGGCTAAACATAATATTTGGCCCATCTGTTCTTTCAATCATGTGGTTTTCTTATGTAAATTTTTATTTTTGGCATTGTGTTTTTTTCCATGCATGTTATGTGGCAGCAATAAATTCAACCTGAAATGTTTTTTCTCTCACCACAACCTAGCATCACGTGCCCGTTTTTGGGTCCTTGCTCTGGTATTGCAGGAAACTTGCACACTTCCCCTCCAAGGAGTCATGGAGCATTGTACCGAGGGAAAGGTGATTACATGACAAATAGAGACATTTTCAGCAGGTATGGGTGCCCAAAGGGTCAATGACACAGGGACAAATTCCTTCACATCAGTTTTGTTTGTCATCCCCTAGACTTCACCCCATCCATGCAATGGCTGACTATTTCAGGCAACAGGATGCCGAGAAATTATTCAATGTGCCAAGGTTCATATTGATATTGGGTTTTCCTGCTTGCATGAACTTAGTACACAATTTACCCTCCACGCCAGGGCCGGATTGGCCAAAAATGCTCAAGTCAGCTCCACTCCATTCCTGTCCTCCTTCTATCTTTCTATTTCGATTCATTACTTCCCTCTCTCTCTCATCTGTTTCTCTTCACCTTCCTGCCTCTCTCACTTTCTCTCTCTTGAAGTCCCCCGTGCCTGCAGCAATCAACCTTGGGGAGCTGGAGAAAGGAATGGCGGCACCAGCCTTAAGGTTTCAAACTGACCTCCAATGGCTGCAGCACACCGGAGAAGTGCAGATGGTATAAAAGGCCAGTCCGGCCCTGCTTCACTCCTTGCTTGCGCACGGTCCCCTTCAGAGAGCCGAGTGGCGTGTAACACTGAATGCTTCCACAGAACTATCCAAGGAAGGGGTCATTCATTTCTATTGGCTAGTGGTGTGGAACTCATTGGTAACATGAGGATGCTGTCACAGCAGCAGCTCTTCCAAGAAGGCAACAGAAGTCATGTGGGCCCAGTGCGCTCTCAAATATGGCAGGGGATAACCTTTAGTTCGGTCACGGTCAGCAGGCCCACCGGCAGGCTCATTGGAATTCTGAAGCCAAAAGTCACATCAGGGAATTTACGTTCAGTCCCAACATCAGAAGGATCTGCTCATTGCTACCCACTAGGAGAGCTCCATTTCAGAAGAAGCAGATCTCTGACCTCTGCTAAGATCACCTTCCAGAAGCACTGAAAACTGCATCTGGTCCAGGAAGGGCATTTGTCCCAGGAGGGAAGGAGGAAGCACAAGGAAGAGGGGAAAAAGTAGGTGAAAGGGAAGAAAGATCTGGGAAGAAGAGACCTGAACCAAAGAGAAGAGAAATTTGGAAAACAGAGAAAAAAAATTAGAGGAAAAAGTGAAGTGAATTCGTATAGAAAGAGAAATGAGTTAACAAGAAAAGATAGATGCAATGAACTAGAAGACAATGAGATAGGGGAAGTAAGAAAAGCATTGAATGAAATGTGGGTACAAGTGAAGGCAGAGGGAAGAATGGAAAGGATATAAAGAACAAAATGTAGGAGGAAGAAATAATGCAAAAATGTAAGACAATGTAACGAAAAAGTAAACCGGAGATGAAGGGCAGGCAACGACATGAGTACTGTGTATTGTGTATATTGTATAATTTATATAATGCTTCATACCCCGTTGTAGGCTGCCCAAGCACATTTTTTGGCAGGTTGCACTTGTGGTTTGCAGTGTGTTGCATTGGTTGTGACTGATGTGGGAAGCGTTCTGCAGTCATGCGTAAGTGACCAGAAAAGTGCTTTCATCTCGTCTTGGGGAGCAGTGCCTCGCAGTGTGAAGGAGAAGGAAGTATGGGAGACAAGCAAGCAAAACATAATTGTAACCAGCTGCCAGTTAAAATGTACGCTGCATATTCCTTGTCATGCTTTATGCTTTCTATTATTCTAGGGACAGGAATCTGCCTGGATGGTCAGTGACATAAGTAGTCAAATTGGGATGCAGACGGACCACAACATACAGGCACCTACACAGCACCAACCCAGCCAGAGGGACAGGAGTGTAATAAAAGAAGGGCCAGTAATCCACATGGCAATATGCACAAGGCAAAGCTACTGTCAAAAGAGTACAATGATTTCACAGTAGCAAAAGTGAAATTTGGTGACATGAGCAGAAGCTATGCACCATTGGTGAGGCAGGAATACCGTCTATTGATGCATAAGCAAGAAAATAAGTGGAAGTGCAGGAACTGCACAATCTTTCAAAGGAGGCCACCATTTTGAGCCTCTCTAATGCGCCTGAAGGCTCCCAAAGGCTGCTGAGCACCAGTCGACCAAGCCCTCATTAGGTCATTTCCTGGACTCTAGCCAGACGGGATGTAAGAAGAGAGATAATAGGTGAATAGAGGGAAGGAGATTGAAGGGTGAAGTTAAATTGTTGAAGACAGCATAGGGTTTAATGGAAGGAAATACAGGAATATGGGGCAAAGAGAGGATAAGGGTTAATAAGGTGGAAAAAAAGGGAAGGTAGCGAAGAACGAATGGATGGAAGCAAATGAGGCAGAGGAAAGGAGCAAGAGAGGGTTGAAAGGAGGGAAGATTGGGGGAAGGAAACGGGAGGTATGGGAAGAGGAGGGAGGATGCTTTAGAGGCAAGGAGGAAGGAAGGGTGGGAGGAAGGGTATAGGTAGAGGAAGGAACGTTGGTTGAAAAATGTAGGAAATGAGTAAAGGGTCATGGAAGATTAAAGAAAGAATGGTAGGAGGCAAAGAGTAAAGGTGAGAGTAATGGTTTGAAGAAAGAAAGGGTGAAAAACAAATGATACATCTAGGAAAGAAGACAGTATTATATGAAGGAAGGAAGTATTATATGAAGGAACAAAGGAGGAATTCAGGAAACGGTGGACATGATAACTAGGTTATGAAACACTGAATGCAATAAAAAGGGTGAAAAGTGTGACTGCCACAATTGAGAGAGAACCTAAGAGCAACATGGTATGAAAATGCCTGGAGGTATGGGAAAATGATAACAAATGGGGTAACGAAGAGGGGAGGGATACAGGACGGCAATGAAAACCAACACCAGAAAACAAGGAAGATAAACTCAATGAGAAATAAAGTAAAAATTAGCAATGAGCAAGTTGAAGAGACTTTGAAAGGAAGCAAAGAGAAGAGAGACTGCAAGGCTCTAAGGGAAGAAGGAAAAACTGTAGAAGAAATAACTAAAGGCAAACAAGCAGTGACAAAGCTAATCTATCGGACGTTAATACAATGTTGTTGCCTTTTCCAAGATTTGTTAGTGAGCACTGATTAAAAATAAATCTGAAAAAGTTGCAGCAAACAAAAAAACATTTTTTCTGAAGCTTTTGTTTGCCCTCGCTCACCAGTTGTACCAGGATGTTCAATGACTAAAATAGTCCCTAGTGCAATTATGATGAAGGTGGAAACACGCACTAACAGCCAATAGAAAAATGGTGAAACTGAAATAGTTCTGTGCTCAGGCAAGAAGTGATTGACAATGGCTCAAGCCAATAGCTAAAGGTTCCTAAGCATAAGAAGCTAGTGGCTGAAGAAGGAAGAATGCAATACAATCATTTATGTATAGAGCGTTGTATGTATATTTTTATGAATGGTGGAAGTACCAAACGTATCAAACCTTAAAGGGGAGAGAAGGGGAGGGTAAAAAAGTAAGAGAAATATCAGTCCAAAAATTCATGCTCAGGAGAAGGCGTCTGGGGGAAATTGGTAGAGGGACTTTTGCCAAAATAAACCTTGAATTATCACAACAGGCACTCACAAAAGTAAAGCTAAATACAAGTGACATCTGATACTAGATAGAGTCTCTGCGTGCTAACTCAAATGTTTGAAAGATGGCTCCAATTACAGTCTTATTGGCACTCCACTGTGCTGCCGTATAAAATGATTTGGAGCATCTGGCATTGCTTAGCAGACGTCCTCTCCACTGGCCACAGCTACTCGCAGGAAAGCAGTGCTCTGACAGCTGACAGACACAAGTAAATTTAGAAGCAGGCCTGCCAATCTTTTCCTAATGCACTGGAGTACGCTCTGAAGGCGTACGGCGGGCGTGAGTGCAGTGACTGCATACTGAGGTCCCCAGGGGAGTGTGAACCCTGCTTGAGATGAAGGTGAAGAGGAGTGAAGACATCTTCATTGACGAGCCACATCTCATCTGCCGCGACAAATTGGACCCAGCTAGAGTGCGCATGGCAAACCTCACAAACCTTGTTTTATAGTTGAATCCACATAAAAGAATCCGTAAAAGGTAATGTTGGTGGAAAACCAGAATATAAGTAGGTACCCGTGCGCACGTGGCGTAGTTTGTAAACAAAGTGTAAGCATTTGTCACATATAGTATCATGATGATGTCATGTGCCATGCAATATTTTACCAATCAATATTTGTATAACTTTTTCCTTCCCACCAAGATAAGTGAATCGTAAAGGGAAAAAAAAATAGCTTTAAGGATTTTACATCAACCTATCTGGTGGTGCGGCACACTCCTAACACATATAATGCTTGATCCTGTTTCTACCAACCCCTACATTATTATAAGGGGGATGGGTAATATGCATACTTTTAAATGTCCAGTGAATATACAGAACTAGCATTTTTTTAAAAACATTTTTTATTAAAGAAAAGAAAAGCATGAAGCTGCAATAAACCAGTAGATGGGTCCACAGTACACATGTACATATTTCAGTGCAGATGGCATTCGAACAACACAGTACAAGCCCTCCCGTTTAATCATAGTGATAATGTCTGGTATGTCCACCAAGTAGTTAACACAGAAAAGATCAAATTTGCAAAACAGATACGTACGCCAGTTGGTACTTAATAAGTGAGCGATCACCTTATTCGGTTCCAAGTAAGAGCACATTGTCGATACCAGAGATGTCCAATAGTGTATGTCGTTCACATTGTGATTCAACTCTAGGAGATAAGCAGATGTTGCCTCTGTATCTATTCCACTTCCCCCATTTGTGGTTCCATTGCCTAGGGCAACCCCTGTGTTTGAAGACCTCCTTTTCGGCGATCATTGCCCTGTCCATGTCAACCACCCAGTCGCGTAGGGTCGGGCCGCCCCCACCCCCCATTTTTGTGCAATATTATGTTTTGCGATGGCCCACCCCAGTGAAGCCCACGTTTTCTCTGTTTGTGTTAAATCAGTGGCGTCCCAAATATTTAGGAGACATTGTTGGGAGGAGGCTTTCAGAGTCTTACCACCCGCTCTCTCCATCTGCTTTGTAACCTTGCTCTAGTATTGTTGCACTATTGAGCAGTCCCACAGGATCTGAAAAAGGTTCCCGGTTGGTGGCATTGCCGAAGGCACAGGGAGTCAGTCCTCCTACCCATTTTGACCAAGATCCCTGCGTCTAAGTATACACGATGGAGGATCTTCAATTGGACCAGGCGCAATCTCATTGGGATAGCCACTTCTCTGGGAGAAGCCAAAGCATCTCGCCAATCATCCTCATCTAAGTCCCCCAGGTCTGCCTCCCAGTGTTATCGCAGGTGCAGCATGGGGTCCGGGCGATTATTTAACAGCTTTTTATATGTGAGGGATATGGCCTTTTTAAGCAGAGGGTCAAGAATCAGTCTGCCCTCCAGCAGAGAGGCCTCGGGTAGAGGGGCATCCTTAGTTAAAGCGAATGTGACTGCATGGCTAATTTGGAGGGATCGGAATGTCTCGGTCTGTGCTAGTTGGTATTTAGTCTGCAGGTCTGCAAAGGTGGCCAATTTTCCCCCCACCCACATATCCCCCACATTTGAGATGCCTATCATGTCCCACCTGTCTAACCCAGGGCATTTGCTGAGCTGACCCAGCAGGTCTGGTTCCCACAGTGGTGTGGCTTTTGTAAGCTTGCTATGCCAACCCCATTTCCTATTCACTCAATGCCAGACCTCCACTGTGCATGCAGTGGGTCCCGTGAGGTTAAGCTTGCGAGGGTTTGTGTAGAGTGCCCTATTGTATCCCCCGTCTCAGGAGCCATCGATCTGTACGGAAATTTGGGTTGTTGTATTCCCCGTGTGCCCATTTGTTAATTGCAACCAGTTGGGATGCTTGATAATAAAGCCACATGTTGGGTAGAGCAATACCACCATCATACCACCCCATTGTCAATTTTTTCATGGCTATGCGCGGAGCTCGACCATCCCACAGTAGCCCTATAAGTGTCAGGAATCGCATTAGGGGTGTTTTGCAATGCATAGAGGCAACATGGCAGAGCTAACATCTTGAAAAGTGCCGCCCATCCCAGGAGAGTAAGGGGGAGGGATCGCCAATGTTTAGCGTCGGATCGAAGTCGTGTCAGGGGTACGAGCAAGTTTGACTCGTAGAATAAAGTCGGATCTGGTGTCATAAATATGCCGAGATACTTGAAGCCCTGTGATGCCACTGGTTTGTCATAGCCCCTAGGGTTGTGTGGTGGTGTACCCCACAGCACGTAGAGTTGGGACTTAGTGCAATTAATAGCATACCCCGAGTGGGCGCCAAAGATATGGAATATGTGGAGGACCCGGCGGAGAGACTGTGAGGGTGAGGCTAAGTATAGGAGTATGTCGTCCGCATATAATGAGATACGGCCTTCGTGGTCCTCTGTCCACTTCAGACCCCTAATCTCCAGGTCTCCCCTGACCCAGACTGCCAATGGCTCTAGTACTAGGGCAAAGAGCAGGGTGACAGAGAACACACCTGTCTAGTGCCCCTCCCCAATGGGAATTGCCTAGAGACGTGATTGTTAACTGTCACATGCGCGGTTGGTTGGGCATAGAGCAGTTGGATCCACTTTATAAAGTTTGATCCAAATCCCATCCTTGTCAGCACTGCGAAAAGAAAGTCCCACTCGATGGTATCGAACGCCATAGATGCGTCCAAAGATAGCAGAGCTGCGTCCTCTCTGATCGGGTCACGTCTTCCCAGGACCCCATGCCATCGCCTTAAGTTCAAGGCTGTGTTCCTCCCTGGCATAAACCCGGATCGATCCGGGTGCACTAGCTCGGCAATACAGGGGATGAGCCTGTTGGCCAACAGTTTTGCTAATATTTTCACCTCAACTGTGAGGAGTGATATGGGACGATAGGCCCTACAATCATCTGGTGGTTTGTCCTATTTGTGGATGACCACCATGGAGGCCGTCCTAACATCAGCTGGTAGTACCCCTATATCCAACCTTTCGGTATACATTTGCAGCAAGTGGGGAGAGAGTTTGGAAGCCATTGGCTTGAAGAATTCAATCGGGAGCCCATTGGGTCCCATGGCTTTACCCGAGCGGACATCTTGGTTTGCTTTCTGACTTTCAGCCTCCGTAATTTCTCCCTCTAGGGAGTCTCTGTCTTGTGTGGACAGACAGGCATCTTTAATAGTCGAAAGAAGGTCTGCAGCCATGGATGACTGGGACGTCTCGGAGGACATATATACCGAGGAGAAGTAGGAAGCGAACGTATCAGTGATCTGCTGGTGAACCCACTTTGACAATTGTTCTTTTTTCTCCAACCAGGCCAGAAGTTTACCCATCCTTTCACCATGTTCATATATCTTATGGCGTGTGGTGTTATACCTTGCTGAGGCCACTTCCGTCAGAAGCTGTTAGTAGTCAATATGCACCATCGCTAGCGAGTGCTGCGCCTCAGCTTCAGGGGTACGTGCCAGGGCTTATTCCCTGGTCAGGATATCCTTCTCAAGTTTCGTTATGCGTTTGGTGAGTTCCCTTTTATGTCCAACCATCAGCGATAAGGCTCTGCCTTTCATAACCGCACCAAATGCTCCCCACAATATATGGGCTGAGGTGACCGACCCCACATTTTCCTTAAAATAGCAGCCAGCTTCTTTGAGTAGTGTTTCCTTAATGTGGGGTACCTTGAGCGCCCAGGGATTTATAGTGAGGGTAGTGCGGTGCTTGGGTAATCCGAGTGTGAGTGTCGTGAAGACAGGGGAATGATCATAGACTCCACGCGTGAGGCACCTGGATTCAGTGAAAACATGTATATCTTGAGCGTGAGTGAACATGTGGGCAATGCGTGTTTGACTGTTGTGAGCCCAAAAGTGAAATGTAAATTGAACGGCGGTTGGGTTATCAACCAGGCCCATAGCGGACAGGAACTCTGCCAAATGAGATCCCCCCAGGGGGACCCTACGAGGCGGGAGGCGATCCTTGCCACCATCTACCACCAAATTAAAGTCCCCCCCGAGCACCAATAGCCCCAAGGGTAAGTCAAGCAGGAGCGCTCCAAGGTCTCGCAGTGTGGGATGCTGCAGCCCAGGGGAGATATACGTGGATACTACATTGAGAGTCTGTCCCTCCCAGGTGCCAGAGAGCGCTACATATCTACCCTGTTTATCCTACCAAGCCCTGTGTATCATAAACGGACATCCTCTGCGTAGGAGCACGCCGACCCCACAAGAACCTGAAGTAAACCCCGAGTGGGCGACCAAACGATATATCCCCATCTATTCAATGCACCGCACGAGTTGCCGATTAAATATGTCTATTGAAGAAGGACAATATCTGGCGCCTGCCACTTCAGGTACTGGAGAACTATGCCCCGCTTTATTTTATCTCCCAAGCCATTAACGTTCCAGGTGAGAAGTTTAAGAGCTAAATGAGGTCCCATGTGTGTATAAGTAGGTGAGCAATGTAGAGCTGTGAAATAGAGGACATGCTTATGGCTGGATAGCGGGGGTAGTGGATGTAGTCGGGTATGCAATGTGTCAGTAGATCAAACCATGCACTCATAGAATTTGTAAGTGGACTAATGGTCACACCCCTACTTGCTTCCGGTGCCCCTCATGGTGATGCGATAGGAACTTGAATGTAGACATACAGTAAAATAGATGAGGAGAATTGCTGCACAAAACGACTTGACCCATCAATGAAAAAGAAAACAAACATTATTATCGCACAAAAACAAAACAATTGAAACAGACCATCCCCTTCCCCCAACGCCCAACACCCACCCCCCAACCTGCCTCCCTGCATTACAGGCAGAAAACCACACCCAACCCCACTCCCAGGGGCATCAATTCATAAGAGCACTTGCATACCCGGCATTCGACCCCATAATGTACGAATCAGACATATTAAGTGATATTCATCAAGAATCAAAAGTCAACGATGTCATGGCCACAGGAAACAAATAACAGCATAGAGCTGGACTTGTATGATCTATAGTATGCTAGAGGTCATGCGGAAGGCGGTGAACACTAGAACAGCCTGCGTCTATCAGGTTTTTTGCCCAAGACGTCATTTGAACCAAAGAGCAGTCCCTCGTACTTTCAGACCACCGACCTCTATCCTGGCGGACATTGCATCACTGATTCACCACCTGGCGGGGACCCCTGCCTTGGCCTGCCGGTATTCCCATTGTCGCCCACGGGTTTATGGGGACGTTTGCCAACAGATCGCCATCTGTCGAGCCAGTCCCATGCATCCTCAGGTCTAGTGAAGAACCATATTTTCCCTTCAGATTCAACCCGTAGCTTAGCAGGGAACAGCATTGCGTATTTGATTTCTTGGTCCCGCATCTCACGCTTCACATCCAGGAAGCTATGACGCTGTTTCTGAACCTGCAGAGTGAGTCTGGAAAGAAGGTGACTTTGCTATTGTCTATTTCCAGCGGGAGGACCACTCTCGCTGTCAGGAGTATGGCATCCCTGTCACGAAAGTTAAACACTCTTGTCAGAAGTGGTCGGGGAGACGCACCAGGTGTGGGTCTACCCCCAGGTACTCGGTGTGCACGTTCAATCGAAAAACATTTGGAGAGCCCCCTTGTCTGGAGCTGCTGGAGTATTAATTTCTCGACAAAGAGGTCTGCCGCCTGACCTTCGGCCTGTTCCGGCACCCCTAAAATGCGAATGTTGTTACGCCTCCTACGGCCTTTGTAGTAGTCGAGCTGTAGTGCCATTGCTTCCTGAGTGGTTTGAGTTCAGTCACATGTCTTTTGAGAAGGTCCGTATCGTTCGACAGCTCCTTGGTAGTGCTTTAAAGGGCACTGATGCGGTCAGACATTTTCCTCATGTCCGCTCTAATCAAAGAAACCTATGTGGCAACGGTGTCAATGCGGGCTTCTAGTGAGGTATGCACCGTCGTTGTAGCAGTTAAGATATCCTGCAACGTGGGGTCCGGCTGATCCCCTCTAGGTTTGGGGTTAGACTTCGTCTCATCCTGGCACTTCTGCCACGCGAATTTGTCTAATTTTACTTGCATTGTGCCTCGACCACTGAAGCCTCTCGCCATGATGTGAACAGTGGGTGCGGTATATCAGAGAAGGGGCCGGGCAGTACCAGCTACTCACCGCCGCCTGCCGTGAGCTCAAGCCCACACCGGCCTGTTGGCTTCCGCCAGCTGGGCCCAGACTTGGAGATACCACAGTATCGGAGGAGTCCCACACTGGTGGAGGAGGGGGGGGGGAGAGAGAACAGGGAACTTGAAGGGAACAACAGCAGCTGTTCAATGTGCAACACCGCGGAAAGCCTCAGTTGTGAAAGACTAGACGATCTTGGGTGAAGTGAGTACTGGATAATGACTTCCCCCCCCTTGCAGAGAGTCTATACGACCGCTGTTCACTCGGCAAATGCACTGATGACCGCCTGAGTTGGGGCAAATCCGTCTCCCCCACTGCCTGAAATATTGCGTGTCCAAGAACCCCCGGGCTGTACCCCCACACCGGGGCTGCCAAATGAACGCGGACTCCAGTCCACACTACGCTGCTGTAGTGCTTCCCCTGGGCACCCTAGCCGTCCAAAAGGGGCCTCGAGGCCCACACTCTGGGCCTGATTCACCGCAGTGGTGCTTGATTTATGCGCGGAGGTGCCGCCGAGTGCATAGCAGCCGCGGTGCACAGCGCCACGTTATTGAGGCCCAGGGTGGGTGATGGGCCGTGCGCGAGGCGCTAGCGTAGGGCCAATAGTCCTCCAGTGACATCCAGGAGCACGCACAGCGGGACGCTGCACAGCAGGTCTTTGCAACTGGCCCTGATCAAGCCTGTGTCTTGCGGTAGTGAAACGTGTGGCCTGCTGACGTCCCGCCGGGCACACGGGGCACACAGGCAGTCAATCCGCGTAGTATAGGGCCAGCCGATGGGGCGGTGTACTCACCAGTGATACCATTGGTGTAAGGATCTCAACATGGCCTCTTCAGCCCAGGCGCGGGCCTGGACACTTCGCTGCGGCTGCGGTGTAGATTAGCGCTCGTGGCCAGGGAGCAACGGGGCATGCCCAGGTCCTCCGGCGCCGCCGCACTGCTCCAGCCGCTTTCGGCCTCACAAACGCCTCCGATCGAGGCAGTCTTCAGCGCAGCCGAAGGGCACGATACCAGGACCAGGTGGGCTCCACCACAGAACTTGCATTTTTGAGTGCTCCAGCTTTCTTTTGAAAAGTGAAAGTGATGCAGAAGAGGAACCACTTTCTTGTATTCATATCAGTATAAGAACACAAATCTCTTTTTCACAATCCTTTTAGAGTACACCTCCGTTCAGAGTAGGACACTTAGCAGGATGAGCAAAGCAGTAAGGGAATCCAGTGCTTGGGAGCAGTAGGTTGGGGGCTGCCAGAATAGCATCTAGTGGGCTGGTCTTTCCAGCAGTACTTAATTTGTGAAATAATAAACGCCGGTGCCGGAAGCTCTGCTCAGAAGGCACAGGTTGGTGCAATTAAATGCCGCCCGCTGAACACCAAGACAATAGTCTTAAATTCACCTTATGACTCTTTAATCAACCACCAGATACCCCTTTATCGCACTCTTGCAGGTTCCTGCTTTCTCCCTTTGCGACTGAGTCTGTCTTTCTGTTCTTCCATCTATCAGATTTGTACATGTTTCCATTGCTTGCTCTCAGTAGATATCTGACGTTGATAAATAAGCACTGGTCCCTAAAAAGGAGTGCTGGTGGCCTCCACCGGCAATCACCGGCTCAAATTAAGCACTGATTTCCTGTCTTGGAGGCTAGACTAACACCTCTGGTACAGACGGAACACGTGAGTGGGCAATGAGCAGCAGTAGAGCCCTAGTCAACAAGACCGAAAATCTTCAGAGTTTACTTTGCATTTTCTAACTCACTGCTGCCTCTGGATGCTGTGAGGCTGATATGGTGTCAAGATTCCAAGCAGAACATATAAATACTTTCAAGACACTTCCAAAATATGAATCAGTGACTGAATTCATTTAATTGAGGATAAGAGGGCAGCTGTTGTTTGAATCGCTGCCTTGAGAAGCATAAGTACCAACTGGAGGCCATCATGTTTTAGAAACAGTGAGAAACTTGATGTTAAACAATAAATCATATCATACCTACTGGTATGGAAGGAGCGTGAGGGAAAGTTAGTACAAATATCTGTATAGGCTGTGAGGAGGGTAAGTCTGAGATGCCTGCCAGGATTACAGGAGACTATAATGGGCTAAAAGGAGATTGAAGGCAATTAGCATGTTACTTCCACGCCTCCCTGGAAGCCCCTGACTGGGTAGACTTGGAAATGCACCTACAGGGAAAACTTAAGAGGCTCGTCACTTCTCTACAGGAAATTTGAATGCGACAAAGTGAGTCGTAACTGGGCAGCAGAACTACAGCATGGGAAACCAGCCACAAGTACCTGTTTCAGAAATGCTACATCCTTGAAAAAGCACCCCGATGAAATACCACAGAATTTAGAGTCAACCGAGAGCCTATAAACTGGACTCAATGGCCCCTGTAAAGTATACTTAATGTGGTGCATTCATACATGAGGGAGACTTTATATCCTTTTAGACCCTTCAGACTGAACTCCATCGGGATAATACACAAAACCAACAATTTCAACAGCTGAAACACAACCTACTTCGGAAGATGGATGGACGACTAGCTGAGTTGCACCGTTCCATGATCCAGGACTACGTGGTAAGATGGGGGACATACAAGAAACTAATTTCAGATCCTTACGAAACTATGACTGATATTCTATACTCAAAACCCACCCAGAAACATTTATTTCAACATGAAAGCCTTACCTTCCGGAATCTTTTGATGAAGCAGACTGGCAGGAGGTCATATCTGCACACAATAGAAGCCTCCAAGAAGCAAGATTGAAATTCATTTTTTCCCAAGATTTTACACAACTGGAACTGGTCTCCGTACAAATTACACAGTCTGAAATTAATCCCAAATGCACAATGCTACAGAAGTGGCTACGCCAGAGAAGACACAGTACTTATGCTCTGGTCATGCCAAGTAATCCAACCATACTGGGAGACACTATGACAAGGACTGCAAGATACTAGAATTCTCCCAATTTAACTATTTGTTGAACTGGTGCTACTGCTTGATACACAAGACATGAACGGTGTCACCAACCACAAGAATCATTGAATATATACATCGTTCACAGTGGCATTCTATGCATACTGTGGCACTGGAAACAACCACACCCACCAGGGTTGACAGAATGAGCATTGACAATGGTAGATATAGCCACCAACGGGTGAATCCAGAAACTAAATGACCAACTACAAAAAGTCGACAACATTTGGGAACATTTATTTACGTTGAACATGGAGAACCTTAGGACAGGCCACCCCAGCCTGTCTCCGTCAGGTTCCTAGGCTCCACGGATACTAATGTGCCCTCGCCATTTCAACCCATCCTCATCTACCACAGCTAAGTGTTGGCCAAGAGAACCTCACAATGAGATATACTGCACCACCATGGTAGGCAGAGGTATTACTAGCACACTGCCACAGTGTTGCGAAGCAAGGCATGGTGTGCATGGAGCTTGTGCGGCACCGACGCCTCTAGACACCTTCCTTAAGTACCTATCAAGAAGTGCATCTTAAACTGCTCCGCATATGCTGTAATGTGCCATAGCATCACAAATGTTATCTTCCTCTCTATATTATGTACTTCATACAATTGTATCCACTCACTCCCACACGGAACACAACAAGATATGTGATACAGATGCAATTCAATTTTCTGACCTTACGCATGCACACTTAGACAATTACCATGCTTACTATTTACATGCTCACTATACCATTATATATCAATATACTGTTGCTGTATCTCTTGCATATCTGATGTCCATTCTATAACCAATAAAGAATATACAAACAGAAAAAGAAATGAGATTGAAGGCAAGGGCATTCAGGAAAAAAAAGAGGGGGTGAACAGCTTCACTGAAGAGCGAAGTAATTGAGTATGAAGGACCTTGTGCAAGTCAAAAGCACTATGTGTTTGTCTCACCTTCTCAGAAGCAACTTGGGGTGGTTCTTGCTCTCCAGGTTCTTGTCAATGAGGTCAGACAGCAGCTGTTTCAGTACATCAGTTGCATACTCCAGCTTGCTCTGTAGAACGGTCATGATGAGGGAGGCCACATTGCCCCGGTCGCGCATAGAGAAGCTACGCTGGGACTCTAGCGTCCTGATGAAGGAAAGCAGGAAGATCTTGCTGTTGATCATCTGAGCGAAGAGCTTCAGGCCCTTCTCCACCCGTTCCTGTCTGTACCCAGGAACCTGTTGAAAGAAAACAAAAAGGCAAGACTAGCCTGAAATTAAGTTTTAGACATTGCACACTTACCTGGAGGGATCGGGCGGGTTTCATGAAACACATTGGGCACAGTCTTAGATGGGAGAATTTCACATTTTTGGTCACTCTTTTAGAGTTAGAGGTTAACCTCCATTCTTTACGCTTGAAATGAGCGTGTGCTATCAAAGATTCTGAATAGTTGGTCAACTGCTGGTCAAATAATGGTCAGTGTCTCAACCTCCAAATGTTGTGGTCTGCACATCCTAAGACTTTGATATTGCTCATTTGCTTTCAACAGGGCGAGCTTTTATTGTGAGTACCTGCCAAACTATTGAAATACTATTTTCACTTCTCCCTTCTTTGTATCCCCCTCTTTAGGCGTTCTGAGACTACCTACTACATTTTGCAAAAGACAAAAAAAACACACATAAATAAAAACAAAAGGAAAAAAATATTGACTTTGCAACTGAGCAACAAACCAGTACATGTTCTGTCCACAATTTGGTTTAGGGATATTTGCACAAGGAAAATCATGTATTACATCTCAGTGAGGCGAGGAACAAACACAATGTTTAATGGTAATTTAAAAGGAGATTGTTACTTGCTCCTAAAACCAATACTGAAATGCAGATTCCTTTTACTTCCTTTCCAGTCCAACATTGTCCCGCATCCCAACCAATGAACAGTCTAGGAGGGATGTCCTTCCTCTCTTACCTCCAGGTCTCGCAGCACAGGGTGGTCTTCAATGCCAGGAAACAGGACGCGCATAGTGTAGGTTCGGTAATCCAGGAAGGGGATGCCAGCGCCATCCAAATCACTGGTTAGTTCGTGGATGTCTGTTTGAAGCTCTGCAAATGCTGGAAGGGAACAAAAATAAATAAATAAAAGCAATTATAACAAAATGGTGTCTTGTTTGGTGTCAATTATAATGATCTAACATCTTGTGTAGTTATAACTACATTGTGAACATGAATACAAATCTCCTCCTTGGAGAGTGAAAACAGATACGAAGAGCCTCTGATAGGGAATCTCTAGTGTGAAATTTCCCCATGGCGTCCGAGTATGAACTCATCCTCAGTGCTGGCCAAGAGAACCTCACAACGCGATCTACTACACCACCATACTGCTGGCACACTGTCACAGTGCTGGGACGGAAGGCATGGTGGGCAAAACGTTTGGGAGTCACTGGTGCCCCTAAATACCTTCCTAAAGTGCATACCATGAATGATATTGCACCATAGATTGCCACACATATGCCGCAATGCGCTACAGCAGTTCCCACTAGCTTCTCTGTTAAAATACCACAGCAAACCCAGACCGAGCCTTGGCATTATCCAGTAAGATGTGCACTAGCACAAGTCTTGAGGTGCTTTGAGCATACTTAAGTTTCTCAAGTAAATTTGGACTTAATAAAGCCACGCAAGCATCTCAACATTTGTTACAATTGACAATCTTAGAGAGTAAAGTTCTATGTTGGTGCTATCAAAGGACTTGTAGAACTTCTCATGGGAAAAGTCCTGGCATGGACCATTCTCCTAAATCTTGAAATTGTGTTAGACTAACCAAAAAATGGCTACAATGGCTTTTGATATTTCGGTTTCCTAGCTTGCTGTGGTTTCAGAAATATTGTTCTACAGTAAAAGATAAACATACTACAAATTTAATTGTGTCGCTCAAGCGCCTCTTTCCTGCACCCTAAGTATGTATTTCAGTTACACACACACTGGTATAGCATGCACTACAAATAAAATTGTCTCCTTGCCTCACTGCACATGACAAATATATCATCACAATATGCACTGCACCCTAGCATGACAGCCACTTTAGAAAAGATTATCAGAGTAGCTCAGAAACACATAAGAGTATGACTTAATGCTGAGAGTCTCCTCTAAGCGTAGTTGACTTTACCTTCTGCCAACTAGAAATTACCTAAAAATGTGCAGAGACACAAGCAGCGAACACGGTTGTACCCCTACAACGCTCTTCATCAGTAGAATCTACTCTTTTAGGTTTTGACATCGCTGTAGGCAACTCTTAATATATATCTCTCGCTCTGTCCTCTTATCTGACCTACTCTCTCTTTTCTCAGTCACATTCATTAACTTTCATTGTATATCGCTATTTCCCACTTTTGCTCATTTCACTCTGTTTCTCTCTGAGATTAGGTCTTGTCACACATTTTCCTTTCTCTTTTATTTGACATTCTCTCTTGCCCATCCTTCTCTCTATCCATGTTAGAGTATTTCTTTCTGTCACTGTTTGTCTCGGAGACTCTTCATTTTTCAACTCCTCTCTCTACTTCTCTGCCCGCCTCCTCTTCCTCTATCTCACCCTCTTTCATTTTCTCCTCTTTCTTTCTCTTATCCCCGCCTTATTCCGTCAGTGGCCTATAGGCCACTCAAAATAACTATAAACCATTCATGTCTTAGAGTATTTGCTCATCTCGACTGAAAAGAGAACAAATTGCAGTTTAGCAGCCAAAGCTTCTCCCAGGAGTTCGTCTTGGCTTCTTACTTGAGTCCAATCAATGACTAATGTTAAATATAAATGCATCTCTGTGAAGTGGATATTTAACCCTCTGTCCATTTCTCCTTGACATTTTGAGTATACCATTTTGCACATAGCTTGCAATTGAGAAAACTAATAGGACTCTAGCGGCTGCCATTTTGAACAATATGAGCATCAAACCCATCTCTCCTGTGGGACTCATACTCCCGTCTATTAAACTAGGATAACCTAGGCTGGCTAGAGAGAGCCACATGCCTCAGACTTTATTTCCAAACTCAGGCGTGTGTCATATTATTGATTCACGTATGTAGTTTGTCAGAAAACACATATAAATGCTGAGCCCATGCTTACCTTCCTTGCACTCGAGTGCTACGCGTGACTCCAGGTTGTCCATCTGCATCTGCAGTCGCTTCAGAGTCAGGTCACTCTCCCGGGACTTCCGTTTGTAGGCGATCAGAACGGCCACAATAAAGATGATGAGCAGCCCCCCAGCCGCAGCAATGCTGACAATGGCTGGCAAGCTGAGTGGACTGTCGGGGGAGATGGAGACGATGCCAGGGGAGTACTCCATTCCCCCCACTCGAGCCTATGGGTTCAACAAGACATCAAGCTGAGTTCATCCAAACACTAGCAAACTTCTGCTGTTCCTGAACATCAAAGAGTCTGTAACTGATAATCCTATATCTTCATGTGTATGTATCCATTATAAATGTTATTAATAAAAAAGTTCGACACAAAAAGAAGTCTGTACAACACTAGAGTCAAGTAAAAAGGATAACACTGTGCTCAAGTCCTAGGATCAACCAATACACAATGGAATCAATCATGGTCATTCTGCCACTCTGGCATTACCCCGATTGGCTGCCAGGGGGGATTGTAGCCAAGGGGAATTTTGCTTTACAGTCTGGTCCTGGTATCCACAAACCTTTAAAGAAGACAGAGAGACTAAGACTTCCTAAACAGGCAAGTTACGACGGCAGGCCAATAACATAACAAGACAAGCTGTTCTTTGAAGCAGTAATTCTCCACATTTAGGCATTATTGAATACTAATGCATTATTGTCTTTTCAAGAATAAATGACCAACCACAAGAAATGCCAACATAAGAGGTAAAGATATGGTATCTGATGTTCTTTATTAGGATAGACTCATCTACCTACCTCTCTTGCCATCTGCCAAATGTTGCATTTGCCTTCTTATACATTAACCCAAAAATGAATCCCTCTGTGCATTAATTTATGAATAATACAAACGACAATCTTCTTTTATGCACTTCTGCCTGAAACTAGAGTAGGTCTATTTTGTCATCTTTCTCAGAGAAAGGTCTGTTCTATCATATAATATATTGCACAAATTAATTTGATGCACATTCTGCCACTGCCACAGGGTGTGGATCTGGTGGTCGTATAAGGCCTTTGGTTGAGAAAACTGGAATCTGACGTCTTCCACCTCAGTAGACTGAATTTCCTATATAGATCTTGTACGTTCAGAGGTTAGAAGAAATATCCACTGGAGGTTGGAGCACTCAGCCTATATAGGACTGCACCCGATAGCCAGGGAATGCAGATTGTCCATCGGTTTATAATTATTTCTGTAACTGTAGGAGAGTGCTCTGTACAGGATGCTCTGATCTGGCAGAGGAAGAATGACTTTGGATGAAGTTGGCATATGTGTACCCCAGAGAAGAAGAGAGAGTACCCAGCAAGCCAATATGTGCAGACTCTGCCTATTTATTCCCCACTCAGTAGAAGAGAGTGCAGGGCACCAAGTTATCCCAGGTGCTTGCAATGCATTTTATATCTGGAATGAGCATGCCAAACACAGACTGATGCTCTTTATCGAAAAGCAGAGGGAGCTCAAAACTCTGTGTCGGTCTCAGAAGGAATAAGTCAGTGCATGACAGATGGCATTCTTTCCTATGGAAAGAGGGACTGCATGTTTCTAATGGAGACAACACGTGAATGAAAGAGACCGCTTGCACCTTAGGATGGCTATGAATTGACTTAAGATAGCAGAGACCCCCTCACATCCCACTCTTGGAAGGAGAGAGTAAGTGTGAAGAAATTGTTGTAGTCATTGAATAAATGTATTCATTCTAATTACTTGGATGTTTTTCCAAGGCAATCACAGTTTTTATAGTGTAAGTTCAAAGTCAGAGCTAGACATTAATTCTATAGCTTTACGTCCCTGCTGGTCCTTTCTGTCCTCAACAACTGTTAAGTTGTCCATCAATATAAATTCTCAGGTGTTTTCATGACAGCACCCATACAAATTAACTCACAGCAACAGTTACGTTATGTTTAGGTAAGGAAATTAGTTATCGCACATGAATCATCGAGGAGGGGTGTCTCGGCGCAGCAAAGGATCGCCAGCAGGAGCAACGCAACCATCTGGTCCAATCTCTCAAAAGTTCCACCTTCGAATACAGTCCGTCTCCTTCCCTGCTGGTGCAGCCTCTTCTACCCTTTCCGCATTTGCAGGCTTCACATCCATACTCCTGCAGTCTCTCAGTGAGGACCGCATACGCAGTCTCTTTCTCGCTCTCCCTTGCTTTTTTTCCTTTGGTTCCATCTCTTACCACCTACCTCTTTATTGGGAATCTACTTTGAGTACATGCTGTCTCCCCACCTTCCCACTGGTGCCTCTCTATCACTCTTGAGGCCCAGACTCCGCCCCTCTCGCACCCCTCTCTGTCGCCCTCTGTTTAATTCCTATGCTTTCAACGCGTGATGCTCTCTTTTCTGCTGCATAAAATACCATGAAATGTGCAGGTAGTATGCCCCTGGAACAATCAGCTCGCAAGAGGTCAATCACAGCAGATGCGCGATTTTAAAAAAGTCATAAGGGAAATGTATAACATAATACTGCTTTGAATAATAAAAGGTGCTGTCAACAGAAAGCTAAAACTCTCTCCTGCCTATCCTCAAAACAGACTCACGACATGTGGATGAGGGAACGAACCACAGTAGTGAACAGAAAATACAATCGCAGCCGCGGAGATTGGACTACTCTTTCCACATCTTGTTAATGATACGCCCTGTTTTACCACTGTGGACAGCGATGGAAACCGAGTTTACAGCGCTCGCAAGCCCAGGGATCAGACTTAAGGCATGCAATAAAAAAATACAAAATCACTTTTATCCTTATCTGCTCTTCCTCCACCAGCTCCCTTCGCAGATAACCTTTCATTCTTTGATTTGCAGCCAACACATTGACATAGCAATGACTGTGTGTTCAATTTATGGCCAGTCCTTAACTCACATTTAATACAGTGTGTCATATCATTCAGGCTCAGCAACACGGTTTAATGTGATTATCCTCAAGGCGCAGAATTTATGGCGCGTCCATGGGATCCCCGTGTCGGGGTTTAGCAACGAGAGTTAAGGCGGGGATTCCTGTCCGATGGACAGATTACATGCAATTTGAGATTGTTTTATCCACAAAAAAGCGTGGTAAAAACTGCTGCAATAATGTATCAATCCATGGAATTCTGCAGATGGAAGCATGTCACCATGACACTTGGTGTACTGGTGTAGGTACAGCCATTTCTTTCTCATTCTCTAAATTGCTCCAACCATGTCAATCACTTGCACCCGTCAAGGAGTCCTAACCTCACCCCCTTGCTGTGTACATGCATACATGTACATTCAAGCAGTGATGGACCATTCTCCCTGCACAATTGATAATTCACCGACAGTACTGAAAGGGCTGTACTCAGTACTGTCTATCAGCCTGTTCTCTGGAGGTTCACTTAGGGCCACAGTGGCATGTCTTATTTCTTATATTGCCAGTTTTACACTTTGGATTTAATGACAATCAATATGTTTGAAAGCCCTCCCAGTGCTGCCAGAGAACTGCCACTGGAGTCATTTGTCACAATGTCACATGTAGAGATGCAAACGGGGCATCTGCAATGCAACTTGAAATAAGTGACGTTTTTGTTCCAGTGTTATATTGAAAGGTAAATTGCAATTGCAGATATGACCAGTTTCTTTCCTTTCTGCATGTGATAGATAGATAAGTTATTGTGTGTAGAGATGGGCAAGTGTCAGTGAGTTAACATACTTCGCATTTGCAAAAAGTTGCACAAATTTGCATATATATATAAGATAAAGGTTTAACTACATGTCATGGCTCTAGCCACCAAATGATGTCATTTTCTCATAATCCCCTCTTGCTATTTCTCACTGTAAACAGTAAGATTCACAAACACCTCTTATTCGTCGGTTATCGTCTTTACTCCGTTTCCATCCCTTCCCCTTCGCAGGTGTGGCTGTTACTTATTCCGTAGCTGGGACGACATCATTTCGTGCACAGAGTCAGTTGAACTTTTCCTCAATTACTGATCATGCCTTTCAAGTCTCTGCACACAGATCCTGTAGAAAGGAGCAGCGTGGCTGACACATTTGCTCCTCACTTACTGGCCACTGCCATCAATCCAGGAGTTTACATGTAAAATGGACTATGTATCTATCTGACAGGTATTTGTCATTTTCAGTTAGTTAGGAGGTAAACAGAACATTCACAACTCACCCACGTCAATCAAGTAAAGGGCTGTTCAGTTTTAACTTACATGAAAAACATTGCAGAGCTTCGTAGAATACCATCATGCACTTAAAAATTCTGAAATCTAGAAATCCCACTCATCATTACGGTCAGTTGAAGAACTCTTGAATATATATATATATATATATATATATATATATATATATATTACCTACTGGCGGTCGCCAGTAGGTAGTTATAGTTAGGACCACGTTTCCATAGGAAAACCTCAACATTCTATTTTGAATAACTTTGGCGCCGGTCGACGAATCCTCGCAAATTTCTCAAAATAGGTGGGGCGCTACGCTCCGCTCCTACCCTGAAAGTCTCGGGGGGATTCGTCAAGCGGGGGCTGAGATAAAAGGGGGGTCCCAAAACGCGTTTTTCCCATGCATTTTTCCATAGGACCTTTAGAACGAGCTACAGCCCGAACGGCTGAACAGAATTACTAGAAATTTGGCAGAGAGGTAGTCCCTAGGTCAAGGAAGTGCCTTTTGTAGGTTTGGTGTAAATCTGTTCAGTAGATTCTGAGAAAATAGCCTTTAAATCAATATATATATCTGAGCCCGCTTACGGTACGCTTACCGTACGCTTACCGTAAGCTTACGGTGGCGTGCGCGAGCGCGATTCTGATTGGCTCTTAGATCTTAGTAAACATTCGAATCGGCCGAAACCAGGAAGCGGCGTCCGCCATTTTGTCTCTCGCACTGAGTGTTGTTTATCAAACATGATGGCCAAAAACATGTTACGGGGCTGTTTTGACAACTCCCTCCCACATAGTCATGTTGAGGGAGTCCCCAAACATCCCCCAAGAGCAAAAACGGTTTTATTTTTTTTTCGGCAATTTCGCGGGGTACGCTTACCGTACGCTTACCGTACGCTTACCGTAAGCTTACCGTACGCTTACGGTAAAAAAATAAAAATAAAAAAAACACTATCCACACTTACCCCACCCCCTGTGCTTTTGGTGGCCGCAGGCCACCAAATGTGCAGGGCTTATTAATAGAGAAAAAAAACGTAATTTTGGCAACATGAAATTATAAAATCGAAATAAAAAAAACACTATCCACATTGACCTCACCCCCTGTGGTTTTGGTGGCCGAAGGCCACCAAATGTACAGGGCTTATTAAAGTTGATAAAAACCGTGCACGGAACGAACTGCGTTAAGTGGGCGCGCACGCCACAAATGGCGTAAAGTAACTTAGCATTTAAAAAACCGTACAAATTCACTGAAAAAACCATAGGTTTCACACACGTTATAGTTAGGAAATAGCATTTAAAAAACCTTGCTAATTCACTGAAAAAACCATAGGTTTCACACATGTTATAGTTAGCTGGACATTTTACTGATAAAAAACCAATGAAATTCCCCCGTTATAGTTACTGTAGGCAACTATAACTCACGCGACCGTAATCCTCTGCTGATGACATATGTGTCTTTATGAAAAAAAAATATTTGTAATATATGTATAGCTAAAATTTAATGGAAGAAGATATGGGCAAATAAGTGTCTAAATACAGTATTAGCATCAGCAGAGGATTACGGTCGCGTGAGTTATAGTTGCCTACAGTAACTATAACGGGGGAATTTCATTGGTTTTTTATCAGTAAAATGTCCAGCTAACTATAACATGTGTGAAACCTATGGTTTTTTCAGTGAATATATATATACACACACATTGTTTTATTGATGCTAAACAGAACTAGTGTGAGGATGGCTGACAACGCTATTTAGCATACTATGAAAATGCCATTTCTTGTACGATGTATACTAGTGCATTATGGAACTTGGAGTGCCTTTGAATGTCACATGACTGCTACGTAGCACTTGCCAATTATTCAAATACAACCTACCTGTGAACAAGGCGTAAGGACGCCGAAACGCGTAAGGTGTGAGTGGCTGATTGAATTAAATTGCTTGAACTGCCCAAGACCGGGCTCGGCAAATCTTCTTTGTTATATACGACGGGACCCTCCGTTCCCGTTGACGCCAGAGCCGCCCTGCAGGGTTGGGGGCCCCCATCATGGAGCTGTTGTTTTTCGTGGTGCTGCTAACACAATTGGGGGCATGACCCGCTCGTCCTACACCAGACCAATAACAGGACTGCCGAGGTAATTCTGGTTGTTAGTGATGAGAAAGGGAGATGAGTGAGGACACACCTCACCCGGACAGTCTGTGAGCTTCCAGTAATTTCGGAATGATTTGTTGCCACGTTGGGAGCACTCTGACATTGTTTTATTGATGCTAAACAGAACTAGTGCGAGGATGGCTGACAACGCTATTTAGCATACTATGAAAATGCCATTTCTTGTACGATGTATACCAGTGCATTATGGAACTTGGAGTGCCTTTGAATGTCACATGACTGTTACGTAGCACTTGCCAATTATTCAAATACAACCTACCTGTGAACAAGGCGTAAGGACGCCGAAACGCGTAAGGTGTGAGTGGCTGATGGAATTAAATTGCCTGAACTGCACCAGACCGGGCTCAGCAAATCTTCTTTGATATATATATACATATACACACATATATATATACATATACACATATATATATACATATACACATATATATATACATATACACACATATATACATATACACACATATATACATATACATATATATATATATATACACACACATACATATATATATTTTTTTCCTATTGCGGAGCGGTACCGGATGTGTTTTTACGCTGTGGATTCAGTTCCCACAAGAACCCCGTGGAAAACTCCGGGAGAATAATTCGATGACTAAGGGAAATTTGAAATCTTTTTCAATTAGACGGCAGACTGATTAGCCTCCGGTGAGTAAAGCGTCATCACTCGAGGGCTACCATACCCCGGTGCCCTCGATCCATATTGGCCTGCCTCCCGAATTATTGATATGTGTACGGAAAAACCAGACCATTAGTGGTACGTTACTGGATACTCCAGTGCACTTCTAAGTCCTAGAATCAACATTTTTAAGGAAAAAGAAGACCCTACACATAAAGTATGAAATACGATTGAGAATTTATCTCTTCATAATTGAATAAAACCATTGTAAGTTATACATGATATTGTGCTACAGAGACAATAAGATTTATAGTCCTGAAGAAGGTGGCTTAGAAACACACAGCCCACTGAAACGCTTCAATGCCTCTTTATTAATTTTGTTAAATTCGAGGAACATTTGAGCCTAATTATCAAAGGATTCATATATTCCAAAGGAACTGATTCAATCGAATTAATGTGTTTATGATGATTTTTAATGTGTCACTTGTTTTTGTCTCTTATGTATAGTGAAATTCAATTGTCATATGCATAAATCTGTTGGAATATATTTTTAACTTTGTTTTTTTTTAGAAACAATTGGTTCAGATTATTGTGTTTTATATTATTGATTTTGGTTTTAATAAATGAACTTTTTTGATACTTATAAAAAGCTTGTTGTTTGGTTATAATTGGTTTATGGGTTCTGAGATGATGTGAATGCCCTCTGTATGGTTGACTGTGGTAAAACTGACTCTATGAGTTGGAATCCAAGAGAATATTTACTTTTTACACATACTGTAAATGTAATATTACAGAACATCTTCACCCTGCTCATGCTCTTGGTGCCTGATATTTAGTGATCATGGTATACCATTTCTCTATAAGCAGCAGATAAATGGGTAGGACGGGAGGAGAACAAACAGTCCGCACACGAGTAGAAGAAACCCAAAACAATAGAGAGGATGTTTTGCCAACTGCTTGAAAGATAACAAAGTGTCACTGTTGGCATACATGCCTGCTTGTTTGACGCTCCCTTATCTTGACAGTCCACTTGATTTAAGTTCTCTGGTAGACAGACCATCAAAACACAAAACATGGCGATATTGTCCCTTTACCCCAATTGTGCCTCTTTTTATGTCATGAAAATTGTTCTTTATTGACAACTTTGACCAACCTTTAATTGCACTTTAAAGCAAAAGAGAAAATTCATAGGGAGGCAAGTTGTCTAGAGAAACTGGGAGAGTGCCAGGTTCTTATGAAGTCTAAAGAGAAAATCATAGATTGTCAGGTTTGAAAGGAGAACCATTCCACTAGTGAAATACAGCCACAGCCAGCACACTTTGTCCTCCATCCCCTCAGCCATGCAAGGGATCAGGCCAGTGGAGGCAACACAGTCCTTTGTGGTCCTCAGTGTGCAGTCATTGAATTGCAATGAGGGGGCTATTAGTATGCCTATTAGTAAACCTCTACTGTGTTACCGTTAGGAAATTAGTGTCCCCTGCATGGTGTTTCACCATGTTCCCCTGCAGTGGACAATGGTAGTGTATTGCTGACATGGCTGAAGGTGGAGGGAGGAGTCCGAGACACTGAAGTGAGGGGAGTGGAGACAAGTCTATTTTAGAAATTCAATTAAGCCTTTAGCTTATCAAGGAGCTGATGGTTAGTCTCACTGAACACTGTCATCTGTGGATGGCAGTGGTGAAGGGTGGGACTGCAGAGTCTGTTGTGCAACATGATGGATTCTTTTAGGTGAGGTACAGCCTTTTATCTTTTCCTGATCACACTTTCAGGCTGATGACTGCCAGGTTCAGAAACCTCACACCTCTTTGTGCCTCTGGTGTGCATGCTCCAGGCTGCAGAGTTCCAGATGCAAAGAGCATCATTCTTCACATAGGCTGTGTCTGTAGAGCAGTCTGGAAACATAAAGAAGAACTACCCTAAACTGGTTATAAAGATGCAGACAGTGGATACATATCTCCTGTTTGCTTTAGTTACTTAAAAGTGGGACCATAGTGCCCCACGAGTTGATCCAGTCCCAACTGCTCTATGGCCAAGGAAGGAAGAACTTTGCTAAGGAATTAGAGAACTGGTGTGCAACCAGAGCTGGTGACTGCCTGACAGGCAGCTTTCTAGAGGTGAAGGGGCATTACTGGAAGAGTTGCATACCTGACCTGAAACACCTAAAAGCCTGCCCGCCTGTTATGAGAGGGAAAGAGCCTTCCAACCCTGCAGGAAGAACGTATGTCCATGAGGAATGAGGTGCATTATGTCCCTGAATAGATGTCTGTCATACATCCAGAGGAGGAAGGCTGAGTGATCTACTGACCTTGTTGTCTGTGGGCATGTAGTATCTCGATGATGGTTCTGGGAGGGAACCATGAAGTCTCAGACTGTGATCACCGAGGCCCGGTTGGGGCTGTGATTCTGAGTCAAAACCCAGCGTGTGCATATCTGTGTCAACATCAGAAGATCAGTCTGAGCATGGTTACATTGCCATCAGAACATAGGTCTATGCACGACTGCATCGCTATGAGAAAATTGATCTGTTTGTGGCCCATATCGTCATCAGAGGAGCAGCTTGTGAGTGGCCGTAATCACCAAAGGAAGACTGGTCTATGTGTGGCCATACACAAGCAGAGGAGTGGCCTATACCTAGCCGCATTGAGCCCTTTCTCACAGTTAGTACTGCGTTGGAAATTCATTTATTGTACTGTTGTTTGATTTTTGAGCACTGAGATAGAGCACCCCCTCACTACCTCCTTGAGAAGCCTGTGACTGCTTACCATTGCTCCCACTGAGAATCAAGTGCTGTACTAAGCTCAGCTTACGGAACCATTACAGGAAAGACCACAGGATAGGTAAACAATCCCAACCCCATGGTTGAGTCCCAGAATCTGACAGTCAAACTTATGCACACAGAAGAAAAAGGTTGGCCATGCAGTAGATCCATGCAGAGTTACCATGACTTTGTGCCGCCCAGTGAGATTGGGCGATTCGCAGAGCAGCTGTACATCCGACACTGTCACTGTGCAGGGCTTCTCCCCAATCAACACTGTGTAATTGAGCTTTGCATTTCCGCCAGCCACGGGTGGGATTAGATTCTTACCCTGCATCAACAAAACAAAGGATCGTAACGTGAGATAGCTTTTATTTCGACCAATGGTTCTATGATTCCCAGTTAAATCATCTTCAACAATTTACTGCAAGAGGTTGTCCTTCCTGCACCCTCCTCACTGTTTAATGCAAGGGAATCCAAAAATATGCAAGTCATTAAAGAAGTAGTTTATCGTAAACCCTGAGATATACTACCTTGGTGAGTTTGGAAGGCAAATACTTGATTAAAACCACAGTTTGCAAGGACTTTTAAGGACATTGTGGTATTTTCAACTTCTGGGATACTCATGCTCGTTATCTTTTTCACCATAGTTGATTCTAGAAACCATCAACATTTTTAAGATTAACATATATGCAGGAAGTGAATGAGGGTTGGAGTGAGCAAGTCATTAGTTGAGGAGTGCGAGAAAGTGCCATCATCTGTCCATCAGGAAAGGAGAGAGTGAAAGTATGGTTGAAAATCTGTAAAACACATGCCCTTGAGTAACTGCTTCCAGATAAAATGCCAAAGTAAGTACTTGCCTTTCACTACATTAAGCAAATGGTCGGCTGCATTGAAGTCTCCACGGTTGGCCCACTGGTTTAGTTAGGGCTCATTCATTACATTTGAACATTATTTTTATATTCTTAGAGGGAAGACATAATCTCCATCCGCACAGACAAAATAATATGCAAATGCAGGCGTGTCCAAAGTTTGAAAGATTTTCAGGGAAACCACTGACTACATAACTTCTTTCCATCAATGGATCCGGTTCTCTTGGGAGTGCGTTAGACAACCCTGTACCCACGCTATATTAGCCAGAATAAAGACAAAAGTAACCCACATCTCTTCCCTTTCAAAGAGGTTTATACAGCCACGGCTCATGCAGGTAAGAGCAGAGGGGTGGTGGGCCCGGCGGAGGGGGGATTTCGATAGGCGACTACGAAGGAAAATTAAATAATTAATTTTCCTTCATCGTGGTCTGTCAAAATCAACCCACCCGGCCTCACCTCCCTACCACTCTTACCTGTACGAGCCGTGTCTGGGTATATAATAAGATCACAAATCTTATGTTCTATTTTAGACCACCTCTGTTCATTGATGTTCAAGGGGCCCAGATTTCTGATGGCACTCCAGTCCACCTTTGATAGCGAGGCAGATGATACAGCATTAACTAAATGCATTATTTGAGAACCTTTCTAAATTGAACAGTATCCAAGTATCAAAATTAATAGTTAACAACCCTGTGGAGAAAACCTACAATTAAAAATCCGTACCTCCAGTTTCTGAACATCAAAATCAGTAAGAATCTAGGGTTTCAGGGAGCCTCAATCTAGAGCTACGTACTTCTATATGCAGGTGCAGATCTAGAGAACTGGAAATACTTTATATTTGGCGTGTGACTGTTGCGGGCCAGTATATCACTCTTGGCTCATAATGCAGTAACATTACAAGGTACTTGGGCTCTATGGGGCACCAACATGAGGGCATCTGTCTTATAAAACTATGGTTTACAAACACATTTTTAATTAGTGGTATAATGCCTATATCGGGGTAAGGAAAACTGCATGCAAAACTTGAAGGCTGCGGCCAACGAATACACCACAAACCTATAGCAACAGATGTAGGGAGAAGTCAAAGCGGACAAAGAAGATTTGACTCCTGAATTGATCTGTGTTGTGTTTAGACTGATGGTATGAAGGGAGGAAAAGGGAGGTGTCTATTTCAGTGGTTTGACCGTTGCTCTGTGCTCCTAAGGTTCCACTCACCTTCAGAATGATGGGTGTCCCAGGCTTCAGCTCCAGTATCCCCGATGGGCTGAAGGGCTCAAACACGGGGTCTGGATAGTAGGTAAAATTTGTCTTGTTGAGGATGAGCAGAGTTTGGACATTGTCCAGGATGAAGCCAAACTCCTCCGGGTGCTCTGTGATCTCGGACTGGAAAGTGGAACCCAAGAGCAGTGCTGGTGCTTGGCAGGTCATCTCTGTGGAGTTCAGCACCTCACACAACTAGGTGAAAGGCAGGGCAAAGATTTAGGAAGGCATTCTTGGTCTGCAAGCAGCAGCAATCCAGACAATTATATACTGTGACCAAAGACTGTGCTTAATCCCTGGCTAACCGCCGCACATATGAATTACTTACTGGCTCTACTGGCCTTGAATACAATACAGCAACACAAAAGAGCACAAAGAGGTACGTGTTTTTGAATTGCCTTTGAAGAATGTCATTTGATGTCATGACTCGAATTAACAGCTGAAATTGGCCTACTGAAAATGGGAGAGAGATTTCCTCACATTTGATTGGACCACAAAGGCAGCCAATGGCTGAGGCAGAATTAATCATATGCCACCAAGTCCCCTTAAAAGCAGCAATGCATCTATCTTTAAAAACTGTTTTACTATTCATCAATAATAAAACCCCTCTCAGCAGCCCCTTCTTTCTGTGTCACTAATTAGTGATGTTCACTGTGAGCCTCAAAATCTACAATTTATTATATCTTGCCCAAATGCTTGGACAGCTTTTTATTTTTGACGTATAGGAATCCCAAAGTCATTCACGCCATCGAGCTGGTAATCTGAACTTTAACCTTTAGACCTTAAGCAGCCTTCTTGAAAAAGCCAGAATCCTAACCTTACAGAAAGTAGTCTAGGCCGCCAGCACTTTTTCCAAGCATGAAGAACCCAAGTGGTTGAATAACAAAACAAAAAAATCACAGTGAACACGTTTACTTAATTGTAGAGTGAATTTATCTGAAGAAAAAGCGACCACGCCCAGTGAAGTTCAAGTTACATTTCCAGATGCATGGTGTTACAAATGGGATTCAGAACACAGATGATTACTCTGTCACACCCAGCGCTTCCTGTGTTTGTGGCTGTCTAGAGGGAATGCACACAGTGAGGCTGTCACCCAGTTAGATGTGTACTGAAACAGGCTGTCAGGCACACAGAGCAGTAAGTACAGAGGAATGTCCGCTTTCTAAAAGTGGTATTTCTAAAACAGTAATGTTAATTCCAACGTCACCAATAAGGAGGATTTATTATCACCACTCCAAACATATGAAACATAAAAAAGCTACTCCTCTCTGATCAGGAATTACAGCTTAAAGGTATATTAAGGAATTCCCAATGCTGGCCTATGAGAGAGTTATACCTCACAGTAGTGATAAACGAAATAGGTTGTTTGTTCCTACGGGGACATGCCAAACATAAAAGTACATGTCCTACCTTTTACATACACAGCACCCTGCCCATATGGCTACCAAGGGCCACCCTTAGGGGGGTGACCTATGTCTAATGAAAGGGGAGTTTAAGACTTGGCAATTAGTTTTAAATGCCAAATCGAAGAGGCAGTAAACTGCACACACAGGCCATGCAGTGGCGGGCTTGAGACATGGTTAAAGAGCTACTTCTGCAGGTGGCACAATCAGTGCTGCAGGCCCACTAGTTGCATTTAATTTGCAGGTGCTGGGTATATGGTATACCACTTTACAAGGGACTTACAACTGAATCAAATATGCCAAACAGGTGTAAACCAATTATACCATGTTTAGAGACAAGAGCAAGTGCCCAGAGTCCCAAAGCTAACAAAAACGATGTCAGAACAAATAGGAGAAGGAAGGCAAAATGTTTGGGGTAATATTAATAATGGGGAACATATTTAAGGGTATAAATTGGGTAGGGGTGAATTTACCTAATTTGCTGAATCGTTATTAAGCAAAATTAAACTTTTATGCAAAATGCTGATCCATCATTTTGTGCTATATATTAGCGTGATATGCATCTTCACGTCAGTTTTTGGCATGAGCACATATTCAAACAAAAGCACAGCAAATAGCAGATGGAAGCAAATGTTTATTGCAAATTGTGCATTTGCAGTAAGTTTTTACCATGAATAGCACACAATCACGCAATGTGGTGTAACGGTGTAATATGAATAATTTCGCGCAATACAACATTTTGGAAAATACACTAATTATGCCAGTGTAAATTAAAGTTTGCCAAGGCCTAGTATAAAATTTGAAGTATGCCATTGGAAGCAACTGCCCTACTGCGAGGTTTGGGGCATGGAAGGCCTTTGGCTAAGCCATAGTTTCATTACAGGGTCATATTAAAGGAACAATATTGCCTGGACACAGGAGAATGGGACAGGCAGGCTGTGGTCAGATTGTAGGACTGGAGTGCAGCTCTTTTCTTTTCACCAATGCTTGAAATGGAAAACAAGAACCCAAAAGTGCAGGTCCTTCTTGCACATTTCTAGTATTCATAGCCTCTCAGTACGGCCGCTCAGTCATTGACGCTTCTATAAAGGGTGTCGCTGTTTTGCACGTTTATAGATGCAGTGTGAGTCGCACTTGTTTATTCATATATTAAAGCCTTTGTTTGGATTTTTATCGTAATTCCACAATATCCTCTATAAACAGGAGCCCAGTTACATGTTTCATGTTGAAGGCCATTAGGTGTCTGTTTTTGCAGTTTTGTGAAATGCTTGGGCGTTGCGTTGTGTTTTAGAATTTGGTAAAAACCAAATACAATGATTAGAATAGAAGCAAAGGTATGCCAAAAAAAATACAAAATTAACTGTCTATGTCTGCATGAGGCGCATGCTCCTGCGACTTGCTATCTCTAACACTACCCTGAAGCCTATTTAAAGGCAATCATACTACCGTCTTGGTTCTTTAAATCCAAGTTCATAGTTTCTAAGATTCTGATTCTAATTACTGTATGAGTGAAGTGGTTTGTGGCAGCTCATGAATGCTTAAGAGACCAAAAACTGTCACTGTGCTGCCACTTTAAAATGTGCAAGAGGTTCTCCTGGAAATAAATATGGTGCAGTGGGTTGTCTTGGATGGGCAGCTCTACAGAGTACCAGGGCCGGACTGGGAACAGCCACCAGCCCATGCGATTACTGCCCGACCGGCCCTGGGCTAGCGAAACCCACCACTCCCACTTTTGTTACAGGGGGCCGATATTGCAGTGCTGCTGCAAAACTTTTCCCCTGTAATAAAACTGGCCTCCACGGGCACAAAAGCGCCCTCCCCCCCTCTGGCCCACTTGGGAAATGCCAGGTGCCCACTACGGCCAGTCTGAGAGTACACCATGCTTTGAGCCAGTAAAAAGAAGGGGACCATTTAGCTCCTGAAAGCCGATTCACCAGTACTCAATGAGAGAGGAAGCCCTGGCTTTCACAGCCTTGATGGAGGACTTTCTGTCCTGTTTAGATAACACTGCTTGCCAGCCGATGGAAAGGAGCAGCTGCAACTCTTCCTATAGCACTGTAGGTTTATTGTTGAACAGTTCCCATGTTTAAAAAAACATGCTTTGCAAACATTTTCTTAGAGAAAACAAATGATCCTGATGCACAGGGAGTTTGTTTTTTCTAACCAGAAACTCCACTGATGTGCAGGGAGTTTTGTCCCTGCATGCAGAAGCCATTCTGCATTTTCTCTCCCCATATCAGCCATTCTTCACACGGCAGATATGGGCAGGGAAAATGAGTAATGGTTGCCTAGCCCTTATATGGCAGGCATCTGCCACTATAACCCGGGGGTCCTGTGGCAGATTGGCCATTGGGTCAGAGGTTACCACTTGCAGATGCAGCTTAGCTCTGCCGATGGGAACTCCGTTGTTTCACCACCTCGGAATGAGGTGGGAGAACCGCTGATTTGTTGGGATGGGAGGATCAGCACTTTACAAAAGGGCCTTCCGATTGGCCCAGGGAGGTTTTTCTCCCCAGTCTGCAATTTCGGTACTGTGGTACTGGTACTGCTGTGCCAAGAGATCTGATTGGCTGGCCGCAACCCTGACCACAAAGTTGTGGCCTTATTACTGATCTAGCGTACTCGGGCCCCATGTCATCAAAACGTTTTTAAACAGGGCATAAGGGGCCAGTGTATGGACACCCTGACCCCAGGCACTTGTGGGTGGGAGTCAAAGGGACCTTCCCAGAAATTAAAATAAAGAACATGTTATCCTATGGGCCCCAGTGTAGACCTCCTGTGAGGTCTCGACATACTCCCAAGGGAGCTTCTGTCCAATCGTCCACCCTCTGGTACCAAAGTGCTGTGCAAGCTTCCCCAGGGGGTGTAAACTTGCATGACAGGTATCATAGTACCTGATTTATTTTTTTAACAGAGAAGAAAATGCGGGTTATGTGCAAAGGGGGGTTGGATGCCCATGGCAGAATTAGGCACAGGGACAAACTCTGTGCACATAAGAGACATTGACTATAGGTTGCCCGAGAGGATTGTGTGTATGCTGAAGTTTAAATATATATATTTTTTAATTGTTGAAATACACTGAAAAAAACTAAGATCAAATTAATGATATAGTTAGGTATTGTAATAAGATCATAGCTTATGTTAAAAGAACTCGCTCACTGAAACAAAACAAAGGTTAAAGTGGTGTTATAGTTAGATGTTGAATTGAGATAAAAACTAATGCTTAAAAACCAAAAACCGCTGAAATTCCTAAGTTATAATTAACTGAGGTAGCTAACACTCATGATATGCACTGCTTTTGAACTCAAATATTGCATCACTCATGACATGTTAAATAACATTGTTGTTTACATTACTTATGACCTCATCCAGTCATTCTGATAGCATCCTACAGGTTTGTGAATTTGAAGTAATTCACAACCCTACACCTGCACCTAATTTTTCATCACCAATCATCTGATAATGGACATAACATTTGACAACATGCTGGACACTCTTTTTACTGGTATTCACCCAATTAACAAACAAAATGCTTCCATAGGGTTTTATTTGGTCACCCCCCTCCCCACGAGCACGCTCCAAAATAGTGTGTACGCTATTTACCTAACATGAGCACCATCTTAAAGACTTCACATGACCCGCAATGTTAAGAAAAAAGCTTACCAAATATGTATTTAACACTAATAAGACATCTTCTACAGGCCCAATAGACAGCCATCCATAGTTTGCTAACATACATTACACACATTCTTGAGGTTAGCACAATGGCATACAACCTTAGAGATATGTTTGCAACCCCAAATTGAGTTAAACCGTCTTTAAGTGGCTCACACCCACATTCTACATCTTTGAACAACATGCAATGTCTCAAAATTTTCAGTGAAGTTCTTGAGATAAACATCCATACCTGTTCTCATTACATACAATTTGCCTTTACTACTGTTTAATGACTAGGCAACATGGGCACCACTGATGGAGAATTAATTGTCAACAACAGCTTTGGCCTTTTGCACATATTTTTGCAACAAGCTTGAGCCTTAAGACACAACCTACTTAAAAACATACCTCTGCAACTCACATCAGGCACACTCAATCATTACCTTGTTTAACATGGAGTACTACTTGCACCTAAACGTTAGTGAACAGTGCACCATATACATTTCAACTTTCATTTACCTCCAGGAATTATGATTTTACCATCATATGCACCCACACATGCACATACAGTAACTCTATGCTGTGCACGACTATGGTGTTATCAGTGGTATCTAATTTCAACATCTAACTATAACGTCATTCTAACCTTTGATTTTTTCAGTGAATATATACAAAGGCACATACATACATATATGCATGAATTCAACAATAAAGATTATTTCTAAATGTCTGTAGCTACAAAACTCAGAAACCTAATATAGGCCTATACATAATTCATTCCTTTTCTAAACTCTAAATCAGGAGAAGTAATATTCAGGAGGAGTAGCAGAAAAGCAGAACCCATTGTACTGATATCTTCCAACACTGAGAAAGGTCTCATTCAGTCTACTTGGATACAAAATTGTCTAGGAGTGTCAGCAACACAATTATAGAAAGGGAGACCACTTATCATTATATTTGTTCAACTTAATTGCATTCATATTCTCTGCATTATCCATTCCAGATGTTCTGGCAATCACACCTATCCGCTTTTTACCTAGGAGGTTCAGGTTTGATTTAATTACTGTGCATAACTTCATTTTTTTATAGACATTTTCATCTTACTGTGAACAACATAAATAAAATTGATTCATGGAACACAGAGAGGACTGATGTTGGAATAAGACACAAGGCATTGATTTCAACATAACTTCTCAATCAATACCATGGTATTCTTAGATTTGATTTTCAGTAAATTCTACAAACATAAGTCAGTTTATACTGAATAGATGTGGACCCCAAACAGTTGACAGGTTCATCAAGTTTTCAAAATAATTGTATCATCTTTTGTGCAATGTTAGTAATCAATACATGAAAAACAATATCTTTGTTTCCCTTTTGATTCTCATATTCTTGTACCATGTTCTCAAGTTTTAAAATGTTTTATATTTTTCTAAAGGTGTTTATTGTGCATTGAAGCAATCATTTGATTGGTATATGTTTGATATGACCACCCATCGCCTTGGTGATTCCCTTGTGCCAATAGAGTGTCGCTGAAGAAGGAAGAAACTGCTGTACTTTACCAAATTCAAACAGGGCCATAAAAACAATTTAAATTTGGATGAAAACAATAATTTTTTTATCAAAAGCAGGCAGATTTCCAAGTTATTTCAACATCATTCGTAATTTGTGACCAACACCCCTACTCTTACTTCCACTGGCCTTCATTTCTGTCTCCTAATCAGATACAGTTGTGCATTTTACGATCCATTTTGATATGTTCTGAAAATTTGTGAAGCCATACTATTTCTTGTAACACCCAATTTTCAACTGGCAATACTGCGACTGACATTACGTGCATTCAATTTTGAGGTTACGCTATTTTCGCCATCATGCCAGAAAGGAGATTTATCACAAATCTCTCTCAGGCTCCATATTTCCAAATTTAAATCCACCTGGTCCATCATGAGTTCTGTGAGCTATCCCCCTGTCAGTAAAGAGGCACATCTTATCCAGCCAGAAAAAGCGAATACGTGTCTACAGAAGGGGCAATAACTTCTTGGTGTTTTTCTTCATAGCTACGGTTTAGACATTGGAATAGATTCACGATTTATTTTGCTGTCAGTTAATGTGATTTACTATTGTATTACTCATGAATTGAGCCAGGAGTACTGCAAGATGAAATCACAACACATTATTTGTCAACTGGATACAAAACTGTTTTGTGGGCAAACTTCTTCTGATATTGCATTCCCATCTGGCCCCCACTCCTTTCGTTTTGCCTACATATGAGTTGGCTTTAGGGCATTTCCCTAGAGCATCTTCTCCTTTCAATGAGTTGGAAAACGTACATCCATTGTTGCAACTAATAATTTTGTTCTCATGATTTCCTTTTATGTCCTTTATTTCTGCTTGTCATTTGCAACACATACATTAAATTTCTAAATGGAAGTACAAATTGAAAGTCCACACCTTAATTCACCCTACAGATCTGGAGAAACAAAACAAACATGAATTGTCAATGCTTAGATCAGTGGTGGCAAATGCTCTTACAGGAGACCTAGGTTGCTCGTCAGTAATAGATATTTCATGACATTCCAAGATTTACTCATTTCACACAGTTGACTACTTACATTGATGTGTTCTCTTCCGTTGTACTTCGCCCGTATTTGCGGATTCTGGATCACATCCAAGTGCGTACCCCATACTGCTATGGAGGTGTTCCCACTACAGAACAAGAAAAAAAGACATGCAAACTTCTTGAGGCATTCCCAAAATTGGTTTCTGTCACATTGTCTATAAAGCTGTGAATAGTTTAAACACAAACAAAGTGTAGCTCATATAGCAAGCTCCTCCATCTTACCTCACACTGTCATTTCATTCTATTTATAACTAAAGAACAGCTTTCTGTGTTTTTAGGAAAGTTAGTTGTGCTCATAAGTGACCTGTTTCTGGAAAATAACATTTGATAATCTAGCCAAGTTAGACAGACATGTGCATCACAGAATTAAAGCAAGCAAGCAAGCAAGCATCTAAACATGGCTTAGAAAAACAGTTACCAAAACCCTTCCTTTAACCTACGTCATGGAGCAAAACTACAATACGCTTCCATTTCAGTAATGCACCCACATTTTCGAGAATGTTTTACACTTTAAGTCGCCCACAATCTTCTAAATAAATATACGGCTTACATTGCATCACATTTCTCTAGTGGACCACGCTGATGGACTTCCGTTGAGCCAAGCATCGTTATCGAAAGGAAAGTGAATCTCTTTTGGGAAGATGAGTGCTCTGCAAGGTTGTGGTTTACATTGTAAGTGAAAACAGTGTGAATACAACACACCCCGGAGAGAGATATGATCAATTTGTAAAAAACATAACAGGTAAAAGGGCCTTCTGACTTTCTTAAGGGAGCATCACCACTGTCACATGCTGAGTTGCCAAATACCAAGTTGGGTGGGATTTCGCCTCATGTCTCTTTTTTTCACAACCCTCGCTGGCTCTTAACCTCAGCGGTGAAGGCTCTTTTCATGCCAGCATTCTTCCTTTGCCACTCTTCTTCTATCTGTCTCTTCCTTCCACTGTCTCACTTTTCAGCCTTTCTATCTCGTCTTCTAGGCCAAAGTCTGGTCATGACAAATATGCCCCAGCCCCCGAAATAAGTACTGATGCCCCCCCACATGCACAAATTAAGCTCAGCATATAGGTATCCCTCTACAACAGCACTGGTGAGTAGGAGGCTACCTGTGCGGGACTCGGCCTCAATGGGACTGGTGACAGTTTCTGATTGGTCAGATGAATATGCCAAGCGCATGAAGCTTCTTGGATTGAAAGTGAGTTTTCTACAGATGAAGTATGCAACTGGAGTTTGAAAAGCTCACCCCACGCTCCATGGTCTGCACTCCTGTGCCCTTGCCTGGACAGGGCCCTCAAAGACTGCACTGGTGCAAAAGTGTCCAAGAACAGGAGAGCCCTAGGCTTTCCTGAGGGAGATTGGGGTAGCCAGTCACCAGGGACTAAGAGGTAGGCCTGGGCGGTAAATTCCGTTCCACTCGCGGAATTTGCGGACTTTGGGTAATTTCGCGTTCTGCGGAGAACACGGAATTGCCAACATTTCCGTGATCCGCGACTTTGCAGAATTTTTTGCTTGTTCACGCTTTCAAAATGCGTATTCGCAAGATATTTCCCCTCGAGCACGCAAACAGCGTTAGCGAACAGGAAAAAAGCATTGCGAAACAAGCGGAAACAGGCGGAACAAGCGATTCCGCGTGTTCGCGGAACTCTGCGTGCTCACAGAGATTTTTTACCGTTTCGCTGAGGTTTGCGTAGCGCGACTACGCAAATTCTGCTCACCCCTACTGTGAGGTATGGCTCATATAGTACACACATCACACACTGTAAGTTCTCTTTTAAATCTACGCTTGTGCCCTTCAATGCATGCTCGTGGGAGGAGCAGGGAGTGCTCTTGTCTCTCTAAATCAGTGCACAACATGTATGATGGAAGAAGTAGCGATATACAATATAACATGTAGCAGAACACAAACATGTCAATGTGAGGTCCTGTGGCACTGGATGCCTCCTTATCACCCAGGCACGGAAAAGGCCTTGCATTTCTTTGGAAGTTTCAAGTGATTTTCTCAGATAAATTAAACGTGTGCATGTCTGTGTATATGTGAGTAATTCACTGATCAGAGTTACACAGGAGCCTGTGGAGGGTCTTTTAAATATGGACAGAGAACATGTCCTCCATTGGCACCGCAACTGATAGAGCACACAAAGTAAAACCTTAGAAATATTACATATTTAACTCTGTTCAAGTCTCCTCCAACACACCCAGCATACAAATGTCTCACCCTCGCACTTCAAGAAGACACCTTCATGGCAAGGGCATTAACAGCTGGGCTCAGGAGAGAGACTTAGGAGGCAGGCAGAGGGATACAAACCAAGTGCTCATCTTACGTGATGCGGATTCTTCAAATAGTCACTGCCCTTTGCGTACATTGTTGTGTGCATGGATACGGCCGCATACACGTACCTTACAAACATTGAAGAATGAACATGAACTAAATCCCTGTTTTCCAACTGAGGCTTTGTTTTGTACCTGCACAGTTTCGTTTGAAATAGAGTAAAGAACTTCAGTTATTTCAGCAAATTCAAAGGTGCTGCAGAGGAAGCGTCCAGCTAGGTTGCACCCTGATGACAGTGTCTTCAGGAATCTACTCTTGTATGGAGATCAAGTTATTCCCCATCTTTCCACACCTCAGTACAATAAATGCGCATAACGGTAGTTGCTACAGTCTGGGGCATGAAAGGTCTCCTGTTTACGGATGAGGCTTGCATGTTGGGGGAGGCCCAGCGTGCAAAGTTAGCGAGGCTTCTCGATACCTAAGATTGTATCCAGTACATGATCAAAACTTTCCTTGGCAGGACCTGGGAGCGCTTTTTTGGGGAGCTACAGGTATTGGTGGTTTCAGTGCACCACATACTGACCTCCTTGCATACTGTCTAGCATTACTGATATGGCGCAAAGAGCGTATACCATTTTAACGCACCTCACAGTTATTGGCAGCCGCTCGTCCTATCCTTGTGTGGAGTTGAACCAATACTGGCAAGAGCAGCGTGTCCTGCCATTAATGTCATTCTGCGGGGTGAAGGTCTCCTATGGGGAGTGTGCAGTCTTCAGTGACCGCTCCACACTAAACACTGGAGCCTAGAATTAATGTCAGGGCTGGAAATAGGCTCCTGTATCCAAGAACCTGAAGAGTGTCCGCAGGAGGGTCCTCACTCTTCAGAATCACTTCCATCTGGACAGCCATGTTTGCTGTGGGCTTGGCTTGCTACTCCTAGCTTCTGACCTATCAAATTGATTAAAATGGCCACACGGTTCAACGGTGGAAACAAAGCAATAAAAACAGAATGAAAGCTTTATGCACATACTCAGAACAAGAGGATGTCTGGTTCCTTTACTATACTTAGCTGAAAAACAAAGCTAGTAGAGACGCCATTGTTTACTTTTAGAGCTTCGTATGTTTGATGGCATTTTTGAGATTCACTTTGCATTGGTTTTTACTTGCTTTGAAACAAATACTCATTGTTTTGGCCAACCAGAGCTCAAGGTTGGATCAGGTGTGCGTGCTAAGAAATGGAAGAAAATCATGGACTGCAAAAGTGACCTGCATCCGGCCTCTTTAATCATTTGGGCGTATCATCAAATCAGCAAGTACAACACGGATTACATGCTGAAACACAATATTCGTATAGCTATAAACAACCATACACATGTAAGCATCGGAGAGTGTAATTGAGACATCTGCGGCGTTGTCACTTCCTCTGCAACACACACCACGCTTCCGCCTGAAATGGCCGACTTGTCATTAAATTCTGAACTTCTCCTTCCCTCATTTTCTTTCTGACATTGAAAAATGCAGGCTGACAGTCCCCATGAACCATTAAATAAATGTCACCACAGAGCTGCTGATTGAGAAGTGGCAGGGCTCCCTCGACAACCACAAGTGGTGTTTTTATGGCCAGCGGTAAGAGGCGGGAAGAGACAAGGGGGCGGCATAATCACCTTCCGCCTTGGCATGGAAAAATTGTAATAGATTTGAGATATTTCTTCAGTTCCAGAACAGACTACAGGATTTATGATCATAATATCGCAGCTCACCATCTGAAAGAGTGAAAAGATGCATTCCCTCACAATATAGCCATTAGCCACAGCCGACTGTCTACCTAGTCAAGCATAGCCCCTACAGTTGCATACCCTTGGCTCTATAATCGACCCTACTAATTAACGTTTCGGCTATACGTCCAAGGGATATGACTTGTCAGTCCCTCCAGCCTTCATTACGTGTGCAAATGGTATGGTCCCTGGTAAGTCACTCTGTCTCTTGTGTCTAAACTGCTCTGCTAACTAAACTTTGAGAGGTCCTAGAAAAAGATCAATATATCAACAAGAAGGCAAAAGTTTATAGCATAATGTTCAATGAGATTAAACCTCTTTCAGATCCACTTTCCTGCCTTCAGGAATTCCATTCTGTGCTGGAAACGACCAGATCTTCTCAGCAGCCCTCACTTAACTCAAAGACTTCTAAAACACAGTACTATAAGAGGTTCATCTCATTCATATTTAACAGATACCAACTCAGAGAAAACCCCACTGGCTCTGACTACCAGTCTTCATCGAATGCACATCATACTGTATAATATTCACTTCTGCCAACTGCAAAACAACATTCTATCAGGTGACCCTACATAAAAACACAGTAAAAATAACAAAATAACTAGGAGACATTTTTAGCAAAAGTGAGCTAAGGAGCTAGGTCTTTCATCATATACATAGAATACAGTCTAGCAATCTTTGCAGTAAAAGGAATTTCACAATGGAAGAAGTCAGAATCAATAAAATATTAAAAAAGAAGAATTCAGAATCAAGAAAATATTAGGAAGAGTTCTCACTATAAAATATGTAATACTGTATCATATGCAATATTACATTCAGGACTGGAATAAAACATTTGTGTTGATCAAAATAATGAACTTTTGTTTTTAGTCTCGTAAACTGTGGGTTGGGTAGCACATGAACATCCTGGCCAAAGGGCATGTTTTAAACAAAAGTTGCAACTTTGAACCCAGCAATACAGTTTAATGTGGCCGTGAACATCTTGGGCTGGCGAGGTAGCTACGGCTCTTAACGTTTTTCCTAGAACTGGGCTCTGATAGGTCATCATTCCTGAATCCAAGACGGCTTCCAGATTTTCACCTATTCGGAAATATAGTTAAGACTGGACTGTCATCTTAAAGCTCCAGTAGACCTTTAGGCCCCGTTTTCTTAACAACCATCCCGACTTAAGTGCCAAGAAACATTTAACTGCGGATTTCCTCCTTACATAAAAACAGTCCTGTTGTTTTGACTCACAGAATATACTATGCTGTTGCGGTAATATTGAGAGACCATAACCAAGAGATGGCAAGAATAGCATCAGTGTTACTAGGTGAGGGCTGCTCTGTTGGTCCTCATTCAATATTATTTAAATGGGGGACTATGTTATTGGTAAGACACCATTCAAACTCTCCAATCTGTAACGACTTTTTACATACTCAAACCATACCCTACTGCATTTTTATTTAAGGATCCTACCAGATAAAGAGGATAAAACTTGGTACATTCACAGTTCTTATCAAGATGCCTTCTTGCTGATCAACAAGATCAAACCAACCAATAGCTGGATCCTTTCAGGTGCTAGAAGTTAGTGGATGAGGCCAACAACATGGTTTAATGTCCGTACTTTCTTTACAAAGAGCAGAAAATGCAGTCACAACCTGCCTGGTTGCTTGTGGCCTTGAGGTTGTCTACAGTCTCTATGACAATATCAGTCACTTGGACCACAAAATGAGAAAAAGATAAGGTGAAAAGATCTTGGAGAAAATTGTTTGGTTCTGGTGGCATGTCAGAATCCAAAATGACTTCTAAATATTCCTTGAAGTCTTAAAAAGTCTATTGTTCATCTGCCCATCCTGCACCTTATTGGATAGTTCAAAGGTCAAGGTTTATTCAGCGATCAAGGTATTCTCATTACAATTAACATCACAAGAAAAGTACAGAATGTTACAGTCATTTGGGCCAAGGGTGTCCTCCGTCTTCCAGGTCATTAAGAATAATGTTTTCAGTACTGGCTTTTGTGTCATAGTCAAATACATTCTGGGTGCTGTAGCCGTGTTTTGTTTTCATGGACCTAATTAGACTAGGACACATAAAATCAATGATTTGTAGGTGAAATGTTCAGGACAGTAGACAGTGTCCGTAATGACCTGCAGTGGCTTGGACACCCTAATCGTGTAAGGGAACTCCTCTACAATTTCTAACTGAATGAACCTGGTACCTGTCTCATGATAACACGTTCCATGATCTTTGTGGGTGGAGGAGGGAAGGCTAGCAATATTATTCTGGTGTGTGTTCACACCCATTAAAGTAACCACAATAAAGTAACAGAAGACAATTCGACTCATCTTCTGCACTACGTGAATATTCAAAATTGGTAGATGAGATATAAAATCATATTTTTTAGTGTGTGAGTAGTAGGAAAGAACGTTGTAAATAATAGGACTGAAAGAAAATGGGAACATCAGGATAGGATGAGATTGTGGGCGGTGGTAGATAGATTTTAGACCAAGTTCAATCAATTGATTCAAAAACAATATTGTTTATCAATCAGTCTTGCAATTATAGGTTTAAGGTGCTCACTTCACTGCAATAGTTTAATTATTATAATTTTGCACTTTGTAAACAGGACAAACCTTGCATATGGAGTAGATTAAGGCATCAATGCAGGCACGTTTATAATTACTGAGTTCCCGTCACCTTGTTTAACCCCATTGTGTTATGATGCGCTTTGCCAATACTATGATCATGAAATTGTGTGATATCGGATGATGTAAATCTTGTATAGCTTTTAAGGTTTTTAACCAAACTAAAGTATCTTTGATGATGATGTGGGGGTCAAAAGAATTTGTGGTAACTTCATTTGCCAGGGTTTGTGCTAAGTTCTCATGAGTATACAAAAAGTTTTTGGTTCTTATATGGATGGCATTGCTCCACATGATAGATCCCTTGCGGTCCACACATTCTCTTCAGTGGGGTCGCTGTAGGACTCCCTCATTAATGCAGAGGATGGCAGAATGCACCCGGCGCGAGTTCTGAATTCTGAACAGAATAGTTTATCATATCTCAGTTCCCAATGACAGTCTGCTGCTCTGCACTGATGCAGTCCATTGGTTTTCTTGACTAATACTCATTCTCGGTTTGATTTACAAGTCAAATTTCTCTTCTTTGTTATTGCAGCCAATGTAGCAGTGGCAGCTTGCTCCCATGCCACCTGTCCAATGCAGGCCTGTTGAAAGAGGCCTCGCGGTATGGACTCAGACAAACTACATGCATTTGGACTAATCTGAACGTTGGTATTGCAAGCATGAGATGGCCCACTTTGACATGAGATTGAAGAAAAGGCACTCCTAAGCCATCTGTGTTCAAATCAGATATCACTCAAAACAATACAGATACATTTTTCTTTATGTAAATTTAGGTACAAGGCACTGCTTTGGCAAAGTATTGCAATGTTGCAATGTACTCCATGAGCTCACGGTGATCATACTGGAATTATAAGGTAATGTATGGTTTTCTAAAACATTTAACAGATCCAGTGGTGGATGACGAGGAAAACTGAGTTTGAACTCTGGCTTCATAGTGCTTTGGTCACCACATGAGATTCTGGAACACATCTCCATAAATATAGGAGACAGTCTTAACTCTCAAGTTAAAGTGTCCTAATGTGCTGAAGAGTAATGGATCACACCTCCACATGATGTAAACACAACATTTTTAGGTACATCTACAAATGTACTTGAAGCTGACCTTGGAGGCAGCACATTCAGTGAAATACGGAGCATCTGCTTACAAGCCGCTCCGTGTTTTACAGTGCAGGTGGCACCGCTTGCACTTTAAAGAGGAGACAGAGATCCCCCTGCAGGCGGGTGTAGTGAATGATTGTACCTGCCTGCAGGGAGATATCTGGGGCATTCATGGAACTCCCTTTCCTTCCTCCAGAGGACTGCCCTCAGACGGTGCACTAACAATGTGCCACCTTTTTGTAGCACAATGTCAAGGCGCATCCTAACGGACTTTTTGCCTCTGTTCCCGCAACCATAATAGCTTGCAGGCACAGAGGCAAAATTAGTCTGTCATTTTCATGAAGCCACACCTCAATGCAAATGAGGGAATGTCCTCTAATGATAGTGCTAGAGCTACATGTGCATCAGTACTATTAGTATTACAGAAGGTGTCGGACAAGCATCTATGGTCAGTTCTGTAATACCATAGTGCCCTGGGGTGCACCGAGCGGACGCACTTGTCGTTTGTGTCCCAAAGCTCTATGCATAATACAGACCCAGGTTAACTCCTGTCGAGCTCAATGTTTTTAAGACGTATTTTGTTGGAGCCATTTGACTACTGTTGAAGATGGAAGAAAAGTCAATGTCAGATACAAGGGCAACTGTAGGGAAACCTGTGGGTCATCTCAAAAACGACCTCCAGAAATTTCTTTTATGACATCCTATTTGTTGTACCTGACATCCTTGGTATGGGTTCCCCCAAACATTTTGCCTTCAATCCATCTGTTTTTGATGACGTAAGTTTTGCTGGCTTTAGAACATTGAGCACTTAACACTTGTAACCCATTCTAAAGTGCTTGTGCTCTCTCCCTTAAACATGATAAAATTTACTTACACCCAACTGACACATTTAATTTACCTGGAAGTCCCTAGTAGATTGTTACTACATGTACCCAGGGCCTGTAAACTGAATGCTACTAGTGGGCCTGCAGAATTGATGGTGCCCCCCACCTATGTAGCCCTTTAATCACAAAATAAACCTTTTGCCAGTCTTAAACCTTCCATTTTAATACATATAGGTCACGCCTAGGGCAGGCTCTAAACGGACCAGAGGATAGGATGCAGTGTATTTAAAACGTTGGATATGCACTTTTCACTTTTACATGTCCTGGTAATGAAAAATGTGTTTTTTACAACTGCAAGGTCTGGCTCTCCTCTATGATAACATTAGGTTAACTTATTACATTTGATAAGTGATGACTTTTAGTTGGGAGCTGGTAATAATGTTAAGTTTGGTGTCTATAGAATTGACATTTAGAACACTCTTTAATGGAGAAGTCGGACTTAATTCACAATTCTGAAAATGGCTCCTTTAGAAAGTTGGCATTTTCTTGTCCCAACCATTTGGTGCCTGTAGCTTTTATCCCATGTCACATGACTAGGTGTAGTTGGCAGTTGGTCTTTGTGTATTACTCCCAGACAGTGAGACAAAGGGGGAGTAAATGTTGGCAGGATGGGCCACCTATGACTTGATGAGGGGGATGCATCTAACACCTACCATACTTGCACATCACAAAGGCTCTGTTGGACAGTTTTCACTTTCTCAGTCAGAACTGTTAGTTTGCGGGCCAACATAAATGTTGGGATGGTACCAGACTGATTCCACGCCAGCCGCGGCCCATGCAGGTAAGAGCGGTGGGGCCATTTTTTTTTGGGGGGGGGGGGGGGTGCGACAGACGACCATGAGGTAAAATTAAATACATTATTTATTTATTAATTTGCCCTCGTTGTCTGTTGAAATGCTGCCCACCCAGCCCCACTGCCCCGTCCCTCTTACCTGCACGAGCCACTGCTGTTCCACGCACCCCCTCAGGATATGTTGGCCTATAGACCTGCTAGCTCTCAGTACCACCATAAGTACCCCTAAACCTGGCAAGGTAACAAATGGTTTGGCCAACCTCAGAACTTGACAACCCTGACTCCGCAAGGAATCGTGGTAACAGATTTAGAACCTTTTCGCTCAGTCACTCGTGCTCACTCAGAACAGGTACACAAGAAGTACACAAAGGGGCGTTTTCAATATGTATTGAACCATTGTGGTTCTTGTATAAAATATATGCAAAGCAATGATTAGCAGACAGGAGCAGATAAAAGTGTTTAGCAATATAAGAACAGTGAAAAGGATAAACAATTCCAACATGGTGTTAAAACAGTGTATATATGCTGGCATATGAGTACTGGGTAAAGTGTACTCCTACTAGGCACTCTCTAACCTAGTTGCCGAGGGCAGGTGTTCTGCCAAGAAACCCATAGTGGATGATCTAACTCCCCATTACCTGAAGGCAAGGTATGTCATAAATTGGACATCCCTCCTCGCAGAGGGTAAACAGGAATCAGCTGGGCTGAGACTCTGATGCAGCGATGACCTTGCAATGACAGCAAAGTGCTTCTCTAATTTGAGCACGGAAATGCATATGTATTTATATAACACCATCCGTGATTCCGTGTGGAGGTTTCAGCTGAGCCAACATTGTTTATTGTCTTTGTGATAGCCCTGTTGCCTAATAGACAGTTGACAAACAACAACATATGCACAATGTGTTTTCAGGCCTTCTACTAAATGCTCACGGTAATGTGATAGTGTACTTATGAAGTGGAATTGTAAGCAACGTGGTTTCAGAGAAACTAATCCTGCACTGTTACCCAAGCAAATGTGTGTCAAAAGTCATTGTGTGGAAAAGAAGGCAAGTTAAAATAAAAGTGTAAATGTAAAATGGCAATGTTTCTTCCTGGGCCTAACCTAGCCATGTTACAGCTCTGCCTCAGCACACTCGCAAAGGTTTTCACACTAGTCTTTTGTACCCCCCAACAAGCTGGGGCCAGGGCAGGGTGCCAGGAATTTCCAGAAACCTTTGTGGGTGGAAACCTCCAAAATCTTCCAATACTTTCAAGCTGGCATCAGTTATAAATAGTGGGCCCTCAGACCCAACTCTTCAGTAGACATCTGACCTATAGAAGCCTCAGAAGGAGGACTGCTGTGCTGCTCTGCTGCACGAAGGACTGCTACTCTGCTGCCTGAGTGAGAAGGACCAGACCTGCAGCTTCAACCCAGTACCACCAGTGAATCCAAGGGCTAGTTGGCTGACCTCCTTATCATAACCTCAGGGATAGGAAAGGTTGAAACCACATTGAATCCAGCACCTGGACTCTGCCTGCTGCAAGTCCTGTCCCCCAAGGGGTGCCACTCCAGTCCAGTCCTGGACCCTTGGAACTGGGCTTTTGTGCTCTGCCAGTCCAGCTGTGGTCTTTTGGGTGGAACTGACCTAGCGTGATGCACTTCCTTGCTGCACCACATCAGTTCTGCCACTGTACAACGTAACTAAATATAACAAGATTAGGGAGTGTAGAGGTAGGGCCTACGTAGGCGCTAAGGTGGATACGTCTTCCACTTTAGTATCAGTTATAAACAGAAGGATCCACCTTGAAAAGGAGGTACTGCGGAGACTAAATAATAGGGATAATGGTGAGTGAGTGTCCCTAAACGTGTTTGGGCACACTCAGTGTTGTTTAAATACCCCTCACACACCAAGAATGGCCCATGGTGTCATGCTTCATCATAGGGGTCTTCCCGTCCCGCAGCGGGACGGGGCGTGCTGCGACCTACGACTACGTGGGAGCACTTTTGATGAAGTACTATGTGTGGTGTAAAGGGAGGGTCTATTGTAGTTGTGAATATGTGTGTGTTAAAAAGCAACTGGCCCAAGGAGACAGAAAAAAACTTTAATTAGTCCCAGGAGGGCTGGAGCTATTAAAAACAAAAGTGCGGAGTTTGCCTACGAGTCTGTCCCACACAGCGGAACCGCGGGAGGGACAGACTCGTAGCTGAGATTTTCAGTCAGGGCACAATTGAGGCTCCATTACGATCCCACCCGTTCTAGGTTCATGAGGCATTATCCTCATATACATATAAATTCACATACATACGATTAGGTATTGTATATACGTGCACTATTTACTGCATCTGTCTCACTTTTGTATATTACTAAGCACATGCTTCTATTTGGGAGGGATCTTTTTCCTGTCCTGATGAAGATGCTCCGCATCGAAACATGTTGACCCACAAGGAGTAACCACACATTACGTAGGCAAACTCCGCACTTTTGTTTTTAATAGCTCCAGCCCTCCTGGGACTAATTAAAGTTTTATTCTGTCTCCTTGGGCCAGTTGCTTTTTAACACACACATATTCACAACTACAATAGACCCTCCCTTTACACCACACATAGTACTTCATCAAAAGTGCTCCCACGTAGTCGTAGGTCGCAGCACGCCCCGTCCCGCAGCGGGACGGGAAGACCCCTATGATGAAGCATGACACCATGGGCCATTCTTGGTGTGTGAGGGGTATTTAAACAACACTGAGTGTGCCCAAACACGTTTAGGGACACTCACTCATCATTATCCCTATTATTTAGTCTCCGCAGTACCTCCTTTTCAAGGTGGATCCTTCTGTTTATAACTGTACAACGTAACCCTGATGCAGGACCCCGCAGCTCTTACCACAGCTGTGCAACGCATCCTTGATGCAGGACCTCCCATCGCAGCCCCGCATCTCCCTGTACTCGCCACTATGCGATGCATCCTTGATGCAGGACCTCCCATCGCAGCCCCGCATCTCCCTGTACTCGCCACTATGCGATGCATCCTTGATGCAGGACCTCCCATCGCAGCCTGCAGCTCATCGGAAGTGCTGCTATGCGACGCATCCTCAATGCTGGATCTTGGAATTAGTGATAACTGCATATGTATTACAAGGCTTATCTATTACAATGCACCTATGTGCACTGCATTATAACAGTGATCTCCGACATGTTGCTCTCTGCACCCTAAAATGTTGTTTTAGAGGCTTTTTACACCACGAGCATTTTTTGTGAGAGAGAGCATATTAACCCCTTCAGAATCCATGCTTCCAGTTGCTTCTCTAATCACGTTTCCCAAAGGGCATGTTCAGGCAGAACCACAACTTGTCCAGGATCCCGAGGTCTAAGGAGGGCGTTTGAAACCCCTGAAGTGGTGCATTATGATTGCTGAAAATTCCTGATGCAATCACGGATGGGATCAGCAAGATTCCTCATGTGATAGACAGCAGGGCTGTGCATGTGTTCCGTTTTTGTGCAAAGGACAAGAATAGGTTAAGATAAAGATGCAGCCAAGAGAGCACCAGCTATTGGTTTAACATCTGGGCATCCTGAGAAAGATCATGCATGCTGAAAACTGCAGCATTACACAAATTGCAGTACGTGGCTACAGACATCTTTATAAAATGTAACAACATGTGAAAGATGTCACATCATGGAACTTGAATATAAAGTTTGCAGAATGCGTTGACTGGAGCATCATGAAAATGTGGTATTATAAAACTTTATAGTCTACAAGTTCTGGAGCTCTGGAGACCTGCCCAGTGTTTACGGCAGCCGTTTGGAAACTTGGAAAGTGCTGCATATGCAAATGCAATTACAATGCAATACAACGCACTACCTGGGGCATTTGGGAGTGTCACACGAGTCGGTACTAGGAGGTATTCCACCAGAGTATCGACAATAGAATGTTGTTGGGCCAGAATATTGTAGCAAACATATTGAGGACCAACATATTGTAGAGGTACGTTTATATAGATAAGCATAGGTGTACTGTATTTAACTCCACATCTATGTACTTAGACTATATACATATGTCTTCAAGGTAACTAGCTGTGGAGGTAAGTATGGTAAATCTAAACTTGCCTATATGCACTTGCCTTCTCAATATTTTGATTCTCGATATTTTTGCCACTATAATTGGTTGTCGTTTTCGTGTCATACAATCATATAAGACCACCATAAAAGCTTGCAAAGCAGAGTATGTTGACACATGCATTATGAAAACTAGTGCATTTAAAGATGTACCAAAATAAGTTAATGGCCCGAGGCTACTAACAATTTGAACGTACTTAGCCTATTATCCTGAATCCATAGAAGCCACACCACACTTTTGCAACCTTTAGGGGTATGTTGCCAATGTACCATTCCATGGATCTGGTACTCGCCTTGTGAAGACCTTTGTTATTGTTTGTACGTGTGATAACTTATGTAGTGTTTGAAAAACATCGGTTTGTGGTGCTCCTGGCCTCGTGACTAAGCTGCTGACGTGGGGACGTGGAGGCCTGAGCTCAGCTCCGGACTACAGTGTTTGAATGAAAATAGTGTGATACTTGTCAAATCCCTTATCATCCTGTGCCTAAAATTGTGGATATACGTGAAATGTAAATAATTTAAAAGTACAAGATGTAATGTCATTGTGAAATTCAAGAGCACTCCTTTCCAACCAATTAAGATCACGGTGTATAAATACCAGTACATAGATATAGCTAAATACTACAAAGTTTTCACAAATATGATCTAAACGCAGGCCATTGCCTATGAAATTGCCTAGGCTTGGTAACATTTCTTGAACAAAGCACTGGAGCAGGCCACCATCCCTTTTTAACTTCTTTTTAATTGTTACCAAGTTACTGATATAATGTGCTTCAAAAACCTCCCAGTGGAACTCAATGGCCCCAGAATCCATTGGGAAGAATGCCCGCATCTTCAGAGCCTACCACATCTCGCCCATTTCTGCCTGCCCATATGCACCTTTAAATGTACAAGTTGGCATTTGTTTTCAAACACATCCTTGTACACAAATCTTCTTACACGAATGGCTTCCGTAGTTTATGGATGGTTCTTAATTTTAAATAGGGTTGTTCCTTTAAAATTCAACATATTTTGAGAGGGAATTCACAAAACGGAGCTTTAGAAAAATAAAACAGCCACAAAGGATGAATGAAGCTAGAGGGTGGACAATGGCTACAAAGAGTTCATCTATGTTTTGAAGATCTCTGAGAGCGTGGCTGTTATATCTGAGGAAATACAGCTCGCGACCGTCGTTAGTTGACTTTGCAGTTCTTTTTTTGGACTTAAGAATGTAGCATTGTGAAAAAACAGACATTAAATATCTGCAAGCTCTCCTGGCCACAGGCACGCCAGCACCGCGTGGAGCCTCTGCTTCCAAGGAAAGGAACGGGCCCAGTATCCCATTATGCAGATGTGCGTTTGGTGGCGCGCTCCTCTCGTGCTAAGAAGAAGAATTCCTCCCCACACGCGGTCCTGCACTCTGTTTAAGTATTCCACACTTTGCAAACACTAATTAAACCATTAGAGATCTTTACCTCTTTGATTCCGTCTTGAGATGCAGCCAGCCATGCGGGCCCCCACAGTACCGAGAGGCAGGCGGAACAAAGCCTGTGCCGCCCTGCTCCCCGCTGATTGGCAGGTAGGCCCGCAGACACAACCAGGGCTTGTGCTGGCACCTGCCTCTTCAGCAGGCTCCACGTGCAACCAGAAACCCTGGGCCCCTCAGAGACAGGGGCCTGGGTCTTGAAATCTGGGATTAGTTGAGCCGGGTGGACAAAGGGTGCCTCATGCCTTCAGTATAACACAATATCCTCCTTTGTAGGTGGTACATGAATTTAGAGACTATTTCTCTTGGAATTCCAATTTTGCAGACTCCCAGCTGGTCGTTGCTAGAAATAATATTTTATATATTTGTTTGGGGTTTTATATAGAACAGACCAAGCCTTCGTCAGAGTGTGTAACACAAACAAATATATATAGAATAAATGTACAAAAGAGAGGGAAGACAAATCACATATTTTTTTATTTTTTTAGAGTTTTATGTAGCGCGAATTAGACCCGAGGATATCGGGTACCCATCAGAGATTTACATAGCACCAGTTTGAAAATTAAACCAGATGTGCGTGCTTAACAATTTGATAAACACCTTGCTGAGTGATGCATGGTTTTGTTCGCCAGCTGGGATGCAAGACCCAAGCTTCTACACTGGCTGCTGATACATGGTTGATGATATCAGCGGGTATGGAGAAAATGTGGGATGAACCACATACCCTGGGGAGTTCAATATTAAGGGTACGCTCTATGATGTGCCTTACAGCATGATATCGAAGGAGATTCCGCATATACTTGGAAAGACGACACTTTATGGGGATGAAAGGCTATGGCACAGTTAAGGAAAGGTTACATACGGCACGCTTCGTAAAGGCATATGCACGCTTAGAAAAAGGCATAATCCACAATTATTTGTATAAAAACATTAATTCATTGTCTTTAAAAAAGCATGCAACTCAGTAAAAAAGCTGTTTCATAGTACAGGAAAATTTAGGACAATCAGTGGACAATGCTGCAATACTGTAAAAGGCGTTATTTCACTCTGTAAGAAATGTTACCGCACTCCAAGAAAGGCAGTGGCGCCGTGTTACAAAACATCAGGCACTCAGGAAAGACTCTGTCACCAGTGCTTAATTTGTGAAAGAAAGAGTGTCGGTGCCTGAAGCTCTACTCATAAGCCACCCACGGGTATACGCACACTATATAAATCTTTGTAACACAAAATAACAAGCCAGCAGCCAGTGCACTTAAACGTCGGCACGTCAAATGCCAAGGCTTTGGTAGTCTTAAACCACCTCAGGCCTCTTTTATCCACCTCCAGACACTCCCTGCCCCTTTAGCTCATTTTTGCAGGTTCCTCCTTTTTTCTCGTACACCGTCTTTCTGATCTGTGTGTTTTTCCCTTTCTTGCATGCATTCATTATCTGATATGGAAAAATAAGTGCCGGTCCTCAAAAATAAGTGCCAGTGGCCCTGACTGGCAACCCCCTGCTCAAATTAAGCACCGCCTTCCACTCTGCATGAAAGTCTAGGGCACTGTAGGAAACTCTAAGGCTATAGCACTCTAACAGAGGTTATGCTACTCTGAAAAACGGGCTATGCCACTCTGAAGGAAAGGCTGCAGCAATGTCTGAGAAAGGCAACGGCTTAGTTTAGGAAAGGCTGTGACATTTTAGGTAAGATTATGCAGTCACCTTGGAAAGGCTACAGCACTCTGGTTAAAGTCTATGGCACGTAGAGAAAGGAAGTGGAATAGTTAACTAAATGATATTGTGTATTTTTCGGAAGAGGCTCATCACAGATGTTTATGGTGGTCTATAATACTCTCTAGGAAAAGTTATGATACTGTAGGAAATTGTATTATAAAGTCTAGAGAAGGCCATGGCACTCTGATAGAAAGACTATGGCTAGCCCTTGGAAATGATATAACCTTCTGAAAACACTCCATAGAATTCTGTAAGAAAAATAGAGAATATTGCTGATAGTAACATACCATATGGTAGCCAAAAAGGACAGGTAGTAGTGCCATCTGAAATCAGATAGACTGACAACAGTACACTCGATATTCCTGAACTTCACTAGAAGTTAAAAGAAAGTCCAGCAATACTTCCTGATGAACGGCAGCACCCTATGATGACCAACAAACAGAAGCACCAACCTCATGATACTCCAGTCGGGCTCGATGCGGTGCACCGTCGGATCCTCCACATACTCATACTGTAACTCGTGGCTGATCCTCGCTTTATCCACCTGCACCGACACCTTGATAGGCCCTTCAGTCGCGGCGGTGGTGTTACAGACGATCTGATTGGCAGTTCTCCTAAGAGTGATGAAGGAGAGGAATAAAAGATCAACATCTGACAATTGTCTTTGAAAAATCATCCAACATTGATGAATAGTTTTCTTTTAACGCAAGGCATACGGCAAAACAGATAAGTATGTGCCACCTTGTGTGTCAAACTTGCACGGATATAACAACCAAGAGACAGGGAAAACAAGTGCCAGGCAATGTAAAAGGAATGTGACTACGGAATGCATCTAAAGCCAGGAAGATTTGGCTAAATTCTACTTTTGAATTCATTGAAGACGTTTATTTTAAAATGAGGTGCAATTCTGAATCATTTCTTACTTTTCATAAAGCACCAAAACTGTAAAACGCACAGAAGCAGCTGACCATAACAGTACTTGACTTTACAACTGCAAATAAACAACTGTGAGTGCAAGCGCGTGTTAGGAGAGAAGCAATGTGTTCCATTGACGGCTCTGCCACGAGACATGCTGGATAGTTCAGGACAAATATTGAGAACAGTATCACCTCTGAAATAATAAGCATTGGCGAAGTCAATAAGTCACAGTGGCAGAAGTGACACATGGGAATGGAGGAGGAAACAATACACGGGGGCACAGATGGAGGCGGAAGCTACATGGTATTGTGGGAGTGGGGAAGGATACAGCAAGAGAGCAAAGTAGAGGCAAGAGAATGGTAGCAAATGTGCAAAAAGGTGCAAAGTGGAGCCAGCGGGGAGAAGCACGAGGATGAGAAAGCAAGAGGTATTAGGGGAGACGCACACAGGCAAGAGAGAAGAACATCGGAGCAATGCAGAGGATGGCGGAGAGAAGTATATTAGTGAGACCAACAGAAAACACATGGTCGCTCATAAAGTGCTTTCACAAACAAAAAAAAATAGGTCCTGAAAAGGAAGCAGCAGAAGGACACACTAGTAATGTACCCATGCTCCAGGGGAGGCATAAACAAAATAAAGGAAAGAATGCACACACATGCTAACAAAAGAAAAGCAAGCAAATGAGAGTGACAATGAATCCAATCAATGATAAGCAATGGGCGGGCTCTAAGCCCACCGTAAGCGAGCAATAGTCTCTAAACAGACAGCTCATGCACTGTATACCAGGCAAGACCTAACAAGTGGCTTGGCGCAGATGCTTTTGAGAGCTTTGGTGGAAATTTCAGTTGACCAGTAAAATGCTTCATACTTAATTTAGTTGGTAGCACAATGGTGTGAATATCTACTGAAATTTCAGGGACAAAAATCCAGTTGACGACATCCACATCTCCAACCTAGGAATTGGGTTCTGATGCTATTGTCTTCAGTTGCTAGATTATCCGATAAGAAGGATTTCCATGGTTTTGGCAGCTGCACATGCGTAATTCATTGTCCACAACCCATTTGCCACAAACAGATTCAGTAATAGCCATTTGTGAGTGGCCAACTGAAATCAACAATAAGGTGTAGTCACATGGCCTGCATTCCCACCTCCACAACGAAACAAGGGCATGTTCTGCCCTGATCCTACGTCATGCTTACCTATGAAATATGCATGGATGACGGCCAAACATCACGGTCACACTGCTTCCAGCGTTCAGGTTATCCCCCTTGATTGTCACCTGGGTACCTCCTGAGACAGGGCCTCGACTGGGCTTCAGGTTGAAGAGGCTGATGGGCTGCGGAGACACAAGGCATATTAAGAATAGTCGGAGAGTGTTAGTAATGCTTCTAGCTTACCGTATGACCTGTCCACCATTCTCCGATGTACCATGCTGTAAGTACAACCCTCCCACTGCTCAATGCTTAATTTCTAAACAAAAGTAAGTGCAAAGTCCCACAATCTATTCTAGTAGCGTGCTACTGAGTGCTACTGAATACCATGGCTATGAAATACTAACACTTTAGTCCTAGTCAACTCCTGCCTCTTTCTTCCACCACCTTGCACTTCGTGTCTTGTTACCTCAGTTTTGCAGGTTATAGTCGTCCATGCTTTCCGCATTTGTCACTGCTTCCCTAACTTTCACTGCCTCCTTTCTTGCCTTCTGCCTTTCTCCCTCTCTTGTTCTGGTCAAGGTCTGATAACGAGAAATAAGCCCTGACGCCCAGAAATGTTTGCTGGTGCCCACCACCAGCAAGCACCTGCATAAATTAAGCATTGTAACGGCTCTAGGTCAAAGTGTTTACTTTAGAGCACTGAAAAGACACCGTTTCGAATTTTGCCATCAGATAAGCCCCAAAGTGTTAACACATTCATATGTTTCACTGCATACTTCTCTACCATTCTTTAGAAGATAAGACATTAAACCGTTTATTGCAGGGTACTCTTTCAAAATAGTTTTAAAAAATCCGAAATCTGCAGTTAGTTCGTGAACATGTACATTCTACATCCTTTTGTAGTTCCCAATACATTATTGCATTTGTCCACTTTACCTCTAGGAGACATGTCTCATAATCCATCCCTCTTTCTTCTACCGAGTCCTAATAATGCTAACTGCCGTGAGCGTCCATTCCTGTTAGAAATGGTTCAATGACACGTTGTACTGTAAAATGGGGCAACAGAATGAATGCACCGGGTGAACAAGTAGTTCAGGTGTATGCTGTCTATTTAGTCAAGTTAGGCAGTCGTCTAGGACGTGAAGTGGTGCCGAAATTCGAGGACAAAAGAAAATACATTTAAAAATGTTTTTTCTGGGAATGCCTATTTCATGGTTCGCAGAGGGTGCCAGTATCTGGTAGGCTGGCTTGGAGCTGCCCCTTAAGTTACATCTTTTATTCAAAACTTTGCTGCACAAAAATGAAAACTTCCATTAGCCAACGCCATTACAAATGCACGCCAAACTACCTCAAGAGCAGGAGGTAACTCTGACTGGATGTGTCGGTCATGAATCGGATTTAACCATGTGGAAGAAGAAACAGGTACTCTTGGGTCCAAGCTGTTATTCCCCATTCCAGTCACAAAAACGCACGACGGTCAGATTTAGGTTAGGAGATACTGGCCAGAATAATCATTCCCAGCCCAGACATCAAAGCCATGTGAATCTAGCGATCTTCTAACGTGGGCCTTAGCGGCAAAGCCTTGCTTAAACTTTAATATTCCTGTGGGAAAAGTGTCTGCAAGCCGTCTCAGTTAGCACACAAGTAGTTTCTGATTTATTTACAGCCATCAGGCTTCCACACCTAGGTCACCTGCCTCTTTCTTTTTTAAAGATACTTGCCTGAATTTTGCTTACAGTCTTTCAAGCGCCACTTTCGTTAGATCCACCCTCCTAAAAAGACTCCCACAGTCGGATGTGGTCCGGAGAAAATTAGTCCCTCCAAAAATCGAGCGCTCATGCCTGCCATCTCTCAGGCTACCCAAGCAAGAGCATTGACTGGCTGGGTGTCCTATAACTGCCACATCATAAACTCCACCCCCACCATGTTGTAGGCGCTGTGGTGTTACGCCACACCCAATGCTGACGCTGGAGTAAAACGCGGAAACTCACTCTGCCATCCCACCCCTTCACAAAACAGCCCTTCGCCTGCGGATTCCACCCAAAATCAATGCAGAAGTCGTGGCTGTGCAAGGAGTTCTACGAGTGCCCATCCAACCCGCTTCAATGCGCCTTTTGATCGTGGAGTGAAATATTTCTAAAACCAGCTAAAGGCTCAAAAGTTTCAACACATGTCACATTAATCTGAATGTAAACTTCAAAACACGGATTTGAACGCTGGCAGGGCTGACTCCCACCTTTTGTCATTCTCCGATTGGTACAAATTAAAAATGAGCACAGATTGGCAAGTGCAGCAATTGTTGTCTAGAGTGCATATGAACTGGAAGCAAGTGGCGTCACATAGTATTCATTTTATTTTCTGCTGCTCCAACAGTCGTTTCAATGATCTTCATCTTTTCTTCTTGATTAGTTTTTAAAAACCTTCGTTTGGGAGGAGTCGAGGACTTGCTCCCCACCCCTCAGTCCTGCGTGGTAGTTCGGTCCAAAGTATTATTCTCAGCCATCACAGGGACAACAGCCGTCTCATGAGCCAGTGAGCCTTCTGTGCATCTAAACAACAATACAATGAGCATTCTTCCAAAAAATACCAGCCAGATCTATTTCTGAAGCAACATCTCGGAGCCACAGTTTACTCTGTCATTAGCATTTTAATGGGAAAACTTTCCAGACACAATCCCAAGTGGGAAGTCGCTCTCTGAATATAAATGAACCCGCTCCTTTCCACAGTGGAGGTGCGCAGGTGCCTGGACGTTTCCAAATGCCTAGCCGGCGTGGAAATCCTCTCCCCTGGACCGGAAGACCCTGGAGATCACAGAGGCTCTGTCTGAGGACGTGGACGAGTCAGGAATAGCGGGTGATCGCCTATGACCCATGCAAGCTTCTCTTTTTCATACCTCAGTTTCCAAAGCTCAATCTTCTTTCATGTTGTACTTCTGCGGTTCTGAGGTATCGTCACTAATCCCAAACCACAAGTCAAATTATTTGAGCTGTGTTTTCTTTTCAAGCACTAATTGTCAAGTTATAAAGGCAACCCCATGAGGTCAAACTAAGTATTTTTCTTCAGATTCAAGGCCTTGTTTAGCTGGTATGAAAGTTCCAGAACAGATTGCGCTGAATTTACACCCTGAGTGTCTCCTACTTAACACGTGTCTCCATGGGAATCCGGATCAATTAACCCCGAGGCTGGGAACACTTACAGCAAGCAGGGGTTTCTCTTCAGCAAGAATCTAGATCAAGATGCACGTCATATCATAGACATAGAAAACAGACTTGTGGAGATGACGGCTTAAGAGGGACAGCTCTACACTTAGAAACAGGTACAGTGCAAGCAGGAGCCATGCAAACACACCTTGGAATAAATCTTCACCCATGGACTGCACTCAGCAGTGAGCGGGGCAATGAATAAAAGTAGGGTTTGGTGCACCGTCAGAGGGGCAGTGATAAGGACCACAACAATCCCACGTTTGTGGACAGCTGCAATAAGAGGTCCTCAGGCACTTATAGCGACTTTGTTTAATGCAATGAAAAGTGTGGTAATAGACAGACACTGCTTGAACTAAATAATGCGTGTCATTCTAACATTAAACTAAGAATACAACAGCCGCATTCATCCAGTCAACTTCCATCCTGTGCCTTCTTGAGGGCATATAGACATTGCCTCCTGGCGACAGAGATGCATTCACTGTCAAGGCCTTGATTTAGCAAACAAATGCTACTGTGTCATCCTTCCTGTTCAAAGAGAGCAACTTCTTACATCGGGTCAATTCACTGTTCATACTGGAGCAACAAAGAGGCACATGCCAGAGCATCAAAGCAAGAGCACACCCAGTGCATTTATTCGCCTATATTTATGGTGCAGATCTTCAGGGGCCATAAAACGTATATCCTATAAGATAAGGAGGAGATGGCATACACGAGGGCTGAAGGTGCACTGCCGATAGACCAATATATGGGCAGATAGGTGGACAGATAAACAGATAGGCAGATAGATTAGATTAAATCAACACCTAGCTGGATTGATATTTAGGTAGACATAGATGAAGATGTGCATGTTTCACAATTTGTGCTGGCAAGTTCTGCTCTAAAAACCTTGCTTTTAGTTTAATAACTTTCACAGAGTTACATAAAAACTCCACAAGATTCCGTGGAGTCCTGCCAACAGGTGGAAATAGGCACAGGGCACAGCTTGCTCTGCTTGTGCTGTGATTTAGCGCCGGTATCGCAATCCACATTGGAAAATCAGCGCAAACAGCACCATGCGGTGCGCTAGAGGGTGCAGTTGCTTGAGTTGATTTTGCTGCCACTCGAGCTGATTTTCTACTTGCGTGGCAGTCTTCTGACTGCGAACAGTCATGACTGGCCATGTTAGAAAAACCTCACGGGATGTCCTACTACCAACCTTAATTTGCACTAGGGGATATCAACTCTAACTCACGCTCGCCAACTTACTGTTCTGCATATGCGCATGAGAGACAAATTCTACCACATAGAGATTGGTGAACTTTGGCCGGAACTCCATATGATCACCAAAATTTCATCAATTTCGCAAGCAGAATGGAATATTCCACCCACTACTAAATATTTCCTTAATTATGTGATTACATATAATGCAATTGCTATGCCCATGAGTGATCATAATCCGGTTGGTTTGGTGTTAACAAATAGTGCCTTCTTGTCAAAATCTGTTGTTCTCCAGCGGACTATATTGCCTGTAAAAGAAAAGGATCAGGGGAGAAGACTTAAATGGGAGTCGGTTGTACCGGATTTTTTTTTTATAACTTTATCCAATTCAGTCGCGGAAGAGTTAATGGTGTGTGCCACCCCATCAGCTGGGTACAATGATATTATATCTTCCTTTGAAGATATTTGCCGGTTTGTGTCTAGCAGTCTTTTAGCCAAAGGGCAGGGGGCTAAACAATACCCGGCGAAAGGCTGGTTTGATAAAAATTGCAGTAAAGCTCATAACCGCCTTAAAAAAGCCTTCAACATCCGCCCAAGGGATAAGGAGCTTGTGGCACGATTGAGAAAGGATTATAACACGGCCATCACTCTGCGTAAAAATGAATTAAAAAGTAAAGCTTGGGAGGATTTAAGGGATAAAGCTACTCTAAAAAATAGTGCTGAGTTTTGGACAATAATAAATTCTCCATTTCTTACAGGCGCTCAAAACTCAGCACAGGAATTAAACATCTCAGAGGTCGATTGGCTATCCCATTTTGAAAAAATTTATGACAGTCACAGGGAGGCGGACCCTTTTATAACTCCCGTAAATGGTAGCCCCATGGAGCCTGTGAGTTTTGAAACCTGTGAGGTACTTAGAGCCATAGAGGAGACAGCAGGGCGCAAGGCCCCTGGCCCTGACGGAGTGCCAGCGGACATGTACAGGGCAAATCCACTGTTTTGGGCAAACATTTTAACTAGAGTTTTTAACGCTGCCGCAATAGTGGGTTTCCCTGAGTCCTGGTCTCTAGCTACAATCGTCCCAATATTTAAAAAAGGGCAGAGAGGAGATCCAAAATGCTATCGACCTATATCGCTTCTGGACTCCTCGGTAAAAATTTTAGGCAAGGTTGTCCTGGCGAGGATCTCCGCGTGGGCCAAGGGAAATAACATCCTATCCGAGGCACAATTCGGCTTTAGGTCAGGGAGGAGTACTGAGGACCAATGCCTCAACCTCCACCTCATACTGTCCAAATACACCAAAGCAAAAGGGGGCAGCTTATTCCTTGGTTTCATGGACCTGTCCACAGCTTTTGATCTTGTTAATAGATCTAAGCTGTGGGCAATGTTGCTGGAGATGGGCCTCGACAGTTCCTTGGTACACTTTCTGGCGGAGCTCCACAAAGATCTGAGGGCCCGTATTAGAATGACCACCGACGGAAAGTGTACCGAGAGCTTTAGATCCACTAGAGGGGTCCGCCAGGGATGCATCCTGGCGCCAATGTTGTTCACGCTCTACGTGAACTCTTTGGAGGGTTACCTAACGTCTGCCACAAAAGATTTCCCGAGCATGGGGGGTGCACCAATTCCGGTGCTCCTCTATGCCGATGACGCGGTACTCATAGCTAGGACCCCAGTTGCCCTACAAAAGTTACTTGATGCCTTTTGTAATTTTATGACTAGTCTCGACCTGGTGATCAACAAAAGTAAATCACATACCATGTCTGTAGGATGTGGTATGCGTAAAGAAAAATCCTTTTTCTGTGACGGAGAGGTGATTACTAGTGTCAAGGTCTTTACCTACTTGGGTGTGATTTTTGATCAGAGGGGAACCTGGACACCGCAGGTAACATCTAAAATGAATGCGGTAAGAAGCTCATATGCTGCAATTCTGGGTTTTGCTAAGAGATTGGGGGGGGAAACCTATGGAGGCTATTATGGCCATCTATAAAGCCAAGACAATTGCAATTGCTAGATATGGTGCAGCAGTCTGGGGTTACGTTAATTCTAAAGATATCCAGACTGAGGAAAACAAATTTTTTCGCTCACTGCTGGGTTTACCCCAGTCAACTGCTACCTTCTCAGTACACCTAGAGCTGGGAATGGGTTACATCCTAGACATAATAAATCTAGCTCCACTATTGATGTGGATAAAGCTTTGGCTTAACCCAAACCTTAGCCTTAATCATCGGATCATCAAAGATTGTCTCCAACTTGATCACAGAAGGGACATTCAGTGGCTGTCTTACATTGAAACTATGACAGCACTCTTGGGACGCCCTGAAATCTTTAGTAGACCTGAAGCCTTGTGTAGAGCTGACCTGCCGTGGGTGAAAATAAATTTTCTGAGAATTCGCATGGCCGAGCGCGAAGCCCACGATTTATGTAAACCCTCTGTGAGGGCTCATGTTCTGATATCTCCATCCTGTGTGCTGGCCCCTTATTTAATAACGGTAACCAACCCTTTTCATAGATGGCTTTTATCCAAATTTCGGTTTAACCAAATTTATACAGTGCTGTGGGATGTGAAAGACTGGTGCAAGCTGGAGGAATCGGCCCCATGCAAATGTGATGGTTTCTCTATTCAGGATAATGCCCATTTTTTGTTCTTTTGTTCCTTCTATCATGAACCGCGCACAAGATACTTAAAATCTATTTTGAAGGACCTGGGCTTTATCCAGTATAAGCCTGCACTGTTTTATTTACAGATGTTGCTCTCTCCTCTAATTATGTACTGCACTGCTAGTTTTCTAGCCGCATCTGTAAGATGCAAGAGAATAAGGCTAAGATTGGAAGAACAATAGAAATCTGGATCCATCTATATTGCTCATTCGAGTGCTTTTTTTAAATGTATTTTATGCAATTATCGCCCTTTTAACCTGCTTTTTAAATTTATCAACTGTTTAATACTGTATTAAATTTATCAACTGTTTTATAGATGAACTTTTGATATTTGCTGTAGAATGCTTTTATGATTTTAATTAATCGAATAAAGTGGAATTTGACTTGACTTGACTTGAATTATTTTGTCAATTCTTCAAATTGTACCGCCAATGGTGCATAACGTGACAAATAAGAAAAATCCATGGTTGTGCAGGAAACATAACTGCAGCAGAAACACAAAGGGGCTGATTATGACAGCTACGGACAAGCCGTTTGTGGCAGTCCGCCCACCAACAGCTCCTCGATCCGACTTCTGGATTACAATACCGGCGGTCGGACCCACAAAGGTCGGGGGAATACATCCGCCTCTGCCCGGATCAGTGATCCTGATGGGGCGGCGATTGGACTCGTAGTTCCAAATGGCAGCGGTGCTGAGGCAGGCCCCTCCATCGGGATTACGATATCCCTTTCCGATAGCCTTTTCATGGTGGGAAGACTACCATGAAAAGGCTGTCGAAAACTGAATTTTGGGGCAATAAACAAGGCGCCCATCCAACATGGGCCACTGTAAAGTGGCCCTGGGGGACATTTAGTGCCCCCAAACACCTCCATTGACGTGCAGGAAGTGCTCCTTTACACGTTGGCTTGTGCTGAAGCCCTTTTCCTTGCCTGCAGTCCAAACTGCCATGAAAAGGAGCACTTTGCAACCACCAGCGCGGCAGTCGCATCGTAATGAGCCGATCAGACTGCTGCCTACTTATCCACTATCATTATCAGCCCCAATATTTCCAGGTGCCCTGATTATATGTCATAGTGCCAATTGTCAGACTTCTGAAATAAAAAATAAAATGTAGTTCCTGACTTTCTGCATTTTTTTTCTTGTAGGTAATCAATCGTTAAAATGTCCTCTAGGTGAGAGCGAGCAGAGATAGGCTTTCAAATGCAGAGGCGAGCATCTCACCACTAATGGGCTAACATTGGATAAAAAAATGGGCATGTTAAAAAGATATTTACTAGAACAATGCGAGCAGCTGCAGATAAAGTATTGGAAAAGGCACTGAGAAAAGATAAAAATAAACAATGTGCTACCACCCCTCTTCCTGAGCTGATCCTAGAGGTTAGTGTGATTTAGGTGGAGTGCCGAAACTGGGCCAGGACTTGAAAGATGGGCAACACGCGCTGTAGTAGGACCAGTAGAACCAACCAGGATATAGATGCAGAGTAGTCTGGACAGTCCTACTAATGAATAATGCGCACTTCCTATAGAGGAAAGAATCTATGAAAAATTAACTATCTATGCCGTTAACCTATTCAAATTGTGTGTACTATGCACGGCTGGACAGATGACCCTAACCCCTTCTCCCATTAAGACACACTTCAGGCATATCCCTGAGGCAACGGTGGAATGTGGTATCTCAAAAGCCTTGGCTTAGTCAATCCCTCAGTTCCTGTGCTCTGCATTACCTTGCAAACCTCATGGGCCCGAGTTGTCTAGGTCACAGCTATAAACCTTAGGCATCTGTGTTCGGTTTTACCATGGAAGCCGACATACCCCCTCCATCACCTGTGAGTGTATTATCTCACAGATATTGGCCTAACTCCTTGTGTAACTAAGCTCTATGGTGCCTCATGTGCCAGGGCTTTTACTATGTCAGGCCCCACCGATGGTCAATCCTTTGGGTATCAGAACTCTGCTTAACCATAGCAAGCATCAGGTACTTGTGCTCTATAGTACCATGTGGATCTCGGGTATGGCCCTCTCACGTTTGTGCTCCATGGTCAGGGGTGTCTGCTCATAATTAGAAGCAGTGGGAGCAGGAAATTAAATAAAATAAAATAAAAGAGAACTCACCTGCCACTGCAGCTGCCACTTCGGTGCTCTGGTCCCGACTCGCGATTGCCTGCACAGGCTCCAAGAATCCAATCCAGATGCTGCTCTCATGCTGGTAATACTTTTTACCAGCATGAGAACAGCGTAACTGATTGGCCTGAGCGGGCTGATTTGATGCTCGCTCAAGGCACAGGGATCCTGTGCCATTTCTCGACCCAGCTGTGCAAGACAGCTGGGATGGAGAAATTTAAGTGTGCATGTCAGTTTGGCTGTCCTAAGACAGCTGGCCAAACCGACATGCGCACTTAAGTGCCCCCACCACTTCTCCTCTCTCCTGCTGACGCCATGACGCTCCGGCCCTAAGACATGGCTGCCTGTGGCATCCTAAGAAAAATAAAATGATAATTAGATGGTTTTATTGTCGGTTATTTTTCACGTTTGCATCTGCTGCCTCTCAGGAGTGGGGCGACGCTCCTCCGCCATAACGGAGGAGCCGCCCCTGACCATAGTACCCACGAAGGACTTAGATATAGCATTTAGGTTGATGTTTTTTCATTACAGAAGTACTAATCAGGCACCTGCTGGTTGCGGTACCTTTGCATACAGATGCTGTGCTGACTATGTTGACTAAAAAGGCAACCTTCTATGAAGCTGTCTGATTATGCAAGGCATAAGGAAGAGGAGCTGGCAGCACAATCCTGAATGGAGCCCTTTGGCTGATGACATTTGTAAGTGTGAAAAGGTAGCGTAGGAGGGAGAAATATAATTTTATATCCTGGCAATTGTTAAAATTGCATTAAAATTAAATCAAATATATTTCTGACCAAATGCTGCAGCACTGGTTCAATTGAAACATTTTCGCCTGATTTGTAAATTGCTAAATATGATCACAGACAGAAGTTTGTTCTTCTCCAGTTTCTTGGTTGTACCCACGCTGTCCAACCTAAATAATATGAATCCCTAGAACATAGTGGATGCAGATATTTGTATGTATGTGGAATCATAACTAACAGGAGAACACGATCCATAAAGGAAGCTTCTGTTGCGCGCACTTCACTCAGGCAGATCCTCTCAAAGGCCTGGCCTGCAAAGCTCTTTGCTGGTGCAGCCTGAGTAGAAGTGAGAGCAGTTGTTTGTTTTCCTTAAATGAAAATATGTTTTTTCCTCTGCAGTCCCTAAGAACATGTCTCTGCTCGGAGGTCTCTGTTGAAGGGATTCGTGATTCATGTCAAGGTGGCGGCCATATTTGAAGGTCACCCAGGGATTATGCAAGCTCTCCCCAAGGCGACGTGACATCCTGCGCCTACGTCTGGTTTTAATTACAAATGATTTGTTCCATTGATCTCATGTGGTGCCACCCACACAATGCCGCAGACACTAGCCGGCTGCACATTGCCTCATAACTCTCTCACAGCGTTTAGCATCATGTTTAGGGCTGCCTGAACGTATTTTATTTAATGAAGTTTACTCTTATTTATGATAAGGTTAAAAATTAAATCCACTATGAACAGGGTGGAAGGGAACAGGGCATCCCCCAAAGATCAATGAGAGGCAGGGCCGGACTGGGAACCAAAACCGGCCCTGGCAAAGAGCTCGGCGGCACCTCGGTGTGCCGCCGAGCTCTTTGCCAGGGCCGGTTTTCGGCCGATTTTGTTACAGGGCCGATGCTGCAAAAACGACCCTGTTACAAAAACGGCCCCTGGGGGCCTAAAACCAGCCCCCACCCGTGCGGCGCACCAGGGGATTGCCCGGTGCCCGCTACGGCCAGTCCAGCCCTGATGAGAGGTAGCGTGAGACTGATCGACTGCAGAGAGTGAGTGCTGAGTGACTTTGAGTAGAGAGCGTGTTACTGAAAGAGCGATGAACGATTAAGCAATGTGTAAAAGAAAGAGTGCCCGAGTGTATAAAAAATAGTGAGTATGAGACTCAGTGAGTGAGAATGTTACTACTGCCTGCAATTGGGCAGAAAGTACACCCCCTCTACAGAGTTGGGTTGATGAATGAGAGATTGCGTTGAATGAGTGAGCACTGTCAGTGAGAGCCACTGTAACTTCAGTAAATGCGAGTGAGTGACTGCAGCGAGATGTGAATGTAGGAGTGAGTATGTTCTAGAGTGAGTCTCTAGGGTTGAACATTGAGTAAGAGTGCAGTGAATTTCCTTGCGGTTTCATGTTTCTCAAATCAAAAACACTCAGATGCATGCAAGCCATGAAGGGGCACTCCTTAATGAAGCCAGCACTCCGCTGATTGGTCCTCTCTGTTTGTTTGTAACTGTTCAGCAGCAGATGCTACAGACCTCCTGTAGTCTGAGAAGTTAGGATGTTGCTTCTGAATGGAGCTGATACGTCATCCCTCAAACTATGGAGTTTCTTTACAGCTACATGAATAATAAGGAACTGGGTGCGAAAAATTCATGCGAATTGGGATAAGGAATATTAAAAAATATACCGACTTTCTGAATGCATTGCAAGAAAAGTGTTTCCGTCGTTTATGCTCATATTCAGTTATTTTATCATCTCTGACAAAGTAATAAATGCATATCAGAACAGGAACAATTAAATATTTATTGCAGTAGGAAGAAAACGAGTAACTTACCTGTAACTTTGGTTCTCCAGTATTGGAAACTTTCATAGATTCCCATGCTTGTATCATTCCCAGTCGTCGGAATGAGAGTCCCCGGTATACATAAAATAGCAATAGAAACCATTACCAAAACAGAAACTAGGCCTAGGCCCATTCTCGTTTTGCAACCTATCCACCTCTTTTTGTAAAAGAGACCAAAAAAAGTGATCAACCAATCAGATTAGCCTCACCCCTTAGAACCCTCCTGAGAGAAGCGCAGAACCTCAGATTTTCGTAGCCGTTGTGAACCACAACACTGAAGGTGCTAGGGGCTGAGCTTTCCCAGGGAAGGAGAGTGGGTCGCATGGGAATCTAGGAAAGTTTCCAATACTGGAGAACCAAAGTTACAGGTAAGTAACTTGTTCCAGTATTGGAACTTTCATAGATTTCCATGCTTGTATCAGAGTAGCTAGCAGTTATCAGCACATCTTTGGAGCCATGGCCATTATAAAACCAAGAACAAAGCAATAGCACATGCACCATAATGACAATTTCAATGGTCAATCATCATTCTTGGAAACCTTAGAAAATATAGACACATGAGGTTCAAAAATGTGCAAGAGCTGTAAAACAGTAACATGGAAGGAGGGATGAAAGAGAAAGCTCACCACTACTGAAAGGTTCCTCAGGACTGTCTGACCCACTGATGTGTCACTCTGCGTTGCTGAATCCAGGCAGTAATGTCTTGCAAATGTATGAGTACTGCTCCAGGTCGCTGCCCTGCAGATCTCCTGGATAGGAACTCCGGCAAAGAGGGCTGTCAAAGAAGAAATCACCCTCGTGGAGTGAGCACGGACCCGACCTTCCAGGGGCTTACCCGCTGCTCTGTGACAATACTGGACAGCGCTGGTAATCCAACGAGCGATCCCCTGCTTGGAAAGGTGAAACCCCTTACGAGGGTCACTAAAAGACACAAATAGTTGAGGAGACCTCAAGTCTTTAGTACGCTGGATATAGAATTTTAAGCACCTCTGAATGTCCAGTGAGTGGACTGCCTTTTCTGCCGGAGTAGTAGGTTGAGAGAAAAAAGTTTTGAGTATGACCGGCTCATTCAAATAAAAGTCTGAAAGCACTTTCTGTATGAACTTTGGGTTGGTATGTAGTATCACTGTACCCTTTTTGAACTGGAGAAAAGGTTCCTGAATGGTGAGAGCCTGCAATTCACCCACTCTTGTAGCCGAAGTCAAGGCCAGTAGAAGAGCTACCTTCCAGGAGAGGAATTACAAATCCTCCCGGTGAATAGGTTCGAAGGGATGCTTCATGAGCTGGGTGAGAACCAAGTTATGGTGCCAAAGAAGAGGCGGAGGCTTGACTGGAGGGAAGACTGAAAAGGCCCTTGAGAAACTGTTTAATTATCCTTGCCGACCAGAGGGACGGACCTGAAGATGTGCGTCTGATACGAGAGATGGCGGCAAGATGCACCTTGATGGAAGAGTGAGCCAGCCCCAATTTTGCTAAGAAAGAATGTAAGGAAGAACTTCATGTGGCTCAGAAGAAAAAGGATGGATACCCTTTTTCTGGGACCAAATGCAGAAACGCTTCCCCTTCAACTTGTAGGTCTTGTTGGTATTTGGGGCTCGTGCCTGAGAGATCACCTCTCTACATTCTGTTGAAAGGGTCAAACCAAGAATTCTCACTGCTCAGGAGCCATGCCAACAACTGCAGAGATTCAGGATCCGGATGCCAGACTTGGCCCTGGGACATCGTCAGCAGCGAAGGAATCAGCTGCAACGGAAGTGGAAGGTCCAGTTAGAGGAGATGCAGCTCTGTGAACCAAAACTGTCGGGGCCACGCAGGAGCTATCAAAATCATCTTGCAAGGTTCCGCTTTGAGCCTCATGAGAAGCCTGGGGATCAGAGGAATGGGAGGAAAAGCGTAAACAAATGCCCCTGACCAGGCCATCGAAAGTGCATTCCCCAATGATCCCCGATGGTGAAGCCTGCTTGCGTAAAATCGGCATTTCTTGTTCTCCGGCGTGGCAAAGAGGTCTATGGTCCAGTTCCCATTTGTGGCTGACCTATTTCAGTCTGCTGAGTGTGTATGCTGTCTTGTTGAGAACGCCTGGAAGGTGTTCTGCTTTGAGCGATATCCCCTGCTGGATAGCCCATTCCCAAATTGTCTGGGCTTCTTGTGACAAAAGACGAGATCTGGTGCCGCCTTCCTTGTTTATATAATGCATAGCCGTCGTGTTGTCTGTCCGTATTAGAACTGCAGACTGCTGTATTCATGGAAGAAACGCCTGCAAGGCTAGGCGAATCCCTCTGAGCTCCAGCAGATTGATATGTAGAAGATGCTGTTGGGGCAGCCAACGGCAGCTTACATGAAGGTCTTGCAAGACTGCTCCCCAGCCCTCTAGCGAGGCATCTGTAGTAATTATCTGAGGAGCAGGAGTGAACCTGAAGGAGAGACCCTGAGAAATGCTTTCCTTGTTCGTCCACCATGATGCGGCGTCTCTCATGGACACGGCAACGAAGACCTTGTCTTCGAAAGATCTGTCGACTTAGCGCCACGGCAAATCCAACTCCTCCTGGAGAGGACGCATCCGCAACCTGCAGTGAGGAATCAGAGGAATGCAGGAGGAATTGGCCCATTGGAGGGACTTGTAGAGGTGAACTGAAAGTGACTGTCTTTTTAATAGCAGAAGGGCCATAGCCATCAGCTTTTCTTGCCTCTCCAGGGTGGGAAAAGCTTTGTTGATGGAAGTGTCTATAATGGCTCCCAGAAATCTGGCTGTTCTGGATGGACAGAGGGTCGGATTTTCTGTGTTGAGAGTCAGACCGAGATTGTTGAAAAGGCCACGACTGATTCTTCTGCTGCGTGCTTGGTAGAAGCCTTCAGCAACCAAATCGTCCAGGTAAGGGAAGACCTGGTGCTGTTGTTTTCGTAGAAAAGCTGCCACCGGAGCTAATACCTTTGTAAAGATTCGTGGAGCAGATCGGAGTCCAAAATGTAGGACCTTGAACTGAAAGTGGCTCTTAGCTACTGTGAAGCGAAGGAACCTCCTGTGGGGTGGATGAATGGGTACATGAAAGTAAGTGTTCTCTAGATCCAATGTAATCCCCTGAGTTGAGAAGACAAAGGATGTCCTGCAGATAAACCATCCGAAAAGATTGTTTGATGAGATAGGTATTGAGCTCCCTCAGATCTAGAATAGGGCGCCACTTTTCTAAAGTCTTACGGACCAGGAAGAACCGGGAGTAGAAACCCTCTCCCCGCTGAGAGATAGGGACCAGTTCTATCGTGCCTTTGAGGAGCATTTGATGGACTTCCAACCATAGAAGACGGAGATGCTTTGACGCAGTGGTGCGAGGGGGCTTGGAAGTTGGTGCTTGGACAAATTCCAGAGTATGGCCGGATTGAATGATCTTCAGCACCCAACGGTCCGATGTTATTTATTGCCAGTTGTGGAGGTAATTTGATATTCTGCCTCCCACTGATGTTACAGGAGGAGAAGGGACAGTAGTAAGAGCCAGCAAGCCGCTATTGACGCTTCAAGGAGTCCCTCCCCTGGCGTCCTTGTCTTCCTATGTTAGTCGATCGAGAGAAAGAGGATTGATTTTGCCGTTGGTTATAATTCGGCCGGTAAGATTGCGTGGTTGATCCATATGAGGAATACCGTTGCTGTTGGCATCATCCTCTGTACATGCCATTACCCCTACCTCTGGCTCCAAGGAAGGGGACCTTGCAGTACTGCAGAGTCCCTAAGGATTTTGCAGTTTCCGTGTCTTTCTTAATGTCCTGGAGCGCATCATCAATATGTTTTCCAAAGAGCGCCTCCCCATCAAAGGGAAGATCCAAGATCTTGTTTTGGATCTCAGAACGAAACCATGTTGCCCGCACCCAGCCTTGATGACGAAGGACAGCAGCGCCCACCAGGGAGCAGAACGCAGTTGTTGCAATATCCATTGCACAGTCAATCACTTCAGCAGATGTTATCTCTCCCTCTTGAAGAATCTTCTTTGCATCTTTTTTCGCATCTTCCGGCAATTGGTCCAGATGGGGGAAAAGTTCACACCACATCTGGCGATCATAGAGACCAAGTATCGCTAAGGCATTAGCAGCTCTGACCAACAGTATGGACATGGAGGAAAACCTCTTGCCCGCGTTATCGAGGAGTCTGCCTTCTTTGTCTGGAGGTGTCGTGAGGGGAGCAGAAGGATTCCTGGATTTTCTTTGGGCAGCCTGAGAGATGACAGAGTCTGGTTTAGGCTGGCTGACCAAGCAGGCTGGGCTATAATCTAGAGCCCTATACTTTTCTCAAGGCGAGGCAGTACAGGAATTACCTTGGCTGGACTCCGCATCACTTTCAATCCTTCTTCCCAGACGTGACCAACAATCGGAATAGACCGAACAGACTTTTTGTAAGGCTCCTTAAAGTCATAAAGGAAGCATTCAGACTGCACCGTGGGCATGGGCAGTTCAAATCTTTTAGTGGCCTAGTCCATCAAATTATGGAAACCCCCTATGTCTGCAGGGGGCAATTAACAGGTGCTGGTGCAGGAGAAGATGGATCAGGAATGACATAGTCACCCCACTCTGTGTCTGGATCTGGTATTGTGACGGTGCCCTGGTCCTCATCCGAGGTCTCATCTGAACGAGAGGCATGACAGGTGGTGCATCCTGAGCCACAAGCATAGGCTGAGGCGGTGGCAGCTGAGGGGTAGCAGGCCGAGGAGGAGGAACAGCAGTAACTGGCACCACAACAGGAACTGGAGGATGTGTTGCAAATCTCCTCCTATAGACCAAAAGCATATTTTTTTAAGTCTGCTAGTAAGGAGAAAGGCATAGAGACCATCTCCTGCTGGTAGTCCTCTTGATAATCTGAGGAAGGATCATATTGCTGTTCCTTCACGTATTCCCTCTCAGAGTCTGTGTCCTGACACTTGACGTGTAATTGAGAAGGGCTATTTGCATAGGCAAAAGGTCCATCATCCTCTTTGGATCTCTCTTCTTCAAGGAGGAGTGCAGGAGGTAGAGGAATCACCCTCCTGGGGGAAGTCACCTCAGGTGTAATTTGTTGCTTTCTGATATAAATATAATTTTTTTCCATCGTCGACTAGGTCGTCAACGGGACCGTCGACAACAATGTGAGAATCGTTGATGAAGAAATGGATGTCGTCAACCCAGCCGTCGTCGACGTGGTAGCGGTCCTCACTCTCGTTGTCAACATCCTCGTCGACGTCGTCGACATCATCGACGATGACACAGCCACCACCGACGTCGAAGTCATCGAAGCGGAACTCTGAAGCGTCAGTGCCGGAGATGATGAAATCACCGCCGACGAGCCCGTCGACGGAGCCAGAGATGAAGAAGAAGACTGAGACTGTACCTTTGATGATTTCCTCGATGGAGTCGTTGACAGCGTTGTCGATGAATGAACCTTCTTCACAGATTTTACCTCAGAAGAGAGTACGGGGGGCTTTTGAAAGTCTTTGGAGCCGCTGGAGGAGAAGCTGGAGGAACAGAGCTGGATTTCCTTTCAGATATTACTCCTTTTGAAAGTCCTTCCCTCTCCTTTACACCTCGGTGAGGAGATTCGCCAGGACTACGCCCTTCAGACCTATGAGAGGTCTTTTTAAGGCCTGACCATGACGTTCTTCAGAAGGTGAAGGAGAAGCTCCACCCCTTTAAACAGACCTTCTGGAAGATGTAGCAGAGGATGCCTCATCACTGTCACTGGAGACTGGTTCCTTCCTTGACTTAAGCTTCTGGAGCCAGGTCAAAAGATGCCCCTCACGGTCTCGCGGAGTCTTTGTAGAAAAAGTGCAGCATATTTTACAGTCTGCCACCTTATGGTCTGGCTGGGTACAGACAGTAAATACAATCCTTGTGCTTGTCCTCCACATATAACCTCTTCTTAGCACAAGCTGCTCAGGCTTTAAAGAGGGTTTTCTTCTCGTTATCAGACATATTGAAGCAGATTTTGAAGAAAAACAGGTGAAAAAAACTGTAGAATGAAAGTTTACAGGAAAAAACTGAGCAGAGCTCAGTGGAGACTCCCATGCACAACGTGCGGTAGAAAATCTCAGGAGGGTTCTAAGGGGTGAGGCTAATCTGATTGGTTGTTCACTTTATTTGGTCTCTTTTACAAAAAGAGGTGGATAGGTTGCAAAACGAGAATGGGCCTAGGTCTAGTTTCTGTTTTGGTAATGGTTTCTATTGCTATTTTATGTATACTGGGGACACCCATTCCGACGATGGGGAATGATACAAGCATGGGAATCTATGAAAGTTCCAATACAGGAATAAGTAATGTACCACTACTAGAAAGGCACAATTGTTTATCCTTAACCACGGCCCACGGCCACTGGAAACATAGAATTCTGTGTTGCAACATTTTTCCTGTAGAATATGAGATTTACCGTGCTTGCCATCTGCTGCATAAATTGGGTATCTAAACACAAAATGTGTTTCTAACTGTTAGAAATAGGGTCTCTATTTGGCAGTGGTTTGCACCATGTCCAAGTAGGGACCCACACTTTACTCAGGGTAAGTGTAGTGCACACTAAGTTTACCTGTGCTCATTCTCGGGATTAACATAGAGCACTCAGGCTAAACTAAGGAGGCAATATGTAAAGTATTTGTGCAGACACACCAGCGGCGGTTACTCCGCTAAGGCAGAGGAGCATCACACCACTGCTTTAACTGCAAGCTCAATACAAAAAATAAAATGTTAACGCTCCATTATTATAATTTTATTTTTTGTATTGAGCTTGCAATTGAAGACAGGTTAGGGCAGGGCCGGGCCGGGCTGGGCTCCCGTGACGTTGAGGGAGAAGTGGTGGCTGCACCATGGTGTGCATGGCGGTTTGGCCGCCCGTGTCAGGCAAAAATCAAACATACAGAAGTCAAGATATTAATCTTTCAATAGTAAATCCATTCAATATTAAATACACTACCGGGAGTATGCAGTTCTTTGTGTGGGGACCGGCACAGCCCTACTCAGGTGCAAGTGTCAACTCCTCCTACCACTTAAGCTCAGAAAGCCTCATCAGCCTGGTGATGGGCCATCGGGATATGCCGGGCACACTTGCCCTCCCTTTGTGTGTGACTGTCCAGAGTGAATTCACAAAGCCCATCATCCAACCCAGACGTGTATACTAGGGACAGGCAGAGGAACCGAATGGTTTAAAGTAAGAAAATCCAAACTTTCTAAAAGTGGCATTTTCAGACCTGCAATTTAAAAAACAACTTCACAAAAAATGTGTTTTTAAATTGTGAGTCGAGAGACACCAACTCCAATTTTCAATTAGCTCCCAATTGGACAATACCCATGTAAAATGCTACAGGGTAGCCCCAATGGTAACTGATGGCAGAGATAGGCTTTGCTGTAGTGAAAAGGTAATTTAGTGTTGTTTCACTACCAAGAAATGTAAACTTGCAGGCACATTTCCCACCTTTTAAATGCACAGCACCCTGCCCCTGGGGCTACCTAGCTTCTAGCTTAGGGTTGCCTTATAGTAGTAAAAGGGAAGGTCCGGGCCAGGCAGGTAGGTGTACTTGCCAGGTTGGCATGCAGTAAAACACTGCACACACAGCTGTGCGGTGGCAGGCCTGAGACATGTTTGCAGGGCGACTCATGTGGGCGGCACAACCCATGGTGCAGGCCAACTACTAGCATTTGATTTACAGGCCCTGGGCACACACAGTGCACTGTACTAGTGACTTATTAGTAAATCAAATATGCCAATCATGGAGAAACCAAATGCTAAGACATTTTAGACACCACGCACATGCACTTTAGTAATTGCCAGGAGTGTTAAAGTACGCCGAGTCCTAAAACCAGCAAAAATGAAGTTCTGCGCACAATCAGAAACAGGAAGTCAGAAGCAGAAAGGCTGGGGAAATCATGTCAAAGATGCCAGGGCTACAACTATCTCAAATAGGCAACAAGTTACAAAACTAAAAGAAAGCGCCATTCTTAGTTCCACACAGTGGCAGACCCTTTCAAAGGGTTAACTGGTCACCTTTCGGTCTACTGATTGCAGTTTTCAGTTTTTAAACTGATACAAACGAGGGAGGCTGACACGCTCTGGGCAAACTATACTTCAAGAACTAACATTCTTTGCACGGTTCACGTGGAGTTCAGCAGAGCTGAGCAGCATCTACCACCCGGTACAAAAGGGGGTGGTGATGGACGGAGCATCAGAACCAATCAAACACTCACACCCAGTCAACAGATCTGGGTTTGATCCATCACCATTCTTTAGCCCACTCTGCCACCCCAGTTCAGACATGGCCATATGCAAATCAGTCTGACCCTGTGCCTCATGGGAACAGTCCAGCCCGAACTGCCAAGCCATGTCCCCTTTTGTACCGCTTTGTTCGCCATAAGTTGGCAGGGTATGCTCAGACGTTGAGTCCCTTGCTCACTTTGCCACTGAATTCAAGCAAGCCTGGCTGAAGACGGCTGAAATGCCAGAAACCGGTCCTAGGAAGCTTGTTTCCGGTCCAGGGAAGACATGGCTTGGCAGTTCGGGCTGGACTGTTCCCATGAGGCACAGGGTCAGACTGATTTGCATATGGCCATGTCTGAACTGGGGTGGCAGAGTGGGCTAAAGAACGGTGATGGATCAAACCCAGATCTGTTGACTGGGTGTGAGTGTTTGATTGGTTCTGATGCTCCGTCCATCACCACCCCCTTTTGTACCGCTGTGCTGCAGAACATGCCTTTCCTGTCACACAATTCAGTCAATCCTGCCACATAATTTGGTTATCCATGGTCGCTTAATTGTAGTGGCCCTATCAACAGCACTTGTTACTGAGTATTAGTTTTGAAGTCTCAGTTTGGACAGGTATGGACACAAAGCAATTGCCATACGTTAACCTCCTTCACTCAGGGAAGACAAGACAATTTGGGAAAGTGCTATAGTACGGTGTAGTACTAGGGTCCCCATTTTTCACATGATCATTTTATTGATGGAATTAATTCCTTTTTCATGTATCATAATACCATGAAATGTTAATGAGATGCATGACAGAATTTTACTTTGGATGTAATTGTAAAAAAAAAAAAAATTGTTATTTGACAAAAAAAAAAGACATCCCTCCGTCCTTAGGGGAAAAAACGTATCTAGCAAAACATATTAATGAGTGGTAGATTGTTGGGTGTATATCAAGAATCAGTGAAGCATTGACTGTCATGACAACCGTCCAGTCGAATCAAACCATGTTGTGCATGACATGGTCAGGTAACGTTACACTTACCACAAAGTAGTAGAGTTGAGAGGATCTGGCCTTAAACTCAGGTCTGCAGTCGCCCACGCAAACGTCTACGAATCCAGCATACTGGCTCAGTTTGGCCTCCCCCATCTCACAGACTATCCTGTAGATCAAAGCAGAGATGGCGCGATAAGGCAGGTGCTATGATAGGACAAGTTCATACCTTTGGGATTTGCCATGAAATCAGGGCCGTTTCTGCCATTAGGCAAGACTAGGCGGCCGCCTAGGGCGGCAAAAGGGGGAGGGCGGCAAAAAACAGGCGTTTGAGATCGCCTGGCTGTCACTTTCTTGCAACAGCTTAGGGATGCCGTTAAGGAGAAAGTTAAACGCAGCCCGTCTTGTCACCGCAAAGATGTTTCTAAAGTAAAAGGAGATAAACAATCCATTTGTGTTGCTGTTGTTTATCTTTGGCGGATCGGGAATTATGGGCAGGCTCATCACAGACACAGCTCTGACACTCCGAATAAACGCTGCTATTTGGGGGCAGTCGACTCCAGTGGAGGAAATCGGAAAAAAAATAACAGTGTTCCCAGGAGGGAACTAAAGGTGCCGTATCAAGACAGTGTTGGATTCACTAAAGAGAATGCCTTCAAATTCTATTTGCAGGGCCCTAGGGAAGTGACAACTGAACTCGGTACTTTGTGTTCCGCTTCAATTAAAATGTACCCGCTTGGGCTAAGGAGCCATGGCCTTCTTTAATAAACACCCAGCGCCTCGACGACCTCCCTACTAACCTCTGCATAAAATATTAATCAGACCTGGCATATGTTGGCTCAGCAGCAGGTGAGCAATAAGCGGCAACTTATGGTCTGAAGAACAGCATTAAATCCCTGGTCAATCAAATTACAAAAATGCTAAAGGAGGTACAAGTCTGTTTGAGTTATTATACATATTCCAACAGATCTGCAATTATAATAAGGATGTGGCTATCATATACCTATGGGCATATATAATTTTCCAGATGACCGTGCTATGCTGTCCAATTACAGCCCCAATGTCCAGTTACTGCCTTAATACCAGCTATAGCACCACATGAAAAGGCACAACTATTTACGAAAGGCACAGCGATCAGGAACAGCATCAATGCTAGCAGTGCAGGTTTCAGTCATATTCATAGACGTCTGCTATAAGGGCTCAGGGAGATTCTTCACTGGGAACATTTTGAATGATATGGGGTCACATTTTACACTGATTGGCTCAATAGTCATTGGTGTGCCTAGCCAGTGCAGCCTGACGCTCCCCAGGCGTGGACCCCATTTATTCAAATTATGCAGTGGACACACTGTGTATGTCAATTGGTGCACCTAGTATGAATTGGGTGTATTCCCTTATGTTAACAATTACATCTAGTATGCCAGTGCCAGAATTTTGCCAAGAATTACCTTACATATGCCATTGCCAGAAATGTGTCATTTCCACTTACAAACACACGTGCTCACATGTTCACACAGACAGATACAGTTTTTTTCCAACTTTCCTGGCTTCAGCTGCCAGCATCAATCCACTACTGCTCCTCAGCTGCTGTTGCATGGACCCTCATGCAGCATGCAGTTACTTCCAGGCTCAGGCTCTGAGGCAGGTAACTGAAAGCTGACATCTGTCTATCTTCACTGCGCAGAGTTCAGTTTTTCACTTCTAGATTTTTCTCTGTACCCTCTCACATCATGTCTCAGGACCGAGTGAGGTCAGAGAGGCTCCTGAGCTCACCCTTTGATGAGATGGAAGATGATGAGATGCAAACCTGGTATAGGGATGGGCCAGTCTACTCTGCAGCAAAATGAGCAGAGTTGCCACTGTAACTGGCAGTTGAAGTTCTCAAAGAGTGCTAAACGATTTTGTTAGAAGAGAAAGAATAAAAGTGTATAGAGAGTGAGAAACTGCAGAGGCCTGGATGACAGGGGTAGAGAGTGATGGTAGTTAAAGGAACGGGGTGGCATTTTTCAATTCTCGCCTAGGGCGGCAAAACACCTAGAAACGGCCCTGCATGAAATGACACCTGGGACAACTTTTATCTCATCTTAAATTAGCAAACAACTGCTGCCACACTTGTCTGAAGTCTGTATGAACAGATATGCTTTGTTAAGCAGAGAATGTCAACGATTCTTGTAGGACTGACAACCACTGACCTTTAATGGACCGACACCACTTTCCCATGAATAGCTATTGTACTTTGCAATGTGGCAAGAAAGATGTTAATTTGTCTAGTATTACTATTTGTCTCAATATTATATTTCCTTTGCATGGAAAGAGGAGGCAAGAGAGAGAGAAAAAGAGAAAGACAGAGATAGAATTGAAAAAAGAGATCAAACGAGAAAGACTGAGGGAGAGACCGAGAGATAGAGAGAGAGAAATGAGGAAAAGAGAGAATGGGGCAGGAATAAAGAGAGAGAAAAGGTAGAAAGATAGAAACTCAGGGTTATGGACAGGTAAAAGTAAAAGTGAGCAAGGTGTAGGTAGAGATACATAAGAGAGGAGAGACAGAGAGATTTGGAAGTAGAAGGAAAAGAAACAGAGGGAGAAAAGAGAGTAAGTGAGGGAGCTTGATGGACGGTGGAGCGAAGGAGAGCCAAAAAGAAAAATCATCACAGAAAGAGAGTGTAAAGAGACAACAGGCGATGGAGATAGCGGAGATAGAATGAGGTGAGAGGAATATAAGGAAAGATACATACCTAGAAATGGGAGGAGTGGGAGAGAGATATGAAAAGCAAAAAGTAAAACAAAACAGTGAAGGGGTAATTAAGAGACTAGAGAGAACAGAAAAGAGATCGAGATATGGAGGGGGATCAAGAGAGACGTGAGAGAATGGAGCCATCAAATGTTGTTAGAAAGCCTCTTCAATATTTTGTAGCCTTGTGCGTCATGTCCTACTTTGTCGCCATTACTCGTGGTAAATTGTCACGCTAGCTCACATTATCGTAATTACCTATTTGGTGACACTTTAACCTTGTTTGCCTAAGGGACTTTCATACTTAATTCCCTAAACTACATGTAGTATTACCTTGGTGGGCATTTTCCCATTATGGCCATGAATATTGCAAGATAGATGGAAGGTTCTGTTTGCCAATATTTCTTTTCTTTACCTCCGGTTTCTTGACGATGGGAAAGGTTTGTGTTTGATTCATGGAGCTTAATGTATGAGATGGAGAAAAGCATGTCACCAGCCACGGCCGCTGCAGGTGGGAGCGTTGGGGAGCGTTGGGGGGCGAGGGGGTTTCGAGAAACGACCGCAAGGGAAAATTAAATAAATAAGTAATTTTCCCTCGTGGTCGTCTCTCGAAATCCCCCCCAGTCGGCCCCTCCGCCCTTACCTGCAGCAGCTGTGGCTGCATGTCACGTTTCAACAACACTTCTTTACTTGGAAATCATAGCTCCTGTGTGCTTGCTCCACTGACTCCGAACGCTTGGGGATGAATCTTGTGATGGAATTCAACCTTTGAGCATCATCCTCATCTTGATTTCCTACATCATCTCATGCTCTAGTCCAATAAAGCAATCACTCATCCATGCAATACAGAAACTGCTGGCAGATTTGGAGCGCTTGAATTTCTCAGATGTTTATTTATTAAACAACTAGAAACAATCTTAAGATATGCCAATGGTGGTGACATGGAATGAAGTCATCAAGAACATCCCATCCACTTACTGTTCTGCAGGGATGTATTCATCTGCAACAGGTGTGCAATTGACCTCAGCAACCTTAACATAATCCTTAATTTCTTTGAACTCAAGACCCAGGTTTTGTCCACGAATGGTGACCCTTGTCCCTCCTTCTCGAGGGCCAGTCAATGGGATGATCTGAAACAAAATATAGGTGAAAACATTTTATGAGGTAGAGGAGTAAAGATGAAGGCAGCAAAAATGCATAAACTCACCCCACCACATTGCATTACTCTAAATAAAGGCAAACTCAAGTCTTATTGACCATCAAAAAGATCTTAAGACGGGTCCCTCACCCTCAATGCCCATCATAACTGTTGGAAATGGCCCTTTTTGTCTTTGTCCTCCCTTTTTTGCAAAATTCGTTTTTTTGGCTTAAGGAATCTGTGCACTTTACCATCTCTAACCAGTGCTAAAGCGCTTGTTCTATCTCCTTAAAACAGAATTGGCTTACACCCAGTTGGCATATTTAATTTACTTATAAGTCCCTAGTTAAGTGCACTCCACGTGCCCAGGGCCAGTAAATTAAATGATCCTAGTGGGCCTGCAGCACTAATTATGCCACCCACATATATAGCCCTTTAAACATGTCTCAGGCCTGCCATTGCACAGCCTGTGTGTGCAGTTTTAACCAATCATTTCAACCTGGTTACATAAACCTGGGTGGACTATACCGTTGAAAGGTTTTGTTGTTGTTCACTGTTGTGAAATTATTTATGGTCACTAATGAGTTTTTGTTATGCTTCAGTTACCCCTGAAGAAGGACTTGCTGGCCGAAACGCATTGGGTGAACATTTACACACTTACCCAGGATTATATTGTATTCTGAAGTGGCACTGAAAAACGCCTGAATGGGAATTTCTTCAGTATTTAAAGTTGGTAATCACACTGCCTACATTGAGAACTTTGAATTTTCCAAAATAAATATGGATTACAATTGATTGCTTGGATTCTTGTCGTTGGATTCTATCGACAAGTTAATTTCTAATAAAATCATGAGTGAAATATTGTTTATGTTCATGTGTATTTTTGCAACTAGCATTTTATTTATCTTAATTTGCACTGTTTGCATATTTGAGTTTGAATTATGGTTTGATGTTCACAGCATATTTTAATTTGAATATTTATTAGTGTCGTTTGAACTTGCATGTGAGCATGAAGGGCGCAATATGTTTAAATGCAGCCGTTTATGGAGCTTTTATGTTTGGATTGGTTTTGTGGTAATGTGTTTGGTTTGAATTTCGTGGTAGGTATTTAAATGGATGGATTTCACCTTTGATGTACGCAATAGGTTTAACAATCACAAGGTTTTATGGTGCACAATTTTTGTGGTGTTTGAACGAAGCAGTTACGCTTCGGGTCACGACGTTAAGACACTGGATTTTCAGATCTTACACTTGTTGCACTGTAAGTTTATGTTTGGCATTTGCTTGGTTTATTATAATTGGTTCTGTGCACATAGTTTTGCATGGGGCACATTGCACTTATGGCATAATAACCCCCATATTTTGTATTTATTTCTTGACAGTACCTCGGTTTATACTGGGCATGGATTTAGCAGTTAAATTAGTTTAACTTTAGTGAGGGGTGGTGTGAAATCACTCCACAGATTATACATTTCAAAGCTTTTATTGTAGTTTAGTGTCATGAAATTATTCATGGTCGCTGATGGGTTGTTTTTTATACTGGAATTATCCCTGAAGAAGGCCTTATTGCCCGAAATGAAATGGGTGAACATTTGCACAGTTACCCAGGATTATACGTTTATTCTGATGTTTCATTGAAAAAAGCCTGGATGGGCATTTCTTTAGCACTGAAAGTTGGTAATCATGCTACCTTCATTGTGGGCTTTGAAACTTCCAAAATAAATATGGATTACAATTGAATACTTAGATTCTTGTCATTAGGTTCTATCGACTTTTCCCTTTGTGGCTGTGCAGCTTGATGCTGGGCAAGACCTCTCAACAGTTTAACTTTGAAAACTAAACCTTTTGCCAGGGCCAAACCTTCATTTTATTACATAGAGGTCATCCTTAAGGTAGGCCCTGGACACCAAAGGGTCAGGGTGCAGTGTATTTAATAAGTTGGTCATGTACTTTTAAGTTTTACATGCCCTAGTAGTGAAAAACTTCAATTTTGTTTTTCACTACTGCAAAGCCTATTTCTCCCATAGGATAACATTGGAGTTGCCTTTTATAAGTTTAATTTGCAAATGGGAAGTGATACCTGATTCATGTTCGGTATCCCTGAAATTTTATTTTAAAATCCTAACTAAAGGTGAAGTTGGGTTTTAAATAACAATTCTGAAAATGCCACTTTTATGAAGTTGCCATTTTCTTGCCTTAACCATTTGGTGCCTGCAGTTTGTCTCTGGCCACATGACTGAGTATAGTTGGAATTTGGGATTTACGTATTCCTCCCAGACAGCCACACACAATGGGAGCTTAGGTGTGGATGGGTGGGCCATCACTGGTAAGATGGGAGGGAGGAGCTGAGTCCAGCCTCCATTATAGTTGAATAGGCAGTGTCCCGTCTTCACACAAAGGACCTAACAACCCTGCATTGTCACTTCAGCCAGTTCGAGCCAGGCACAGGAGGTAAGGAATCCTATGCACTTCTAAGACATTGTCTAGACATTTCTCCCACCTTCCAGAACCAGGGCACCAGTGTTTAAAAGAAGAACCTCAGACACAAACTCTTCAGTACACTTTTGGACCTGTGGATATTCGGTCAGGAAGAAGGATTGCGGTGCTGCTAAAATTACTGTCACTCTGCTGGACTGCCACTCGGAAGGATCTGCTACCCTGTTCTTCTGACCTGCTACCCTCTTTCCTGGGAGGAAGAATTGGACCTGCAACCCATCTTCAACCCATGACCACAGATTAACTCAAAGGACTAGTCGGCTTCCTCCAGATTTGAGCCTTAGGACATAAAAGGCTCTCCAACAGTTCCTGGACCAGTCTTCTGCTTGTTCCCCAAGTGGTGCCCCTCGGGTCCTGGATCCTGGTGTGGCTCACTGTTTTTTAAATAAAGCTTTTGGGCTTTTTGTGACAGCGAACAGGCCTGTTCGCACCGGAACCATGCATCTCACACAGAAAATCAGTGCAAGCTGCCACCAGCCTGTCTCTTCGCACAGCAAGCATTAATTGCCATGGAGGACTGCCAACGCAAGGCTTCAGCCCGCCCTAACACAATGCCTGAACTGCTCCTCACGCCATGTCGACCACCGCAGCAACACTCTCCTTGCTTCCTCTGGCCCTCTCTAACGTGAAGCAGACACTTGGCACAGAACTTGAGGAGGTAAACTTTTCAGTGGGACTAATCTGGGACTCTGTACGACCCACGCTCCATTGTGATCAGCTTTAACTTTTGACTTTGACCCAGTCCAGTGTGACTAGATAGCCACGGTTGGTGCTTCTGCTTTTAGGCGCTATATTGCAGTTTATTCTTTACAAATTCCTAACTTCGGTTCTACTGATTGGATTTTTGTCTGGTTTCATTTATTAAATTAAGCTCTATTTTTCTAACCTGGTGTGGGATCTTTTGTGTGGTGTTGTTTTCCCTGTTTTACTGTTTGAAGTGTGCCCAAATACTTTATACAATGCTTCCTCTGTGCCAAGCTACCGGGGGTTGAGCACAGGTTAGTAGTGCCCTCTTCACATCTGGGCACACGGATACCCTAACAAAATGTTGAGGATTGTTATTTGATAACAGTGTGCCCATAGATACTGCTCCCTCTTGGTGAACAATTTATTCTAGGGACCATTAAGTGTCTATAAGAACCCGCCCTTTTCTAGATGAATGGGCTTTTGAACTCCATGCTTGAGTTACAGATTCTCACAAGTTAACATCCGCATAGAATGTATTGCGAAAGTTGGCAATCGACCTCCCATCGTGGTAAATAAATTCACTCTCTCTAAGGAAGTTGTCTTTGCTTCTCTGCTTTCAGAGCAAAACACAAGCCCTTACACTAACTCAAGGCATTCAAGGGATTATAACCCGGTTACTATAAAGACACATTTCATATTTGAAAAAGGCCGCCAGAGGCAGTCCGCTTCAGACACTCATGTCAATACTTAGAAACAAAAACAGCACATACTATTCATGCCTATTTCTTTACAGCAGGACTTTAGTGGTTTCCCTAAGATCTTGAATTGACACGCAGAGCCTATTGTTCAGGACTTTTCCAAAGTAAAACTTTTCAAGACATTTTTCTCTGTTAGGTAGAGAAAACACTTTGCAAGTTGTTGATTGGCCGTAATCCAAATTGTGGCAAAGTTTGAAGGCTTTTACACCTAGCCTTGAATACAGTATGAAGAATAAACAAAATGGAAAGAAATTAATTAAAAGACATCTTGACTCAGGAGCACAACCTTGACAAAGAGGATCACATGAATAACAAGTAGATGAGTGGGCTAAAGTTCTTCAGTAACCCACAAAGCTTTTAACGTTTAGAGAGTACGCTTTCCTAGAACATGAAGAAATAGGCTGCATTTCTTTTTGCGAGCTGTATATTTTTCCCTCCCCGCTCTCTTTCACGCCTACCTTCAAAGCACACCGTCCATTAGAAGATGGCGACGACAATCCTCCAAGGCAGACACAAAAGACTAGTTGATATGAGAGTGCATTATGGGCTGCGGGGGAAAAGATCAGACAGCCTAACAAATAGAGGCAGCACATGTTAAGAGAGACATAGCTTCATAGCGTGCTGCCTGATAATAACAGGAGACGAAGCACAGGATACAGAAACAGAATCTTCCTGACACCACCAGTGGGAGACAATGAATGAATGAAGAAACGTGTCCTGCATTGGTCTATATTTGGGGGTGGGAGAGCGTCACTGTGGGTGGTAAGGTAGAGTAGAAGGGGGCCAGTTTGAAGTTTTTTTATTTTGGTGGGGGAGAAGTAGTTGTTGCAAAAAGTGCCAATGGGGTGTACAAACTAGAAGTATTCATATTTTTGTAATAATTGGTCAGAGCAGAGGATGTTGCTGAGGATGGGGGGAAAGCGGAGCGGCACTAAATATATTTATGGGGCTAATGAAGCTGTCAGAGGGTAAACAAGGCAATGCTGCACATGTCTCCCCCAGGACTGGTCTTCACTGCACAACTCATCTGTGGCATCGCCTTACAGGGAGACACGAGAGGTCATTACATTGAGTTTTCAATCTTGTTACTTGAATGTACATTGCAGACAATACTACCTTCACTCTTGCTATCTGTTTGAGGTCTATTTGAAACCCTCATCTCTTGGAACCCCTCAACGCAAAATAACACTTTGACAGCTACTCATCCACAATTCTGTACATTAATAAAAAAGTTGTCACTACGGGTGGTTGGTGAATTTGAATTTTGCTAATCTAACCTGGCTGCTATTCTACATTTATTGTGCTGTTCCTATTTTAAAAGTCTTATTTCAGGAGGAACCCTGTTCTCCAAAGTTTGCTTTGTAAAAGAAGAGGACTCCTGGGGATGAGTGCATATGGTGCTTTGCAAAGAAATGAGCCTTCTGTGGAAAAGTTTGGTGTGTAGAAGATGAAGCCTAATCTGCACAAAGTTTGTTTGTTGAAAGTGATATAAACTTTCATGAGTGAAAGAGGCAGATTTGTGGAAAATGAAGCCTCTTCGCAATGAGGGTTATTGGGGGAAGATGACCTCTCAACTGGATGAATTTGGTTTGTGACCGATGAGGCCTAGAGGAGAAAAGTGACTTTAATGGAAGACGAATAATGTAATGGATTCATTTGATATTCAGTTACTAGATGACGTCTGATCTGGCTGAGGTTCTTCTAAATATGTTGGTGAAGCCACTTGGTGATTTGGGTTTAGATGATTGACAAGATAGATCTGGGGATTAACACACCTGTTGAATGCATTCTTCAGACACTGCACGCCCTATGGAATTCGGGTTTGGCCGAACCAGCTGTTCATCCTCTGTAGCTGAGTTGATACTTCTAGATGTTCTATGTCAAACATTGTAAAGCGCAGAGGAGCAGTGGCCAAGTGTACGGCTAATTGCGCAAATGGCAAGAAAATAGATTTGCGATGTGGCTTTCTCCATATTTTTTGATCTAAATGATTTCTTTTTCTCTCTCAAGGAACATATTACTCTTCCTGAGCAAGTGCTAAAAATATGTATTGTAATGATCGCTAGAGTGTGCCCAGTAAAACGATGCCGGAGTTGTTTGTTGTTCTGTAGATAAATGGGATGACAGCAAGCACAAAGCCATTCCTTTACAGTCGGTCTTCTGTTTCCCCCATCACTTCTAAATGTGTGCTCTGATGCTGGTGCCTGGACCACGTTATTTCCATGGAAACGGGACATGATGTCGAAGGAACCGAATGATGAGATGGGATGGACATTTAAAAGGGGGAAACATGATTCATCGAATCTTGAAATCGTACAAATATCAAAATATTCGCCAAAAACTGGAACAATAATGTCAGTGCTTGTTTAAGAAACACACGTGACCAGATCTAACCGTAGTCGGATTTCAAAGTGCGGGATTAATGAAACAAAGCACAACGCAAGTGTACAAAGAGTGATGTCTTCTTCTTCAGCAAAGCAAACCATTACCGTAAGTTATTTTTCCATACTTTGTTTCCATGTCAGAGGGCATCTGTTAATCACACTTTAAAACACTGGCGCGCGAGCATGTTCTGTTACAGGCTGGGTGTGTGTTACGAAATATGTGCGAATGTGTACAGCATAAGCGTTCTGTATAATGGCAGTTGCTGTTTTTCCTTGAGCTGTCTACTGCTTTAGTTTCTTTTTGTGTCCTTTTTTTAATAAATCATCCTATTACTCATCAGCAAAATATTGGCGACGAGGATGGGCCCAAGTATTGAAGAATGGGAATGATTGATGTGGGAGTTACATGTGTACTTAGTGTTAAAGTGGAATATCAGCGTCATTTCAAAAAAGAAATCGCTGTTCGCATGTGTATGACGTGCAAATAGGTTCCAAGAATTTTTGTGGGGGAAACCACACATTTTTTAGGATAGATCGTAGACTTCTAGTTGGCATTTTGGGTGAAGAAAGGCAAAATATATCTACAGCTTGGTTGTCCACACAGACAACCAAGTTGCTGGAATTCAGTTTTCTTGCAGAGTATAGTTGATGGGGAGGGAGGTACATCTTCCGGTGGCAGCTAACACAAAGGGGAAACATAAGGACAGTGATAAAATAGTGGAGTGTTTGATAAGTTAAGTGGATGAGAATGTTCTGATATATGGAGCAAAGGAAGACGGGTGTGGCTACGGAAGAGGATCTGATGGTAAAAAGGATTACGGGGATGGTGGTGTCAGGATGGGCAAGGGAACACATTTTGCAAGAGATATTACAAAGATTTTAGAAAGTGGCACGGCAATTGTCAGCTGAGAATGCGGGGACAAGTATGTGGCACTTAGCCAGTCTAGAAAAGAGATCGCTCTAGGGGTACATAAAGATCACACTTAGAAAAGGTGATGAGAGAGGAATTCTGGGGGCCTGGCATAGCCAGGAGTGGGGAAGTAACGTTCTGGAATTGCAGTATGCACTGTTTAAAGTGGTTAGGTACTAATGACTGTTGCAGCCTATGAATTGTCCAAGATTAATATGAAAAAGTGGAGTAGATTTCTTAGGTCAATAAATGTCTTTCTCTAAGAGGATAGGGTAGGTGATAGTGATAATTTGTAAATCTATTGAGATGAGTGAAAATGGGTTAGTGGAGAGATTTCAAAGAGAGAATGTTTAATTCATTCAATGTGCGATCAGAGGGCATGTAGATGTATTAGGGTGGTGAGGAGCATACTGTGGTAGTATAGGACAACTTCTAATATTGTGATTGGTGTGAGGTAAATTGAGTGCAGGAGAAGCAGAAGAGTAAGTATGAAAACATGCCTATTGGGAAGAAAAACTGAAGACAGTGGGAAGAGATGGTGGATAATGTGTGTAATGCTGTTAGAGATAAGATGCGAGTAAGTGAAGGGAATATGACAAAAAATATGATGGAAAAATGGGTAATATATAGATTTTGTTAAGTGTCAAGTGGGTCACTATGTGGGGAATATGAAGCTAGATTTTGTGCATGGAGATGTCCACATTTAAAGAAGCAATGTTGGCACAGAAAATCAGAGAGAATTCTCTGATAATGTTGGATAAAAAAGGAGGAAATGTAGAAAGAGCGGTAATGGTATTTAAAGGGGATGAAGGAAATATAGGTGACAGAACATCATAAAAGAATAGTGTGATAAGTCAGTGGGTGAGTGCAAGGGAAAGATGAGTGCCACCAAGGTATAGATACTGGGTTTGTGAAGATTGCATTTTATATCTTGTAAATATTGATATGCCTATTAGTGTTGGAAACCAAGCATTTTATAAGGGTTCCTAGCACGTCTTATGTATTTAATCAATCTTCAATGCCTATAAGTTTTTAGATAATAAGTTGCCAGTTATGCCTAAAGACTGTAAAGGTGAAGCCAGAGTGCAAGGAAAACCCAGCCCAGATTATGAAAAGTGGCAGCCATTGCTGCATGGAACTGCCTTCACAAGTCATGCTGTGGCAGAATCAGTACCGTTTGGTGGCCTTTGTGTTCCGTATGCGCTACACAGGCATCCACGACAGAACAGTATGTTTGGTATATTCTTTCTGCTCTACGCCCTTCTTCTCCAGGCTCTACTCCTCCATCCCTTGTCTCTTGTATCTCCTCTCTTCAGTTCACCTTCTGCTCTATGAACTGTTCTAGGGTAGTCTAAAGGCCATGGAGACCTTCAGGGAACATGCCATTCAAGTGGTCCTACCCGAGCATTAGCTCGGATGCTGACCGGGCAGATGCCGTAATTTAAGAGTTCAAAGGACCTGACAAGTCCTTGAACTGGAAATGGACAGATGTGCACGAAGATGGGCAGGTGGATAAAAGTAAATTTTTACACAGCGTTATTAGGTATCACCACATGAACACCTACCTCACAGTCCTCTATATTCAGCTACAAGAATAGGTCCATCAATCTTTGACATGATAAGAGTATCCATCACGTCATCACACATGACACCAAAACATTTCCCACACAGGCCATGCTGCAAACTTGCAGCCTTCCAACTAAGCCCAATCTATGGAATAAAGCACTGCTTTGCTGCCAAAGTCCGTCAGTGCGTAGTGAGAAGTACAAACTGTCATATAAATGCAACTACAATACAATGCTAGTAACTGAAAGACACCCAGCCTCACTGAGCACAGTTCAGAGGTAGGGGCTGCTTTAAAAAACAAGCATGGCCAACAGTGGCAGCTCCTCAGCTAAGGTGGAGGAGCATCGCCCCACTGCTTTTTTTCAGTAAGACAAAAGGAAAATAAAACTATAATAATTTGTGTTAATATCATTTTATTTTCTCCTTCTTCAGCAGCTTTGTGTGAAGGGGTGAGGGCAGGTGAGGAGTGGGAGCACCCTCCTAAGTGTGCAATGACTGCTTAGCCGGCCCTCTTGGGCCGCCCAAAACACTGCACTTTGCATGTTCTCCATGCAGGCTGCATTATAGCATGCGTGGAGAACATTCCCAGGCTTCCAGTCAGTGTCTGAGCTCCGAAACACGGTGCTCAGACAAACCACAATGCAGCTAAGGCAGCGTTGAGATTGGCTGACATGGAGCTTAGGTGTGCTTCCTGTTGGGGCCGAGTGAGGGAGGACTGCGTAGGAGATACGCGGCGAGGAAGCGACAAGAAGTTTTTTTTGTTTTTTTATACCGGCTTCCTACCATGGCCTCCCCCCTACAGCCCTCTCTACCGCCCGATCTGTGCTGTCTGCCGCTGATTGGCAAAGCCAATACATCTGGCATTGAAGTGTTAACTCATACAAAGTTAGATAACTAAGCGAAACACATGAGGTAGCGATAGAAAGAGCAGACTGTTCAGGCCATAGTTGTAAAGAGGTCTCTCATGCTGCTCAATGCAAGCACTGCATGTATTGGAGGAGGAAGAAAACACTTGAACAGCCAATAGCATGAATGTGAGAAATACTTTCTCCACTGATCTGATTCAAGACATCATAAACAAAGTTTACAGAGAATTTCTGAAAGATGATAGTCGAAAAAGTCAATGGTTGGCAGTGTTGGACCCAATGTCCACTCTATGTATATTGTAAGAATAGGGCTGTTTGAAAACACCAGACCTCATAACCCCATTGAGAAAGACCTGTATTTTCTCTGAAATGAGCCTGGAGAAAAGATTTCCAAGAGAAGGGTCGATTTCATAGGAGCAATAATCCAAGAGATACCCTCAAGAGGGCCGTTTACTCACATTAAACAAATCAAAAGATGAACTATGACTACGTTTGCATTTAATACCATGCTTTTCCTCCTCCTTGGTTCAAATCGTGCTCCGTTGCCACCTTGAGTAATGCATGTCGGCATCACTGGCGAGTCCACTCAGCTGGAGGCCATCGCGCCTTGGGTGCAGTCCTTTCCCTACTGTGGAAGTGTCCTCTCGTCAGCAGAGCCAGCTGAGCTTCAGTACAGCGGCAGCTGCTGCCGCCACGTGTCCATGACTCCCAGAGAGTGGATTTCAAGAATAGCAAAACGCTAAAAGTGCAGCTTGCCATCTATTCCACAAGTCGCTATCAGCACGTCACCATTATTGCCTGTTGCTGACGCTAACATCCGTGTTTTCTTCCTACTTGGCTTGTCATCTTTAAAAATCATTTTGCACTCAAGCTCGTTCGTGGTCCTCTAATTTCACGGAGTAAGGACACTGCAGAGGGAGGCTGTGAATAACTGAATCTGATATGTTCCTTTTCTGCCTCTATCTATCCTTTCTCTGCCTCTCTGTCTCTTTTTCTCATTCTCTTTCTGCCTCTCCCGCCCTCTCTCATGGCCAATATCGCCTTGGCTCGAGGCCAGAGAGAGCCTGCTGGCGGCTGCTGACACACCATTAGCTGCAATATATATCCAGCCACTTGAGATTACTGCCATGCTAATGCTCGAGAAAAAAAAGACCTTCCAAGGGCTGCTAACAAGTGCATCAGGCAATCAGAATATTTTATAAGAGCAAAATTGCAATGATTTGTAAGGTCTCGGAGGCCTAGAGAATCCGTGCACTAAAATGGAGGCGCGAGGATTTCTTTAGGCGCGGGGATGTAGTGTCCATCATTAACATCTGCCCCCTTTTCACAGCATTGTAGACAGATGTGCAGCACGTGGTTTGTGTTAAGAAGCGGGGGAGACGTTTTTGGTGTCTATGACTTCTGACTATTGGCTCTCAATGGTTTATGATGCCCTAGTGAGAAATTTTTTACAAACAAAGGTCATCTCAACAAGTTAAGCTCAATGGCTTTCAAATTTCTTTAAAGTGTTGGAGGGGTGGGAGTTCAGTCACTACATTATGGTCGAAATATCAAGCTTGAATATGGGCAATACATAATATGCAACTGTCACTACATTGTTAATGTAACTGCATATTGAGTTAAGAATAGTAAATCTATAATTCCTTATGTCTACTTACATTGACAATATAGTAGTAGTCAATATGGTGGAGTTAATATTTCAATATTTGTGAATGAAAATATTAATAACGTCAATATTGTGACATACAACCGTTGTAGGATCTGGAGACAAGTTATTTCCGTGTCGCTGAGAGTCCATGTTCCACACAGTACTAGAATCTCTCTTTTAGAAAGTATATGCGAATAACATTCTTCTAACCTGTCCACCATCTTCGAATAGTGTATTTAACTCTGCTAGCTAATCACTGCAGTAAAGTCATTGTAATCAAATTTAAGGGGATCCCATGGCCAATTTGGTCTCCATACCAGCTGGGCACATCAGGAACCAATGACTTTTGAATTACCCTGCAACAACAAAGGACATATTTTGCGTCCATGAGAACAGGACTCAGCATGAACTAGAAGTGCACCCTCTCGAGAAATCCTGGAAAGAGTCTCATCAAAATTGTGCCATCCACTTCTTCAGCAGTCCTAAAAGTCCGAGCTTCAGCAGCTTTAAACGGGGACAGGGAAACAAGGAAGTGATGAAAAAGAAACGTCATATATGCTCTGTATGGTGGTGCAGATAATCTTCTTTGAAACAAACACATACACTAAGGGCCTGCTTTAGTACGCAGTGGACATGTTACTCCGTCACAACGGTGACAGATATCCCGTCGGCCGAATTATAAATCCCATAAGATATAATGGGATTTATATTTTGGCAGATGGGATATCTGTCACTGTTGTGATGGAATAACCCGTCTGCCGAGATCTAAATCAGACCCTAAGTCAAAAAAGGTTTGTCAGCAGTATTGGACAGATCTCAACACCACTGTCATACAGCTTTGTAAATGCTTTTCAAAACTAATGCCTTAACATCTTATGAAAATGAGCTGGAAGCTATCTTTACAATAGGCAAAGTCGACCAACTATATGTGCACCCTCTTACCTACTTTTCATAAAATTCAATGGCTACATCTTGGTCACTGAACTCTTCTATAATAATGTGTACACCAAAGCCAATATGGCACATAGCTAAAAAACTATTCTTAAATGGGGAGGATTCTATAAGCAACAAAAGTTCCCTCATAGCTATGTAATCCCCTAGCATACAATAGATTAGCAATGATATGCAAATATCCTGCCCACAAAATGTCCTTTAGCAAAATTTCTATAAGGAGACAATTTCTATTCTCTCTGAAGAAAAGATGAGAGTCATTGCCCACTTTGAACTTGGGAAGGATGCATATCTCACAATAGTTTTCAGGGAAGGGATCCATTACTCCGGGGGTGCGGAAGGGAGGGGGGAGACACAAATCAGTATTAGTCGCATTGAGATCCACTGTCCAAAGACTACCATTTCAGTTCTCCCGACAGTTCTATATTTTCAATTAATGGAAATTGAATTCTCTAAATTGAATTCTCTGTACACAGCTTGTCTGTGGCGAGGGTTACGGGCTTTCAACGATTGGTCAGTATCCTCAGAATGATGTTGGTGCATCATTCATGGCTAAAGAACAGTAGGGGGTCACCCCTGCCTTTGTTTGTTATGTTTTTAGGAGTTATAGTAATGCCGATTATGGAGTGCTATTCTAATCCTGAAGTATACAAAATGGCTCCTACTAATGTGACTTTGCCGATTTATTGTCTATTTAAACTGCACCCACATTACCATTTGTTCGAATCAAAATTCTTTGAAAGCAATTCGTTTGAAATTCTGCTTACATAATGAAAGTTCAGTTAGGTGGAAACAATCAGTAAAACACACATGTTGCTCAAATTCGTGATATTGTTAAAGTAGGGGGATTATCGTGCCCACCTTTGCACCCCCCAATTACTGCATACCCTGTCCCTATCCCTTCCCACTTTCTTACTGGATCATCTTCCTTCCCTACTGTGAGAACTGATTTGAAAACTGAGGGGTGTTACTTTTTAAATGTTTTTCCGAATTTCTTGCCAGTTTAATCTAATTGTTTTCCGAACAAATTGGTTTTAGAAGTAATTGGTTCAAACTAATGACCTTTCTCATTACTTCGTTGGAATTAATTACTTGTCACAAACTTTGCCTTGGGTTCCTTCACCACGTCGTAGAAACGTCTCAATACCTCATGTTATTGTCCGCTTGTTTTTCACAGGTACTTAAATACTGGGGGCTTGAGGGTGCTACAGAATCCATCCTGTTGTTGGTAATCAACAGTAAGGATAAAACAGTAAGGTGGATTTACTACCTAAAAGACACGCTTTGTTTGATCTTCTACAACCTAGATGGCCACCACCTCTTGTAACTCCAAGAAACGGGCAATGTGGCACACGCTGACACCCTGCTCTATCCTTGGAGGCAAGGCGGTTGGGCAACAGGACTTCTTCCATCTACTTTTTCTTTGTGGCTGTATTGTGTTGTAGTGCAACATTCACACAGTGCTTATTGTGGAATGCTGAAGCATCTACATACATATGCAGCATGCTATGCAGTGTAAGGTGTGCGAAAGGAAGGGTGTTGTCTTTGTTTTTGAACCTATACGGGAAATGTTTCCATGTTGTGTGTGAGGACCCCTGTGGTGTGGTTATCATGTTATGGGAGGCAGTATTTAGCTGTGTGATGAATATTTAAGTGTGAGGTATAGACATGAAGTTTATGGTTTTCAGAAAACTGGCAGCTTTAAGCAGAAGTATTTGTTTATGATCACCATCCAGCTAGTTGTGTTGCCCTTTCTGAGATATTTTGTTTAAGGTTTATGGTGTGGTGTATGCACAGGTTGGAGGGAGAAATGGTAACAATATCTGCTGGAATGAGCTTTGTTAATATCATCCTATATCTGATTGCTGCTGTGGGATATCAAACAGCGGTCATAATATGTAGTTAGTTGGGACCTGCAGTGGTGGACTAAATAAAAGACCTCCATTGGCCAGCGTCACGTGACAGATCTCTTCAGCTATTCAATGCCTTTTTAGTTGGCGATGGGTGCTTTATTGCTGTGGACTGCTACAGTACTGAGTGATGGGTGCACGCGAAGTGTGTCTGGGGAAAGACATATATTAAACTGACAGAGGCAGACCAAGTAGGGATGACAAAACTATGTGAAATAGAACCAGCAGTGCAGGACAGGAGGGCCCTCCTGTAGATTTCACAGAAATACTGAACCTCCCCTTGTAAGCAACGAAGGGTAAGGCACCTATTTATATCGATGGGTGTGGCCTGGGTGATAAATGAATGATGAAAACATACCTTATTAATGTCTGAACACAACAGTAATATGTTCTAGTCCTTGCAGGAATATGTCCCCTGCTGTATTACTCCAAAGTTGCTCAATTGATTAGACCTCACTGAAGGTACACAGTTCTAAATGAGGAGAATCTAGGCACATGTATTAAAGGAGGGGCAGCAAAGAGCAGGCGCCTCCTTTCTCCTGATACTGCAGACGAGAGTACTAGTAGTAGAGAGAGTACAACTTCTCTTCTTTGTTTCCCCCTGTGGCAGAGACTCCCTCTGGCACCACTGCAGTGGCACAGAAGCCAGACCTTAGCAGGGGAATGCCAAAGAGTTTGTGCCCACTGCTGGGGCGCATGGAACACGCAGATGTGCTAAGCATAGCTTAGCTAGGCTACACAGCTAGAGCCAACAATGCATATAGTAAGAGAATAGTCCCTAAAATACTGCACCAGCAGGATAAACCGGTTGCCTCACACCCTAACTACCGTCCCACAGGCAGGTTAGTGAACTGCCCTTGTAGGCTCTTTCACCTCACCAGAGTAAAGCAGCGGGTGGATATGCATGTAGATACTTATGTCACCTCTTACAGGCTGGGTCCTGTAGGTTGAGAAGAGGAGAACTTTAACTTGCAGTCCATGGGACATCTTAGGGGTGCACAGAGGGCTTGACACCCATGGAGTGTCAATAAAAAAATGTGAACATCCACTTTTAGAAATCCACAAAATAATTATTGATTGCTTGAAATTCTTTGCACAGTGCACACCCTGGGTCTAATCATCTCCGAAGTAGCCAGAATTATGCCCATCACAAGAAATCTGTAGCAACATTTACCAAATGCCACTCCCAATTTATCTGAGTAAACCCCAAAACCAGGAGATGTCACTGGGTGGTAATATTATTATTGTTGGACTATAAATGAGCTTTTATACGTTTATCATCTCCCCTACTATCTGCCTTGCACTGGCCGGTGCATAATATAGGTACCTTTAGAAGAGAGATGTGCTTTCGGATAGATCGCGAGATTTAAAGAGACTAATGAGCTCGGTTCAGCTTGCATGAGATTATTGGGTTTTTTAACTTGTGGTAACACAGGTATTGGCCAACTTCTCCGTGTGAAGAGGTGGAATGTAGGGGGAGATGTGCCACATTTTTGTGCTAGGTCTAACTGCTGTGCACACTTTGATATGAGGATCTGAAAGTATTATTCATAGTCAATGTGCAATGTCTATTAGCCGATGATTTCCTGCTGTCAAGGGTGACCAACTCCAGATGTGTTACATTACTGGGATGAGTTACTTCTCTTTGGTTGAATACTTCTATTTCTATACAAAAAAACACTCAACTAAGTATTTCTGACCTATATTATGGAATCATTTTTCATAAACATTAAGATAAGAGGAACCTGCATTCAGAAGAGCCCATGAGCCCTGCCTCTTCAACATTGCAAAGAAACACATTTTCATTAGGAAAAAACAGCGTTTTTGGCGGGCGAAAACAGTGTATGAAAAATCAATAACTTTACCTCAGTGTTACTCTTATTGGTAGGAATAGTGTAAGCTTTATGTGAACACGAAAGTTCGCCTACTCCTACGTCACACCCACACCACAACGAATTGTTGTGGACCAGCATCTTACACTTTGCTGGAAAGTGACTGAAACCGAGAGTAGATTAGTGGTTCTTTTTGTATTCCATCCAGAGGCAAGAGGTTTAGGGTGGTGGTAGGACAGTAAGTCAACTATATCTTGTGGTCCGTCGTGGTAGAAAAGAGATGACAAGCCACTCCACCGAGCAACCTTTACCTTCCCACCTACATGCGGCATATTGGAGCATGGTGCAGTCCCACATACAGGTAACAGATCCTTACAGAGAACCATTTATATACATTCCAAAGGTATCAAAAATACAATTTCTTTGAAAGGCAAATTAAAAAGGAGTAATGATTGGTTTGGGTAAATGTGCAGGCATTTGTAGGCCAAATACAAGATACAATTCAGGCCAGTACCACATAGTCAAAGATCTTAAGTTATGGGCATCGTAGAAGGTAAAAAAAACAAAATATTTAAGGTCAAATAATTTGCATTTTATGACAAAATTAAATGACCCTTGTGCATGAAAATTAGTGGTAAATTTACACTATACTGTTGTTATCTAAATGAACATGGAGCAAAATGAATGCCGTGTGTGTGTCAATCGGGAAGTGTTAATATTACATTCCCTAACCCATGAAACTTACTCTAGACATCACCTTCAGGATATGAACTGATCTGGGAATACTTGCTCTACAGACTCCTACTCCACAAGGCACCGGGAAATACCCATGACTTTTTACGACTTAATTATGTGCAGTTGGGGGTGTAATTATTATGATTTGTGAAGTAATTCAGAATGCATTAATGTAAAATAGAACGCTATTAGTAACAATGACAATAATTATCTTTCTTCTCACAGTCAGGCCTGCAGAGGTAAGCGCTTAATGTACTTTTGGTTCTATTGTTAGTGCATACAGGGCTAAATTAGGGTCTGGGAACAGTGGTCTCTCATGCCCCTATTGTCTGTGTCAGTTTGGAGGGAGGGAGGGAGGGATATATATATATATATATATATATATATATATATATATATATATCTGTTGTTTACGCCTATATATATGACAGAGAGAGAGTGTGTGTGTCTTTTTTCAGTATCTCTGTATTTCTGCCCTTCTATATGCATTGTGCATGTTTCCGTGCTTTTCATTTCTAATACTACTGCTAACTCTGCGGTATGTGTTTAATGTTAAAACAAAATAAGCAGCTCATAGGGACCATATTCACGACTGGTCCACATTAGTCACAATGTAATTGAATCCCCTTACTCTTGAGATGTAGTAACCATCACCACACCATCAGGGGCAGTGGTGACTTTCTGTAGAGTATGAAGAAGGGAAACGTTGCCCTTTGCGAAGGTGGGAAAAGGTTAACCTACTCAGCCCACCGGAAGTGATCACCCACTCATGCAGGTAGAGACCCCCTGCAGAAGGAAGCCATGACTGAACATCTCACAGAGATAGAATACACTAGGGTGACTCTGGGCAGGGGGTGGTGCAGGGGTCTCTACGAGAAAGGACCCTGGCCAAGGAGCAGCAGCAGCCCCAGCAGGGACAGCTTCTGAGCGGGTACGGCCAATCCCTTTTTTAAGCTTTGAAATTTGCGAAGTTTGAAAAGATGACACCAAGTTTGCCATTAGTGGACTTCTACATTTTGCTCACATGTTCACTGAACTAAGCTTCACAGCTGAAGCATCAACAAGTGTGGAACGCTCAAGGTAGCACTATAGGAAGGAAGACCCTCCCTCCCCAGGCGGCTACACACAGCATACTGACATAAGGTGGAAAAGCACAACAGATGTACACATACGGGCAGCAAGCAACTATGAGTGTGTCCTGCCACAGGAAGCCCACACAACACACACTGCGTCTTCAACCAGAAAACCCTCTGTGAAAGACCACTGCGGATAGGGAAGCATATTGTGAAAGTAGACGCCATTACTTTACACCTAGGTAGCTGCAATAAAAGTCGCATGCACACATGCATCATTTATATTACATGAAATAATGAGCAGTTGTAGGGTGCCTTGTGAAACAGAAAGAACATGCTGTGATGTTCTATGTGCAGCATTTGAATAGGAAAAAATCACTTTATGAAATATTAATCATTTGCTTTCAAAACGTCCACGCGCACAAAAGGTCACTCAACTTTTGAAAGCATGAAATCCCGAATATAATAATTACTCCAAGCTCACTGGTAACTGGATTGTGGCTGGTAAGGCCAACTTGTGGATCACTTAAGACTATACTTTGTAACAGGTTTGTTTAGATGTCAGCACATCTCTCCATAGAGCTATTCAGGCCACATTATCTGAAACATTTTACCCAGGATATGTCTGCCCAGCACACTGTCCTCGGGGCGCACAGTGGATAACTATGTACCCCAGTGGAATGGAACAACCAGTGTAGTCCTCCGCCACACGCTCGCATACAAATGGTGCACTACACAGACCTAAGACAGGTCGTCCTACATCAAATACACCCTGTTGACAAATACGAAGCACCATTAAAGAATACATCAGGCCGACCAATTGTCATTAGAAACACGATATCACAAGACCTCCTAGACTCGGTCTATGAGAATACCAGCACCGAGGGTGTCCAGATTCAGAGCAGACAATGGGGCAGACAAATGGCAGAGTGCATTATAGAAACTCTGATAACATAACATACTATAACAGCCTTGTAATACATATTTCTGTTGTGAAGTAACTGCACATCAAGGCCATGGAAAGTACAATTTCAACAAGCATTCAAAGTCACAAGTGTAAAAACTGGCAGACAAGGTCAACAACATATTCGAAATGTGGCCAGCCTCTCAATGCCTGGTCCCTTCCCGGCCATGTTTACCTCTGTGATCCGCGGGTTGGTGCACTTGCTGTGGGCCCCGGAGAGCTCCAGCCACTGGTTCTCTGGTGTCTGGCAGTGCGGCTTCAGGGTGCACTTGTTTTCTCCCTTGCACCAGCCGCACTCGAAGGCGAGGTCTGCTTTCAGGCACAGGCCACAGCTCTCCCTCTTGGCTGCACACTTGTACAGGTGAACTGCGGACAGAAGGAAGGCAAGAGGGGAACAGCATCAGGGCACGCCCCCAAGACAGAGATTCACAGATGTTTAGAAAATGACGGCAAATAAAGGCTGCCCAAGACATTGAATCTTCTCTCATAAAACAACATCTCACACCAACGGTGTCCAACATTTGTCCTGGAAGGTGGGTTCCATGGAAGCGTTTTGCGGTATCTTCATGTGGTATACTTACCTGCAATAATTCTAAATGCAAACTCAATTGTTATCCTAAAAATACGATACATATCTAGCACTCCCGGACCTACATTAGACTCCCTGGTCTTACACTCTATGTATTCCCAATTGTGACCCTTGCTTTCATGTTATGATTCCTCCTCTATCTCTGCAAAAGCCTTTTTGAATTTTAAGACTGATTTTGTCATATCACTCTTGCTGGATCGTGGGTGCGTGTGCATCACCCCCACATTTTAATGAAAAGCTGCCTTATTTTACTCCTCACTGAGCCTGGAGCCAGCATGACGGTTGCTTGTTCTAGAATTGCATCTTTACAATACACTCGCCACTGTACTATGTTCACCGCTCTACTATTTCTTTATAATCTTAATGTATGTCTCTCTCTCTCCCTAGTCCGTCCTTAGAGTTATCTTCTCATATAAAGGCCTCCTCATACTACTCTTTATAGCTCAATTCTGTACTGCTTATGTTTTTGTAGGATTTAGCCTGCAGAAATGAACACAGTTCTACAGGTGAAAACCCACCTTTGGTCTCTGACATGATAACACACACATTGTTCTGTGCATCTACTGAAGCAGATGCATAGGCGTTCACACCTGTCGTTTTTTACACAAGTCAATACGTTTAGCCCGCTTCCATCTTTCTTTGCTATTTCCTTAAGTGGGACCAGGTAGAGAACATAAGCTACGCTAGCATAGGTCAAAATGGCTTGTCTGATCGCCAAATACAATGTTGGTGTACCTTGATAATTTAGCGAGAGGAGATTGTGAGGAGTTGTACCACTCAGAGGCAGTATGGGTGCTACTGCATTGGTGTGGGATCCCTGCCTTAGGATGGGGAGAAGGACCTGAAGAAGACAGTAAAATGTAGGGTCTCAGTAGTCTTCTGCCATATTATCCGGGTGCATTGAGAGGGGAGAAGCGAGGCAGTGGAACGAAAAGCAAGAGGTGGAAGAAGATCTTAATCTGGTCTCCGTTGACATTTCCAGGTTGGTTAGTGGATCATGGGGACCTCGGTCAAGGGAGAGGGAAGGTTAGTGTAGGGGGGGGAATGACCAACAAGTTGTGCCAGCTATGTGGTTGTTGGCTGCATGTGTTTTTAAGCTCTAGGTCCTTCCATTTCACAAACTCAAAGAGGCCACATGCACAAATCAGGGATCTAATTTAAAATTAAGAACAACTACGAGTCTGAATTGTGCCGATTTACTGTGAGTGAAAACATTATTTTGCCCTTTTTCCAATTCTATTGTCTTTGTCCTAAGTTTAAGCAGGCTGTGACACAATGTTGAATTCTCTGTCACTGCACATTTGGTGGCTTCTGGAGGAATTTAAACATCTGCATGCCGTGTGCGAATTTTCATTTCAACTGCTAGATTTCTATGCATTTTAAAATGACTTCCTATGTGAGTAATTGATTTTGCAATCAAAATGAAAAGGAAACATGATGATTGTACAATATGTCTTCCAGAAAGAAAAACATGCTCATAAGAGTTTATAATAGAACTGCATGTACAGCAAGCAAGAAAAAAAAGCCAGTGTCACAAAAATGCCCAGCACAAGCATTTTCAATTTTCCCAGCCCATTAAAATAAAAGAGAGAAATGCACAGGAATCCTTCTTTGTCAATGGCGGAATCTACGGCGCATGTTGCTATGGCTACTAGTTCCAAGGACGCACTGAAATAATTCCTCACCTTTGTTCAGAGCTGGGTTGTCGATGCTGAAATCCTCGTTCCACACCACAGTCAGCTCCACAGGTAGACTATTAATCTCCATGCCTTCGTACGAATACTGCAAGCAGAGGAGAAACAGATGGAATCACTCATACTCTGGGGCGGCGCCATGATTCAAGTCAATATTTATGGGATCGGCACAAGGTGCCTTCAGGATCGAAGTAAGGATAGACTGATCCGCGACCCGCCTGCGCGAGTCAACCAATCTATGCAGCCAGACAAAGAAGCGTTGATGCCTTTTACTGAACTAGCCCAAATTGTAGGCTACCATGACAAAATGCATACTATTTTAAGGTACTAAAGACTTACTGATGCGGAAGTCTTTAGAACTTTGAAAGTCGATGTATCGTTGTTGGTGATTCCACACAGAGGTCTCGAATTATGTGACTTTTGACAAGGCTAACAGGACATCGAGACCCGCTCAGCCCGCTACTTAAGGCTCACAGAGTTTTTGCAAGGAGAGCCGGTTCCACTTCCAGGGGACCACGGCCTGGAATTTTGGGCCAAACGTAAAAGTATGAAATCATCTTTCAACTGCAAACCCTTTGATTGGCAAAAAATAGAAGGTTTTGCAACGTTTTGCCATATACTAAACCCATTTTCTGATTAAAAGTCTGAATATTGCAAAATGGGTTTAATGAATCATTCCAAATCTCAAATAGGAGGGGATGTGAAAGGGGTGTCCCCGCCGTTTTGCGTTTCACAATGAAATGCATGGCTTGTGGCTGCAGTTGCAGTTGCAAACCATTGAAAATGACTGCTCCTTAAAGGAGCCGGTAACCCACACTTGAAAGAGAAGCTGTCCCAACTGAACAGCTTTCCCTTTAGAAATGGAGTCAGGTGAGCTGGGTGAAACAGATATGCTGTTCCCCCGAATTCTTCCCAAATTATATATAAATATGTATTTTTTTACGTGAAGCAGACAATGTGCTTTAAGGCAGCTTTACAACAAATCCTGTGTTTGGGAATGCAAATGCAAGGTACGTGACCTAGTGTTCCTTAACGGCCACCATCCCTGTGTTTGTAGCCAATCACAGGGAGTCACAAACAGCAACCTGCCTAATTAATATCCATTGGGTGGCTCGTTACCCCTGCAACTGGATATTTTGGAACACAGTCTGTTAGTAGATAGGTGGCATCACACAATTAAAGATAATGTGTGACCTGTCTGTTTGTACATTGGGCCGGACTTTCCCATTGCTGTGCGATCTCAGAATATCCATGCTCTTTCCTGAAGTTAATGCACTTATGGCTATATTCGGCTTGTCTTGGTGAAATGAAGGGTATACTATTTCCAGGCTTGAAACTGGTTGCTTACCTAGAAACAGGGGGTTCCTAGTTATTGGACAGGTCAATTGAGAGACTGCTAGATAGGCTGATGGATGGAGAGGAGGACTGATGGAAGGACACAAGACGAGACAGAAACACACAAATAGGCAGATAGACAAGTGTACTGAGAGACAGAGGTACTGAGAGTCAGACTGTTATTTGACAACATAGAGAGACAGAGACCAGAGTATAGAGAGGCAGAGAGAACCATTTTGTAGAAGAGGTAGGTTAGACAAGGGTAGGTAGAAACAAATGTATTGAGAGGCAGTTAGTTATATGGATATACAGAGCGGCACATAGAAAGATGAATGGTGAAGATAACAGAAGGATATATGGTAAAGCAGCTAGAAGACTTGAGGTAGCCAGACAGATGTTTGGAGAGGCAGGGAGTGATAGGAAGAGATGGGTAAACGGATGTATGCAGAAGGGGATTGATACATGGATGTATGGAGGGAATGATAGGCTGTTGCATGCAGAGGCAGATAGGTATATGTATGGAGATGCAGATTGGAAACTGAATGGACAGGTAGATAGATGTATGGAGAGGTAAAGAGTTATATGAATCAATGTATGGAGATACACGTAGTTATATGAATGCACAGATAGACAGCTATGTATATCTGTTTCTAGATAGAGGCACGTAGACGTATGTTTGTGGAGACAAATAGCTCTATGAATGTACAACAAGACGGCTCACTGGATTGGGAGGGATGGATGGTAGATGAATAGATAGGTGGATGGACGGGTGGGTGGGTTGGGATGGGTGGGTGGGGATGTTTTGGAGGGTGGGGATGGATGGATGGGTGAGTCTGTGGTGGATGGTTGGGTGGGTGGGTTGCTGGGGATGGATGGGTGGAGGAATAGATGGGTGGGTGGGGATGGATAGACGGATGTATGAATGGGTGGGTCAGTGGCTGGGGATGGATGGGTGGGGGATGGGTGGGTGGGGGGATGGATGGATGAATGGATGGGTGGGTGGGTGGATGGATGGGTGGGGATGGATGGATGGGTGGGTGGGTGGGTGGATATGAATGGATGGATGGATGCATGAATGGATGGATGGATGGATGGATGGATGGATGGACATCTATCTATCCATCCCACAAGAGCCTGGGCTTGATATTTTTTGTTATCAGCTCTTTGTTATTCACCGGAAAATGTCAAAGATAATTTAAGTAAGCGTCAGGATTATAGTTCTAATATGTTGTAAAAATAAATGCATAAAAAGCCACATGTGACGATTATAAACGTCTTTGGTATGCAGAATAAAATCCTGGCTACCTATCCTAATAAAAAATGCTTCCAATTGGTATTCTAGAATTCAGTACAAGGAAAAGGCACACTTGCATTGCTGCAGGATTAATCCAAATTCGGACCTAACATAAAATGTACTTACTACACTAATTGAAACTCATAACTACAGTAACGCACAATTTACAGCAAACTCACCAGTACTAGCCTGTGTAGTAAAGTGTACACAGAAGCTTTGAAGCACTTTATATGCAAAGTTAGTGCAGCTGATGCAATGGTGAACTGGGTAGGTGGGGTGTAAATCTCTAACACCGATGCCCTCCGCGTGGCACACCCTCATACCCAGAGACAGTCACACAATGTATTCTTTAATCTGATGTCTATATTAAGTAAATATTCACTTCATTATATTTCCCAAATGTCCTTGAATGGTATTACAGCAACATCATTGGTTTAATGTGCCTGCTGCAGAAATATGTTTGCAACCTGTACATGACAAAATGGAATACCCAGGGCATAGCCTCACCCTGTCATGATTCCAAGGTTGATAAAGGGAGTGCCATTGAGTTGGGTGACATTGACATCTCCTATTGCGGCACTGAATACCCCAGCCACATTTAAGCACCACATAAGCACATAATGCATTTTATAGACTCTCATGGAGGGCCAGTGCAAGAGCTGTGCTTTGAAGGCGTGACATACAAGTCTGAGACCCACCATCCCACAGGAACCATTGTATTTATTTATATCTCGTAGCAATGGCCGGTCAAGGCCCCGTGTGTCTGAACCTTTGCTGAAGTGGCTAAGGCCACGTCTGGCTGGTAAAAATAGCTCTGTTCCCAGCCGTGTCATTTGATAGCCTGCGGCCCTTCTGTGCACTTTCTTCATCAGGGAAATATCATCTCTGTACCTATGAAGTGTAACCTAGCCGCTCGCAAAGACCTGTCAGTCAGCGGCGGGGAGGCTAGCCTAAGATGCAAGATGTGTTTACCTGCCTCATCTTCATCACTCAATCAATCGCAGCCCTGACTCGCTTACAAGATGGCAGATAATGTAACACAACTTGTAAGAGGCGATGGAAAAAGAGAGAAACCTGACAAGCAGATAAATACATACACAGATATGAGCTGTGTTGTAAGAAAACAAAGATTACGAGTGCGTACAAAAAAGAAAAAAGACTGTCTTCAAACTTGAAATTCAGTCTGACAAATACACAGCAAAGGTATTACTTCTGAAACGGGGAGGCACAAACACCTCGGTCTAGTGACATCTAGAAGCGCAATGAACTATTGACGAGCGCATACTGAGATTTAGAATAGCCTGCAAAAACAACTTCTGGGGTATGTTTAAATAATTACCTCTTGGTTCTCCCATAACTAAAAAGAAAAAAAGGTCTGTTTCCCAAAAAATGCATGCTGGGTTTCTATACTGACAGAAAATGCAGACGTTGTGTGTTAATTGTCAGTTCTGTAATACACAGAACAAGGGAAATAACTTATTTCTCTAGAAGGAGCACATCTTTCTTTGGCAATGAGGAGACTTCATTTTACAATAAATGGAAGAAAGTCGCCTTGTTTCTCCAGAAGGGAGAAATCCATTTTCTACAATTAATGAGAAAGAAAAAGTCATGCTTCTCTCTGAAAAGCATGCATAGCTGTTTCTACGATAAAACAGACTGAAAAGGCTTTCTTCTCCACACAAAAAGAAGTCTTCATTCTGCAGTGCGTGAGAAGGGAGAAGCCTTGTTTCTCTGGAAGTGGGAAGTATTGTTTCTAAAAGAAATTAAATAGAGTAATCTTGCTTCTTCAATGACTCTGAAAAATACATTTGTGTTTTGCATGTGTAAAGTCAGCAAAGTAATGCCAATGCAGACCAATATTTGAGTTTTCCCCCATTATCTAATATATAATTCACAGCCTGGGTTGGAAACAACCCAATTCTTATATATTTTGTGTCACCTATAACTGCTAAGAAAGGAACATTTTTATTGCGTTTCCAAAGGGTGAAAAACCCCTTGCTGTGTCTACTGTAACTGGGAAGAAAGGGGGCGCTTTTCTTGTGGGTACAATGATTACAAAAGAAGTAAAACCCTTATTGTATGATTTATGATAAGGGAAAGAGAGAAACCAATTATGTTGCCAGTACCTACAGACAGACTGAAAACTCCTGTGTTACCAATGCCTGTAAAGGGAGCAGACCCTCTGTGTCACCAAAGTATAAAGAGATGGCAAACTATTGCTGTATCGCTATCTCTGGAACTACAACAACCCTCATTATGAGGTTCTTGTCATTCCAATGGGGCTGGTAGCAACATTCAATAGGCAAATCAGGATCAAAAGCAGTGTGGAAGCACCGCAGGCCAGTCCCCTGGAGAGACTCTACAGCCTACTCACCGCGGCTGAATTTTCCACGTGAAAATGCAGGTACAAAAGAGGAGAAGTGCAAGCTGTAAACCCAATGCCCCAGTTATTTCTCATTTCCTAGTGGGCCCACATCATCCAGCGTTTGCTGGCAAGGTTTTTCAGCAACCATTCCAGAGTTACAGTAGTGATGGCTAACAGTAGCGCTGGGCTGGAGTTACCAGTCCCATACGGCCGAACTCATAATAAGGCCCTTAGTGGGGTGAAACCGGTCACTGTGCGTCAAAAAAGAGAGAAACAAAGATGTTGCATCTCCAGTGGCCACAAAGAAGAGGCACACATGGTGTTTCTTCAATGATGAAGCTGGAAAACTATTGCTGTGTTTCTAGAGACTAGAAAAAAGATTTGTGTCTTTCACGACGGCAAACAGTATAGTTTATTTTCACCCCCAAAGTCTAGAAAGATAAAAAAAAGTACATGTATTTCAAGTCACAAGAAAGAAAAGGAAACTAATGATGTGTCACCAGTAACTAAGAAGAGAGAAAACCTCTTAGCTTGTCTTGAGTGAACAAAGAGAAATCAAGTTTTTGACTTTTTCTTAAGCTCAAAAGAAAACTATGGCGCTCTGGCACTATTAGGGTATAATAGGCACTAAATATAACTATTGAACAATAGACACATTCATAAAACTAAAACTTCAGAAAAGTTAACTCATGCCACTTGCCCAATTGTCAGAAAAGATTCATTGATGAGAGAAAAGATTCTTCTCAACTACACTTGATGACTCGTTGATAAAATGGCAAAGCACAATTATGTGAAATTAATTCCCTTCACTTATACACCAAATCAAAGGCTTTTCTCTAAAGCACGCTTGTAGGTACATAATTGGGTGTGATTCCTAAAAAACGCATAATACCGCAGCACTACAAAACAGGACTGAAAAGCAGGTCGGAAGGGCAGTGTAGCACATTAAAGCATAAAAGAAAACGAGTTACAGAGCCTTCTCGGGCATCGCTCCGAAGATATGGAACTCTCTGCCACCAGATGTTCGCCGAATCTCATCTTCCTCTGCTTTAAAAAAAGACGTGAAAACAATACTAATGAACAAGTTTCTGCCCTAAAGTGACTCTAGGTCCTATTGTTTACTTACCTGACTACTACCCTGATGCCCGGATTGACAAGTACATTAATGTACAACTTTGAACTCCAGCATTACCTTGCCCCACTCATATATGTAGCAAATGTCTTTTCTTACAACTGTATCCTACCTACCCTACAGTGTGAAGCACTCTGATACCCTTTAGGGTCTTGTTCGCGCTATACAACACTTAAGAAATAAATAGCAATTGAAGGCTTCCTCAGTAACAACAGCAAACGACTACGCCCTGCAGAGCCCCTGGTTCAACAATGTCTATATCAGGAACAAATTCAATGGTGCTGAGTTTGCCAACCTCAGAGGATAAAGACTTTTCCAGACACAACCATCAGAATATACATAGATCAGCAATGACCATCAGCTACTAAGATCGATACGGCAGGTGCATAACAAAATACTGTTGGTTCAAGGCAAAAATGACATGCCCCTGCCACACACACCAAGTGCATTAAAAAAGTGACATCGTGTGACAGTTTTTGGTGGGGCAGTGAGACAAGAAATAATTATAAAATATATATGTCTGTTTTCTTATAAAACACTCACAAGTATTGAGCAGAACTGTATCATCAAAAATAGAGTGTTTTTTTAGCTCTTATTAGCAAAAGAGCCCCCGTCAGATCACACCTCTTGCAGATGTGCTGGTCTGATTCTCCTGTTATTCATGTTAGTGAATCCGCGTCAACTCATCAGCACTCGAGGATGTATCATTACGCCCTTGTAGAGCTCCCATTGTAGCACTGAGAAGCGCTTGGTGGCCGCAGCCACCTCCGGTGCCAATGAAGGGGATCAAAGATTGGCGAGCCGCTTGCGGCTCCATTGAAAGCACTTCAGCAGGTGGCTCGAAACCTTGGGCAGCCGGGTCCCTTCTATTCAGGTGTACCATTACATTCCGCAATGGCAGCTGGGAGGAAGGAAAATAGAGATGGCCTCCCAACAGAAAGCAGAGGAGGGCATTCACAGGCCTGCTCTGCGTTCTTCCCTTTAAGCTGCTTGAACATTCAATAGAGGCTCTTCAATGGGGGTGGGCTTTCGAGAATAAAGAAAGGCTGTGGGGTAATTCGGCAATGCTACATACCAGGGGTTCTCCAACGCAGAAACCTCCAGGAGAAAGGGGAATATTATATTTGATTTTGTGTCATGTTTTAAGAGCTTTCTTGTCTCATCCTCCAAGATACGAATAGGCTGCGAAATAATCATGTTCAAGAACTCATTAACTGAATTGTTTTATTTAACGTAGAAAAATATGTTTTGTACCCCAATATCTTTGTTTGAAATTCCTTTTTGGTTCTTCTAAAATGGCATGCTTTTTCATGCATTGGGTGTGTTATTTGGCTAAGAAAGCAAAGCCCTTTACTGCTGATGCCACATGAAAACAAACCGAGGAGGGCGCTGTCGCTCTACTGGCACAATCAACAGTCTACCACACATGCTAACAGTGAGTGGATGAGTGTGTGACTGAGTAAGTGAATGACTCTTTGTAGGTGACAATTTTGGTAAGTGAGTTGTGTGTTGGCAAGTAGGTGGATGTGTCAAAGGATTCACAAGCTAATGTTAAGTCAATGAGTGAATGGAGGGTGGGAAAGTGCACAATCTATTGAGTGAAAAGGTGAGTGGATGCTCAGGGTGGTGGTGATGTGTGCTTGAGCAGGCTGACAGATTAATTAGTGAGAGACTGAAACGGAGAAAGATTGAATGAGTGGATGAATGAGTAGATGGTTGGGAGAGTCATTAAGGCAGTGAAAGTAAATAGGTGGCTAAATAATTCAATGGGTTGGCTGGTTTTGGTTTGTGGATAGGAGTAAATTGGTTGGTTGAATATGTGCATAAAGTAGTGAATGACAGTGTTAGGTAAATAGCAAATAGATGAGTGGATGGGGGGGATGAGTATGAAAAGGTGGGTTGGGTGACTGCTTGTTTAAATGAGAGTGAATGGTTGGTTTTAGTTGATGGAAGTAAATGAGTCAACGGGTTGGGCCAGTAGGTAAGTTGTTTTGCATAACACTCTATTATTTGTTTGAATCCGGACCTTTGGTATAGATTGTGAGCACTGAAAACTGAAGTCCCCTACACCCTGAGAGTTTCAAACAATGCCCATGTAGAGTTTCAAACATAGCCCATGTAGGTGATTCAAAATGCTCACTCTGATTAAGAGGGCAGTTATACTACACACCCTAGCACAGAGACCATGTGGAAATAACCTCTTGCAAAACCTTTTTTTGTGTTGTACAGCGTGCTATCTGGTGAAAATGGCCCACAATGGAATACTTTGTCATGCCGTGCAGCTGCAGTACAAAGGTGCTAACTTTACATAACTCTAGAATATTCCGTTCAAAACCTCCCTCCTCCAAGGAGTGTCACTTACTATGGTCAGAAAGGGCACGACAAATTGGCAACTAGTATGATGCTTCTTTGCCAATATTTCTGTTGGCAGTGTTAGGATTTAGGGTTTAAAGGCAGATGAAGGAGTCTGTGGTGTGACAGGAATCCGGTTATTACTGGGGCTCCCATGATGTGAATAGGATGGCAGAGTGCAGCTTCTTCAAGAGGAGTGTGACATGGTCTCATGAGAGTGATCAATTATTTTGGCTATTATTCTGGATCACTTGTAATTTGTGTATTTCTGGGCTGTTACAGAGACGTCCATATCAACAGCCGAGGGCAAGATGCACTGGAGGTGACCCGGGTAGTGTGGCTACTGATGACGCAATGGGGAGTCGAAACAGCCTTTACAACGAAGGCTAAACAACGGGTTCCCTTTACAACAAAGGCTTTACAATGAAAAAGCCTTTACAACAACAGTCTTTTACCACAATATTTTTTACAACTAAAGTGCCATTAACACAGATAGTTTTCAACATGAAAATCGTTGTAAATGTAAGTATTTAAATAAATATATATATATATATATATATATATATATATATATTAACACATATTATACATATTAGGGTGGGTATGAGTGTTTGGGTGGGAAGGGACATTTCGGGGTTTAGGGTGGTATAGCTTTTTGGAGGGCAACAGAATTTTTAGGATTTAGGGTGGGTATGGGATTTTGGGTGGTAAGGGCAATTTTAGCGTTTAGGATGGGTATGGGTTTTTGTGTGGCAAGGGAATTTTTAACGTTAAGGGTGGGTGTGGGTTTTTGGGTGGCAAGGACATGTGTGGGTTTCTGGGTGGTATAGGAATTTTTAGGGTTTAAAGTGGGTGTGGGTTTTTGGGCGGTAACGGTATTTTGAGGTTTAAGTTGGGTATGAGTTTTTGAGTGGTAGGGGAATTTTTAGGGTTTAGAGTGGGTTTGGGTGGTAAGGGAATCTTTAGGGTTTAGGGTGGGTATGGATTTTTGGGTGGTAAGAGAATTTTTAGGGAGGCAAGGGATTTATTACGGTTCAAGAGTTGTAGGTTAACAGGGTAAAATATACATATATATATTTATATGCGTCCAGTTTTCACCCCAGACATACGATTAGGAGTCTTCCCTATGGGGAATTTTTAAGAGCACGCAGAATTTGTAGATCAGAACAGGATTTAATGACATGCCAGGATGAGATGGCAGATAGACTTCTGGAGCGAGCTTACAATAAGAAGTGTATTGCCCAAGCAAGAACAAGGGCTAAATCTCACTCCATGGAGTCCATTCTATCGCTAGACAGTGCTCAAGAAGATGGTACGAATGGATTGGAGGGCACAGAGCAGCTAAATGACATTAGATGTATTGCCACATATATCAAACAAGAAAAACAGATGAGATCTATAATAAATAAGCAGTGGCCCATTGTGCTAACAGATTTAACTTTGGGTCCAGTGTCGGTTTCCCTATGAGGGCGTCAGGGCTCTGCCCCCATTACATTGCTGGATCTGCTCACCAGTCATTTAGGAAAATAAAATACCCATTTACAAGCTCCCAAAATGCCTTGAGTGCTGGGCCCCACACTCACTCATCGATATCTCCACTGTAGTGTTAATTCATTGTTAATTGACCATGTCACGTGACTCACCCTGCCTGCCCTTTTTGCTCACGCAGCCTAGCCTAAGGCTACGTGTTTGCTGGCTGAGAACTTCACAGCCCTGAAGGCTGTGATGTCATCACGTCGGTAAAGACCTAGGTGGAAGGCGCAGTCTCCACCCCCTGATGGCGTGGAGGTAAAGTTAGACCGGGCGTTTTGAATACAAGCCCGGGATCGCTAACCCTCCACGTCAATCAGAGAGTGTGGAGCTTGTCACCACACCCTTTCCCAACTCGTTACAGGGCGTGGGTGGGACCCTTCCCTGTGACGAGTTGGGAAAGGGTGTGGCAGGTGGGAAGCAGGAATCGAGTCTGCGCAGACTCGACCCCGTCAGGCGCCCTGCGCATGATGAGCCTGCTGACATGACGCTGTTTAAACTAACTTGGGTCAGTTCAGAAGCCCAGGTAAGTGTTAAAGACATAACAGTAAGGCCCCAGGCGGGCATTTTTAGCTTTCAGTAATATCACCAGTAGGACGCTCGGTTTTAGGGATCCCAGTCTCCCAGACACTCTGTGAGACTCCAGTGCTGGTACGGGGCTGAGCTCACTGAAGAGGTTCGGACGGATTGTGTGGGGGCGGAGGGCTCACAGGGAGGGGGTTATGCCCACTGAAGAGCATCGGGCAGGAGAGGAGGGTCTGAGCCCACTGAAGAACATCAGGCACAAGGCTGCGTTTGTCTGAGCAACTGAAGCACAGGTAACGGACAGAGGTGAAGACTTTGGACTCGGACCTAGGGAAGCAAGTTCGAGTGTCGGCGTCAGCTCAAAATGCTGTTATTCTGGGCAAATCATGTATTCTGCCAAACAAAATTATGAATGCGCCTTCTTTAATGTAACTGCTGCTAGTGTAAAGCGCTCCGTTACCTGAGGGTCGAGTGTGCGTTATAGACGTCCGGCGGTGCCTATCTTATGTACAGGATCGGGGCACGGCATAGGCACTGCTCCATGTTGTGGTGCAGTACAAAAACGTGTACTAAGTCTGCACCTCTCCATGTTGGGTATCCTTCACATATTTTTGTTCCAAGCATGCAACGCTTAATGCTGTTATGTGCACCTATACACTACTGTGCTCTACGTTATATACAGCAAATATGCTATTCGTTATGTACAGCATGTGTGTACTACGGATTGACATGTACGGCACTCCTACTGCCCGACACGCTATGCATTTTAACATGCACAATTTTTGCACTCCACATGCACTACAATGTACAGCACCACACCCAAGCCACATATGTGCTCTGCTCTATTTGTGGTGCGTGGTGCGTGTAATAACTCAGTACAGCTGTGCACCATACATGCACAGCTCCTTTCATTATTTTACTTTCAGCAGCTTTCTTAAACCACACACACTTCATTGCGCCTCTATTTACTGCCCCGTACTCACTGGGACATACAGAGGAGCAGTTGCAACATTTATATAAGCATGCCAGTACGTGATGCACAACACGTGTTCAGGATGAGCATGCCTGAAAGCAGATGGCGCGTCAGGTCTTCCTGCTTGATATTAAGTAGCTTGCATTACTTTATACGTCACAAAAGTCAGGCACAATTTATTCTCTAGAGAAAGTAGCCTGATGCACACCTGAAAATCGCATGTCAAAGCTTGTTTTAGAGGAGATGTGTTTCTTTTCCAATGCAGCACCCCTACCATGAACTTTTAATTACACAAAGCCTCACGTGCTTTTTAAGTTGCGCTTCAAAGTAATGTCACGAGTCCCTTGCTTTAGCGACGCTAGAAAGTTATTCACAAATAAACGAGGCCAGAGCAAATCTCGCAGACCAATTCCGCTGTGCTAACAAGAAATTGCTTTAAAATTAACCTTTGCCCTGTTAAGAAAAGAGGTGTCTTTCGTCCACTTAGGCTCTGTGAACGTTAAAGTGCTTTACTGCCGCTGGAAATGTTTCCAGGTTACATATATGTTTTCGATGGCCAGGCATGTTAGAAGCTGCTCGTCAAACTCTGTTAAAGGAGCGGAGGTGAGGCACAGCAACATTTTAGATTGTAATTGTAGTTTTATTTATATAGCACTTATTACCCCTGACGAGGCGTCGAAGTGCTTAGCTGTCTTACAATGTGTGTGTGTGAGAATTTGATTTCTGGGTGAGACTGGGCCTGTCCAGACGTCGAAGTGTTCAGATGTCTTAGAGTGTGTGTGCGTGTGTGAGTTTGATTTCTGGGTGATACTGGGCCTGCTCGGTGTTCTTCCTGCAGGGTCGGACTAGCAGCAATCTGCCAGTGCTCGTTGGGCTGGTCCGACAGCTCAGTGTGTGGGCCGGTTTTTTTGTGGCTGTATGTTGGCCTGTTTTGTGTTTTGCTGCTGCCTGGGTTCATGTTTACTGTTGCTTTCTCTGATCATATTACCGCACACATTCAATACAGCAAAAACCCAAATGCATGCTGTCTAAGGTACTGTATGATAACTATACACCATCAGCAAGTCTCCACAAGTTCAAATTTGCCCTGATTTGCAAATGTCATGACGTGGGCCGGTTTGTAACTATCTAGGGTCTACTTTTATCTTGGTGCCCGTGCTGGAGCATATTTTGTGTTCGACAGTCTGAGGCTGACCTTGATGTTCATGTGTTTCTGAAAATAAGGTTTGGATGGTGGAACGCAAAGAGTTTACTTAAGTGAAACTGCCTAATAATGGTGATACAATTGTACAAGATCACAGAAGCCGCTGCAGTACTGACAAATGAGGGCTGCACTGCACAGCCGGATACAGTAATGACTGGTTCTAGAAACAAGTGACATGTGATCTTTTCACTGGTTGAATGTGTGTGCTGCTTAGGGGAAGACAGTGCTTAATTTGAGCCAGTGGTTTCTGGTGCTCAGCACCGGCACTTAATTGGCAGCACGGGCACTTATGACAGTCCGCCACATAGTGGGCAAAACAACAGTTGTTTACTGATTCATTATACAGTTACAAATGATTCATACCTGCCACCCTTGCTAATCTAGCTTTGGGGACCTGGAATAGTCTCAACTGTCACACTTGTAGGAGTGAGATGGTTAGCAGCTGGTTTGGTACTGTCACTGGTAGCGTTAGCAGAGGCAATGGGTGGTGTAGGCCACAGTACTCTCCTGATGAGGGCCCTGGCACTTATGTTTTTTTACAAACTAAGCACAGGGGGCAGCGGATAGAGGAGAGGGGCTTAGAGTCAAAAGCCTTCTCTTTAACTTCCCAAAGGCCCAACCATGTTATGCTACTGTGAGCTGCAATAAGTAGGGCTCAGTGTGTCATGATGTACCCACCATAAAGCTGTGTTTTAAATGACGTATCCTCCAGAGCAATCCACTTTACAGGATCAAAGGCTCTTTCAAAGGAATCCCAGCCCTGATCTGAAAGAGTCTACATAAAACAGCTACTGACTGCTGAATTGTTATAAAATGAGCATCCAATTCCAGGATGTTGTAGTTATGCATTTTTTTGTGTAGCATAGTTCTCTTGTACAGTTCATACTTTGAACGGAGTCACCTTCAGGCATTTTTAATGGGAGACCATTGAGAGCTTTAGAGACTGAAGGCAGTGCAAATTTCTCCCAGTGTGTGTCAGTGGGTCAAAAAGGTGCTCAGAATACTTGGTCATCCAATCCTTGGCCTCTCTGCTGAACACACTGAGCAATGGTCACTTATTCCAGATGCAATTGTGATTCTGTGCAACTGTGTGTGAAGGAGGTACACACTTTAAAAAATATTGAGAAGGCAAAATAAAATAAAAATACAATGCTTACAGGTGAGTTGATGCGTTGTGTGTTTGGGGGTTGTGAAGTTCTCTGGTTATATTGAAGCAGCTACCTATGTCATTATCATATGAAATCTCTTTATTGATGTCATATCTACACTTTCACAGTGTTTTCGAATATCAGAGAGGCACTAGCGTTCACTCTCGGACTGTGAACTCTAAGACACACACTGAAACAGTTTTGATTAACAAAGCTTCTATTGGTATATGTTTGAGTGTCTGAGAAGCAGGGATGTTGGAAATGATAATAGTGCAGTTCTGGTCCCACACTCTCATGTCCTGTATCTGCTCCTAGAAGATTGCTTTGAAGCAGTGTATTCATTCAGTACTAAGAGGTAAATAGAACATTTAAAAATAGGAATGCCAATCAATAAGTGCATAGAAATCGATCCGTGTAACCACAGAGACAGGAATACTAGTCTCTGACTGTGCTGGGGACTTGTACAGACAGTGACGCAGACGTAACCAGGGTCGAACTGGACTTCCTCGAGTCAAGAGGCCCTGGCGGCATCGTCATTTCTGTGCTCTGACCCATGTGAGAACATGCGCTCGCTGTGCCTGTGCTATTGTGCTGAGGTACATGTGGAGAGAGTTATAATCTAAAAATCCCACAGTTTGCTGAAATATAATTTCTGTTTGCTTGGCCAATATGAAAAGAATCAAGGATGAACTTCAATCCTGGGATGGATCTCTTTCGCCATCTAATTTTAAAGTATTTGCAATGTACAGTGTTACCAATGGTGTGAGCCTTGATGACTTCATCAACCAATACAGTAAAGAGGCAAAGATGTGTTACAGGTAGAAAACACTTAGAGGCCCTATTTCCATTGGTTGTGTGTGCTTGGATTGGGGGTAATTTTGCAAGCAGACCAGTTCGAGGATAGGGCACATTTTTGATTTGTTTTTAATGTTTTCTTCACACTTGTGCTTTAAAATACTATATTTAGATCCCCTTTTTGCAACAATTTGCAGTAAATATGTAGTGTAAAAAGACACCATTTTAATCAATTTTTTCCCAAATTTTCTTGTGGGGGGAAAAACCCCCCGCACCCTCCTTTTGGAGTTCGGGCTCGCTCGCTTGTTATACTACGATACAATTTTTCATCTCAACACTTTCAAAATCCACCAGCCGCCACTGTTTGGGTCACGTTTTCCCGTAAAAAACAACTTTAACGTTTAGACGAGCTCCCTCTATGAGGTACTCCCCGGTCAGCAATAGCCCAGAAGTGGAAGTAAAGTCTAACTCGTTCTCACCGAAGGTGGGATTCTATATGTGTAAGACATGCAGGGCATGTACATTTGGAGTTAATAAAACCAGTTTTAGATCAGCTTTTAGTGAGAATCAGATCAATATCACATGTAGAACGGAATTCGCTGCCTACTTTTTAGAGCGTTCATGTGTCTTAAACTATGTGGGAAGTACCAAATTGCATGTACACATTAGAATCCTGCAACACCTTAGAGCGAGTGTAAACTCTGACTCAACATACACTGTTGTACGGCACTTTGGTCCATAATAACAATCTGAGTGACGTGAAATATTATGTAATAGGAGCAGTGCCGGCTGTAAGTAAAGGTGGAAACAGAGAAAGATCTCTTAGACAGTTAGAATCCAAATTCATTTTAGAGTTGGACTCCAAAATACCTAATGGATTGAACATGAGTGAGGATTTACACAATTTTTTATAATCAGGTTTATTATTACTATTAGAATGAGAGCAACAGCGTTTAAATTTGATAAGGATACAGGGTGATATCTGTAGAGTTTTGATTAACATGTATAGTGTCTGTGGCATCGTAGGGGTATATATACATTCTTATATGCAGAGGTTTACAACAGGAAAGCAGCAACTGAAATATGATATGTTTTTAATATTGTTTATTGATGAGTTGTTTAAGTTTCCTTGTATATATTTCCGTCATCGCACTGGTCACTTTAGAATAAACATAAGGATGTTGAATTGAAATCCAGTCTATGAACTTTGGCATAATCATGAACCATTTCAAGGGTCAATATTATAATAACCCTATATCATATCATGTAATTGACCTTGAACCATGCACGGGTCACTTTATAAACAGCATTTGCACTTTATTGTATTATCGCCGTAGCATAAGAGGGGACGATCTAATGCCTTAGCGCATAAATAATGAATCACCCGGTTGGCATTGTTTGACCGTACATGCTGTGACCTGATTATACTTATTTTGCATTCATACATACTTAAATTGTCAAGTTGCACAGGTCAGTTTATTAATATGCACTTGCACTTTAATGAAGAACAATCATTGGTCAAAGGGAACATGAAATTAAGGCTACTGCATTGGAGCAGTACAGATATGTGGTTAGACAATAGGACAACAAAAGCACAATTGTTGAAATTGGTTTTTGATGATTGGAATGGATAGGGTCAGCAAATACTTAGACAAGGACTTCATTACATTGCTGCTAAAAATATCCTGTAAAACGCACTTTTTAAATATATATTTGCACACTATAAACACCGAGCACTTTATTAGGGTGAATTTGTATTCAAACTTGCAACAGAGTTATAATAGTTAAGATTACATTATCACACATGCTAAGAATATGTTTCTAGAAATATTGAATGAATATTCAGAATGTGTACTACAGTTGGTAATCATGAGGTATAGCTCATGAATGTATTGTAACACAATGACAAGTGTACTTTGTTGCTCATGTCTATGTACCACGAGTTGAATAGGGTTAAATACGACGCCATTAAACGCAGCGGATCATGTGATCAAGGCCGTGCACGAACGGTCGAAATGCATCATGGGCAATAATAGCTTTCTTGGAAACATTAATGAAGAAAATGTTCATTAAAGACACGATAGAAAAGAGCATTGTAGCTGCAGGAATAGGAGGGAAATAAGTGTGACATTAGCATCATTCGGAGTTTCAGCACATAATGTGATCTGCCCAGATGAAGGCTCTCTTTACAGTGATGTGCAAGAGTTCACTTACAGAAGTGTTCTGGCATTGCACGCTGGAGCTGTTGAACCTCAGCGCTGGCACCCGCTGCTCCCGGCCCTGAATGTGTAGTATGCACTCGTACCCCCTTTGGCCTGACTGTGGTTGTGGCAGGTTCTTGGCCTTCAGGGTGATGGGCTTGACCACTTCCACGGGCACCAGGATCCTCTCCGCTTGAAGCAACTGTGGGCATTCCTGGAGTAGATACAAGAAAGCAGAAGCCATGAGCACGTGCATGTGATATCAGTGAGCACGCGTCCTTCGTAAGCAGATTATTTACAATTGAAGTTAATTATAAGCCACATCCCTAAACACTGCATAGAGTGAGGAGACCAGGAAGTTAAAAGCAAGACACAGCTTCTGAAAGACACAGTCATACTGTAGTTTTCATGTTTGCCAATTGTTATTACACAAATGGCAGAATTTCAAATAAATTATGCCATGTATGTTATTTAATTTCAACAGCTCTCAGAGTGGTCTTCTTCTGTGAATTATGTACTTCAACCAGTTTGCTGCCTACATTTTCTTTGCATGTAATATAATAATATATACCAGGCAACACACAGCTCAATAATGCTATTTAGTTGCATTTAATGTATAAAACACTTTTGCCAAAGTGTGACCACGACCATACACTGGCACATCAAAAGAAGAGCAGGATTCGGAAGCATTCTGTGGCCATGAGTAGAAACCGATAAAAGGATGTGCTCTTTAAAATCACAGGAGACACTGGAGACAGTAGGAGTGGAGAGAGGGGAAGGCTGTTCTCGTGTTTTGGGGAAAGCAAGAGGCATGATAGGGAGTGGGATGTGACACATGGAAGGATCTAAGAGGAAAGGTACAAACAGGGACAAGAATGCAATGATAAGAAGGAGTTAGACCAACAACAAACTTTAAAACAATACAAATAAGACAAAACAGGAGAGGCGAGTGGAATTGTAACTAGTGAAGAGAACTAAAGGAGGAAGAGAATTGAGGGGGGGAGGTGGATTACACAACAAATAAAGGAATGGGACACAGATTTTGAAGCGAGGGATGAGAGTAAGCGAGAAGCCACGAAGATGAGATGAGCCCTAGTATTAAAAAAATGACAATAATGTCCAAACAAACAAATGGTGATGCTCTGCTAGATTTAGAGGCCATTTATATACAAGTCAAATCACAGTAGAATATAGTCCAATGCGTCTTTATTTTCAATTTTCTTTGGTGATACGAAACAAACAGCCAACGCATTTCGTTCACCACATGTGAACATCATCAGGGCAATTGAAGTTGTGCATTCGGCAGGTATAATCTTCACCCAATGCAAGTTGGATCCCTTAATCGTAACATATCCTCATGTCTCCTGCTGATATCAATAATTCAGTCAGGGTAGCCTAATATGCCCCATCTCAGACACCTTAATTAATGTCCTACACCACCAATATTTTGTGTCACAACCCGCACGTGTCACCAGGGCAGCCTAAAGGTGGCTCGCTTCTCTGTTGTGTTTATCTAAATTGAAAATATTGTGTTTCAGGTGTTGTGAATATGAAAGAGCTGGTCTAGGGCTTGTAGATTTGATTTTCCTTTTATAAGGATGGGCAGGTAAATCCAATTGTGCAAGCACACAGTGATAAGGGCTAAAGATGACCCTTATGACATGGTGCCAATCGGCACGAATATTGGTCGCTTTCTGACTTTATCTTCAAAAACATAAGGAAATATCTGGAAGAATGGATTTTAGCACACAGGTCGCATGCAGTAAACCCGTGAGAAGCCTTAAAAAATCAATTCTGGTTCAATTGTGGGTCAAAAGTTATTATTCTGATAGTTCCACTCCATCCGAATTCACCAAACATTTACTCCTTTTTAGTTTGAATACCTAGAAGAGTCTTTCTTTGATTTTGTTGTGGTACATCTAGAATTCATTGATACATATGAATGCAGCTGGCACAGGCAGGTAAGGAAAAGTCCCTAGGCCTTCATGTCCTGCAACTCCATTTCCCTTCTGTGGGGTAATTCAGTTCAATGCAGCCTGAAAACTGATGTGGGCAGAATAGCCACCCAGGCAAGCAGCTCTTATAGAAACAACTTCTGATCCTGTTCTTCACTCCTGCACTGCCTCCTGTTGTGAGCCACCCCTGCCTGCAAGTCAGCGGGATACGGAAACATTCACACTATTTTCTGATGAGGGGGCCAGCAATTAGGAATCTCCCCGGAGGTGGAGGCTGGATATACCTCAAATCTCCAAAGGCAGTTAAGATGGCAGGAGTGGGATGTTACTCTCTACAAATGGTATCTAACCAGCAAACAAAAACGGATTCAAACATTTACCAATGATATGAAATGATTAAGGATAAGACCATGAATGATGGTTTTCATACACAAGTGACTGACCTTTATTGTTTTAACACAATGAGCACCAACATGAAATCTGATGGGAGTCAATGTTGTGTAACTGGTGCATCAGTGACATGTACTACGTGGTCAAGCGGGAGGCTGTTTGCCAGTACACACAATGTTCACACTAACTCAACGAGCCTTGGTGTTCTGCGGTCCAACGTGGTGACTTCCATTGGGCATTGTTTGTGATTAGGGTGTAACAATGATGAGCATCACATGTCCCAAAGCCAGCCCATAGTTAACATAGTGTGAGCATCTTGAAAGCAACATGCTGTTAATGGTGTGAAAATATGGGTACAGTCATGTCTTGATTGCACAAAAAATTAGTCAGATTTAACATCTACAAGTAAGAGAATATGGTATTAGTGACGTTTTGAATTGGCACTTTGCATAAAGGTTGTATATAAAGACACACTAGAGACAGAAGCCAGACAGCGCATATAAGACGCCTCGCGGCAGACTAGTAAGGAGCGCTAGCTTCGCCTATAATGGAGTTCAGTTGGCCGGAAGAATTTAAGTGCTTCTTTCAGCATTTTATTTGATTAAAGTGCTCCCAATGGGCAGATTTGTTAGAAGTGCTCCTTAAAAGACGGAGCTACTTTGTGAAGCCGGTACTGCCCTGCTTTCATGCACAATATTCAATCAACCGAAAGCTCTTCTCAGTGCATACAAAAAGAGGCTCAGAGACTGTAACCTTTTGAAAATGTTATTTAGCGTTCGGGTTTTAGCTAACACATCTTAAGTGTTGTTTATAAAGGCTAACTAAGAAGTTGCCAGACAAAGACTTTTTGATCAATGCTCAGAAATAACTTTTTTTACTGGAAGAATGGGAAACCTTGAGTGTGGACAGGTGCCACGCTCACTCAAAGTATTCCAAGAGGGAATTAGTCAAAGCCTTGCTTCAAGGCCTCCTTTCCTTCTCCTGAGGGGTCTTTTTAAGTTTAATTCCTAGGATCAGGCAGAGGGGTGCTTTCATTTCTGATACAAGTCACAATGCAGCCTTTCTGCCGCCTTCAGCTCTCAGCGCTTCCCAGCCAGCAGGAGACCCACGAATCAATGGCGGAGGAAGGCAGGAGGTGTTCATTGTTCAACATTATCTCTATTTTTAGCACTGAAAATCTGTGTCTTGTGCAGACATCAAGCCGCTTCATCTGAATTGAACGCGCTAATGCGTCCTGACCCCCAGCTGTGACACCGAGGCCATATTTAAGGGAACTTATCGCTTCTTATGGACACAAAGTACAAGGATGCTGATAAAACGTCAAAAACAAATACCTGTGGATTTTCAGGTATAACGACTGCAAAAAGGACGGTGCAGGCAGTCTGTGCTTCTGCCTCCTAACTACTGTTAAAGATAATGGGGTACAACCTGTGTCCCTCAGAAACTGGGTATGAGCAATATAATCTACAGGGAGTTCTGTTGGTGGGTGACACAATTGCTTAGTAAACACAAAAAAAAACATGTTTGACATTTTTACTAAGAAATAGTTTCACCCAACAGAATTCACAGTAGATTATATTCCTAACTCTACTGGGCGTAGAGTAGCAGGAGGTTTTTTCCATCTTGGCCACCGGTCCTGCTGCTACCTCAAGGTCAGGCCCATGGTCAGCACAAGACCTTGAGCGAAGTAACATTTGCCATCCCTCCTCTTCCAATGTGGCCTGCTGAATAGCGGCATGAAGTGCCTTCTAATAGAAACGGCACTACTGAAACCCACATGCATGACTAAATCTCGCAGGGTGCAATTTGGCTGTTTCAGAACACGTCACTTTTCTACCTGTAGAGAAACTACATCTCCTACCACCAGATTTGGACGCCGTTTGCTAACTGGAAACGGATTTAGTCCTACAATTGGCTTAAGCAAATATGCAACTGTATTGAGGGCTGAGAAACTAACTGAAAAAGGTGTGTGTGTAATCATAAATGTGTGAATTTGTACATCGACGCCTTTTGTGCAGGTGTACCTACATTCACATTTTAGAACTCAACCCTTTTAGGAGCTTAATTCACACTCAAAATCGAGTTTGCAAATGTAATGTTATGTCCACATCAGATGGCAATTTAATAGTATATAGCACAAACAATAATTTGCACTCATGAATGATCCTAATTGTCACTTGTAGACATAGTTAGGATTGTCAATCCTGCCCTTGCTGAATCCCAAAATTGTGGGAGATTAGCGCAGGCAAGAGGGTAATAGGACATCCCTGTGTATAAATGTAAGGGGTGGCTGTTGAACAGGCCAGTGGGCAAGGAAACAACTAGGGAAGCAAGAGAGGAGCTCTGTTCCCTTAAACAGACTTACACTGCCAAGATGGACCATTGATTTAAACGGTTTCTGACAGTATCTGCGGTCATCTGCAGACCATGACCACACATTCTGTTATGCTGTAACAGAAGAAGAATGCCATGAAGCAAATGTATGTGTTTGTGTTGTTATTTAACAGTAACATTGTTTTCAAGAGGGTAGCTTGAAAGTCATAACTTGAGTATCAATGATTCTGCAAAAAATGGCTTGCAGCTAGTTTCTTATTGTAGTTATTAAAGCCATTCCAGAAGTAAACAGCAAAAATGCCTTTTTGTAAATAAATCCTCACTCCGAACAACTGTGTCCCCCAAAACCTCTTGTTTTATGTGCACACGCGCCAGCAACGCATGGTGTCCAAGCTGAAAAATGGCCATGGGCGATATAAACTTAGAAACTAAAATCAATGGGATTTGGCAAAGGTCTTAATTTTGCAGTACGTTGCAGTTTTGTGTTAAGACTTACCTCGCAAGAGACTCTCTCGCAGTGAGTTTTGAGAGGGTAGCGACAGTAATCTAATGGTATTAAGGCAATTTTAAGTTGATCATAAGTCGATAATCACAGTCCTCTAATTCTGCCTGCCTGGAAAGGAGCCGGTCTGTAGTGCTTTGCTAAAAATGGCAAAAGGTGTGAATGTGGGGTAGGTGGAACAATTTTGGGCAGCACCAAATGGAAAACACAACATTTTTCTCACACCTCTAGTTACAAACAAGTTATTGTTTCTGCATTTAGATCCATTCTGAAGCCTGTCCCGGTCACTCCAGACAGCTGCTTCTATGGCCTAGGACTAGACCTAGCCCTGCCCTTACACTAGAGCTGCTGCTGACCATGACAGTGACCAATAGTGCAAAGTAGAATATGTGGCTTATATCTGTGGCCTTATAGAGCAATGTTGGGAGGCTCTTGGCCAGCCTTAACCCACCCAATCTGGTGGTTTGGGGTCTGTTTTGCCATTGTCCTAAAAAAAAAGGCTCAAGACTTTCCTATGCATAAGAAATCTTACTAAGGGAAGTCCTTGATCATTCGAACCCTCTTATGGGGGTAACACCTTTAAGACTCTCACCACATTTTATTTATTGTTCAGCTTTATCTTCTCCAAAGAACTCCTTTTTCCCTCCTCCCTGCCCTATACTGCCCTCCTATGCCCTTGCTCAGTTCTTTTGATGTTAATTTTTTATGTAAATGTATTTTGTATATGCAGTTTAGTTTGTTGTAAACTGCTCTAATAGTTTCCTGCGATGCAGCACTATGGAAAAGACATACATAAATAAATACAAATAATTTGTAGACAACCCTGTTGAGTGCTAGCTGTTAGTACTGCATTGATTCCGAAGGCCAAATATACCACAATACTGGGAAATACTGGGAGCACTTCAAAGAAAAGACCTTACATTGGTACCTGGTTAAGTTCTACCAGAAGAAGATCAAGCATTTATATACATAAATCCCTCCAGACTGAGGAGAGCTGACCCAGCTTTATTGCACTAATGGCCAGCAGTGTACCAGTGCTCCTACAACAAGGGGTTCAGAAGATTGTGATATTGTTTCGTGGACAGGGCAATGAAGTAAAAAAGCAAACCAGAGATTGTGTAGAGCCAGTGTATCAGTATATTAGGGAAATGATCCAACTCGTGAACCGCATGGGTTTTATTTGTGACCAAATTCTACATTTGTGTGTTACTGAGTAGATCCTATTGTAGAATCATCTAGAGGGTTTCATCTGGAGGGATGCAGTGTGGATGCAGAGATATACATTTCTAATAGACCAATATATTTCCCTAGCAATGTTATTATTTTAAAATCTTGCCTACTATAGACCTGCCTGTAGCTGCTGATTTGTGGCGCATCTTTTTCCCTTCTCATAAAATCAGCAGTGCACTGAGCCCTGTTAATTCAGAGACCCAAGCGAGAAAGCATTTTCAGGGCTTGTTCCTTCCTCCGCCCTCTTTCCCTCTGCCGCCACCTTGGTTTACGAGAACACTTGTTTCAAGTTCATTAACAAAGCCGCCCTTGCAGCGCATTGAACAGAGGCCCAATTTGCATATAAAAAAAGGTCTCTGCCTCAGTTAAGAAGTTCATTACAAATAATTGAGAAGGCACAGGCCATAAAGAAGAAATATTCATATTGTTGCTCTATCTGATTGGCCTAATGTTCCTTCTAATTGAAATGTTGAAATCTCAATTTCTGCTGATGGCCTATAGCACAAGGGATGAAGTGATTGAAGCACGTACCTTGGACCTTGAAGGCAAAGTCTTCCCTGACTGAAAATATTAATTGAAAAGTTAAAACAAATATTTTGTATCCTTTGTCTTCAATAAAATGCCCATTTTTAAAATTGGAAGACTTGAACATTGTACTGATACTTGTGGGTATATTGTTAATATATTAATATTATTATTAGTAGTAGTAATATTACTAGTAGTAGTAGTAGTAGTAGTTTATTGAGCTTGGTAATGGTTAGAAAAACTAGTTAATATCACATACTTCTGTCATGGTTTCTCTCTTGCTAGTCAGTCACCTTAAGTAATGATGAAGTTAAACCAATGAAGATCCATTTAGGTAGGTGGATTGTTTTCTCAGTTATGAGTCTAAGTAGTCTTCACATCATCCTTGAACCTCCACATAAGAAACATGTATTCTACTCACATGCACTTACATGGATTTTTATCATCTTAATTTCAATATTACCTCCAGATGTAATAATCTTGAATTTCTCCACTTGAGGTCATGAGTACTGTCATTAATGGTCATGTTAAACCTGGATGGCATCCTGGCTCAGTAAGATTGAGTATCATTATTGGCAGTTACGTACCCTCACCCTTGTACACAATGAGCAGTTTTCTGCTAAAGGACGTTGGCAGTTCAATACTTTTTTATATTTTAATACAGTACGATTATAATTTTTTAATACTATTATTATAATCTCTGTGGACACAAGTATACTCCTAATTGGAGGTATTAGAAAGTAGGAAGTATCCTGATCTATTTCTCCTGCGTTTATGGTTCATGGCATGAAGTTTCTGCGAGCAGTACCCTCACCTGATTGAAAGTGATAAAAATGTCTATTGCCACTGGTGATTAATCTACATGTTTAGCATGAAGAACCTAAGGACTCATCGACATAAATATATGAATAAAACATACCAGGCACTATGGAATAGAATTATCACATGTATGTCTCTTTTCATGATTCCCTAGTTTTGAAAAACTGAAGATGTAAGTGTGCTTGGTTTAGTTGATTGGTGTGTATTTTGTCTCCGATATTCTCTACATTACAGTACATTCTAAGAATATTTAGAATGGTGCATTTGAAATTTTATTACTTATTGATAACTTTTGTGTCACTAATGTGGCCATTTTAACAATAGTATGCATTTCAATAGTTTCAAGACAATAGCTCCACAAAGTCATCTTTGCCATATTGCCAGTTCTCATGTTTTGTTGAAGCTTGTCTATAGCATGGAGCAGTTAGAACCGGCAATTGGTCACTTCAGGTTGAACTTAAGACTGGTAAGGGATGTGGCTAGTGCATGCTTAATGAAGATTAGATAGGCGTGATGTTTCTTTTCTGCTCTTTGTAAGCATCTGGGTTATTTTTTCCATGACTCAGCGATGATAGCCCAGCATTTATACTGAGGAGGCGTCATGGTAATCCAAAAAGATTTATAGTAAACAATTTCTTTATTGAAGAATGTTTAACTATTCTTCAATCTTTTTTTGATTAATTGAATCTGAAAATATTAATCAAGAATAGTAAAAGAGATCATCAAGCTGGCAGCATTTCGTGATTGCTAAATTTTCTTCAATAACTTTTCACATTGACCATAGCATCATAGCAGAACTGCTGGCGTACAAAATTTAAATTACCAATTAAAAAATGACAAATGCGATTTGACAATACATTGGCATTTGTTAGTTTTGAATGGTGATTGGTTAATTTTTGTTCTATATGGTCCTATCAGTAATGCCTTTATTCTTCATAAATTGAATAATGGCAAACTGATTTTAATGCCATTGAACATTGAACATTTCAAATATCGCATTAAGCATAAGCTTAGGAGCACATTTTTAATAGCGTCCTATAAATTACTTGCAATAATAATGATATATCAATTCTCTGTTTGAGAAGGAACAAATGCTAACTCAGAGTGTGATTCTGCTGCAAGATCTAAAAGGAAATATCACCAACAGGCATATGAATGCTGAATAGCTGTAGTGGCACTTCGAACAGTACTTATTCTCTTGTAGAAAATTAAACTATCACTTGCATGCCTCCTTTGTTATGTTATATTTATTGTATAGCGCACTAATCACCCATGAGGGAAGCCAGGCACTTGAGTAGGTAATAAAGATTTAGGCTACGCCAGTAGTATCCAGTTGGCTGATTATCCAAGGGGCAGAATGAAGGGAGTCTACCTCCAGCCGGGTCTTAATTCAAACAGTATTTCACTCTGTCATGCTTTGTTAGCTTATCTCTAGCTGGGCTGAGGAGTGAGCTGGTACTGTATTTTTGCACAACAATCTCCGGATTGAAGGTGCTTATTTTTCCCCTTTCTTCTCTCTCTCTCACACACCCACACACACTCTATCACTTTCCTAGGGCAATTTCCTCAAACTGGACTGGCACGCCCTACCTGCCTGACAGCACAGGAACTTAAGGAAGACAAAAGCGGCTTTAGTCTGCTTTACTTCTATGGAGTGTTGCCTCTGCTGGAACGTTTGGTGGACTAGTGCGATGTCTCCGGCAGTAACTCTCCTGCTAGAGATATTCACTCAAGTCAGCAGCTCTGGACAATCAGCCCCTTAACTATTTATATTAGCTACATTAACCCTTGGCAGACACTATAGAGTAAAGGAGGTAAAGTTAGGCTTTAACTACAACCATCTTTAAAATTGTACATGAGAAAAACCAAGTTTGTGGAAGTACTGAAGGCTTATCTTTCATAACTTCATGACGCATTTTTTTTAAACTACATATCTTCAAACTTCCCAAACGTTGGGGAGTTTCAATAAAGCAATTAGTAGGAGAGAACATCGACTGCAATAAGCTCAAGAAAGAAAACGGCACGTTTCTCAATATTCTCTCCAAAACGTTGCATGTAAGTTCTCTTGCAAGTTCTTCTTGTTCGCAGGAAACCTTTCTTGCAAGAGAAGTTAGCAAAGTTGGGATACTCTACAAAGTTCACATCTCACGTAAAAAATCAAAGTCTTTCCCCTGACTTGGGCTTTTGAGGTTTAGAGTTAATTCTATTAACCATCGCTTAACAGAAGAAAACAACTGTTTAATAGAACATGTGTTTTGATTCAAACAACCCCTTAAACCTTCCTAAAAAGCAGTTACAAAACGCCAGGCTGAACATGAATAGCCTGAAGCACTGTAGGTTGTGTGATATGTACCAATCAAACCCCCCTCTCTCATCAATGCCAAGATTTTGGGTGTGCTTGTAAACAAGAGATTGTTAGGTGCAACCTTTTAGTCTCATACCAAAAATACATAACCCCTCTCTGTGAGCTGGGAGTCATCAGGTATCAAAGAAAGATATATCAACAGTCTAACTAAAAGAATCATAACCTTTCCCCATAACAAAGTTCCAACACAATGTGATCATTCCCCACATCTTCAGGCAAGGACTATGAAGTTGCAAGGATTTTTCTTTTGCAGAGTTGTGGAAAAGTTTACAACTTTCCAAAATTGTAAAGCTTACACTTTACCCACATTTGCATGAGAATTGTTTCTTCTGTGAGAATTTGTGTCAGAAAAAGTAAACTCACAGACAAATATTCTGCATACTCTCATTCTTGACTGGGTTTCAGTAGAGTGAACCTTAGCTCAAAATCGATTGAAAGTTGTCTCTCAATAGGCAGAGAAAAGTTCCACATGTGCTTACTGGAAATATTTTAAACTTCGTAAATGGCAGGAAATTGCAACTTTGTCGAAAACAATTGAAAACCCGTACTTCAGGTTCATCACCAACTCTCCTCCAAACTTGAGAGCCTTGAAAAAAATTATTTCCCAAATTCAAATTCGCTTCAACAACAAATTCGACCAATATACTCTCCTGCAACCATAGCCAGCAACCTTTTATATTCATGGAATCAAAAGTAAGTGGATGCTGTGACACAGTTTGTGCACATCCATCTCCACATACTTGACAAAATCACACCAATGTTAAGCTTTCGTCACAAAGTGGACTTTGTCTGCTTACTGGTGTGCCTCAATGATTCTACCAGAATTACTTTAGGTTCTGGAAGAAGAGTCTATATCTGCTTCAGCTGGTATAGGAATGAGGGCAAGACTAGCCATAGGAGTGAGAAATTCAGAACATTTCGCTCTGTGTTCAAGCTTTACATATACCTTACACTTCGCCCATAAAACGGGTGGTATGCTTTCAAAATGCTTTACCTTATCCACAGACCTTGTTAGTTTCAAAGTCTGAAACACGTATCTGCATTTTTCCACATCTCCCAAACTAAGATCAACATTCAACGCAGGATCATCCCTGTGTCTTTAAAAAAGGCCACTAGTATGTATGAATGTATATTTGTCTGTGGTATTTGTATATTGCAAACCTAGAGAAATTGCAGCAAAGCACTGAACAAAGTCATCTGCAAGAAGAAGGACAATGAGCGACTGGAGAGGAGCTGGGTTCTGAGAGTGGAAATGGACTGTTGCTTCATTGTGATCTAGTATTCTTCATGCTCGTTCCTGAATTGGGCTGACACAGTCCTGATTAATAGAGAGTTGTCATTCTGGATGCAGAGTGCATAGATGGCGAAGACCTGTTGTCTTTTTTTCTTTTTTGCACTTCTTCAAATGCAGTCTGATGACGTCCTGGCTATGGGCATGCCAAGAGCCACTGGAAGTCGAAAGCTTCAAAGTCAGGTAGACAGCGAAGCCTTTAAGGATTGTTCTGTAGATGACTAAGCTGATTTTGAAGACGGTGAGGGATGTAAAGTGAAGTCAATGGCATTCCATCAGGGTGGTGTGATGTGGTCATATTGCCTCAGGGTGTTGATTTTATTCATTTATTTATTCATTCATTCATTTGTAGAGCGCATGGTTACACCACTGGTGTGTCCCCGTGCTGAGACAAGACTCTGAGAAGATGCGGCTGCCCGCTGCATGACCCACCGCTTCGTACAGCCCTTAATCGATAATTATCCATGTTCAGGTTTCATAAAAAGCCAGGTCTTTAGCTGCCTAACTATGAAATCTGCTTTCGCATGGCTCTATTCTTAGATCCATAGGTAGGTTGTTTCACATTTTTGCTGCAAGGTACCTGAATGAGCGTTCCCCCATTCTTGCTCTAAATATTCTCGGTACAGTCACCAGAGTCTTCTCCAACGATCTCAGCCTACGCCCTGGGATGTATTTGGTAATTAATGGTTGGAGGTATCTTGGGGTCAATGTGGGGTCAGGACACCCGTGGAGATGTGTGTTTCCACCATCCAGATGCAGAATGTATGAGTGCTTGACCAGGAGTCATGAAGTCACTTTCTGGGAGGAATGGACACTTTCTTTAGTAGAGAGCTAGTGGAAAACTTTGGAGTGACTTCGTCCAAAAGTCTAGAACAGCCTCCCCCACCCCTAGACAACAAGAAAACGTTCTCAATTTCAGGGGGGGGGGGGCGTTCTTGCTCCATCAGGCTTTCACTGAGCCTATCACTGATAGACTAGCTATCTGACTATGATTTTGACTTTTATCCCCAGATGATATATGCTAATCTAGTTGAAATAAAATCTGATTGTAGCATGTGGTAACTGAGTTTTCTATCCAATTTTAGCTGTTCATAGGGACAGCACAATCTCATCGTGGACAACAGAAAACGGTATTCAACCACCTGAGGGTTCTGAATATGTCATGTCTTTGTCTTTATTGGTCATATTCATTTTCTTCCCCTTCTCTTCATCTAACCACTTTGCATTCTGAGGCATTCTGAAATGACATGGAAGTGGAATGTGATGCCTATTAAATCACCAGTAATAATACCAAATAAATTCCTCAGAATCTATGGGGATGTCTTTGAAGCATCTAATGAGGGTAAGCCATTCCTGCATGTACTGTTTAATTTCAGTGTGACTTTTGAAACTAAGGACAATGAGGTCCTGCCTCAGTGTCTCGCCAAATTAACAGAGGTCATGGACCCCTCTGCCTCCAGGTTTGCTCCTTCTTGTCCAGCTGATACTGTTGGTTCAAAGTAAGGTGTTTGTATAAAACTCCATGTGTTGAGCTCCTCAAGAATCTCACATCCAAACGATTCTCTTCTGTATCTACCTCCAGGCCCACAATCAGACTCGTGTAGAATTGGTAAAATGGTTTTTTTCTATAAATTACCAAAAAGCAAACCCACTACTGGACCTCTGATGTGTGAAAGCCACCCATTAAATAATCGGTTGCCTCAAACATCCTGAAATTAAGTACTTCCACGTACTCTGGTTGCTCAGCAATAGATGCACTATTTAGATAATCGCTGAGGTAACTTCTCCACACTCTCACAGGCAATCATTTCTTCAGCAGCACCATGATCAATTACTTATGAGTCATCAAACATTTAAAAATTACTTTTAATGTCCCGATGAGATTACTTTTTATTTTTGCCACATGTCACTGATTTAATGAACTCTGAAACATCTTCCACCTTTTTATCCCACTAGAGTAACCAAAAGTAGTGAGAGCAAACATGAAGTCTCTTTTTGACTGAGCCAACTTTCTCAGTCTCAGTCTAATGAAACAATACAATTCTTACATGTGAGTGGTTTAAAATGCCAATAGTAGTCAGGCACAGGTCTTTAGACTACAGCTGTTCTAACCCCAGAGCCCATGTTAGTATTCGTGTAACCTTAAATATTCTGTGTTTTCCATGTAAAGGCAAACTCCAGGACATAACCGTCTAAAAAACATAAGGCACACCATTCTAGGAAGCTCTCTTCAGTTATCCAACCAGAGACTAAATCAGCCTATTGCACATCCCCATAGCACGGTACTGTTCAACTGGTTATAGGCCCTTCCAAGGACACCAGCTGCTTAACACAAAAGAAATTGCCAGTGCTTGTTTATCCATTCTGCATAGTGTATTCCCATAATAGCTATTTAAAAGCTGTATAATGGTTGCAAAGGGTTCCCAAATTTGATAGATATGGTAGTAAAGGCAAAGTGCTGTATCCTGACACACAGAAGTCACTAGACCACAACTCAAAACTGACTTTGCTGTAATCTCAACCCTTTCAGTCCCTCAGTTTAAAAATCACTTGTGGATCAATATTATTTTATTTTAGTGCTTTTCACAGAAATACCATTTCACAGATACATTTCCAATGACCATCATTAGAATGAAAACATCGGATTTTGCTAGACCCTGGATTGAATTCGACATTCATTTAATACAATAAGGGTGAAAGATGATTTATTGAATATTGATTTTCCATAAATGTTCTCCTTTTTTATAGTATTGTTTTGTACATGTTTCTAAAAACCTAGCTCTAACCACGATCCCACTCCTAAGTTTTAGCGTTACTCCTATCTAATACTCCAACCCAACACAGACCTTTAGGCAGACCCTGGCCCTTAGTGTAACTGCAGCTGTTATCCCTGATCATTCCTGTGACCTTAATTTAACCCTAACTTGGATTCTAGCTTTTTTTCTCACTGTAAAACTAAACTTTTTTCTAGCTTTAACCATGACCATACTACGCACTGCATTTCTGTAGTGCAGTCAATTATTTCCCGCTAAAATTCGTCTATTTTCTGTAACATACTGGGATGAAATGACAGTATACTGACCTGGGTCAATTCAAATTGCAGTGCTGCTCTAGCAAACACCAATCCACCCATCTACCCACCCATTCATCCATCTAGGAATTACCCCCAAAATATTTATCTGGTTTTCGTATTAGTTTGTTTTATTCTATTTAGTGCTCTTAAAAGTGTTAGAAATGGTTGCTGAATTGGCTTGTCAATTTGCTTTTAGTTTTCACTATCCAAGGCTTTTTCTCTTGCACCACCGCAGATGATAACCTTCACCATTGAAGGCTATGTTCCTTTGTGAGACAAAAGCAGCTCCAAAGAATACACAGGAAACTGGGGACTGAGTCACACGTCAGAGTATACGTGCTCATTCCCATCAATATTTTCTTTTAAGTGTCTGCACAAAGAGCCAATTGAATTTGTGTCTGTGCTATACAAATGATTCTGAATCAAATCAAGCGAGAGGAATTCAAACTTGCATTCAATGGATCTAAAAAATATCTCTGCAGGAGGCAAACAGTAATTGAGCTATTGGATTTGCACATTTTGTGCAGAGAGCCCTTTTAACTCCCTACTTTCAATATAATGTACTGGCTCTTTTTGCAAGTCATACTTAGGCACTGCTATCTCTAGTCACAGTTAAAAGTCAGTCCTGTGACTGGATCATGGGCATAAGTTACTGGTAGACCTGTCAGCCTTCGGGTGGTCTTCCCCCAATTGTTTTGCTTTTTGCCTTCATGTTTACCTGAATCTTTTTGTTTGCTTTAGGAGTCTGAGCACTTAGCCACTGCTAATCAGTGCTAAAGTGCTTGTGCTTCTTCCGTAAGCATGTGTGTAATTGGTGTACACCTGATTGACATATTTCATTTACCTGTAAATCCCTTGCAAGGTGGTATATCATATGCCCAGGTCCTGTAAGTTAAATGCTACTAGTGGGCTGCAGCACTGATTGCGCCACCCACATAAGTAATCTTTCAAACTTATTTTAGGCCTGCCACTGCGGTGCCTGTGTGTGCAGTTTACTGCCACATCAACTTGGTATTTAAAACTACTTGCCAAGCCTTAAACTCCCATTTCTATTACATATAAGTTCCCCCTAAGGTAGGCCCTAGGTAGCCCTAAGGGCAGGGTGCTATGTAAAAGGTAGGGCATGTAATTTTATGTTTTGCATGTCCTGGTAGCGACAAACAGCGTATTTCGTTTTGACTACTGTCAAGCCTACTCCACTCAAAGGTTAGCATTGGGAAATCCTTAAAGACACATTTAAGCTGTAATTCCTAAGCGGAGAGGAGAGAGCTGTTTCATATTTCATATGTTTGGGATAGTATTGATAAATACTACTTACTGGGAAAGTTGGATTTAACATTACCAGTTTAGAAATGCAACTTTTAGAAAGTGGATATTTCTCTGCACTTACTGCTCTGTGTGCCTGACCGTCTGTATCAAAAATATGTGTGGGGTGGGTGACAGCTACACTTTGTGCATTCCCTCTAGACACAAGAAGGTTAGGTGTGTCTGAGTACCCATCTACATATATTTGTATTCTGATGGCCTTGCCTGGGCAGGGTGGATGCGCTGCTTTGAAGTCACCCCCACATCAAACGCAGTTTGGGGTATAAGTACTGGGTCTCTAATCCCCTATAATCAGAAACTTCTGGATCTTGAACTGAACCTCTGTCAGAAGGACTGCGGTGCTGCGTTATGAACTTATCTTTGGACTGCAGACTTGGAAGGCCTGTTTTTCTCTTGTGTTGCCCTGCTGCTTGCTGCACTCTGACTCAGCTGAAGGAGAGCTGGACTCTGCATTCACTCCATGCGGTCTCCAAGGGCTTGTTGGCTTGCCTCCTGTTGCTTGAGACTCAAGGAAATCAAAGTCTGCACCTCTGCTCCTGTGCCCGTCTCACTAGAAGTGGCCTAGATACTTGTAACATGGATTTAATTTTTGACGCATCTCCCATCTGCTTGTAGCAGAACTGGTGCATCAACCCAGTTGCAGGAGTAAAACTGACACATCACATCGAAACCAGCTATTTGCCTCCCGAGATTGAGCATCCCTCAACGCCTCTCGACTCCAGCACATTGACAAATCACCTTCACTGCGTGGAGAAGATTGACGCATCTAGCTGTTTGCGCCCAGGAAAAGTACTTTGTTCGCTCGGTCCTGCATGGGTCCTGTAGCCAGCATGCACTTCCACGAGGTTGGCCCGAACTCTGACTTTGCCCCTGTTCAGCAAGACCTTAAGTAACCTTTTTAGCACTACTTGCTTCTAAGCGCTTCACTGTATTTATTATTTTAAAATTCAATATCTCAACTTCTACACATTGGGTTTGTATGGTTCTGGTCTTGTTTTGTTTATAATACAATCACCTATTTTTATTAAACTGTGTGGAGCCTTTTTGTAGTGTATTCAGTGTGAGAGAGTGTGTGTGTCTTGCACAAATACTTTATAAATTGCCTCTTTAGATAAGCCTGCCTGCTCTGTGCCACGCTACCAGAAAGTGAGCACAGGTTATAGTGTATATCTAGTATACCCTGACTTGGACTGTGGCTTCTGCTTGGATAGGGTGCATACCTTTGCCAACCAGAAACCCAATTTCTAACAATATCATTTTATCTGTATTGTCGCCAATCCTAAAACTGAGTTAACAAACCACCAGTCTATCAAAAAATATTCAACACATGGAATGGTACTAGAGCACCCATTCTACAGGATTTTCATGGGAGGGCCCTAACAAGAACCAGACACCAAGAAAAGGTAAGCCAACTCCTTACAAACACAGAGTGACACATACATTATGCAAAAGAAAGAAAGGAACTATGGTATAATTTTTGTTCATTGAGTCAGGCAGATATTGACATGCTTACTAACAGTGTGGAGGTCAATACTGGTATACGTAGCCAGACTGAGGCTACAAGGTAACCTATCATAATCCAGAACACAATTATTTATAAATATTTCAGATTAGTTTACATACAAAATAAGTTACAGAAGATATAATAATTCAAGAAAAAAACATAAAAGAGAAGGAATGAAAGGAGCAAGATGGCGGCAGATGAATTAAGACATGCTAGTAAGGAAGCTATAGAATTAGACATGCCTGGAATCGCACTGCACGGCCGCTCAGCAGACTCTTTCCTGGCACTGGAGGTTTCTGTTAATGATAGAAAAGAAAAGGGAAAAAATCTGTCAAAGAAACCTCCAGGCTTGGATTTGTGCCAGCTTATTTTATTTGGGACGAGGGGAGATATTTTGATGTACAGAACTGTTTCTTGGTAACTTAATTAGCAACGCCTCAGTGTGTTGACTTGTTCTGGTAACAATACTGTTAGCTGAAGACAACCTACGATTTAAGAAGTAATTCCTGCTAGAGACAAATGGAGGTAAACTTGTATCAAGAGATGAAGCAAGCAAACTTTGATTTACAAGTGGATATCCCCTATGTGTCAATGTAGAATAGAGGTCAGAATGCTGAACCCTTTATTAATTATATGCTTGCATTTTATTTTTTTATGGCAGCAGCATCAGCAAAAATGTGAAAAATGTTTTAATTATTTGCCATGCATCTATTGTCTTGTTCCAAATCGTTGTAATTCTTATCTCTTACCCGTCCCCCTTTCATTTTGTTAATCTCTCGCTCTCTTATCTTACTTTCTCCCATACCTTGTTATGCATATATGTGTGTGTGTGTGTATGTCTATATCTATGTATATTTCACACATATATATCTATATAAATTTATATTTGTTTTTTGTACCATACAAGGGGTGACCATTTGCTAATTGTTCTACACCTCACAGTACTAATTTAAACAAAGTCTCGTATTTCACAGTTTGCTGTTCATTAGGTCTTTTTTGTTCACCAGTGAATAAGTTCAGAAAAAGTAGTTCCTGAGGATTTCCTCTTTACAATCAATTAGTTTGATTTCTTGGCTAAGTATTCTATGTACTTCAATTTTAATGAAAACATAGCAACACCTCATTGAATTAGCTCCTTTGTTACTATCGCCCGCCGTCCGTTCTCCTTAAACAATGCAAAATTGCTACAGTGCAGAAACTTAAAAATAAAAATGTACACTTCAAACCCGTAAAGACATTTACTATGGACTTTGTTCGGCATGTAGTAACTAATGTGGATAAAACAACACAATATAAGCATAACATTAATTTAGTATTACTTTTACTAGGGATTGCCAAATCATTCTTTTCTATGTAAGTCTATTCAATAAATAATTTTCTGTCTAGATAAAAAAACTAGCATTATGTGTCATGTGAATACAAATACAAATGAAGATATACAAAGTAAAATGTAGCAATTGGTGCTTGAGAAGTTCAAACTTTATGTGCCATATTGGGTTTCTGATGACACTACACAATGACTCAACTTTTGCTGTTGTGATTCCATATATTATCAGAACCCCTGGGTGGTTGTATTCAGTTGTAGTTCACAGCAGCTAGCCATGCATTAATGCATACCCTTTCTTTTAATCCAGATCAGGGACATATGACTGTTACCATTTGTCAGGCATATAGCTGCAGGAATGAGGGTGAATACAGGGGCAAAGACATGAATAGGTGTTTTAGTGGAGATTGGGTCTGGTTCTTAGATTTATGTCCTTCTTGCCTATGACCAGTAAGTACGACAGAAAAAAATACTAATGGATGGTGAGATAAAAGCCCTAAACGTTATCCTTTCTGCAAACAAGCGAAAGGCGGCAGATATGTGCGTAGGTATTTCATGGTCTTGTGCTGCATAGTAGAGTAGGGGGTAAATAATAGGAAAGATATGAAACAGCTCACAATGCAAGGATTTAACATTATCTTCTGAATTCTAGGGATTGAAAATCCTTCTAACCACTAAAGGGAAAACAAACTTGAGAGCGACAAGCTTTGCTGCGCTACATCTTAGAATCATCTATTTTGCCTAAGTCTGTGACCATTCTACCGATTTAGTATTGCTGATAACTCAATCATAGACTCCTCTCCTCCTCATCAGTAGTATTAATCAGATACACATGCAGAAAGGGAAGACTGTATGGTCATCAGTCATATAATGCCCACAAAATGGTGCATTCACATGGACATAGCTGATACAATCCAGGCAGTAACTCAGCAATGATAAAAATCAATGATAAACACGTCAGAACACATTATAGTGGACTACTGAACACAACTTTTCCCCCTAAACTGTGTAAGTAAGTAAGTAAAAATGTATTGTTTCTGATTAATTAAAACCGTTACAAAGGTTCATATTGAGTACACATTTCATCAATTCAGAATTTAAAAAACTAGAAGAAAAAGAGAGAACTTGATTGTTAAAAGAATGCAATTATAAAATAAGAGTTTAAGAAATGTCCATAATTCCTTATTTTTCTGAACCACCATCATCTGTTTTGGATTGTTTAAACATGGCTAGTTTAAAATATTTTACCAACAGTCCATTCAATTGCGGAAGTCTTGGGTCAAAGCATGCAATGACTGCTTGTCTCTGTGAACATATACTAAGTTCGTTAAAGGTGGTTTTCAGGAGAGCTACTCTTTCCTCTTTTAGCAGGAGCATAGCAGGTGTTCCATATCTTCTTTCCCTGTGCCACACAGCCTACATATGGTCCCGCAGTTCCTTCTCAGCCATGGTTGTAGGTGGGGTATGGCTAGTAAAATTCCTAGCCTGTGTTTTAAAAAGGCTTCTTTTGATTTCCTGCGATACCCCAGTCCGAAGTAAGCCTGTAACCCGGGCGATTTGTAGGTGCTCAGAATCATCAGTGCGTGGCGTCTGTGGGCAAAGGTAGCTTTGTCCTCTATGAAGGAAAGTCTCTTTATATTCTTGTTGACTACACGCTTAAATTGTGCATGTGGTAGACAGATTTCCCATAGTTCTTTTAGACCTGTGGTAGCTAGTGACTCCTCTAAATATTTTTTTGCAGGTGCAGTGGAGCTGCCACGCAGATCTTCCCAAAGCTGGTGATTCAGTGTGTTTTCAGGTGAATTCTTTATTTTGTACCAGCACTTGATATATGATCCTCGCCTTGCGAGCAGTTGCTTGGTTAGTCCAAATTCTAACCGGATTTGGGCCTGTGAGGTATATGATGGTAAGTTTAAGAGGACTCTATACGCTTTTGAAATAGTGGTGTCCAACAGTTTTGCGTCTGTACCTCTTAAGGCTTCACTGCCATAAGTGATTGATGACTGAATTTTAACTTGAGCAACACGCAGTAGTGGCAGCAGGGTGGGCCCGGACAGTTTAGTTTTGAGTTGTCTAAGTGTTGTTGCAATCAGCATACCTTTCCTCTTGGTGGCCTCAAGGTGGTTTGAAAAATGGCCTCCCTTGTCAACTATGACGCCAAGATATTTATATTCAGAGCAGTTCGCAATTGCCCTTGATCCAAGGAACCAAGAGTAGGACTTTTTATTTCCGGTTATTGTGAGTGTTTTTTTTTTTCGATGTTGACTTAGAGCAGGTTATCCTCAGCGTATCCATGCAGTGTATTGATAAGATGTTGTAGTCCTACTTTGGTGCGACTGATCAGGACCACATCGTCTGCATAGGATATGCTGGACAGGGTTCGACCCCCCCAAATGAGGGGCGTGTGCGTTACAGGTGTCTAGAGCTGGTGGCAAGTCAGCTGTGTATAAGTTGCAAAGAGTTGGTGCTAGAACACACCCCTGCTTAAGGACTTTTGTTGTTGATATGCGCCTCAAGAGGTGGGTACCATTTCCAAGCTTCACCTGGACCCATGTGTTGGAGTGCAGGTCGATCAGTAGATTTAGAAGAGGTGCAGGGATCCCCCAAAGGGCTAGTTTCCTCCAAAGATTTGCTCGATTAATATTATCAAAGGCCGCTTTGAAATCCACAAAGCAAAAGTGAAGACTTTGTTTAGTCTGTTTTGCTTTATCAATGAGTAGTGATATTGCTAAGAGGTTTGTTGTGGTTCCGGCATCTCTGCAAAATCCTGTTTGGCTGGGCGGAATTATGTTGTTCTTGGTGGCCCATTCGCACAGCTGTATCAGTAGGAGCCCTGCAAAGTATTTTGCCTCGATATCCAGTAAGGCAATCAGGCGATAATTTTTCGGTAGGGTTCTGTCGCCTGCTTTGTATATTGGTGAGATGACAGAACCCTTCCATGAAGCTGGAAGGCCCCCAGAGAGACTGGCCGAGATGAAGAGGGGGGTCAGGGATTCTGACCAGTATTCCAGATCATATTTAAGAAGAGCTAGTGGAATTTCATTTGGTCCTGGCGCTCCGTCTTTCCTCCCTTTAGAAAATGAATTCCCTGATCATTGCAGCGCTAATTTCAAATGCGGCATCTTCATGTGGTGTTATTGTTTGCTGTGAATTGGCCGCCTGGACTTCCTGGAGCCTGTTTGTTCCTACAGCCTGTTGGTTGAAGTGAATGCCTAAGAAGGATTCTCAGGAGTTGTCTGTTACGTGTGATATTAGACCTCCGTGTTTGGGATTTAGAAATGTGTTCAGGATAGACCAGAAATGAGCGCTATTATTTACTTTAGTGTCGTAATGACGTTTGGCCCAAAAATCATCTTCTTTGGATCTTTTTATCTCCCACTGAAGCTTTTTAAGGTCAGCCTTGTGTTTGCGAAGCTGTTGGGAAAGACCAGTGGCCCCCGGATGTGTCCTCAGCAGCCTTAATAATTTGTTTATGGATTTTTTGTGATGTTTCAGGGCCGATTTCTGGACACTTGAGGTCTTCCCTGTGACCATTGAGCCGTGAGAAGAATAGTGCCGAACTGTGGTTGAAAAAGAGTTCGCAAATGCGGCCGTAAAAGATTCCCATAAGGCAATTGGATTGCCCATGGGATAGTTCAGACTGTTTAGTTGAAATTTTGCTGCTAAAAGTACCTCCTTTGTATTTGCAACAGAGGACTTAACTCTTTTGTGTGACATGCTTGTGATCCTATTGGATTAAGAAAAGTTAGGTCTGGAGAAGCAAGGATGGAAACTTCCTAGGGTCGATGGTCACTGTCCCCTTTGTCTCCTAGGCTGAAGCTTAGTATGTGGTGAAAAAATGGAAGAGATACTAATGTATAGTCTATTGTAGAGGTCACGTTGCCTGAGTAAAATGAGACGGCAGGTGGTGAATCGTCTGCAAATCTTCCATTTGAAACTCTCAGCCCTAAATGCTCCAAATCTTCTAGCAGCTCCTTTCCCAGTTTAGGGATTTTTCCCTGGCCATTGGTGGATTGGGTTGGAATATTCCAATAGAAAGACTGGGCTTGAATGTCCTTATTTGTGGAGGAGCCTAGAATATGTTGGTTAAAATCCCCCGACAGAATGAGATTGGAGAAAGTATACGTAGTCATTAATTGGTGCAAATAGTCCATTAGAGATTTCGACTCCTGTTTGGATTTATATAAGTGTTGGTTACCAGCACCTCTTCTTTTTTCCCCTTAAGGTTTAGTTTGATCTTAACAGTGTTTATGGCTGGAGATTGAGGAGTTAATTCCAGAGCACTATGGATTTTGTAATTTTGATGTAAGTAGCTAGACCACCCGCTAGCCGGCCATATTTGCTTTTCTTTGTAGCTGAAGAGTAAAAACAGTGTAGCCTTCTATTTGCACAGGGTCCTCTAACCATGTTTCCTGTAGTAGGATGATGTCAAATTATTTTACGTATTGAAGGAATTCAGCGTCTGCAGCCTTGTTGTTTTGCCCATTTATGTGCCACGCGCATAGTTTCAGTAGCAGAGAATCCAGATTCGGATCCGTCCTCGTTGGATTGCCCTGTCATTGTGGGTAGTTCGTGGTGTCAATCGTCCTAAAAATCTGGAAGTTATCTAAGTTGTCTGAGTAAGGAGCCGTTATACTCTCTTGATGGTTCAGCACCTGCATTTTTGACAATGATCGTCCCTGGGCGCTCCTAAGCACTGACGTGGTCTTGGAGTTTTTCAGGGGTGGTCCTTCGCGGGGTCACTCAAGCAGGGGGAATGGGTATCCTGTGTTGTAATGTAGGGCAGATTGGATCCCCCATGCTTTAAGGGTTGTTTGCGCCTCCAGGATTTTATTAGCGATTTCAAGCGACCTCCAAGTTGCTTTTGTGGCTTCTAAGTCCTGTGTTTTATCGACTTTTATAAATTCTACTGAGAGGAGGTCAGCTGAGCATTTAATTAACACAAAGAAATCATAAAATAAATGTCCCTTATGTTATGGTAACTGCATTTAAATACCAGTTTACCACCATTAGAATTCCTGTGAAGGTTGTCACAACAACAGTAAACGAGAAATTTGCTAGACCCTCAAAATTAAATTTGCAATACAAAATAAAAATTCTTGGAATGTTATATTCTATGTCCATCTATTATTCTTTTATGTATGGATTCTGTGTCCTACCAGAGTGTCTGCACTGATGTCAATGTTCTATTTTAGGATGCTAAAGGGGTCAGCCACGAACTTAAGAAACTGCTAGGGAACCAAACACACAACTTTATGCTTTTGATGGGCACTGATGAATAAACCAATTATCCATCCTAGGTACTCAAACAGGTGCCAATGAATGCTTCCACTAATGCCCTGCCTCCATTGATCTATGTATGTGGCCACATATTGACTTTGAAACAATACCTTAGGAAAAAGAGCAAAGGTTGTCAAGTAAGCTTTAGATCAGAAGTGCTACCAGAGAGAGCCACATGACTGGTAGGGAGCCAGAGACCACCAAAGCTGGAGCAACAATGAGAAGATACTTTAGCACTGAGATGCAGCAGTCTGAATCAGTTGGTAACCATGTTTCGTAGTCCCTTTCCGTTGGTCCACCAGAGTCCCCAACAAGACAAGAAAAAAGGAACATTATTTAAGATAGCCGCTAACCCTTTCATTACCAAAGATACAATGCATTTCCTATGCATGATATCACAAAGGTATAGGTCATAAGGGCAGTGAAAGGGCTACACTGTAATGCTGTCCATCACTTGGGTGAACCCGTGAAAAAATATGCTGTTGGTTGAGAATGTCTAACTTGTGTGAGTAATAAAACAAAACACTATTACTAGTTAGAGGACTGCTTCATACACTGAGGTCAGTGATGAACAACTTCAGCACCAATCTTGTTGCTCTACTACCAGGCACCATTTCTAAAGGCCAATTTGCATTTTACAGGAAGCTCTTCCTGTCTAGCTGCCACGAACTACAAGATACATTTCGTAGAGCAACTACATTGCAAACACTATGCTTTCTTGAGTATGGAACATAAAGTCTAAAAGCAGCATCTGCCCCAAAACCCTGACAACGGGAATTATGTCTTTTAAGAATGACGCTGGGTGCAAATACAAGGATCACAACCTTATTTAAATGAATTGCATGAATATTTTGAAAGCAGAACATAATGTGGAAGGAAGATACAGTTAAATGAATGTAAAAGGTAAAATAGGAATAAGATGCGAAAAGAAATGCCAACATGAAAATATGCTAATATCATAATATTAGGGGACATATTTAGTTGATCCATTTACTCATTTATAATATATTGCTAGAGTGTTAATGCATTGTAAAAATGGAGAGGCACAGAATGTAATGAGATATTTTTTATCATTGAAGAGCGTGGAGAGAGGCCGTGACTTAGAAGTTTAAAAAAATATATATTAAGATGTAATAACCCAAACATCTATAACTTCATTTTGGCTGTTTTGTCGGTGAATTTCCGGATTCATTTTGATGATATACTACATAACATTTCTTTAAAAGCATCCCACTGCACAAGTGGTTAATACCCACTGTACCATGGCCTTCAACCGAGTGTAGTGGGGTTGGCCATATGGCCGACACCCAACCCTCTTTAGACAGCAAGCCCCTGCTGCAGGGGGCCATTGGTCATTTACAGCTGTGGATTGCCAAAGGCAACAAACCTCCCGTGCAGCCAACCACCAGCTGCCACTGAGGCTGGCAAATGAAGCCCAATTCTGACACTTCAACTTTATTGGTGGTCTGTGAAATGATGCACCAAACAGTATTACCAAATCACAGCTTTTTTGATCACCCCCTATAACTTTACCCTTCTAGTCAAATCAGCATATAACATGGAATTCCAGCACTGGGCTTCCATAACACGACAACAGAAAACCAAACATGTAAATCCCTGATGAATTTGTGCAGATTGCATAAAGGTTGACAAATTCATTAGAAAATTAGCACTTTTTGCTCCCCCTTTATCATTATCTCCTTGATGGATTTGCATGAAACTCAACATATCCAAAGTATGTCAAATATGCCAAAAGAAAATGTTCGTGATTTCACATTACTCTTGTTATACAGAATTTCTGAAATTACACCGTCAGGTAAATATGTGGCATTTGCAGCAAACATTTACTGTGAACATGCGATTCACTGTAACATTTTATTGCAAATGCATGACAACTAGGCAACAGCAGAAAACAAGAAGCTGTTGTTCATGGTTTTTGCAATTTTATTTGGAGCGAAATGTGTCCTCACATCCAAAGGGGACACAAGGATGCATTTTGTGTTAACCCCTTGCGTGCGCATGACGGAACCACGCCGTCATGAGCCACGGGCGGCGTGTGCTCATGACGGCGTGGTTCCGTCATGCTGCGGCCGCTCCTCCCACGCGGCACTGATTCCCCGCCTGTGCGGGCGAAATAGAGAGTGGGCGGAGTCGTGACGGAACCACGCCGTCATGAGCACAGCTCACCCATGACGGCGTGGTTCCGTAACGAGCATGGCGGCGCCGCGCTCACCCCGCACCCCCCCAGCGCCGCGGCGGAATTCGCACCGCAGCGAAGGGGTTAAAGTATAGCACCACATGCTAGTGTTTACATTTGATGTTAGTTTGCATAATGTATCTAAAATTTCACACAGATTCACACAGAAAGGAAATTAAGCAAATTTTCGACCATACCTAATGTTAAACATGCAAGTGTGTGCAGAATTTGATTCAGATCTATGAAACATGTTATGTTATGTTATGTTAATAGTTTATAAAGCGTGTGAATCACCCCTAGGGGGTCTCTCAGCGCTAGCAAGGCAGTGCGGGGCGGCTGAAGCAATATCATTCTGCGAAGAAGGTGGTCTTCAGTATCTTTCTAAACCCAAGGTAGTCAGAGCATTGCCTTAGGGAAAGGGCGAGCTGATTCCAAATCATAGGAGCTTGATAGGAGAAAGATTTACCTCCTAACCGTGTTCTCTTAATTCTTGGAGTAAGTAGCATAGATTTAGACAAGGATCTCAAGTCGCAACTGGGAGTATATTGGTGAAGTCTCGCAGCCAGATATTTGGGGCCGGGTCCCCACAGTGCTTTATGAGTCAGGCAGCAGAGCTTAAACTTAATCCGTTTCCGCACTGGCAACCAATGAAGTTGTTGAAGCAGTGGGAGTGAAGCTGATCTATACGGGGCATTGGTAACTAATCGTGCAGCGGTGTTTTGAACCACTTGCAGACGGCTAAGAGCAGATTCATTAGCAGCGACCAAGAGGGCATTACAATAGTCCAAATTATTCAATACAAGTGCCTGCACAAGTGTCTTGCGGAGAGAGTCCGGGAGATAGGGAAGGGCTTTCCTCAAAAGGCTCAAAGTAAAAAAGCATGCGCCGACTGTGTTAGATACATGGTCCTTCATAGACAGAGCCTGGTCAAAGCGCACACCCAAATTTTTTGCTGTTAATTTGGGCAGAGGAGCAGGGCCCAATTCCGATGGCCACCAAGTGGGAGACCACATGATGGGGGCATCTCCGAAGATGATGATCTCCGTTTTATTTGCATTCAGTTGGAGAAAGTTGTTACTCATCCACTGCGAGATGGCCAACATACCTGAGGCAAAGGATGTATGGGCTGTCAGAGAGGGTTTATTAAATGGAAAAATAAGTTGGGTATCATCCGCATAAGATACGGGGATGAACCCAAGAGATCTTAAGAGAGAAGCAAGGGGGGCCACATAGATGTTGAATAATGTGGGGCTCAAACAGGAGCCCTGTGGCACACCCTTGGTCAGATTTTCGGTGGTAGAGCGTAAAGGGCCTAAATTAAGTGTTTGTGTGCAATTGGAAAGGAAACTGGTAATCCAGTTCAGTGCTGTTCCTCCAAGACCAGTCTCCTTTAGTCTTCCGAGCAAGGTCAGATGGTCAACCGTATCGAAAGCAGCGGAGAGATCTAAAAGGACCAGGATGGCAGACTGTCCCTGATCAAGAGTAAGTCTAATGTAGTCGGTTACGTCTACCAACGCAGTCTCTGTACTGTAGTTTGCGCGGAAACCTGATTGGGATGGGTCCAAGTATCCGGTTGCTTCGATATGGTTAGAGAGATGTCTATTCACATGCTTCTCCAGGACCTTGCTCAGATAGGGCAGAAGAGAGATAGGGCGGAGGTTGGAAAGGTCATCCATTGGAAGATTCTTGTTTTTCCGCAATGGAATGACCTGGGCTGCTTTCCAAGTGGGGGGACCAGACCCCTTCCAAGAGAGGAGTTAAGAAGAGGACTAACTAACAGAGTCTGCGAGTACATGTGCGAGAGGCGCCGAGATTTTTGCAGGCATAACATCTAAAGGGGAACCAGATTTAACATTGCACAAAAGTGTGATGGTTTCATCCCTAGAGAGGGGAGGGAAGGTCAGTAGAGTTGTAATGGTGGCATTATGGGATTTAAAGGTGTCATCAGGCAAGGGTGCGTGACAAATACTTGCGAATTTATCATAAATTGAGTCAATTTTTTGTAAAAAAAAAGAGCTAATGTTGTTGCAGAGAGACTGGGAGAAGTTGTTATCCAATTCACAAGCTTTAGGACAAATGAAATCTTGCAGGATTTGGTGAAGGATTTTAGGGGAATTACCTGCCTGTCTTAGTTGCTGGGCTATGTGCGATCTACGGGCTTGTTTGATTTCGTTATGGTATAGGGTGAGTGCGGCTCTATAATTTGCTTTGTCCGTGTCTTGGTGAGTGCAACGCCACCTTCTTTCCAAATGTTTGCAGCAGCTTTTTGTCATGCGTAATTCGGGGGTAAACCAGATAGCCAAAGTATTCCTAGGGGCTTTAGTACAAGTCTTTACAGGGGCGATGGAATTGATGGTCACTAGGACAGTGGTGTTGAAGAGAGTGAGATTTTCTTCAATATTATTGGTCAGAGGATAACTGGGGGGTATGAAGACCGATGAGAAGGACTCATGGTTGATTTTATGCCATTGTCTGTAGGTAAATTGGGTGTGTGCTGCCGTTATAATGGGCATCTGGGGACACTGCACTTGAAAATTAATAAGTGCATGGTCCGTCCAGCACATAGGGCGGGGAGCTCCACAGGTGAGCCGATCAGTATTGGCGCAGATAATATCAATGGTGTGGCCTGCTGTGTGTGTAGGGCCATCATTCTTTTTTGAGAGGTGAAGGGTGGAGAGGTCAGCAAAGAAGGATGATATTTCGGGAAGCAAAAGATTTTCACTATGTATGTTAAAATCGCCTAATAGTAGGAAGTTATTAGAGGCAATGACATGAGGGGCTATTATTTCCATTAATTGTGTGGAGAAGTTCTTTAAAGGGCCCGGGGGCCGATACACCAAAGCCCCTCTCCATAGATCGTGTGGGGCCATTTCCATCTTGAAAAGCAAAATTTCAATTTGGGGGTTGGTACGTTGATCAAGCATCGTAATTTGTACATGCTCCTTATGAATAATTGCGACCCCCCCCCCAGTTTTTAGCTGCCGATCAAGCCGCAGAATTCTGTACCCCTCTGGAATAGCGATTTTAATATCGGGGCAGCTGGAGGGTTTCAACCAGGTCTCAGTCAAGAAACCCATATCAGGAGAATCAGTATTTGATATATCCCAGATCTCTAAAGCGACCTAATATTACCCAGAAAGCCCTTCCAGAAGTGGCCCTGAGTGGTCTGAGGGATTGGGGTATTGCCTGCAGTATTAGTGTCTGGGGGACCGAGGATGCGATATCACACTGTCCACAAGCCGATGTGGTAGGGGCAATTTGTGGGATTTCAACATCACAGTTACTTTGAGATTTGCATTGTATACAGGAGAAGGGCCCTTCCAAGGAGTGCAGCGCCCCTGTTGGGGCAGGTCAAGCTGGTCAGGCGACACTCACCTTGAATAAGCTTGAGTTCAGACCTACTATATCTGTATATGCACTTCGAGTGATTGAGTGTCGAGTTGGCATAGTCCCTGGCGCCTGGCGGGGTCCTGGCGCGGACGGGCGCAGACGGGCTTGCCTTTGGCGCGCCGCTGGCGCGTCCGCTGCGCGCCTGGGCCATGGCCCTCTAAGTAGCGTGTGGGAAGCAGACGCTAGACTGCTCCCCACGTTACCTCCAAGATGGCGGGCAGGCAGCCAGGAGACGTGAGTGCAGCGTTTGAAATGTCTCAGTGAGGGGGAGCGGGGAGATAATAAGTGTGCCTTAAAAGTGAGCTCTTTTAAGATATTTAAAAACACAGTAAATGCAGTAAATGCCCACACTAAAAACGATAATAAAAACAACCACACAGCGAGAAAGAACCTCCAGTACCCCTCGCACCGCGCAACAGCCACGATCTCCCGGCTCAAGCCTCAGGAGATGTCATAACTAAAGTGATTTGGAAATTAAAGATTTTGGGGTCCTATCCTATTTAACTTTTCTCTCTCCTATCAGATCTCATTGAAATCTGCACTAGGCCTAAGTTGCTAACAGTCTGCAAAAACCTTGTGTATATTAAGCAGGGCCAAAGTTACCAGGAAATAAACACGTGTGACCGCGTTTTAACTGTACCCCCTGGGGACAGGTTTGCAAGAAACTCAAAATATCAAGGGTAGGCTAAATAATATATGAGGTATTTGCTAAGATTCTTGAATATCTGTGAAGCTGAACCGATGTAATTGGCAAATCAATTATTTTTCAACACTCCCCATTTGAACGTGGTCCTTCTTGTTGGATCTGCGTGATCTCTGAGATCCCTGCAGTGGGCCTAACTTTCCTTTCTAACAGTCCGGCAAATGTTATGCAGATTCAATAAACAGCACCAAAGTAATTAACACATGAAAACTTGTTTGACCCCATCGTTTAACTTTGTCTCTCCTTGCTCAAGCTGCATGAAAATTGTCTCACCTATAGAAAACTAAAAATGCTAATGTCTACCAAATTACCTGTGGATTTGTTAACAGATGCCACAATTATTAGCTGATTAAAAGTTTGACTCCCCTTTAAATGATGTACTCCCATAAAGGAAGGATGTGCACCTTTTAACCTATCCTGGTAGATCTAACCTTTCACAGTTCAAGGTTGTCTGACATATTTATGTAACACTCATTTCTAAAAACTCAAATTGACATCATACCAAACAAAGACACTCCCCTGAGTAAAATAAGAATTTTTGTTCCAATTTTGAGTAAAACAATTCTGCCTAATTTTTTGATACAGAGGGCTTCCCCTTACCGCCCTCTTTTTTGACTTAACCTGCCTCTGGGTAGATCTGCAAGAAATTTGCAGTGCTGAGCCTAAGCAAGATACATTTTTTTGCAAAGTTTGAGGCAGACTCGGCAAATAATGCCAAAGTTAGTAGCAAGTGAAATTCTAACTACATAAATAACCACAGATTCTCTGGACATTAAACTTTAATCTATCTATCTATCTATCTCTCTATATATCTATCCATCAATCTACCTAAATGCCTATTTATAATCCATTCACCCATATTCTCAATGGTAGACAAGAGTGATGCAGCGCACACCACACTGCACTGGTGCCAGTGAGGGTCACCAAACCTTTACAAAAAGAACCTTTACAAAAATGAATTTTACAACCCTTTACAAAAAGAAAAAAAACAAGGCACATAGAGTGCTGCTAATTTTATTTAAAGAAGAGGGATTTCTGACATTAAAAAACCCTAACGTGTTTCAACCACAACAATGATCTTGATCACTATACATTACATAATGTTTTTAGCAAAACCAGGATGCACGCGGTTACATTTAAGCAGAAAGGTAGAATAAAATTGAAGAGGCCTCTATTATTTTTCTTTCCTGTGCAAATTCATTGTAATCTGTGAGGCAATCCTAATTTCACTGCAATACGGACATAGAGTTGTGCGTTTTGCCTGTAGTAATAAATGTGCAAATGTGTGTTTAGTGATACAGTTGATATAAATAACCTGGTAGTGAGAAACATTTATTTTCATTATCATGGCAGAAATCATCTATTTACCTAGTCATGGTGGCAACTTTTGATGCAGAAGTTGTGCTCGCCCATCTTTTCCCTAGACCATCTCCTCTTTTGCTACATGTTGCAGATGACCATAATTTATGCTTGAATGAAAAGACTGCTGCAAGACCACAAAGTGTGAGTTATTTGCTTTTGCCTCAATGACAACCTCCCATTCGCACCATAAAAAAATCTAAAATATAATTCAGATGATGCCCTGTGCTTCGAGATGCTCAGTCGATGATGCTGATTGCCTTAAAATGATATGCAAATTTACAGAGACAATATCATAAGCTATTATTAGGTTGTAAAAGCAAAACAAGGTCAGACCTTTACCAACACAATTCCAGGGTTCGTAAATTCCTGTGTATACTTTCAGATTGCGAATTTACATCGCCTCCGCGTGCAATCAAGCAGCCACTGGCCCCAGCTGACCAGTCCTCTGAACGCATCATATATTTTATGTGCATTGGCAGACTTTACTGTGCCGGCATTTTGATATACTGTATGTGCATTTATTGGCTCAGTCGAGGATGCGTATGACAATAGGGCCTATCTTCATCCAGGCAGATGATAAAGAGAAGGCGGCGGCATTTGTGGGACATGTAAGTGCCTTGAGGTGATAGCGCCAGTGATATTGAGGGGCTCCTTTTTATTATATCATTATTATGGTGTTCACAACAGAAGCTTATTTACAAATTAAACTCCATTGGCAATTAGCGCGATGCATTACTAAGAATTATCAAAATTCTAAGGTTTTATTTTTTATTTCATTTAGATGCAAGTGCCATGCATATGCTTTGTAAGATACATGAGTGACAGTATGGTAATCACAGAGCGGCTTATTAACAAAGGCTTTTTGGAGCACATAAAAACACGCTTCTGTATATATACTATACTCTGTCATGTACACTTAGATGCTTTTGTGAATCAGCTCTGAAACGTCCAACTCCCCATGACTACAAGCGCAAAGAGGACCCAGCCCTTGTCCTTTATATTTGTACTTACTGTACATGACTATCCCATAAATATCCTAATTGTATTCCTATTTTAGATATTGTTGGGATCATTCAAAAAGGCGTGTAAGAGTATGTGAAGAGTACTACAGCAGAACATTTTTACGTACTCCAAGATGCCTTTGTGGACTTGTAGCTCCAAACATGTCATTCTGGCAGCTATAGAGTGCTTCTGTACACTTGGTTGAGCACAGTAGATTCATCAGCCTACAGGGCGGCGGTATATGGGGTAATTAACAGCACCCCTCCCCCTTTCCACAGGGAAATTGAATCTAACAAAGATGAGTCATCTGTGCTTGAGGTATCAGTCATATAGGTCTGAGACTGACACATGATTAACAGTACGCGTGAGCACATTTAGAAGGGAAGCTTTGTGAAAGGGGCCAGCTGGAATCTGGTCACTGCAATTCTGTCACTGTGTGCAGTGGCCCTTCGTGCAGGCGTAAGGCCTTGGAAAGCTGCTCAATTTTCATGAGTTCGCTGAAGAGCAGGTGGGTTGAGCGTGAGACCTGTGTCTGCAGAGTTTAGCTCCCTCACTCCTAAGGAGCTGCTCTTGTGGAATTTTTACTTTTGTTTCCCTTGGCTCTCAGCTTGGAAGGCTAGCAGGGGCGTGATTCAGTTGCAACTAGTGCGCTGCTTTCAGAAAGCAAACCAGAGCAGTTGAATATTTTGTCTGACCAGCCCAGAACTTAGCAGGATGGTCTGGGTCCAGCACTTTATGGGATGTGTCTGCCCCTACCGCCATCTGACGCATCCAGTGTGTACACTTAGGAGACATTCAAAGGACAGTGAGAAAACATTGATATCAGCCTATGAGAGAGCAGGACAAAAACTGCTATGGTGACTAAGAGGCCCAAAGTGAATTCTCACTGTAAAGTCATAGCTGTACCTAGCTCTCCCATCTCACTGGTGCCAGTGAATGGGGGCAGATTGAGTTTAACTCTCTGCCTTCATCAATGGAATGAGTCTACTCTGAGCAGCAGCAGGATCACTATCCCTCCACATCAAATCTCTAAGGGGAAATAGGAGAAACAGAGGTCTACAGCATGACTACAATGACTCCTGCAGCGTTGCGTGTCCTGGGCGGCACAAGGAAGGAATGCTGAGATGCCACCCATAGAACCAGGCGATATGGGATCAAGGACCCACTTGTTCTGTGCTCTAAAACGTACTTGCCAACTAAACAAAACATTCGGCAAGTCACCAAGCCTGCATCTCATTTCCTTCACCTGCTATCACTTGGAGTGCTTGGAATCAGGCAAATAGCAGTACTGAATGCTACAGTAAGAAAACAGGAAAATTTGAACCTGCCTGGTCAACCCAACCAATGCGTGTACAAGTTATGGCCGACTGACACTCAATACTGATCACGTTACAGTGATAATATTATCTCCCAGCATCATTTTTCATCACGAGTTGTGCAGTAGCAGCTGGTGAGTGGGGCATTTGGGTCGCAAAGGGAGGGGAGAAGGGAGAACAAAAAAAAAAAAAAAAATTAAAAAAAAATAACTTCAGCTGGGCGCGCTATGCGTTCCGCTCCTCCGTTCTTTCCTCTTCTTCAGACACAGGCTCCCAGCATGCCCTGCGGCCAATCCTGAAGCTGTTCTCGCATGAGAGCAGCTTCAGGATTGGCCTGAGCCCTCTTGATTAGTGCTCCTGAACAGACTGGGAATCTGTGCCTGCTCTCCATAACCCCAGCAATGTAGCAGAGGTTGGAGAGAGCTTCACTGCCGGCAAGGGTTTGGCCGGTCCGAGACAGCCGGCCAAACCGTCATGTGCAGTGAAGGGGGTGCACACACCACTCCTCTCAGTGTTGTCACCCCAAGACCCTGCCCCCAAAACGACAGTAAAGGAGACATAAAATGAGTGTTGTTTTATTTTTCCTTTCCTGCTATTTTTTGTGGGGCTACGCTTCTCCACCATAGAGGAGTCGCCGCTGCTGGAATTGTGCCTGCTGCAATCAGATGAATCACAGATATTGGCAGGTGCATGAATATTCAGTACACTATACAGTCGGTATTTAAAGCAAACCGAGGTCAAACCCCAAACCGATTCCCTTGTAGGGTCCATGAGGAATTAATATTTTAAATTTGGCATGATCTAGGGGTTGCAAGGACATGATGTTCTCTGAAATTCACTTACAGATATGACGAAAAATGATCCAGACATGGCGTAGAAAGCAGCATTGCCATTGTATCAGTGACGTGGATATTGCTATGCCTGATACAAATTACTATTTTTCACTTATTCTATACAAATTTCATAAGGCACCAAGGTCACAATTAAGTAAATATGTCTTTGGTATGAATCGGCGTTAAGAACCTGGACTCTAGGCACTGTTGAAGTCAGTTGCACAAACAGTCATCATCTATTTTTTTTTCTAAAGAGGGCACTTGGTATAGTGACCTTATGACCAAACCAAGTGACAGTCATCTGCAGGAAGTGGGCTCAATCGGTGCAATTTTTCACCCAATCTGCATGAGGGTGATCAAAGGGTCATGTGTTCCACTCCCTCCGATGACACAGCTCACACAAGGGGCTCTTGATATAAAGCAACTGCTTAATCAAAGTTAAACATCAAGTCTTTTTGTATAGTACTGAATACTGAGGGAAACAGGTTTCTAAGCACTCCCAATACATGGGGATCGTGTATATGAAGTTTTCCCCCTGAATCACGGTGCTTGATTCAGTGTCACATGGTGCCTCGCACATCATCAATAATGTGAATCAGCAACCAGGTCAGTGGGTCCTCTTTACCCGCCTTCTCCATTGAATTCTACTGTACTAAACCTCCCTGCAAGTACGGGTTTGAAATGATGGCTCTGATTACGAGTTGGTCAGTATAGTCCAACCTGTGTGTAAACCCCTGTTTACACACGGTTGGAGTTATGAGTTGGTAGGTATTTAACGCATCTGATCATTATCGGACGCATTAAAAAAATACCTCTTAACTAGTTACATTTCCGCAGGTCAAACCTGCCAAAATTTAACAAGGGGAAAAGCATACGATATTTACCATATCATGAGGACTTTAGTGTGTTAAACACCAAAATCCCCATGTTATTCCCCACCAACATGTAATCTGTATTATTTATAGCACCTGATAAATAAGGTAGCCAATGGTATCGTTATTTATCAGGTGTCCTATTACGAAACAATAGGACTATCATGACAATGGTGCACTGTGATGTGACCTGTGGAGCCAGAAGTGGGCTCTGTGTTATGTGTATGGCCGGGCTACCTGCCTTCAATGTGTGATCTGCCTCAGCATGATTACTGCTGCCTCACCGATGACCAGAACATATTATAGACTTGTTTATCAGTTTGTAACTTACCTTTCGATTGTTGAACATTACCACAGACCCCGATACAAAGTGTCTTACATGTGTGCAATGCACCAAGGGCCTTAAGCAATAGTGGTGGCAGAGCAGGTGATCTCTTTAGGAAGACCTGGGGCTTGAGAAGAAGCATTAGCTGCCCAAGACAAACACGATGAACCTCTTGCTTTGCAGAGTGCTGCCAGAGAGCCAGCCCGAGCTCCCTGTAGTTAGATATTACATAAACTCCCACCCACCGCTTTTCAGGTAATTGATGACGTCCCTCCCAGCCGCCTGATTAAATGCTGTTAGTTGGTGGCATCTGGGTTTAAGTAGCACCAATTCATTGCTGCTGGTAATTTCAAGAGACTAACCACATCCATGTGGAGGAGTGAAAAATACTTTCATGAGACTCACCGAGGGGACATTGCATTTAAATGCACATGCACGTGGCACCCTGCCCCCTGCGTTATATTTACAGTTTACTGCAGGGCATGCCTTTCCCTTTTGGGGGATTGTCTTTGAAGACTCAGGTCTCCAAAGTCACCCGCTCCTGCTTCCTCCAAGTCAGATCTCTGATGAGAATGCTTCCCATAAGAAATGCTAAAAGGCACATGGTACCAGTCAGTGCACTAATTAAATTATGCCTAAATTATGGCAATGCCATATATCTTGCTGCTCCTGGCAATTTGTGGCATTGGCTACAATTAGTGTAGAATGCAGAGGCTGAGTTTATCTGTGACCTGTCCAGATTCTAGATGCACACACAATACCCCAGTGCTGAGACCTCTTCATTGGCTGCCTATGGAGCACAGGACTTCCTTTAAAGCCATGAGGCTGGCAAGCTCAAATCGTGCAGGCTGAACCCCAAGCCTGTGCTCCGCACACCAGTATCTACTTCAAGCTCCCATAGAAGATATCTATGGAGATAGAGCTTTTTCAGGGCCAGCATCCGTATTTAAAGGAATAGTCTTCCTTTACAACTTCAAGCAGAGTCCAGAATGACAAAATACGGGAACCTGCAAAAAATGTTTCTCTTTAGCAATTAATGGCTTAATTCCCACTCTAAGTGTCCCACTGTTTCCTCCTGTTTCCTCCTGTTGTACTCCTCAGAGTCTCAGGAATGTTACCCACCCATGCAGGTTTTAGTTAGGTAACTAAAGCCTACCTTATGTTTGTCGGGTTACTGAAAAGAAACATTTCACATTTCTCACTCAAATAAATGCAATTAACAGGACATGTTACATGTCTCTGTGGGCTACTAGTGCTCACAGACCATGTCCGTAGTCCAAAGCAGTCATGCTACATGCAGAAATCAGTCATCACGTAACATGGATGCTATTTGGGGCTGTATCTAGCTTGACCCTTGGTACCACAGGCACTGTCCTTGCTACCACTGTTCTAAAAACCCTAGCTTGGAGGAAAAAAGACTTTTCTTACTATGAAGGTTTTTCTCCCCGTAGTCACTGAGACGAGAGAGTTCACATATACCAGAAGAGTCCTGTGTGGACCCAGAGAGCCAGTTTCATGCTAGACTTTAAGGATAATTACTATGCAAATGAATTACATTTAAGAGTAAATGTATGTTATGAGGACGTGCTAAAACTTTGATATGGAACCTGCTCTGAACAGTCTCCACCAGAACAATGTCTATGAGAACTAGAGCTTTTGGAAAGAGAACATACAATATCAGAAGTATGTCTCCTGGAGATAAAGCAGTGGTGAATTTCCTAGAAATGCTTGTCCATTAAAATATTTCAGTATTTTTCTAAACACACGTCCTCTGGCCTCTTAGTATCCACAATGATCTATCTATATTTGTTTCTACTCAACTGGGGGCTCTGATGTGTTCCAACCGGGTTTTCCTCAATTTTTATTAGCTTGCCAGCTATATTTCTGAAGTCATAACATTCGTTAACTTCGGTCAAGCAGAAGACTATTTCTCTAGCATTCATTTGGCACTGAAATCAAATACAAGGTGTGTGCAAAATTTCTTGGGGAGGAAAATCAGCTTGGTTGAGTGTTGTGTGGCCTTGTTCTTTTCTTCAAGTCTTATTTCGTAACTTCTGCTGTCCACGTCGATCCACAATTGGTATTAATTGATTGATACAGGAATTCTAGAAGTAAATCAGGAAACAATTTGATGGGCTCCTCCATCCAACTCTTCAGCTTCATGAATGAGTTCTAATTAGAATTAAAAGCTAGTTATTGCAATATAGTTTTTTTCTATGTTGGCACATAAACCACATTCCTAACATGAAGATTCTCCATCAACTACCCGCTCACTGATCCATTCTTCGTGGAATTGTCTTGTGCGTTTTTAACTACAACTCAACCCTCATCTAGATTTCCACAACCGTAACCTTAAAAAAAAAATCTACTTTTGATATTATTTGTGTACACTTTTCTCTTCCAAGTGCTAAATAAATTAATAAAAATACTAATCTCACAGTCCAACCTGCACCACCAATAACCTGTCTCATCTCATCCATGAGATAAGGGGGTGGGTTGGATGCTTGCCATAGTGTAAGGCAAGAGTTTAGTGATTTCTTCATATATTAAAAAGTTGTTTGAACCTACCTTAACCAACATGAAACATTCACACAGGAGTCAGGGGAAGAATTTGTTCTCACTCATGAAGTAAAGATTTTTGGAACAAAGGTAGCAGCAAAGGGCACATACCAGGAGCAGATGTGGCTGGCATTGTGAACACTTAGTAGAGTCTAATCTAAATGCTGCCAATCAGGAGTACACTCGTAGGTCCTACAGTTGCTCTGGAGCAGTACCACACTGAAGCATTTCAATGAGGGATCGCATGCCACACCGTGTGGTGGGCCTGTCATTGGAAGGGGTGGTTGGCTTTGCTTTACGCCTATTGGGAAGTGTTTCCTTTTCGCGCATGATGACCACCGAGCAGTGCCGGATTAAACCCTGTGGAGGCCCCTCGGCAGTCGAAATTTCAGAGCCCCCCTTGCACATTATCTCCTAATACGATTTTAATTTTAACAACCAACAATTTTAATAAACCAATTTTTTTCCACAAAACGAAACATTACAAAAAAAAATAATTCCATTCCAACGAAACTTTAAATATTCACTTTCCTCAATTTGTTTGTGGTGAAATCTTTCAGGATATCTTGGAAGTTTACCTTTTGCAACACAATATTAATTGTCGCAGGGCCCCTAAAAGGAGTGGAGCCCAAAGGCCGGTGCCTACTTTGCCTGTTTGGTAATCAGGAACTGCCACCTTGGCGTGATTAGTGCATCCTGGCAATGTGTTGGATGAGGCAGTGTGAGAGGCAGACGTGAATATTTATAGTCACTAATGAAATTCCTAAAATGATTCTTCTGCAAGGCAATAGGTGCGAAATCTGACATAAATCTGAACGCACCTCTCTGTCTGCCAGCTTCAAAGGCACAATTATTGTTTGCACCATGTTACCACAGATGTTTCGATTGATTTCGCGCTTTGATACACATATGGGGAAAGAGTGAGCAAATCATTTTGCACCCGTTTTAGCATGAGAGCCGAACAACATATGAATCCAATAGTGTTGCATTCACTGTGGGCGGTTTTAAGAAGCATCTTCGGGTAGCTAGAGGCCTTGTTTACAATCACGCCCTTAGCTTAGACCTTTCAGCACTGGTGCTCGGTCTGCACTTCCCAGTACTTGTCCCAACATACTGTAATGTTCTGGCATTCATTCGGAATACCCTTGCAGCCCATCCATCTCTCCCACGGCTGCAGATGCAGGCAGTGAAATGAATGCCTGCAACACTACAGCACCGATGCCCTGCAGAGCCCGAGTCAGACTACAGACATTTGCAGACAATGAACCACGAGGGAGGCTGACACGCTCTGGGCAAACTATACTTCAAGAACTAACATTCTTTGCACGGTTCACGTGGAGTTCAGCAGAGCTGAGCAGCATCTACCACCAGCATACGGGAGCTGCTGGCGTCTGCTGGGGGAGGGAGGATTGCCTGTTTGAGCTGCAGTCCTGTGTTTTATACGTTGCTTCTGTGTGTGGCCAGAGGGTCTGATCCTGGGCAAATCACTACATAAGCCCTTGCCAAACATTCTTCTGTTGCCCGGATTTTTAACTATCGAAAACAAGCACCGGCAAATCCAAAGGTATTAGCTTTTACAAGCCTGCTATTTTATTGATTTTCCAAACATATGAAATAGGAATGAACAGTTCTGTTAAGGTGGTATGCATATGTTTGCAAAAAGTGTGTAAAACTGTGCATACCCAGGGGAGTGTTCAAGAAGGAGGAGCAATGTACATGTAGTGTACACATGTTGATCAATAATGCAGTACCACTTTGAGAATTCACAAAGCTTTGCAGGTGCCCTTACTACACCTATAGGAGCATGTGAACTACACCTAAGTGGAGATGAAGTAAGTCGTTGAAGACAATCAAGAGCACCAATCCATTCGTCATTCTGAACATATGTAGAGCATGTGATTTGTTAAGGAAAAATGACAATTCATAGAGATTTTAACTTACTTATTTTCCTCCTCACTTGCATAATGTATTCACTCATAGATTACAGAATTGTGGGGATGATTAAAAAAAGGCATTGCCCACTGACGTGCATGAATATCCTTACTAAAGCCTGCAGTGTACTCAAAAGGCACAGATTGCATGACTGACCCTTACAGTACGTGTTTGAATTTGACTAAAGTTACAAAATATGCATACACATAAACATACTTTAAATGTGTTTATAGTAATCTTGTTCTCTTTTCCTCTAGGTCTCTGTGACTTGCTACTTCTTTTCACTTTTTTTTATTTCTCTTGTATATCGCAACAGTAAAATTAAATATTGTCTGTTGAAGCGCTCCATTACATTGGATTGTGGCTGTTCTTGCCCTATTCATCCAATTCTGCAGCCAGTGCACATACTTTTAGTCACCCTCATTGTTTGTTTATTTAATGTTTGTATTATGTTGTGAGAGTTTATTTATATTTGTGTTGGCAAATTGTTTTACTACTTTTTTTGTGTGTGCTTGGATTTTCACGTTTAAATTATGTATTGTGTACTTTATTTATTTTTTTTTAAATCTGGATCCTGGCACAGACATCAATGCAGGCACACCACTTTCAGAGAGGTCAAGAGGTCACCACATGGCTACGAGGCCATAAACTGGCCTTTTATGGCCAAGCAATGGGAAAGGAGGGAGGGAGCAGAACATGGTGGGTCACGCGGGTGAAGGGGGGGGGGGGGTGGGGGAGGTTCAAAAGCATTGGTTCATTGTAAACAGCAACTATTGAAAGGGTGGGGGTAGTAAAGACGGCTGCAGATGCACTGGTTGCTACGTGTCTCTGTGTAATGTGAGTGGTGCTTATGCAAAGCACTTCAGTCCCTTCGGGTCGAGTTTTTTCTGTTGCAGATTTATATAGCGTGAATTCGACCCAAAGGTATCTGAGGGCTTTTACCTGAGCACCAGTTACGTTACACAAGGACACATTCATTATTTGGTAGACACGGGGGAGATTAAGTGATTTGCCCAGAATCACAGGAAGCTGAGCCGACGCGGAGGCTCGAACCTGGTTCCCCAGCTCCAAAGAAGGCAGCTCTGGCCCTAAGGCCACAACCTCTTCCCAGTTAGTGCTACGTGAATGCCGCAAACGTATAGTTGAGGAAAGATGCCTGATATTAAGGCTCTGAAGTGGCCTAGGCACTGTTTAGAGCTTTATAAAACTGCGAGCGCACTATGATAAAAACTGGACAGTGTGCCCTCCAGATTGGAAGTCCACAACTCCTTTGTCGTGACATCCTGATTTCCTTATCTGATTACAACAAATTTTCGCCTCTCCCTGTGCACATACAAGCATGTGTGTGCACTGCACCTCGTGTCTTGGACGTACTTTCCTCAACAAGATGTACTGTACGACTCGCTCCGCTGCTCCTTGAGTCTGTTTTTATACTGCTTCAAGACCCTAAAATAAATCAATGTTTGCCACTTGCAGAAAGAATGTGTGGGAGAACGGAGAGTGAAATGCACTAAGGGACGGCTGGAATGTGTGTGTAATGCCAGGACAGGGTCTTACTTCAGAACAGTTCCCGAGTGTAGGGCAGGAGTTATCTTCGCATCCTTAAAGTAATGGTGCCACCAAACTTGTTTTAGACAACAAACAGCAAAATATTTGAATTTCCAATGAATATTTTACAAACGTTGCTGTTTATTTCAAACAGGATGGTTTCCTGATTTCTTTCTTTAAATGTTATTCTGGGAACATGATACAATTCTGCCTCAGGGTTACCACGTTACACGTTTGTGGTCCAACTCGTCTTTCATTTCCCCAAGGGCCGCACTTTGAGTACTAAGACTGAGTTTTTGTTTATGTGCTATGAATCGGGAAAACTGCGGTAGCTAGCACTATTTGAGAGCAGGTAAAAAAAAAATGTGCGGACTATGCATTCAACTAAGACAACAATGAACTATTGTCAGCACTGCAACAGAAAAACGTTTTTCAAAAGTAAAGCAATTCGACGCATGCAGGGCTGTAGTACCACATTTAAGCACAAGCGCGGTCCCCAAAGTGAAAGAGGACCGCGCTTCAAATAACAAACAAGGAAGAGTGGGAAGGGGTGCAAACATGGAGCGCAGGCTGCAAATGAAAACAAGCAGCTCAAGAGGAGTAGTGGGGGCGGGCACAGGGATGCAGCTGCCGCCCTGCCCGCCGCTGCTCGCTCCAGAGAGCAAAACGCTGTGGGAGTCACCATTACAAAAAGAGGTGGGACATGCACCCGCCTTTTGCGTGCTTTCATTCTTGAAAGACACATCAAAAAGGCCAATCCTATAAGTGGGGGAAGTCAGACCCACATGGAGTAGTTTGGAGTAGTTACAAGAAGCCTCGCAGAGCAGCACATGCGCGCTGCGCTAGGCTCGACCTAAAAATGAATGACCCATCACAAAACTAAATTTGAAAAAAACGAAATGAAAGCATATGTGAAAGCAGAGATTGGCTCACCAACCCTGGTCATGAAGTCTATTTACACGTTAAAGTTAATCACCAGTTGGGGATGGCACATGACTTATCCCGCTGCCTTGATTTAGACACTGAATCCGTCCAATATTAGCCCTGGCACTTTCAAACAAGCATTTGCAATGCAATAGGTCTCGCATTTATAAGAGTTTGAGCTATTGGCATTGCAAAATTACAATGCCTTTTATTTATGTTTTGGTTTTAAAACAAATAAAAGGCATTGTCATTTACAATGTCAGTAGCATAAACTCGCCTAAAAGCAGTGTGTGGAGTGCAGCAGTGTGTGGAGTACAGCAGTGTGCGGCGTGCAGCAGTGTGTGGCGTGCAGCAGTGTTTCGTGTAGCAGTGTGAGGCATGCAGCACTGTGTGGCGTGCAGCGGCGTGCAGCAGTGTGCGGTGTGCAGCAGTGTCGTGCAGCATGCAGCAGTGTCGTGCAGCATGCAGCAGTGTCGTGCAGCGTGCAGCAGTGTCGTGCAGCGTGCAGCAGTGTCATGCAGCAGTGTGCAGCAGTGTCGTGCAGCAGTGTGCAGCAGTGTCGTGCAGCAGTGTGCAGCAGTGTCGTGCAGCAGTGTGTGGCGTGCAGCAGTGTTTCGTGCAGTAGTGTGCGGCGTGCAGCAGTGTGCGGCGTGCAGGAGTGTGAGGCGTGCAGGAGTGTGAGGCGTGCAGGAGTGTGAGGCGTGCAGGAGTGTGCGGCGTGCAGCAGTGTGAGGCGTGCAGCAGTGTGAGGCGTGCAGCAGTGTGAGGCGTGCAGCAGTGTGAGGCGTGCAGCAGTGTCGTGCAACATGCAGCAGTGAGTAATGCAGCAGTGTGCAGCAGTGTGTGCCATGCAGCAGTGTGTGGCGTGCAGCAGTGTTTTTCGTGTAGCATTGTGCGGCGTGCAGCAGTGTGCGGCGTGCAGCAGTGTGTGGCGTGCAGCAGTGTGAGGTGTGCAGCAGTGTTTTGTGTAGCAGTGTGAGGCATGCAGCAGTGTGCGGCGTGCAGCAGTGTGTGGCGTGCAGCAGTGTGAGGTGTGCAGCAGTGTTTTGTGTAGCAGTGTGAGGCATGCAGCAGTGTGAGGCGTGCAGCAGTGTGAGGCGTGCAACAGTATGGCGTGCAGCAGTGTGAGGCATGCAGCAGTGTGAGGCGTGCAGCAGTGTAAGGCATGCAGCAGTGTGAGGCGTGCAGCAGTGTGATGTATGCAGCAGTGTGAGGCGTGCAGCAGTGAGGCGTGCAGCAGTGTGAGGCATGCAGCACTGTGTGGTGTGCAGCGGCGTGCAGCAGTGTGCAGCAGTGTGCGGCGTGCAGCAGTGTGTGCCGTGCAACAGTGTGTGCCGTGCAACAGTGTGTGCAGTGCAACAGTGTGTGCCGTGCAGCAGTGTTTCGTGTAGCATTGTGCGGCGTGCAGCAGTGTGAGGCGTGCAGCAGTGTGAGGCGTGCAGCAGTGTGAGGCGTGCAGCAGTGTGAGGCGTGCAGCAGTGTGAGGCATGCAGCAGTGTGAGGCATGCAGCTGTGTAATGCAGCAGTGTGCGAAGCAGTGTGTGGCGTGCGGTAGTGTGCGGCGTGCAGCAGTAGCAGTGTGTGGCGTGCAGCAATGTTTTGTGTAGCAGTGTGAGGCATGCAGCACTGTGTGGCGTGCAGCGGTGTGCAGCAGTGTGCGGCGTGCAGCAGTGTCGTGCAGCATGCAGCAGTGTCGGGCAGCATGCAGCAGTGTCGGGCAGCATGCAGCAGTGTCGGGCAGCATGCAGCAGTGTCGGGCAGCATGCAGCAGTGTCGTGCAGCATGCAGCAGTGTCGTGCAGCATGCAGCAGTGTCGTGCAGCAGTGTGCAGCAGTGTCGTGCAGCAGTGTGCAGCAGTGTGCGGTGCAGCAGTGTTTCGTGCAGCAGTGTGTGGCGTGCAGCATTGTTTCGTGCAGTAGTGTGCGGCGTGCAGCAGTGTGCGGCGTGCAGCAGTGTGAGGCGTGCAGGAGTGTGAGGCGTGCAGCAGTGTGAGGCGTGCAGCAGTGTGAGGCGTGCAGCAGTGTGAGGCGTGCAGCAGTGTGAGGCGTGCAGCAGTGTCGTGCAACATGCAGCAGTGAGTAATGCAGCAGTGTGCAGCAGTGTGTGCCATGCAGCAGTGTGTGGCGTGCAGCAGTGTTTTTCGTGCAGCAGTGTGCGGCGTGCAGCAGTGTGAGGCGTGCAGCAGTGTGAGGCATGCAGCAGTGTGAGGCGTGCAGCAGTGTTTTGTGTAGCAGTGTGAGGCATGCAGCAGTGTGAGGCGTGCAACAGTATGGCGTGCAGTAGTGTGAGGCGTGCAGCAGTGTGAGGCGTGCAGCAGTGTGAGGCGTGCAGCAGTGTGAGGCGTGCAGCAGTGTGAGGCATGCAGCACTGTGTGGCGTGCAGAGGCGTGCAGCAGTGTGCGGCGTGCAGCAGTGTGCGGCGTGCAGCAATGTGCTGCGTGCAGCAGTGTGCAGCAGTGTGCGGCGTGCAACAGTGTGTGCCGTGCAACAGTGTGTGCCGTGCAGCAGTGTTTCGTGTAGCATTGTGCGGCGTGCAGCAGTGGGAGGCGTGCAGCAGTGTGCGGCATGAAGCAGTGTGAAGCGTGCAGCAGTGTGAGGCGTGCAGCAGTGTGAGGCGTGCAGCAGTGTGAGGCGTGCAGCAGTGTGAGGCGTGCAGCAGTGTGCGGCGTGCAGCTGTGTAATGCAGCAGTGTGCGAAGCAGTGTGTGGCGTGCGGTAGTGTGCGGCGTGCAGCAGTAGTAGTGTGTGGCGTGCAGCAATGTTTCGTGTAGCAGTGTGCAGCATACAGCAGTGTGCGGCGTGCAGTAGTGTGTGGCTTGCAGAAGTGTGCGGCGTGCAGCAGTGTGTGGCGTGCAGCAGTGTGTGGCGTGCAGCAGTGTGTGGCGTGCAGCAGTGTGTGGCGTGCAGCAGTGTGAGGTGTGCAGCAGTGTGAGGCGTGCAGCAGTGTGAGGCGTGCAGCAGTGTGTGGCGTGCAGCATGCAGCAGTGAGTAATGCAGCAGTGTGTGGCGTGCAGCAGTGTGTGCTGTGCAGCACTGTGTGCCGTGCAGCAGTGTTTCGTGTAGCATTGTGCGGCGTGCAGCAGTGTGTGGCGTGCAGCAGTGTTTTGTGTAGCAGTGTTTTGTGTAGCAGTGTGCGGCGTGCAGCAGTGTGCGGCGTGCAGCAGTGTGAGGCGTGCAGCAGTGTGTGGCATGCAGCAGTGTGAGGCATGCAGCAGTGTGAGGCATGCAGCAGTGTGAGGCATGCAGCAGTGTGAGGCATGCAGCAGTGTGAGGCATGCAGCAGTACATGAAATACAAGCATATCACTGCTAATGGGTTAAACATTGAATATAATACCATTTACCAGCACAACATGGGTCTAGAGACACACGGAAAGGCAGAATAGAGTCCGCTATTTCAGATCACATTCTCAGCCTACAGCTTGGTGCCATTAGCTGGTGCGCTTACACCACCACTGTTAAGCGCCCGGCTTTTAACTAGTGCACCACGTGCTGCCCCACGAGGCCGCCAGTAACTGCAACACTGGGGCTCGTGCCCCAGCCCTTTCACTTTATAAATCACTGTTAGCAGATCTGTTAATCTCACTGGTGCAACTCCAGTGAGGCAGGACTACGGCTCCCACAATGCATCACATTATTAAACGAAAGCTCAGGACTGGAAAAGACTCGAGACCTGACTGTTCAACTGAAACCCCCACCGCAGCAGCCTCAGCGCCTGGTTACCCTTGGGGGCGATTAGACGCACTTTACAAAACTTGTTGATGTTAAATTGATAATGAATACGTGGTTGCTGGCGAATGAGTGCATCAGATAATCTGTGCTAGAAGTAAAATGTGGACTTTATGCCACACCCGAGCGAATAAACGGAAATACTTCTTTGCTCGGATACCAACCCCACCTTGTTCTCTCTCTTACACGCACATCACGCACATGGTCACTGCTTATCATGAACTAGCATTACGGGCGCTCTATTACATAAATAAAAAGCCATGGTGAATGCTGCTGGATGCTGTTTGGCAGGTGGGAGGGGTAAATAAAAGGCCACAGTGATTAAACAAAGAAAGTGAAACCAGCCATGGCATCTTGCTGGATGATGTTTGGGAGACAGAGAACAAGAGCGCACTGAAGCTGACGAGGAGGGAGTGGGAGGGGGGAGTGGGGGCGGGCGCAGTGGTGCGGGCCGCAGTTGTAAAAGGCAGGGAGAGGGTGAGATTGAGGAAGGGAAAGATAGGGATCAAAGGAAAAAACAAGGGGGTGGCAAATGGTGTGCACTTTGATGTCCTCAGTGGCCGTGCGGCTCACTGAGGACATCAAAGCAAGTGATCAGGCAGTGCTTTTCAGGCTGCCAAATGGTGCGCGCGCCCGGGGCACATGCACTGTATTTGGAGGCCTGAAAAGCCACTGTTTGCACTTCCAAAACTCGCTTACTAGAAGTCTCGCCAGAGCAGCGCTAAAGCGCTGTCTCAGGCGAGACCTAAAAAGGATTTGTCTTAGCACACAGACTTTGGCGTTCCAAATTATGGACAGACTTCCGGTGCCCTGGATTGACAGCCAGTGTAATCATGGAGGACAAAACAAGGAGCCATATTAAACTTTCAATTTCTTTATTTTGTATTGCATTGTACTGCAACATTTATATAGTGCTTACTACTCCTATGTGACGTGCTGAAGCCCTTGCCTACATGGCTAGTATGCTACACTGTGTAGGGTGTGTGGGAGGAAGGATGCTGTGCTTGTTTTGATCCTATATGGGAAGTGTTTCCATGTCGTGTGTGAGGATCACTGAAATGCAGTGATCATGCTACAGGACGCAGTGCTTAGCAGTGTGATGGATGAAGAAGTGTGATGAATAGGTGAGGAGTTTATGATTTTCACTAAAATTGCAGCTTTGAGCAGCTCTGCGGGTCCTTTAAGGAATTTCTTATTTTTAAAGTCCACTGAGCTGGTTACTGCACAGGGTTGCTTGGTAAATGATAATACGGAAAGGACTTTAAGGGCAGTATACTCATAAAAATAGTGTTGGAACATGAAAGAACGCCATACTATACATTTAATTGAACTTTTGTTTATCTGATTTAATGTTACTCAATGACCTGCATTCAAAATAAGTTCTATTTAAAAAGCAACTTTTGCAGGCCTTTTTTAGGAGCTAGCACACTTTGGCCCCAGTTGAAGCTATTTAACATTCTATTCAGCTAATCCGAAGGAAGGACTGCTGTTGTTCAGTACCACATTTCAAAGAAGCATTGCTCATTACAGAAGAAGATGAAATATGTGGAGAAGACCCTTGGGACTAAAGAAACCAAATAACTCGCCTTTGAGAAGAGCTGCTGGCATAAGGAGCAAAAACACATCTTCTGGACCGGACTAACATTTCTTTTTTTAACGCTCGGGCTCCCGCTCCTGAACATCACATTGTCTATTTTGTTCTTCCATTGCCTTTCCAGGCTATCTTTTAAAGAACTATATAAAGTGCCTTGAGGCAGTCTAGCCCTGTATGTGGTGCTACAAAAATATTTTAAGATATGACATGACATACTTGTACTTTAACTTCTCCTTGGAGGGGGTAGACGTTCACCCTCAAAGGGACAAGAGATTTGTCAGGACCTCTCTTGACCAGGCATCTGTGTAATGATGCTGAGCTGTAAAATGCCTACCTCTTGCAAGAGACAAGCTAGGAAGCCCTTTTCTGGATCACACTTTGTGTGTCTCTTTCAGAAACTGATCACAAAACTATTTACCGTCAGTGTGCCCTCAGACAAAGCATGTTCACTCCACAAAGTCTTGGTATGTCATCCTTAAAAAGTAAGATGTGCATTCATAGATTGAGACCATGTGTTAAAACACAGACTGAGAAGGGAACCTAAGGCCCGTGTCTAGATTGGACGCTGGATACTACTACAAATGGAACATATTTAAGACCAAGTGGAAATGCAGTGGTTGAAGGAGGTAGCTCAATTGACACACCCGGGCTTAAGTTAGAAACTGATGTCTCGGCAACTGGCCACTAATTTTCACTTAACGGTATACCTTGTCATAATGGAAAAAATCAGTTCCATAGATTTTAGACATGATACAAGACCTTCCAATCTGCAGTGTCATTATCCCTGACCATGTGTGGGTCACTCAACCATAATAATGAGCCATGGGGCTCTCAATAGCCTTGTTTCCATTATCAGCGGGTTGCAATCCCACTCGGAGCAGCATGCAGCCTTCCCTTTCATTGTTGAGAACCAAGTACTAGAGTAAGACATCATCTGGAACATTCGGATTAGACTTAAAAAAATAGAAGACTCTGAAATATCTGCAACGCGGGGGAACTTGAAGGAGGACAATTGTGGGGATGCCTGTCTTTTCTCTAAAATGTGTGCCATCCATGCTCCAGTCGGGTAGACTGTAGAGGAAATGCTTCCGAGGCTGGCCAGTGCCACTTAAAGTCAGCTGCCAAGGCTTTCTGCGTCTTACAGAAATCTGCAGTGAATTGTTTATCAGGAAGAGTCAACAGAAGACAATGAAAGCACGTGACAGGAAGGAAGTGTGCCATTCTAGTGCCAGGCAGCCTGCGTTGACATGACCTTCCCTGCCAACTTGCACCTTTGCCAAGAGAAAGCCCAGCTGTAGTGCTGAGGGATGGAGAAGGGGGCTGCCAGTCGAGCTACTGCTTATCTCCAAGCCTCGACGAGATCGGAAAACAGAGGGAGGAAAGGATGCATTTTCTCACTTCATTGGCGTTGAGTGAGGAACTACAGACAGATAAGGAGGAGGCAAGAAAGGCATCTGTCTATGTCTTTTTTTAATTAAAGAAACCAAAGGATTGGATAGGTGGCACTGTTCTTTTTTCCACCATTGTTTATATGCATACAGTAAACTCTGTGAACTCTAGTGTGAGGGCCTGGCTTCTTTCATTTATTAACTATGTTTACTAGCTTGCAGATTTATTTTCTCACCCTTTTTCTTCTGCTACTGGCAAGTGATGCCTGTTCCTTTGGTTGACATCACTTCCACCTGTCTGGCAATATCGGAGTCATTTCCTATTGGGGAAATTACACCATCAGTCAGTGGCAACACAGAAAGGCACTGCAAGACCATGGGGAAGTAAAAGAAAATAAGTGTTTTGAATATTCCAGGTGCAGGAAAGAAAACATGCTGACAACCTCGAGGAAATGGTCTAGCTAGCAATGGTATGTGAAGAAAGATAATGTTTCTCATGTTATCAATCTAGAAATACATGCTGGATGTTCTTTTAAAAAAAACATCAGTACCATACGCCAAAATGTCAATAGTAAAATTAAAACACATACATAAAGTTCACGGGGGTGTGTAAAACTGTGCATACCCAGGGGAGTGTTCAAGAAGGAGGAGCAATGTACATGTAGTGTACACATGTTGATCAATAATGCAGTACCACTTTGAGAATTCACAAAGCTTTGCAGGTGCCCTTACTACACCTATAGGAGCATGTGAACTACACCTAAGCGGAGATGAAGTAAGTCGTTGAAGACAATCAAGAGCACCAATCCATTCGTCATTCTGAACATATGTAGAGCATGTGATTTGTTAAGGAAAAATGACAATTCATAGAGATTTTAACTTACTTATTTTCCTCCTCACTTGCATAATGTATTTACTCATAGATTACAGCATTTTGGGAATGATTAAAAAAGGCATTGCCCACTAACGTGCATGAATATCCTTACTAAAGCCTGCAGTGTACTCAAAAGGCACATATTGCATGACTGACCCTTACAGTACGTGTTTGAATTTGACTAAAGTTACAAAATATGCATACACATAAACATACTTTAGATGTGTTTATAGTAATCTTTTTCTCTTTTCCTCTAGGTCTCTGTGAATTGCTCCTTCTTTTCACTTTTTTTTATTCCTCTTGTATACCACACACATAGGTGATCTTTAAGCACACTTGATCTGGGCACACATCGATTTCTTGACAAATATCCAGGGAAAGCTCCTCCGTAGTGGTGGTGACGGGGTATGTAAAGTTAAATTAAAAAATTGATAAAATCACTTACCTTGCGCTCGCAGCATTGCCGACTCGCCAACTCGGCGATGCAGCGAGCGCATGGTAAGTGGTTTTATTTATTTATTTAATTAATAAATTTTACTTACCCCATCATCTGTCGACTTCTTAACCCCTCGCCTCACCACTCTTACCTGTGCCGTCCGACACAGGTCATTCACAAGCAATGCATCAACTTTATGCATCCCCTTTATGCTGACCCAACATCTAGGATGCACTATCAGACAATGGCTGATGGGCTGGTTTTTTGCCAGCTTGTGGGCCTATTTTATGTCCTTGTGGGCTGGTTTTTACTGTTGATTTACCCGATAGTTTGACAAACATTGCCTGCAGCAAACACTCCTTTACCTTGCCAAATATCCATACAGCATGTCTCTACAAGATCAAAACTGTCCTGATTTGCAAATGTGGGCCACTTTTTTTTTTATCAATTTGGTTCGCTAATGGGGGCCACTTTCGTGTTGGTGCCTAGGCTTATATTTCCCCAGTCTGACCCGGTGTACACGGTTGAAGTACAGGGAACTCATGGAGCACTTAGGTCCTCAGCTGAAGAGGGCACCACATTTTAAAGTTTAGGTTTGTGATCTAACTTCTGTCTTTGCAAACAAGAAAATCTACTAGAGGAAGAAGGTGGCCCTACAAGCTGCAGGTTTTACTCCATTGATATCTGAATGTTTGTTCCACGAAGAGTCTGGTAAAACACAAAAATCCCTCCAAAGTCACATTGCATCGGATTGTCTGGGATAAAACACAGCCTAACTAACACAATGGCGGGCAATAAGTGTAAATGGATGCATGATGGGGCCAAATTTATTTTCAAAATCCATGTTCTTGTAGCTGCTTGCTCTCTGATGAGGTGGCCACAAGGTGGCATCATTGACTGGAAGTCAGTGGGGCTGGAAGTCTGTGGGTGTGAACTCCCACCCAATCAGAACTGGGAAGAGGTCTCATCCTCACAACAGACAGACCACTGAGCTGCTGTCAGAATCCAAAGTTTCTTCCATTACCGCTCACTTGAGCTGGCTGTAAATGGAAGAGTTTTGTCACCACTATGCCAAGAAGATGAAACATCTGATGGAGCTGGCTTGTTCCAATCTACAGCATGTGGCATAGTATCAAATCAACATTGGCTTCGTACCATGACCTGTGCTCAGTTTGACACCATATAGCACATCAGAAATTAAAAATATAATCAAACCAGGCCAAATCACCCTCGGGTGAAACAGTTACTCAAAGCAGCCATTGTAAGAAAATTATTTACAACATGCCAACTTCCATTAAATTAAATAGACAGCCAAAAAAACATAATCAGCATAAACAAAAGGCATCATGCTGGCTTCAGTTAAATGCCTTTGGGTGATTCAGAGATGAAGTGTGTTTTGTTATCAAATTCTGCACCATGAAGGCAAGATATGACACCCAGCAGAGCACACATGGATGCAGAGAGGCTGGCAGAGCCATGGTTTCTTACATTGGCCAGGAACGTAAAATGAGAGTCCAACTCAGGTAAGTTGTGCTCAGAAAAATGTGTCCAGACATCATCGCATTTGCATAGTTCTTACTGCCACAGTCTTGAAGCTTCGAAGCAGCGAATCAAGTGATATACTGACTTTGACTCAATTTTTGTTTCAAATTGTAAGGATAACTACATTTTCCCTGATTTGAACCTGCAACTTGCAGGTTACGTGGATATTTCATCTGCAGAAAATGAGCATATTGAAACTGGTTCTTGTGCAGTTAGTGTTCAACCCAAATAAACAAATACTTCCCAAGAAGGCTCAGTTTGTCTTCAACCAGCTGCACAGAAAAATATAAAGACACTCGAGTTACTGCGTTTCAATTTATAACAAATATGTGTTGCGGTAAATTTACCTTTCATTTCCTTGTATTTATTGTTTTTGTAAATATTTCTCTCCAGAAATGTCGAGGACTTCTGTTTCCAAGATTCTCCATCCATCACCTATTGCAACCTTGTGTACAGATGGGACTACTGTCAACCGGCTGGAGCGCAACACTAACTGACTCAAGGGGAGGCTGCAGGCACTGTGCATTAGCAAAATGATACAGTAAGTCACTTTACCCTGGCCCGCTGAAGGGAGCCAGGGGCGCCGGGGAGAGAGATCATCATGAGCTGGAGGAACAGAAATGTGCATGTCAAGATGTCGGCCCTGCTCCAAGCACAACAGTGGCTTTGCTTCAAGACAAATGTTCCAGATGTAAACAGATGACAAGTTCAAGTTGGGTGAATCTGTTTGAATGGTGAAAAACATGCGGCTGAATTCTTGAAAATCAAAACGAGGACAGCAAATGAGGAAAGATGAGAAGGACAGAGAAACCAACTTCTATTGATCTCTTCCATTCTCATGTGATCGCTTCAGTTCTTATTTGTGTGGTATAACCACCAGCCATCAGCATTATTCAAGGAAACCAAAATCTGTATTTTATCAACACACTATAGAAATCTGCTGCGATCTCGTTGTCTGCTTTCCCCTGTACTAATTAGGCACACATACATGGAGACACCTCCAAAGACCTGTATTGTGCATGTTAGTGGTTGGCCTTTTTGTCTGGTAGTCTAACCTTTCAATCCCATATGGTTAACCCAGAAGGAGTCATGTTCTCTAATACAGTATACCTATACGAGCTATCTCTTTTTGCTATCCAGATAAACATAGACCCTAATCACCAACCACTAATGGAATGGCAAGGGTATGTACTTGGTTCTTGGACGTTACCGTAGACAGTGACCAGCAACCTCTAAGCACCGATGACAGTCCACCATTCGATACTCTACAAAGCATTTGTGGACCCCCAATCTCTATGTAATCGTTTTCTGTTTTTTTGCTACTCCGCTGTTGACTGAAAGGGATGATTTAGGATCTATCTGGATGTATACAGATCTTATGCAGCCCACCTCCTCTTCAGCTTTTTTGTGAGAAGCAGCCCCTTTGTGTCCTAGTTTATTAACATTTTATTATGGTGGTTCCAATCTTGCCCTGCTTCTAGAAGTGCCCCTTAAACTCCTGCTTCTCTCCTTTTTATTTTATTTCCCTACCTGCCACACACGTGGTGTTCTTTCTAGTGGATTAGTTAAGAAAGATCTATCTCAAGAAGGCTGCAACAAATAGACCACTCACCTCTGTATTTTATTTCTGTCCCCTCATTAATCACCTTCGTTAATATATTTATATTGGGTGTCTCATTTTTGCAAGGAAAGGTGAACTGCCCACCTCAATCCACACTCCAAGAACACAGATCTGACTGCTCTTTTCCCTATAATGATCAACAGATAAAATCTGCCTTAATTGCGGGTAGTATAGATGAGAGCAAGTACATGGGTGACTGTAATTGACAAACTCAGTAATGCAATGGAGAATGAAATAGTGACCGCATATAGAACAAATACTGTGACACAGCTGAGCTTCGATCATGACTAAATAACCAATTCTGATCTGTGTACCTTGAGGTTTGACTTTGAGTACAGAATTTTTACTGGATTGCTTAACACCAGAGAAATCACTGTAGAAAGATCAGAGCCTCCCTAACATGATTTACTACTAAATGTTATTCAGACTGAAAAATCAACCGGTGGAAGTAACCAGCCAGCCTGATTCAATGAAGCACATATCAATAAGTTCATGAGGTATACATTAACTTAGTGGTCACTGCAGGGCTAAGATAATTAAAAGTACAAATCTTTTTGCTCTAATTATTGCTTCAGTCAACAACAGCATACTCCACTAACACCATACCAAACTATCTGACACCATTAGGGATAATCCTTTTAAATGAAGTCAACCCTAGGTTCAGACAGTCCAATAAAGTCACCTCTGTCCCACAATCTTAAGGAAGGCAGACACATTTTCATTGGGGACTCATTTAGAAACGGGATACCTCTTAAATGTCTACCACTCAGGATTCAGGTCAGATAGAACTACTGGGACTTCACATTCAGGTGTCAGAAAACAATTCTATTCGGAAACTTACAGGGGCTAGGCGTACATTTGACTACTGGGAAACGTTTGATTTGTGGACCCAGCCATTCTCGTCAAACAGCTTTAGAAAGCAGAGGGAACCTAAGAAGAAACTGAAATGGTTTGGTGTTTTTCTTTCAAAATAGAAAAAATGGAAAAGTCGGTGAAACCATAGGAATTTGTGCAATGTGTTATTGAATGGAGGCTTCTCTTTGGTTTTTATCACTTAATGTATATCTTAATTCCTCTTTGATCATGGACTGGATGAACTACAGGTAAACGGGCAAACCAGCAAATTATCTTACAACTAGTCTCAGAACCCAATCAGACATCATCAAATTAATGCACATTCTAAAAGTCCTATTGCTAGTAATCACTGATAGTGCACGAATGCCTAAATATACCTGTATTTTGCTTTTGCTTTCATCAGCAGACTCCTTCAAACCTATACCAATCTGATGCAGAGTTTTTCCTTAGCATCCTGGGATCCGGTCTAAATGACTGGATATTAGTTGTAAATTCCTAGACGTAGACTAACTGATTAGTATTGAACTCAGTCAGTGCAATTAGATGTAGATAGTTAACCTACATTAAAGTCAATCATCACCAAGCGGATACTGGTCGTAGTTTAAATCTCTACTTTAACAAAAATGAAATATTCGGTGCTAGCATCTATTGAGGTGACCATCACACTGTCTGAAAAGGTCAATATAAATAAATATATTGCTGTCCATTTAAAGTGCGGTGTTTGTAGTGAGATTTTGGCTAAATGGCAGCCATTTTGATATGAAATTAAATACAAAAAATATTTCCAGGGATATGATAAAATAAAGCATATTCTACTGCACCCATCTGTTTCACAACTGCTTATGAATCTGTTACAAAGGCTTTAAAGGATGCCAACGGTGGCTGTACTAGTATTGTAGGAGTAAACATTGTCACAACATCCACCTCCTTAAGTATGTTGTTCTGGTACTCTGATGGTTTGCTTTCTTATGTGTAAGGCCCTGCATCAAACTGGTTCAAAACACACACCAGTAGAATTCAAGACCACACTTCTCAGACTGCTCCTAGACTGGCAAATCAAAATCTGCCTCTCTCTTTTTCGGCGGGTGCTTCTCAGTAGAAGGGCCAATGCCCCCAGTAATAGGCTCTAGTTTCTGATGATGTAATAGTTTAACAAAATCGGCATCACTTAGAGTGAAGGCGAAAAGCCTTTTTCCTTGCTTGTCTAAACCAGACGTTGAGAGGATCTCAACATAAATATTTGCATTTTGTGAGGATTACAGAGCAATATAGATAAAGAATGTTCCATGGTTACAATATTGCTTATTTGTTATTTCCTCAATTCATGGACGGTCACCCTTATAATGCGAGCAAGCCATTTAATTGTCTGCAATCCCAATATTTTCTATTTTTGTAATGGGCTTATTTTACGTGAAAGAGCAAAAAATCATGGAACATGGTGAATCGAACATTGAGCCAAGAGGAAAGACTCAAGCAATGACATGCTTATTATTGAGCAATAATTGGATTGTAGTGTCATTGCATTTATATAGCACTTACTACAAGGCCTCGAAGCTCTTTACACTGCCCAGTACTGTGCTATCCTACCCTTCTTCTTCTGTGCTCAGTGATGTCCTGTATTCTGGAACTGCTGGCTTTAGATTGGTGGTTGAACTAGTGGGGTATTCCAGAAAGATCAGTGGGGACTGAAATTGATGAGGATGGGTCGTAATAAAGTGGTTCACCTCTTTACTACAAATAAGCGAGACGGCACATGCTTACAAGCACACTGCTCTAGCACCGAAGGTTAGTGTAATGATGACTTAAAAGTGCCTGTCCAGGCAAGGTCAGCTATGGGTGACGTAATGGTTGATGCCAGAGCCAAGGAATGTCCATAAGGTTGTATGACTAAATATAACAGGATTGACCTTCAGGGGAAATCAGGCTGATCCAGAGTTGAATCTACCTCTATATGGTGTCAATCTGGAACAGAGTGTGTGTATGTCACAACTCATCACAAGCCTTTCCTGTCTCTCTAAGTACACATCTAAAGGGAGGTACAAAAGGCAGCAAGGCCTCTCTTGCCAGTTTGCCTCAGAGGCCAAGCAAACTCTACGGATGAGACTTATAAACAAAGATGATTTCTGGAGACAATAATGCGTGGTGATAGTCATCTCCAGAAGCTGGTAAGGAGCACCCAATGTTCCCGAAGCTCTAAAAGATGAACATTTGAAAAAGATGTTCTTTCTTTTCTGCTTTTTCGGCCATTAGCAAGAAGAGAGGAGCATAAACCACGCTCGTGTTTGCTGGCGCCAGACAACATCTTTTAATAAAGTCCATTTTAAAGAAATACAGCTTCTTCAAAAACAGAACAAGCTCTTTCTCTGATGTAATTAAGCGTTTGTCTCTGTGTAAGCCTACTTCAGGCCTAGTGCGTTTTGTCAAACTGGAAAATGAGCTGTAGGACTGTAGAATAAGCTGAAACGCAAAGTATAATGTGACATTGTGTGGTGTAAAATGTGGCGCATCTGGCCTTGAGCCTGGTACTGTCTGGAGGAGAATCCACCACTGTATCCTCCAACAGTTATTGTGTGGCTTAGAACATGGTATTAAAGGGCTTTAGAGTACTACTGTGCAGCTTAGTTTAAGGCCCTATATGGTCTAGACTATGGAGTTGTATGTCTTAAAAAAGTCACTATAGGGCCCTGAACACAGCAGTATCATGTCTAGAAAATGATTCTTGGAAACCACAACACATGCCTGCATGACACGGAACACTGGAATATGTGACCTTGAATATTGGCCTCTATGGCCATACATTACGCAGCCTACACAGAGGTCAGAAAAGCATGGGTACATTGCACTGTTTGGTTTATATGAATGGTCGCATGGTTAAAAATGTAGTACTGTTTGTACTGGAGAGGGCCCAAGTCTGATTTGCATATGGCCAGCTCTGTTTGAAGAGGCATAGTTGGCAAAAAACGATGGACTGGAATAAGGCCTGGAGTGTTTACAAGTGGCTAAGAATATTTTAAGAATTGCACCATTGCTTTTTTGTTTTTTTTCTATTTTTGTTCTCTAAACATCGTGCTATAGTACAGTCAACTGGAATGCAGCCTGATGATTGACACTTTAGCAAGCATTCTGGTAATCACCTTTTTGTGTTAGAGCATGACTATTTGTTATCCATGGCTAAGTGGTTTTACTCAGGTGGGGAGATTAATTAGATTTAAAGCCAACCACTTATTTGGAAAATGTCCACAGTGTTTTAGCAAGAAGATCGACCAGCCATGATTTATGGTCTTGGATTACAAGCCCTTCCATGGAAAAGATTTGAAAGCAGATTGCATGCAATCTCAAAACAATGTCCACCCACTATGTTCTCAAAACCCTCCATGAAAAATTGACCTTGACTTAAACTTTTAATGTTTCCCTTCTTTGTCCTTTTCGAATTACCCTCTCCTTCTCGGTCACCTTCTGTATGCCTCTTGAATATTTAGAGTACTTTCTATTGCATGCCTCTCTACCTTCATTTCTCCTTCTTTAAAATCATACTGCTGCCACCTAACAACGTATCTACTCATTGCATCAACCATTTGCTTCTCACACAGCCCCCACTAATGAACGCACCTTACCTGTTAATGCACCACAAAGTAACTGGAGTAAATGCACTGAATGGTTTCCTTGAGAGCACAAGACTAATTCCAATAATCAATAACCACTGGATTAACCACTAACTTTGCGTTTTGGAGTAGCATGCCACTCGGCAAGAAGTGCCTCAATACTTCATCTGGGGGAGTAAGCACTATATAAATTAAATTTAAATTCAATTCAAGGATGAATATAGGTATGAATGGACAGAGGTTGCAGCATACACTGGGGGCCTTTGATGATTACTTATTGTACATATGATACCAGCTTGATTCTCAGAACAAAAGAGCCTCACAAAGCATGATGTGTAGCAGTGGACTGCTCTACCTGTAGAACCATGTTCAGTTCCCAAAGTACAGGTTCTCAAAATGTGCTGATAGAGCTTGTTTACTGCAGGGCTTCATTGGCTACTTCTGGTGACGTCTTCACATGTCTCGGATTTAATTGAGTGTTTGTGTGTTGTATTTTTGTCCTTATATGAATGGAAACATTTATGTTTAAATAACCTTAATTGCCTCGGTGCCTTAGATGTGTCCATTATTACGATTAAGTAGGTGTGGGCAATGGGCCTTTCTGCGCCTGTCTGGCAGAGTCGGCAAACTGCAGATTTCCAAAGCAAGTGGTAGTTTGCCAAACGTGCCTGACTTTGCCCGAGATGTAGGAAGACATGCCCAACCCTCCAGCACACTTGGAGCTGTAGTCGGAGTTGGCATACAGGATTCTCCTTCAGAGCATGAGGGATATCCTGCCCACCATATTACAAGTGCCACAGAATACAATGAATTTGTAATATGGTGGATGGAACATCTTCCACAATTGTGATGGAGAATCCCATCCACCAAACTCTAAAGTAGCACCATGATTTCCTGTAGTGGGACGTTCGAGGGGTGTGACATTCTGCATCAGGAAATTCCCAGTGAAGCTTCTGCCTCCCCTCCCAGTGCAGGAAATGGGAGAGGAGAGGGGGTGCGCAGTGAAGATGGGAGACTCGGTATCCAAAGGGGGAAGGGATGTCGGGTTGTAGTGGGAGCTGGGGGAAGCAGGAGCTTGGGTTTAGTAGTAAGTTTAGTAGCATGGACGAGTGCAGAGAATTATATCGGGGGAGGGTGTAGGAGAGGCAGAGGAACAAGGACCCATGAACAAGGACTGCAGGAGTTAATCTTCTGTCATGCAATGACCTTTATAGCCGCAAGATCATTTTTCTGCTGTTGTACATGGCCAGAGAAATAGTTCCTCCTTTTATTTTTTTGAACAAATCTTTTTTATTGAATTTCACAGCTAAGTCTTTACAACGTTGCAAATTGGAGACTTGCAAGATTTCACAAATTCACACAACCCTACTGTGATGCATGTAAGAAACAACAAACAAACTTTTATTGGAACGCTAATGCTTTCCTAGAGGTTGATGAAGAAACATGGATTTGTTGCTGCCTCTGAGGACTTAAACACATGTGTTTGCGTCATTGCCGCCGGTTTGGTTCACTGGAAGGTCACACAGCTTGGAAGTCAGTAAAAAAAATAACTAGCTGAGGGAGGGGTCTACGCATCATAGAGGTAGCAAAATAACGACTAAGTGGAACAAAAAGGGTAACGTTTGTGTGGTCCAAGGGACTTAACATGACTTTATAAATTTGTGGCGTTTTCGGTACTGGAACAAGCACAATTTCTCGAATTAACAGATCAAACGGTCTGAAAAAAGATAACGAATGCAGGTTGCCACTTTTCCACCTTGAATGTGGTAGAACTTATCAGCAGCTGCTACAGATATATAGACAGAGACTGTGACAGGGGCAGCTCCTCCGCAATGGCGGACAAGCGTCGCCCCACTGGCTCAGAGCCAGCAGCTGAAAATTAAAATGATATTCTATCATCATTTTATTTTTCACCTTCTGGCTGAGCCAGCGTGTGCAGGGAAGGGTGCAGCCATGGGAGGGGGCAAGACTGGTTCGTGCACTTCTAAGTGAAAATGTTTGTTTGGCCGGTCGTCGTAGGCGGGCCAAACACACATGCGCACTTAGGTTTTTCCAACCTGGCTGCATTGATCAGCTGATTTGGAGAAACAGCACAGACGCCCGGTCCCAAGTGGAGCATCAAACTCCCAGTGTCTGCTGGGACCAGGAAGAAGAACACCAAGGCGTGACACTGGAGGTGGCCGGCAGCTTCAGGTGAGTCTTCCTTTTTAAAAATAATTATTATTAAACTCCGCCCCGCGCTCCTCTTCCAACACACCCGTCACGCCTCCTTCACCCATCCACCACTTTTTCTTTGTGGCCCCCGACACTGGACAGTGACTAGTACCGGAAATCATCAAAGCCATCGTCACTACACTTTATGGTTAAATCTGCCCTTTGCTGTCACAAATCTTTACATGGGAAAACATTTGCTATTCCACTGACCAGAAGAATTAGGAGTAATGGAAATCTGACTGAAAAACCTCATGCTGACTTTCTTAATGGAAATATGAAGTTTCAGATTTGAAGTCGGACAACCGCTGCTTCCTGGAAAACATCTCCTCAAATGGAGTCAAAGCTTCGGCAGACGACCAGGCGGGAGTGAGAAGAACAGGCAAGGAAGTAAATAGCATTGTATTTAGAGGCAGCTAAGCTGGTTATGTTTTTATTACATAATGATCTCCTATTCTGGTTTGTTTCACAGGGTAATCCAAAGAAGACAGATGCGGGTGTATCAATATGATGAGAATCTTAGAACAACAGAACCTCTGAACTCATACAGTGCTGTGATTCGGAAACCACTAATAGAGTGGGAGACTGGACCCTATACATCATTGTATTTTTTTTTTTCGGTGGGAGAGGGGGGTTTATAGAGTGAACTCAACTCAAAGGTATCAGAGTGCTTTACATGAGCGCCAGTTGCGTTACAGGTGGACACATTCATTTTGTTAGGCAACGGGAGATTAAGTAATTTGCCCAGAATCACAGGATATTGAGCGTCCTGCCGAGACTCTAACCCGGTTCCCTAGCTTCGAGGTCAACCGCTCTAGCCATTAGACCACATCCTCTATTCCTGCTATGGTGCAAGGACCACCTCTAACCTAGTGTACAAAGATCCTGTACATAATTGTGTCCAGCTTCTGCTGTGAAGCAAGAACAACACTACCTTAATGTACAAACACACCGTGAATCACTGTATCCAGGGTCTGCTGTGATGCAAGAAACGTCACTACCCCAGTGTACAAGGACACTGTAGCTCATTGAGCCCACCCGCTGTTCTGGCACAAAAAAACATCAGTACCCTAGTGCATTAAGACACTTGATCATTGTGTCCAACAACTGCTGTGGGTCAAGAAAGGTCAGTACACTAAGGCACAAGGACACCGTGGATCATAGTCGCCATCCTCTGCTGTGATGTTAGAACCATCACCACCTTAGAGCAAAAGAACGGTGCTGCTCATTGTTGCAAACTTCTGCTGTGATGCAAGGGCCACCAATACCTGTCCACAAGGACACGATGGATTATTGTGACCAACACCTACTATGGAGCAAGAATCATCAATACACTCATTTAATATCACTATGTGATTTAATCATTACTTCATATGTGTAGCAACTTTAATTATTATTTAGACCTCTGATTAGAGTAGGAAACCTAGCATCTCAGCTAAATTAGCTAAATTAATTGCACATATTAGCTCTTCCTTCGTTTACCTAATGCAGTGTTTCATAGTTACATATTAATCATGCATATAATCACTATTACACCCAAACATTTCTTAGAGTTAGTGAAATTCAGCTGCTATTTTCCATTTTATGTTATGCTATGTTATGTTAAAAGCATTTATTAAGCCCGCGTACACCAACGGTTCCGTGGTGATCAAGTGAGGATCACGGCAGTGGCAGGAGGATTGCTTAATCAGAATATGCTTGAGTGAACAACCAAGTCTTTAACTGTTTCCTAAATTGGGCAAGGGAAGTCAAAGACCTAATCTCCGCTGGGAAGGAATTCCAATATTGCGGAGCAAGGACAGAAAACTTTAGTCCGCCATACTTCCGTTTGGCTGAAGGAATTACCAACAAATTCAAGTGGGAGGATCTAAGGTTTTGAGAGGGAATGTAACGGTGTAAGCGCGCCAAGATAATAGCCGGGCCGTTGCAGTGTAGAGCTTTAAAGATGATGCAACCCATCTTAAAGGCACAGCGCTTACTCACAGGGAGCCAATGTAGGCTTTTCATTAATGGGCTCACATGATGCCACTTAGGCTGATGAAAGATCAGCCTGGCCGCCTGGTTCTGAACTAGTTGGAGGCACCTCAGTTGGTATGCCGGAATGCCAACATACAATGAATTGGCATAATCCAGGCGAGAGATCACTAGGGCTAAAGTGACCAAGATCATAGCTTCCCTGCTCAAGAATCTGCTGATCTTCTTTATTCTACGCAGCTGAAAGAAACCAGTAGAGACTACCGAGCTGATCTGAGCCTTCATGGACAAATCATTACTGATAATGATCCCCAGACTTTTAGAAGAGGCAGCTGGCACAGGGGGCTTACCAAGTTTAGGGGGCCAGAAGTTGGAGTGCCATGGGTTTGCCAACCCACCTGTGAGAATCAGCTCCGTTTTCTCCGGGTTCAGCTTCAACTGATTGTTATTCATCCAGTCACTTATAAAAACCATTGTGTCTTGAATGTTGGACGCAGATGAGTTAACATTAAACACCAGTTGAAGATCATCTGCATAGTTAAAAATTCCAACAGGTAAAGAATAAAAAGGAGCGGAGAAAGAGAAGAGCCCTGAGGAACCCCACAGGTAATATCTCTTTTATTGGAGAAGAAATTGGAGAGGTGCACCGCTTGGGTCCGATTACTCAGAAAGGAGTAAAGCCACTTTAGGGCCAGACCCTGAATTCCGGCATTGCTGACACGGTCGATCAGGATACCATGATCGATCGTGTCAAAATCTGCTGAAAGATCCAGGAGAATCAGGGCCTGGGTGGTGCCTATATCCGCCCCCCCTCTGAGCACATCCATGACAAAGAGAATGACTGACTCGGTCGAAAGTGCGGGTCTAAATCCGGCCTGGTGGGTATCCAAGACCTGGAAGTGTTCCACAAAAGAACTGAGGCAGTTGGCTACATGGCCTCTAAAACTTTTCGCAGATAGGGCAGCAAAGAGATAGGGCGATAATTAATGAGAGTCGACGAGTCGGTGCCCAGTTTCTTCAGAATTGGAATAATTTCTGCCCTTTTAAAAGAATCCAGGACAATGCCAAGGTCAAGCGAGTTATTCAAAAATGACCGAGGCGGGTCTGGACATATGGTAAAAGCTTCCCGAAGAATATGAGGGGGACAACAGTCCAGGGGAGAGCCAGAACAGACCCTTTTTAATAAATTCAGGAAAATCTCCTCCGAAATCAGAGGGATTCTGTCGAGGTGATGAGGGCTCAGGTCAATAATGGGATCCAGTAAAGCACAAGCCACAGAAGAAATACTAGCCTTGATGATGGCTATCTTCTCTAAAAAGTATGAGTTGAGAGAGTCACATAGAAACTGAGAAAGAACAGGTTTTGGCGGGACTATCTGGTTTTGAGAGTTGGTCGACTATGGAAAAAATCTCTTTGGATTTGTTACATGCATTGATAATTTTTAGAGAGAAATAGTTAGCCTTAGTTTGAATAATCAAGTTTTTATATCTATATTTTACATACTGACCGTAGATGACAATGTGCTCAACTCATTTCCTATTAACAATCAATAGGGTTTAGCATCTGCTGACAGTGCTTCAGAGGGAGTCACTTGAAGTCCAAACCGGTGTGGCAAATTAATGAGATGCAATTTAATTAACAGTAGAGTGTGATTAAGGGTATATTAAATTTTAACTCCGTTGGTAAATTTTTGCAAATACTTTTTTAGTTCATAAAGTTGCAAATATTGTATGCTTTATGCAACTTCAGCCCTGGAACACAGCTTTGACACAAAAAAGTACAGTGGGAGAATTTTTCAGTAGAAACACTTTTTTGATGCACAATTTCATAAACCAGAGCAAGCTTTGCAGGATTTTTCTCTAAGAATATTAGTTTTAGCTAATTGTTTTAAACTCATTTCAGCCTTTCAATTTTTCCAAAATTACAGATTTGAAAACATTTTAGAAACGAAGGTATAAATGCAACGTTTTTGTACTTCGCCCACACTTAATTCGAATGTAAAAATACCATCTGTTATTCTTAGAGTTCGCAGTGGCAGAAGGATCACAGAAAATGATAAAACCGGAGTAATCTGGCAGCTTTCACTGTAATAAAAACAGCTCTCACAGATTGGAAGGATCGGGGTTAATATGAAGGCTGAGCTCTCAAGCTGGATGATTGGTTTTGAATTACCGTGATCACTGGATTAAGTTGAAAGATTAGCAGGTCTGACTGCGAGACTATTGCAATAGGACTTTGAAATCGGCTGAAATCTGTTGTACTTACAGTTGATTTGAAAAAAGAAAAAAAGTATTGTGGCCATTTTCTTGTTGGAAGGCATATTTCTTTTTCAAGTGCTTTACTTGGTGACCTTGTGCCAATTGCTCTGGATGTATAAACCAGATTCAAAAGGCTTTATGCATACCGTCTAGTTTGACATTAAAGAAGTAGTCGCAATGCGCATAAATGCTTTGCCACCAACCCGTTTACTATTATGAAAAATGCACCACCACGTTGAACTACTCTTAGGGTGTTTGCCTAATAGACCACTATAGGGATAGTCAAGAGATATAAATTCCACTGTGGTGCTTATAAGCTATAAACTCCAGAATGGAGTACATACAATATACTTTCCACAGCAGGAAATAAAAGATGCAAATTCTTTGAAGGGCGTTATTAAGACCGGAAGTGGCCATAGGTACATCAGGTACTTTCCAGGAGTCGAGATGTAAGTAGTGCAATGAGAGTCTGCCTCCGCACCAAAGGCAGTCTTGACCACACCATCATCCGGTAATGGCAGAGGCACTGCGCGTTCATAGAGCCATGGCTGTGCAACACTACCACAGCGCTGCTTCAGGAGAATTTGGGTGAACAACATTGTCTGCCTATGTGACAGTCGCATTTGTTTCTTGAATGATTTAGTCAAGTTATTTCACCTAATGCAGAAAGCACTGTGATAAGTTCCCATCTGACTATAGCAACAGGGCCCCTCAGAGATTGTTAGCGAGCTCTAAAGGATTGGGACTACAGTGGCAGTTCTCTTGTCAGACCTCTCAATTTGAGAACACATAACACCTAATTTGACATCCTTTGGCTGGCTTGATTCAGGGCTCCAAATGCCTTTTATGACTGATGCCCTTGTCCACACACCAGAAGAAGAAGATCCAGGATCTAGCTATAGGTTTTCTCACACAATCATAGAAAGCTGCACTTTAACTCTAATGAGTTTCTGCATACATCAGCATTTTGCACATTCCCATTGGGGATAGTACTGGAGCATTGCTCATGAACTCCCTTCCTCTTGGCGTTTGTGCCTGAGACAACCACCTCATACTCTCTGAAATGAAAAAGAAATGACTTTACAGAGAACCGCTGCCCTACTTACAAGTCTGTTCAAAAGCACTATAGTTTCATCAATGTGTTTCAGAACAGTATCTTATTTCAATATAATTTTCAAGAACAATAAAGCCTGTGTGAAACATGTGGACTTAGAAACATCCTCTGCCTACTCAATTCCAGTGATGGTTCCTTGAGGGAGTGCTGCGGCTCGGTGGGGCGGGGGAAGGGCAGTGTGGGGTGTAGTAAAATCCAGCATACGGCCGAACGGAGTTTAGTAAATAAATAAATAAATAAAACAAATTACATTGCGCGCACTGCAACGTCAAATAGCGATCCAGCGCGCGCAATGTAATTTGTTTTATTTATTTGTTTACTTAACTCCGTTCGGCCATATGCCGGAGTTAACTACCCCTCACCCTGTCCCTCCCCCGCCTCGCCGCTCCGCAGCACTCCCTCGAGGAGCCGCCACTGCCCAATTCTGTCTCCAACACGGTATTCTGCAAGTATATCTTCATTTGGTAGCATTTACTATGCACGTTGTCACACTGACCATACACTGAGGCATTGGCTAGTCCTTACTCTACATACAGTATTTGCATTGAGTCCGATCCTACCTCAGATAGCTTGACTCTTCCCTCCTGGAAGGAACAGGTGCGTGGGTCGTGAGTGCACACATGGCGGTATTTGCACCAATGGCATTGATATGGGCTTTCTACGCAAGTTAAGCACCTAGAAAAAAAGAAAACAAAAAAAGGGACATTAGATCATGCAGAAACTAGCAAGCAGAGATATTCCCTCACAAGAATTGGCCAGACCTGGTATCCTTTTGGACAGTCGCTGTAGAATTAAATAAAATAAGCATATCTTCGAAAGATAAATGTAGAATCATTTAAACTACAAGGACATTTAAAAGATTCCTGGGAAATTAATTAAACCAAACTTGTATTTGGAAAATTAATACATTAGTTTTACCTGTGACATGTCACTGCATCTCTACTTGAAGAAAGATTAGCTTTGAGAAATCAGTGGAGTGTTAACTAAAACCAATCTTGTTTGTGCAAAGTTACAGGAAAACATAACTACATTTTCTAGAAGAATCTTTAACATTTCACTGAGAGTTAAATTAACTCAACTAATCGTTTATAGATCACTTCTCAATGTAGGTGCAAATTATCAGTCCTGAAAAGGAATCAGATTAGTTTGGGCAAAGACAAATTAGTGTCTGTGTGCAGGACTCAGTAAACTATTAACCAATGAAGATCAGCCATGAGTGACTTCACATTACTATTTCACTCACGCACAATAGTCTAACACATTTTTGTACAAGTATCCATTGGTCCCCAAATGTGGCTGTCGTGGCTTGAGAATTATTTCAGCGATTTTCAGTCACATTGGAATTCTTCAGAATTGTGTTACGGTACAATTGTTGAAAGAATATAGAAAACAAATAGAAAAGGGAAAAGCGTAACTGTATCGCAAAGGCAGGGCAGGCGTGTTAATATGCGCTATTTTTATAAATACCCTATATCTCGAAGCGCTATGACATAGTTGAAACCAAACACACGCAGAGGTGTTCAAATAGACCTGGAACATCAAACCCATTTTTATATTCATGATCTTTGTGGAGTTAACTTAAGCAAATAGAATTGAAAATGCACAACAAAAGTAATAATGAATGATAGTGAAGACGAGGACTTAAACCATCTTTTGTTGGCCAAATTTTGCAGGAAGCTTGGACTTCAAGGAAATACACATGTATCGTTCTGTTCCAAGGTGACAGGACAGACAGACATCTTCCATCCACCCCAAGTGTTTACAGTGTATTGTTGGAAGATTGGAGGAAGCCGCGTGGAAGCGGAGGTGTTGACTAATCCATGGGGAATTGAAAGAGGGAGGCGTAGTATCCCCCCCTTCCTACGCTTGGCCACCTCCTTCCTGTGAAATGCAACCCAGCTGCAATCTTCCAAAAGCTTTACTACATACAAATAGTTGTTATTCAAATTGATAACAAGCGCTCACTCTGATAAATCAAATTAAAAATGTATAATGTATCATATTGTGTTAAGCCAGAACAGCGCAGGTCATAAATATTTAAGTCAGGCAGATTATTTTTCCTCCTGCCGGATAAGCGACGTGCCCACATGGCACTTTGTGTTTGCCGCACGCGCAGCTGAAAATAAAAACAGCGTGCAAACAAAGCATTTCCTGAGAGCCCGGGGCTGAAGGGTGCTCTGGAACAAGGTCTGCACAGCCCAATAACAAGGGAGGACAATTTGGTAGCCTGAGATCTAGCCATAGAAGGCCTTTCAGGATCCTCCAGATACCGCCCAAAGGGACTCCAGAGACTGAAGGAGGAGGAGACCATCATGCAGACTGCAATGGAGGGGGCTCGTGTCTACTGGCATCTACTACTCCTCTCACAGGACCCTCTTAACCCAATATTTACATTAAGCGCTCACAAATAGTCTTCTTTTTAAATTATCCTGAATCATAACTCAGGGCTCCAGACCATGATCAGGGCTCAGCTGCTAACTTACTAGATTTCTGAGATATATATATATATATACACACACACACACACACACACCCACACATATATATATATATATCGATATTAAGAACACAGATAAGTCTTTATAGGTGCAAATTGTGCCTTGAGCCATAAAGTGATACGTCAATAGAAGCCCTTGAACCCTCTGAGTAGTTGACCAACCTTACATGTCCAACAAAACAAAATGACTGAAGTTTTCAGGTGTACAGTCCCAATGATGAACAGTGACTTGAAATCACAAGTGGCTAAAAAGATGCCTTGGACTTTGCAACAAGATGCTTCTTGGCGTTTAAAGCTGTTGGTACATTGCTTAGAGGCTAAAGAGTGGCTATTTGGTGCCTCTGACAAACACAGTCACATGAATGTGGTGATCAAGTTCTGATGATATGCCAGACTTCAAATGGATGACAATTGTTCCTAGAAGTCTCAAACCACTAGTGTAAAATATTGTCTAGCAGACCTACACCACTTAAATATATATTAGACTCTAGAAAGTACTTAAAGTAGATGAAACAAAAAGGTGAGTGAGTGTGAGGTCACACTGCAGTGACAGACTGTGGCGATTTCAAGTGTTAAATGATTAAGCAGGAGGGAGAGAGTAATTTGTGAATAAATTAGAAAGTACATGAAAAACATCCACTGAGAAGTAAGCCTGGATAACAGGGGCAAAGACAGACTGCATGAGTGTGAGTGAGTGTAAACGAGCTTTAGAATGGCAAGACAGTGAAAAGTGTGTGATAGGGCCAAGATAGTTAAATGGAGTATAGGTTTAAAGAAGGCTCTGGATTAGAACTTGTCAAATCCCCATCCTCCTGTGGAGTCCCACTTCTGTGAGAATAGATATCTCTGGGGAGGGGTGTTATACGGGATTACCAGTTGAGCCTGGATATTCCTCTGAGAAATCACAAAATACTGGGGAAATTAGATAACGTGAGTAAAATTGACTAGGGGTGAGTGAGGGTGTATGTGGGCAAATGGGGAGCAAGTAACAGACTGGGTGTTGGAAGGATAAAGCAGGTAAGGAAGTGAGATGGAGTAAAAGAACAAGTTATTAGAATCAATGAGAGCGCAAGCGTGTGCCAGTGGGAGTCTGAGCGCACATGCGGAATTGTTACATTTAAATTCAAAGAGAAGTGTGACTTGCAGCATTTTGAAACTGGAGTGATTGAGCGAGTGACTGAGTAGGAGGACAAAACCTATAGGGACACAAATGAGACCAAAGACAAAAAAGCGAGATTCAGCCCACTTGAGAACTAGAGTATGAGTGAACTCACGAGTTGTGGACACTGCAGTTGTAGAAGACGAAGCTGGTGCTGGCAAAGGTCATACCAGTCTCCTTGGACTTGAGCTGCAACTGCACAATGTGATGGTCGCCTGAAAAGAGAAAGGGGGCAAGGTTTGAGTTAAAAGGATGAGTGGATTAGAGGAATTGTGACACAAAGCAGTACCTACTGGGCACAGACATGCAACACCATCAACCAACAGAGGCACACAACCCTATCAGCCAACAACTGCAAACCCAGGTACCTCACTGGCGCGCATGCGGGCCTTGTGAAACGAATGTTATGGCAGACAAGTATGCTGACACTTATTGCGCTTTGTCTTGTAAACAGTAGGTAGCAAATGGTCCAGTGGAGACCTGAGAATTTAATCACCGCATGGAATTGGATCAAAGGAAGGGCTGAACGGCACGTGGGAGTTGAGGAGGTGTGCTGAAGATCTTATGACACATAAGCAGAAGTTGAGTCCTGACTATATTATTGAACACGCTGCGTGATCTTTGCCATATCACTTTACCCCTTTATTTTAGCTAACCCAACGAATTTGAAATGTATACTGTGTATGCATAGGTTTAAGTAAAGGAAACTGTTCCTAAAGTATTATACTATACATTTCTTTCCTCCTAATTTAATGAGTTTCCTTTTCATGCGACTTCTTAAATACATAATCAATTGTTACATTGTCATGGGCATTTAATGCAATTTATACCAAATCCCATTTGGTATAAAATCGGGCCCGAAGAGGTATAGTAGTACCACGTCCTAGCCTTTGTAAATACCCACAAAGATGTGATCTGTGAGCAGGAGACAGTCTGCGCAGCAGGCCTGGTTTTTCAGCAGGAGGTTTGGTTTATCAAATCTACAAAAAGTGTATTAAGTTTCAGAATCTAAATGTAATGAGCAGTATTGTTACTACAGCTCTGGTTAGCAAGACAATGCCAATAAGCCGATGTTCGGGCCCAAACGCTCTACAAAGATAACTAGCAGTAGCCCTATGAGGTCTTTTGACACGTGGTGTTGTCTGTGGGCAGGATGTGAGATCTGTGGATAGGAGAAATGGGCAGGATGGGTGGTCTGTAGGCAGGTGAGGTGGGATATGAGAAGAGCGCTGAAGACCCACCCCCTTCTTCGCTCTGAATACAGGTCATAGACTACAGACCTCCTTTGCACTTTCCACTGCAAGGTGCCTTAACCCCCACCTTAATTCTCTTTAACACCCTTGTCCTGAAAATGCTGGCTGCTGACGTTACAGTTAAAAAAAAACATATAAACAGAAGAAGTGCGATGTGTGAGGACAATAAATGTGATTAAATGATAAATGCATAGGTCCCTATTACTTCTGATCCAGGACTCCAAAGTAGCGTTTTTTTAGCTAGAACCAAAAAGCATTATAGGAGACAGACTGCTTTAGTAATGCCTACTGTACCAGATAGTTTCCAATCTCTTAATTTAATGTGGTAATATACATAAGTAATCTTTACATCTCATAACCACTTAAATACTCGCTACCTATGTCTGCACTCCAAGTTTAATGTCCCTTCCTGACCAAGGTTACACCTTTGGTGATCAACTTGGAGCCCTATTATAGCTTATGTGCAGTCACTTGGTTAATAATTTAGTTCCTTTTTTAACTAACTAATTAGTTCCCCTTTTAAGTTGAATATGTGGGTCTAGTAGTTTTTAATGCAAGGACTCATACTAGAGCACAAAGAATCTTTGGCATCAAGCCCCCGTCCACTGGCATACACGCACATAAATGAAGACCCTTGGACAACCTTAGGGATATGTTATTAGCAAAAATATGGCAGATAAAATGTATGAGGTCATATGCAGTGCATGATGGAAAACGTGCACTTTTTCTAATCTAGTTTACTGAACAAGCATATTTCTGTGGGTTTTTCTGTTTTGTTTTTTTACCATTAGCTGATGTCTCATTCCAATACCGAATTATAATGTCATTTTAACCATTTATTTTTTGAGGGAATTTCTTTTTTTGTAATGTAAGTTAAGATACTAGCACCTTACCTAATTATAACATCAGTTTAAACTTTTCTATTTTTTTGAGGAATATTACGCAGTGGTAGTCACCACTGTGAGGTTGCAGTTATATGACTTTCCATAGGAAGAGCATGTTTTATGTTGCTAATAAATTGGACACGGATGATGAATCTGAATAAAACTTTAAAAAAAAAAGTTCATCCACCTCAGCGCCTTTCTAGAAAGTTTTGGGGTGATCTGTCAAGCAGGGCAAAGAAAAACATGTTTTCCCCGGGCAGTTTTCCATGGGACCTTTAGGCAAAGCTGCAGCAAAAACAGCTGAACAGAATTACACCGAATTTGGCAGAAAGCTATATCTTCACCTAGAAAGAGTGCTTTTTGTCATTTGGCATAAATCTGTTCACTAGTCTTTGAGGAATTAAGATTCAAAATATAGAGATATCTATCGTACTGGTTCTCCCACGTGCCTGGTTAGCTGCTGTCAACATCAACAAAGATATTTGGCAGCCTGGGTGTGGCACCGGTGGTTCCCCAACACATCAATTAGACAATATTATACATTAGTCATTATGTATTTTTTATATTATGTGTTCATTTTGAGATAGCTTGAAAAAGCTGTTTGCTACAAAGCGCATCTGACAGTATACACTGATTGAAATTAGATTGTTTGGGTTTACCAATCATGAATAGATTATTGATAAAAAAAGGACAATAGTGAATACCAGCTGACCTCTGTCATTTTGTGGCTGCGGCATTTACTATATAATTTAGGTCTAGTAGAAATGTTAAGTACACTGGTCAAAGGTGGTGCTACGCATAATTCCCCAAATCACTTGAAATTTTGCTTAATGCAAATATGCGCAATTTTTGCATATGAGAGACTCATTCATCCAGAAAATATCTTCCCAGGAGATTTTGTTTACTCATATCAGTCTCCTGCCGGTGTCTTGTGAAGCTTTTCTCACCCAAACTGCTAATTTGCATGAAAGAAGTCATGTAGGATACTGGCAAAAATATAGCTAAAAAAGCATAATTTGACAAAACCTTATTGGAATTTTACAATATTTTGCTAAAAAATGACACAATTTCACATAATTTGCTTACCTCGCAAACAATTTTGCTTCAAACTAAAATGGATGAAAATACTGCTAGAGAACATGCTGCATAGTTTCCTTTTTTGTTGCATAATTTATATACCCATTCCACATAATGCTACCAGCATTGGCATGGAAAGAGCCCTGCAGTGTGGTTTGGAACCTGTCATTATGATGATGAAACTCTTATTTCACAGGAAACTATTAAATACTTTTCATATTTCACAGTTGTATATGAAATATGCTTTTTTATGCCAGTGCATTTTGCGCAATAAACATACACACACACACCACCTAACTTCATGCCTGCATGTTGATGACATCATCAACATGAACTGGCCACTTTTCCCAAACTAACAGTTTCCTCCACCTCCCACTATCCAATCACAACATAAAACACAAGCGCCTATTTGTATCAGCAGCGGATCCGATATCACTTGATTGAAAAACAGCACTAGCATTATGAGAAGAGCGGCCAGGTGTCATGTAAGGCCATGACCCGCCTAGCTCTCTGTTGCTCCCCCGCCTACTCTCTGTTGTCCCCCCCCCCCCCCTCGCTCGAGAGGCTCATTAATCAATCCAGCCAAATTGAGCATCACAATTTATCTGTCCCAAAAATAAATTGCAGCCGAATGAATTTCATTGTCAACCTTGGATATGGCCCGCCATTTCTTCTGCTGATTGTTTTGACAGCCTTGTTAAACGCATCTTGTTTAACGAGTTGGTTGGCGAACGCAAACAAAACAGGCACCGCGGAAGCCATCTTGACGGAGACGCAGAAGCCGAGGTGTGCGGGAGGAGTGAGGCCTCGCCTTCTCCTAGAGACAGACAGACAACCTCACACTGCCTTCGCGCGCGGAACAAGAACAGCTGCTTGGAAACAAATATGTTTCACTTACAGATTTTTAAATTGCAATCATGTAATGGATGTGTAGGGTGCGTGCACTGCCAGCGTCATTTGTCTTCGCCTGTCATCTCCACACTAAAGGAAGACCGCTGAAGCGTGCCGCGTGGGCCTGACCGGCCCGCTCTCCAGATGTTTCAGGACTTAAAAGTACCTGCTGAAAGGCATGTGCGCTAGACGCTTCAAGAGGATTTGGGTGTTATTTTTACATACCACCTGACTAATTGTGTCCATCAGCAAAATGAATAAACTCAACCACCGTAGATGTGTTCAGTGGCGTGTCCGCATTACACACTTCAGGGGCCGGGAGAGCCGGAGACCGCAGCGCGTATTATCCAATCAACTCACGGAGGACTCCCGTCTGCAATTATAAACCCAGGATGCGCCTCTGAACAGAATTTTGTTTTTGCACTTTCCATTGTTACTATTGTTGCATTCGTACCATATACTTTTGTTTTGTTTTACACAGACCCAAAACTAAGGAGGACAACAACTGTACAGCGATTTAATGGATAACTTGTTTGCAGGGATAGAAAACAATGTAGTGAGCACACACCCGTACAGACTCATCAACACACAAAGCCATAAAGACTGTTCAGAAACACAACACAAACAAATACACATAGACAGCATTAAATTACAAAGCTAACTTGAAAATAGGTTCTAAATTAACAGCAGGGATAACGCCCATCAATCATATGCCATTACATATGAGCACAACTAATCAAATACAGATGAATCAGCTGTAAAATAATATGACAAAGTCTGAACTTTGTAACAGACATTGGCTAAACCAATAGCTCTCTGTTTTAGAAGGTGTCGATTGGCTTTGCCACTGTTTGCTTAACACTGTCATTCCACGATGCATGCATCGCAATCCCTACAAGCAAGTCACGAATCATGATGCATACGCACGCATGTGTTATGATGCATGCACATACATGTGTGCACATGGCTGCATCTTGTGAATCTTTCCAAGATGGCGGATGTGTTATAACGCATTCATGTGTATGTGATCCTCAAAGAAAAAGAATGTGAAAAATAAATATGGGATGGTGTCGGTCGGGAGAGCCCCACAGAGGGACGAAAGAGGTAGGTGCATGAGCACTGAGTGTGTGTGCAGGGGGTGGGGACCTTCCTAAGAATGTAATACTACAAGGGAATTAAAGGCAATGCATGTGTAGACTAGTTTCAAATCCACAAAATGCCTAAGGCTCTTACCATCGCTAATGGACATCCATTTGGTCAGTGACAAAGACCATTTAAATGACAGGAGTCAATGTTGAAAGAGCTGTACAAATGCCCCTTTGTATTTGTAGGTATGCAAATGTGCATGTTATGCGTTGTGTGGGTGCTGTTGGTAGATGAGCCCTAAAAAGGGTTTATCATTCGTGTGCTGTTGGTAGATGAGCCCTAAAAAGGGTTTATCATTCGTGTCCGGAGTTTTCAGTTTGTCATTCCTTCCAGGAGAATGCAGGGCCCTTTAGAATGAAAAAGATTACCCCATAAAAGAAGTGAAGGACAAAGAGGCAGGGTTTTGTTTTTACTTCTTGCGTTCTGATTGCAGCATGCCACCATGAGTGTGACCTCGGAGCAGTAATATTCTCTCCTTTGTTAGAGCAGTGCCTTACTGTTTTGCATTTCGCTAATTTGCACAGTTTTGTACTGATGCGGTACTTGGTGTATTCCATTGATCCGTATGATGATAATAACACAATTCTACAACGTACACTGCATTGCATATATATAGCGCTTGCTACTTGTGATGAGGTGTTGAACATGCTTGATAAATAATGGATGTTTTCAGGGTTCATCTTGTCAGTTGGACAGCTTCGAGAAGAAGCATTCGCTCATAGAGATTACAAGTTGTAAATGCCAATAAAGAAACGTGTTTAGAAAGTTGCAGATGTGAGACAGGTTTCAACAAGAGATCCTGGTGCTTGTAGGTTAGAGCACACCTCCTGGGAGCTATTTGTAGATAATACAAAGACTCGGATCAGAGAGAATTTCTGTGGAGCATTTAGGAAATACCTGAAGCATCACCAATTTAATCCAATGTTGTTTTTCGGTATCCATAAAGTCTTGTCCTAAATTATCTATTTTACATTTATTTATTTAGGATTTTTCGCCATGCTGGTGGCACTTCACAGTTACCTTGCAGCAGCTCTACCAAAGGAGAAAGGATGTGGAGGACGAGCGAAAGATCAGGTGTATGATTGCCCGTTTGAGACCCTCACGGGTGAGTAGCGCGCTATATAAACCCCTGATTGATTGATTGAGTTTAGGTCCTTGGCTGGTGCCAGAGCCATGGGCTGGCATGAGGAAATGGGTTTTTTAACCCCCTTCTGAATCGTAGAAAGGCATCTTCCAGTTTGAGGTGGAGGTGATTGCAAAGGACCAAGTCTGGAGCTTCAAGAGAAACTCTAAAAAGATCATGTGCAATGAATTGGAAAAGACATGCTCAAACATGCCTCGAAGACACTTTGCCACTGGATTCAAGCTAGCCTGGCTGATGACTGCTGATTAGCCAGAAACCGGTCGCAGGATGCTTGTTTCCGGTCCAGGGAAGACATGGCTTGGCAGTTCAGGCTGGACTGTTCCCATGAGGCACAGGGTCAGACTGATTTGCATATGGCCATGTCTGAAATGGGGTGGTGGAGTGAGCTAAAGAATGATGATGGATTAAACCCAGATCAGTTGACTGGGGTGAGTGTTTGATTTGCTCAAACGCTCCGTCCATCATCCCCTTTGGTATCGCTTTGTTCGCCCTAAGTTGGCAGGGTATGCCCAGACGTTGGTCCCTTGCTCACTTTGCCACTGGATTCAAGATAGCCTGGCTGATGAGGGTTATGAACCCGAAACCGGTCCCAGGATGCTTGTTTCCGGTCCAGGGAAGACATGGCTTGGCAGTTCGGGCTGGACTGTTCCCATGAGGCACAGGGTCAGACTGATTTACATATGGCCATGTCTGAACTGGGGTGGTGGAGTGAGCTAAAGAATGATGATGGATTAAACCTAGATCAGTTGACTGGGGTTGAGTGTTTGATTTGCTCAAGCGCTCCGCCCATCATCCCCTTTGGTATCGCTTCGAAGACACACTGGGGCACTTCAGATGTGCTCCAGTACAAATCTTGTGACTACATTTTAAAGGTGGCTGGTGTAAATTTTGGATGCTCATGGGGGTCTCCTAATTTGTTCCAGCCTACAGTCCTCCCCTAGAGTAAGAAAGACGACCTTTTGTGACTAATAACTGAAGAGTTATGCCTTCAATTATTTGATGTTCTATGAGCGATCATTCTAGAGTGCCCTATTAGAAAAAAATGGCAATGTGAGGTACACTTTTAAAAGTCACCAGCAGAAACAATTCACAAGAGGAAAATACTTTAGAGTTGATGGAGTTGGAAAAGGGACCAGATAAGTCCAGTTTATCCGGCCAAACATTGAATAGCACTTAAAATGTGTTTTATGCTTTTTAGGGACAAAGACTGTTATGAACGCTTGAGAGCAGAATTTTCAAATTCAGATTACCTAAACTGTGATCAGTGCAAAAGAGAATCCTAATCAGAAGCAATAGGCTGCAGTCACACTTTTATGCTTTATAACAAAGACTGGTTCTGCACTGTTGTCACTAGATTAAACAGGGCCAGAAGAAAGCCTGTGTAGTAGAGCTGAACATTCTACAGTTTACATCTTACTGCTAAACACAACAAGAGAAGGTTGCTTGACGTTGCAGGTCATTTTCACACTCACCATTTTCTGTGATGATCCGGGGTACTTCCTTCTCAGCCGGTGAAATGCATCGGATTTGGTTGCCCACCACTGTTCCGTCCATCTCAGACAAGTCTTCAAAAGTGCAGCTGACCCCAGCCGAGAGTTCAGGAACATTGTAAGCTTCCAACACCAACTGCAAACAGAATATAACCTTCTCATAAACAATGCACAGATTACCTGATTCTTCTAAACCAGTAGTACCTAAAAATGTGGTCATGGTTTCTCAACACTAAAACAATACACGCAATTACCAAAGGAAGGAACTAGGTTTGTCATGCAGAAAATGCAAAAATGCCATGTAAATTCTAAATAGAATAATTATAAGTACGTTTTCTTACATCATGCAACAGAAAATCAGGTGAATTTCCAACAGCTTTGAAGCACCGAGTGAACAAATATGCTGTTCAAAAGATAGTCTTTTAGTGACCGAGACACGGTTTACTTCCTGGTTAGCGGACAAGGTGTCTCCTAGATAGATAAGCACTGTCCACTAGCAACTAGGGTGACCTGCAGTGCTTGAGTCTGGTAAATTCAACTAGACCTTCTATAGCTATGTAGCCGATATCTCGAGAACCATTTAAACTGCTGATAATAACACCTGTTGATTACATCTCTAAGAAACAGTAAACACTGTGGTATTAAGCCCTATAACAAACATACCATCCTTATTAATGTTACACCAAACCTCACGAGATGCACCATTTGAATGCCTTTTCTTCTCAGTGGAAGATATCATTGTTTGTGGCTTTTAAAAAGAAACTAACACCCAGGTTCCTTATAGTAACCCTAAGACATGACGAGAACTTTCCATCATTTTCAACAATGGTATTGATTCTGGAGGGAAATAGGTGAGATAAGTACGCAGCCCGTGTTTAGAGTAGATCCAGCAAGAACAATTTCACCGGAGGGACTGTTTTCAGATCAGGATGGGTCGCCATTACCCTGCCATACCCATGTTGAACTATTTTAAGTCTTGACCTGCTGCAATATAGGGCTGATTTGAACATTTTTGTGCAGGTGACTTTGGTTTCCAGTCTGAATTTGCAGTGAGGGCGAGCTATACACAGGCCCATTGGAATTATGCGATTGTGCAGCTCCGTTGATTTTCGCATAATATATTTACACATTTGCCACATAATCTTCAGATTTTAACACCCAAAATGTTTTGCTTCTGGTTCAAAAGTTACTAAAATGTGATGACCCAGGTTGCCGCTCAGTGGAAGGCCCTTTGAAAAGCTGGACTGGTCACCGTTCTGTTGCTTATTGCTAGATTTGTTAACCTGGTATGAATGAGGTGCAACCAATGCCCAGAGAGTGTTACCAAGTTTAAAAATGATGAAATAACGACGTATTACTATTATAAAATGTGCCACCTTATTCCACACAATTTGCCACATAATTTACCGAACCCTGCCACATAATTTGGCCCTCCCCTGCCGCATAATTCCAGTGACCCTTTCTATGCAACTTCAACAACAATAGCACAGCTTGACCGCCAACACTCAACACCTCAGTATAGACAGAGTGAGGAAGAAAACCCAAAAGCCCAGAGAAAAGACGGGGTAGAATCTATAAAGTACGATACATACAGAAGGCCTAGCGCGCAACCAAGATGGCCGCGTAGGTGCGAGGCTCCCGAGGACCTCCGCGACCTCCTACATTTATCCTGAATTCATCCTGCCTCGATTGAGGGGACTGTGTTTGTGAGCCTGAGCTGAGGTGGCACCCGTTTTCCGTTCTCGAATTGGACCCCGGGTGCCGGAGTGAGCACCGATTGAGGTTTGCGGCCTTCTTCTCGCCGAACCCCGGATTTGCGTTGGGGGGTGACCCAGTGGCAAAGTGAACAACAACGGCGGGCCGGGCCTGGCGAGTCGCGTACCCCGCACTTTCGCTTTCTCGCCGTTTCTGCAAGTGAGATCGCGGAGCCTCTTGTGTTGGTGTGGCCTCGCTGGGGGACCCGGCCTGCCTGCCTGCAGTGGCCCACCCCGCCGATCTGGGGTGGCCCCCCCGGAGCTCGTGGCCCTGATTGCCTGCCCTCTACGACGTTGCTGGTTCGATTGTGGGACCAGCGGCGATGGCCACGAAACAAGATGGGGATCGGTCAAAGACCAAAAGACCAAGTCGACCCGACGTGGCACCGTCCATCCGGCCAACAGCATGGACCGCTATACCCTCCAGAGGGGATCTCCCGGCGGACCGCACAAGTCCCCTGAGAGCCCCTCTGATACCCCGGACTTGCCCACGGATCTGACTCTCCACGACGTCATGGGCGCCATTTCCGAGATGAAGGCCTCGGTGGGCCAGCGGTTCGACACCCTGGCACAGAAGATCGATGCGTTCCTTGTAGACGTTGGCCTGGTGAGGGCCGATCTTTCCAAGACCAACGATCGAGTTGACTCTTTGGCCCACACCGCATCGGGCCTTACGACTGAGGTGGCGGCACTACAACTGGAGGTACGCCGGCTAAGTCAGGCGAGCGCACTTATGGATCGGCGCCTCGAGGATTCCGAGAGTCGGGCCCGGAGGAATAACGTCCGCATCATCGGAGTGCCCGAGGGACGGGAGGAAGCGGCGGCGGATCTATTTGTGGAGGACCTGATTGCTACCCATCTCCAGCCTCGGGGCCTGAGTACATTTTTTGCTGTGGAGAGGGCCCACAGGGTTCCCGGGGGAAGGCCGAAGGTCGGAGCCCCTCTGCGACCTCTCATTGCCCGGATTTTTAACTTTCGGGACAGAGACGCTATCCTGCAAGCTTCCAGACTACATGGGCCGGTTAAGTTGGACAATATGGAGGTGAACTTTTACCCTGACTTCACCCAGGCGGTCCAGAAGCAAAGACTGAGCTTCCTCGGCGTTAAACGCCGACTCCGGGACCTGAACTTAAAGTACGCCATGCTCTTTCCGGCTAAGCTGCGAGTGGAGGTGGATGGTCGCACGCACTTTTTTGATCGTCCCGAAGCGGTAGGGGACTGGCTGGACACTCTGTCTGGGGATCGTGATCGAGATGGCGGGGGGGGCGGCGGGAGGAGGCGGCCCACTGGATCGGGACTGAGGGGTCAATACTGGGCCTCACTCAGGACGAATATGAGGCTACTTTCGATCGAGCGTCTGTCTTTGTACATTCCCCTACTATGGAGGTTGTGTGGGGTCTTGAAGGAGTACTCTTTCCTCCTCTAGGGGATCTAGCTAGTTTCTTTTATAGGGGCGACAGGCACACTGCAAGTTGGGGGGGCTGTCCGGGCTCATGCAGGGGGGCAGGGTGGGGGGAGTTTTGTTGGTATGGGTGGGTTGGGGTGGGGGGTTGTTCGTTTCCACCACAAGGCAAACGTATCTTTGTGCTATCTCTACAGTGCTCTCTGGGGGACGAGTGATGACTTCTGTTAATGATGGGGGGTAGGGGACTGAGTTTGTTGTCCTGGAATGTTAATGGACTGGGGGACAGGATAAAACGAGGTGTGGTCCTGCAGTTTTTGAAGCGAATTTCGCCCGATATAGTTTTTCTGCAGGAGACGCACCTCATTGGCAATTCCTTTTGCGCTATGAATCGACGGGGCTACCGCCTTGTGGCCCATGCGGGCTTCACGTCCGGCTCCAGGGGTGTGGGCATTATGGTTAAAAACTCGCTCCCGTTGGAGATTGATTAAGTGCGCCATGATGATAGGGGACGTTACACGGTTTTGGTGGGCAGATTGGAGGGCAGAGTGATCGTTTTTGTGTCAGTATATGTCCCACCGGGGCTGCAGACGACCACCTTTGCGGACCTGGGGCACCTCCTTCTTGGCCTTCCGGAGGGGATTCTAGTGGTGGGGGGGGATTTTAATGCTGTTGTTTCCGGAACCGTGGATCGTCACCCCCCTAGGGATCTCCCCCGGGCCCAAGAGTGGTTATCTGGCCTCTTGGATACCCTGGGGCTGGTGGATTGTTGGCGTCTAAAACATCCCACGCAGCTACAGTACACCTTCCATTCAGGGGCCCATGGTAGTCTCTCACGGCTAGATTATGTCCTGGTCCCTGCGGCTTATGTAGGGAGGGTGGGAGAAGTGCGCCATTTGGCACGGGGTATTTCGGACCACTCTCCGCTCTTGTTGCACTTTGATGTTTTGCCGAGGGGAGAGGGTAGAGTGGCCCCGATCAATCCCTGGTACCTGCGTGACCCCACCATTCGCGCAGAACTGATTAAATCCCTTAAGCGCTATTTTGATGAGAATGTGGGGTCTGTGTCTTCGGCGGTTTCACTGTGGGAGGCGTTTAAGACAGTACTCCGAGGAGAAGCCCTGTCTCTTATTTCCCACTCCCGGAGGCGCGAGCGGGAGGAGGTGATCCGTGTTGAAGCTGAGATAACCGAGTTGGAGGGGGATCTAGAACGTGGGGTGACGGAGGATAAATTACATGTGCTCCAACTCAAGCAAGCGGCCTATAAGGCCCTCGTCACGGAGGCGGCCAGGGGCCTCAGTAGGGAGCAACAGGGGAGACTGTATGATGTGGGTGATAAGGCTGGTAAATTGATTGCGTGGCTGGATAAAAAAGAGAGAGCGAGTCGTGTTGTCCCGTTGATTGAGAAAATGAAAGGTGTATGTGTCACTGAACCGGAGGAAATTGTCTCCTGCTTTGTGGACTATTTCCGTGGGGTATATTCTCCAGTGTCTTCCCGCTCTGAAGAGGATTCCCATGCCCTGCTCAGAGATATCGCGCTGCCTTCCCTTTCTGAGGAGGACAGAGTGTTGTTGGACGCCGCTCCAACCTCCGAAGAAATTGCCCTCGCCATACGCTCGGTCGCTTCCGGCAAGGCCATGGGTCCTAATGGTCTTCCCATCGAGTTGTATAAGCTGCGACCGGATACGCTGGCGCCGCATCTCCGTGCTATGTTCCTTGCGGCCCACTCGGTGGGTTCCCTCCCGGTAGACCAGCGTCTGGCTACCATCGTGGTTATCCACAAGGAGGGGAGGCCTCGGGACCGGGTCACATCCTATCGACCCATTTCGTTATTGAATGCGGAGCCCAAAATTCTCGCCAAGGTTCTGGCCAATCGGCTGGTCGGCGTGGTGTGTGACTTGGTCCACCAGGACCAGTCCGGCTTTATCCCCCATCGTAACACAGCGCTTAACCTGCGGCGTTTGCATGGGGTGCTCGCACGTGTCCCGTTCATGCGGGAGCCGGCCATCTTGGCATCCTTGGACGCCACTATGGCGTTTGACACACTTGAATGGCCATATATTTGGGCGACGCTCGCGAAATTTGGGTTTGGCCCAGGATTTATCAGCTGGGTTAAATTGTTGTACTCTGGCCCACTGGCGCAGGTGGTTGTGAATGGTAGAGTGTCGGCTCCGTTTGAGTTGGGCAGGGGCACGCGGCAGGGCTGCCCGTTATCGCCGCTTCTTTTTGCGCTTGCCTTGGAGCCCCTGGCGGAGTGGTTGCGGTGGGAACCTTCTATTCGTGGTCTCCGCTGGACCCCCGAGTATGAGGACCGCGTGTCTCTATATGCTGACGATATTCTCCTGTACCTGGCTTCCCCACGTAAATCACTGATAGTCCTGGTTGATGTATTGCACTCATTTGGTCGTAACTCCGGTCTCGTCATCAACTGGGCTAAATCGTGCGTGTATGTTCTCTCTGGGGAGGCTCCTATCCTTCCGCGGGGCTGTCCTATCCAGATCGCCCCGCAGGGATTTAGGTACCTGGGTATCTTCATCACCCTAGACGCGGAGGCCCGGTATGATCGAAACCTGCTGCCCCCCTCCAGCGCCTGAAGGAGGATGTCGTGCGTTGGCGGCGTTTGCCGCTCTCGCCGCTCGGCCGGGCGGCATTGTTTAAGATGATGTCGCTGCCGCGTTTCCTGTACGCTCTGCAGAATACAATGGACCTCGTCCCGGCGCGCTACTTCCGCGAGGTGGAGAGCTTACAACGCCGCCTGTTCTGGGACGGGAGACCGCGTATCGCCCTGGCGAAGCTGACGCTCCCGTGGTATGACGGGGGGATTGCCCTCCCGGATATTAAACGGTATTATTGGGCCTCCCAGCTGGCTGCGATTAATCACGGCCTATACGGGCCCGCCCTAAACCCGGCCTTTTAAATGGATAAGATGCTACTGCCGGGTGGTGACTATAATCGAGCGCTCTACTCCAGCTCGCTCGACGCACGTCTTACGGGCCCCACGCGTGTCATGGTAAGAGTGTGGCACGCGGCTAATGCAGCGATGGGGTGGAAGGATCGTTTGACCCGGGCGTCACCACTGTACGCATCTGAGCAGTTGGGCTCCCTGTGGACCTCGAAGGGCTTCGAGAAGTGGGACATGATAGGCATTAGCAGGGTGGGGGATCTCTGGACGAGGGGGGGGATTCAAAACGTTCGGGATGCTGCAGACGGAATTCCAGTTGCAAGACAGGGAGTACTTTCGGTATATGCAGATCCGTCATGCACTATGCTCCGCCTTCCCGGACGTTGCCTCCATCCCGGAGTACTCCCCTCTGGAAGATAGAGTGCTGGATGGACATGTCCCGGAAAGCACGATCTCGTTGATCTATAAAAAACTGATCAATGACCGCGTGGGATTGCTGCTTGATCTTCGCGAGGCTTGGGTTGCCGATGGATTGGAGCTGGACGACGAGGACTGGGTCTCTGCGGTGGCCTCCCCGAAAGAGGTGGCCATACCGGCCCGCCTTCGCTTCGTCCAGCTCAAGATACTCCATAGGGTCTACATAACGGGGCCAAGGCTATTGCGAATGGGCTATGCTGTGGACGGGTTGTGTAAGCGTGGGTGTGGTTCTTTGGGGACCTTTCTTCATATTTTGTGGGAATGCCCAGAGGTGGAGCGATTCTGGCGTGGTGTGCATGAGGTCCTGCGGGTGGTTACGCGTGTGCCGCTGCTGCCCGAAGCGAGGAGATGCCTGTTGAACGTGTGGGAACCAACCGACTATTCGGCGCCACAGACGTGGTGGGTGACTCTGGGATATATGGTGGCCAAGCGCGATATTGCTCAACTGTGGGGTTCCCAGAGGCCCCCGACTGTTTCGGCCTGGAAGGAAAATATGGACTGGTGCATGTTTCGGGAAAAGGTGGTGTATGTAGCGAGGGGTAAGCCTGGGACATGGGTGAAAGTGTGGGGTCCCTGGAACGCCTACCGTGGTGGAATCTGCGCCCCGCCGTTATTGCCCGATCCATCGCCTGCCCCGTCCCCTTAGCCGGTTTAGCTCTCCGGTACCGGGCACTGAGTTCACCCAGTCCCTGTTCTGACCTTCTCCCCCCCCTTGATACTCCTATGGTTTGGTAGGGTCCCCCTTCTAGGGGAGCACATGCTGCAGTTTTCGATCGTGGGTTGCCTTGTGGTTGGATTTTGTTTGCTGTTATTTATGTTTAAAAAAAGAAACCGTCATGTGGGGTCCGTATGGTGTGGCCATCAACGCGGCTGACTCCTGTATGTTTCCCTTTGTCGCTGTCTGCGCTCCACTGTGTGTATCTTATGCTCCTCTTGTTTGCTAGCGGCCGGCCTGAAGGTTGTAGGCCCATCTTTGTATATTCTTTGAATTTTGTAATAAACGGTTTCACAAAAAAAAAAAAAATAAATAAAGTACGATACAGCAACACTAAGTCATGGCATTCTTTGAATACGAACAGGTTCAAGATTTAGAGAAATACACAGAGTCTGCGGCCACTGGATTCAATTGGCCCACTCAAGCAAAAATGGGCGAGGCAACCAAATCGAAATTCTCAAGGATGAAGCGATTATGCCGAACCATCCTTGCTACTCCGCACCACTGCTAAGAGAACTTCCATTTACCCAGTCTCTGAAAATGTTTCAGATAATTCCCTCCAAATAATTGCCACAGCAGACTGCAATCAAGGGCGTTTTTTACACCGGGAAATCAATGCCACTTTTTATGTAAATTTTTTAAAATATATTATTTTATATTGTACAGGTTCAGGGGGGATGACAAGACGATTGGCGACAGCGGGAAGGCTTGAGTCGGCTTTCTGAAGTCGTTTTGTATTTTATACTATAGAAAATAGTGTGGCAGAACGACAACCAAGCCCATCATCAGGCTAAGGACTTTCGGGTAAGTAGCCAGTTTGAGGCAGCCAGGTTATAGCAATATGAATGTATACATTTATAAGTAGTCAGTGAGGCACAGAAAGCAGTGATTTCTGAAGTTAGTTTGTATTAAGGAGAAATAATTTGAATTGGAAGCAGACGTTTAGACGCTAGCAGTCAAAGTAGTGTAAATCTGTGCTTCTTTGGTGACATCACTGATGACATCTCAGATGACATCATTGACTTGCATATAATTACCTCCTGTAGCAACAGCACACATGTAACCCCTTACACACACATTGGACAATAACTTTATTCAAACATAAATCTGCATAAAAAAATGTCAATGCACAAACCACATATGTAGATGCACACCGCAATAATAAACAAACAATTTTAATACATGTGTGAATGCTAATTAGTAAACGTTTTTCAATAACATTGCATTGGGGGAATTTTTTTCACTATACTTTTTTTGCAGGGTGTTTCTCCACCTATAGCAACACTTAATCCTCTTTCCTGCTTTCAGTGTGGCATTTTCCCTGGGCATTCAGAAACATTCAGGGGCGGCTCGTCCGCTAATGCGGAGGAGCGTCGCCCCACTGCCCGCAGAGGCAAACGAAAAATAAAAAGATCTTTATACAGATCTTTTTGGTTTTTATCCTGTGGCTGAGCCTTGTGGGTGGGGCCCCAGCACTGCAGCAGTGGGGGGAAAGGAGTGGTGGTGGGCCATGCCATGAGCGCGCATGATGGTTTGGCCAGCCATCTTAATACAGCCAAACCGTCATGCGAACTGATATCTCTCCAACCCAGCTGTGTTGCTGGGTGAAAACATCAGCAGGCACAGGCTCCCAGCTTCCGATGGAGAACAAAACAAGCCAGCTCCGCCCAATCCTGACACTGCTCTCATAGTGAGAGCAGCCTCTGGATTGGCCGCAGTGGAAGCTGGGAGGAGAAGACCAGCGAGCAGAAGACCGGCAGGTACTTTAAAAAAAATACTGTTTCAGCTCCCTTGCACTGCTTTTCCCTGTGCTGCCAAAACACATCCCCCTTACACCAACTGCTACTGGGAACAATCACTCTACTCCCAAATGTCGAACAACCAACCCCTCATCACTCACCTCCACATGATTCTGGTTTCTCCTATTAAGTATTAATGTTCATTATGAAATGCACTGGATTTTGGGAGGTCAAACTGAACCCAGTAAATACCAACATGGTGGGATTGCAGTATTTACTTGGGCTGACTATCCCATTCTCATTCCACATTCTGCACCTTGGAATCTGGAATAGCTCAGAAATAATGCATGTTTTTCCTCTTTCTGTTGTGCAGCCTCAAAATGTTATGTACTTATGACTCAGAAATTCGGCAAGATTTAACCTGGGGACATTTTTGTTGGTGGACTTTCATAATGTTATGGGTTTTCTCCCATATTTTGTTGATGACTTACACATTGCTCTCTCCTGCTCACCTTTAGGATGAGTGGTCGTTTCATAATCAGCATTCTGTGGGTCTGGTTGATAATAATATGTGGATATCGAGTCCATTAAAGCTTTGCTCATTCTCTTGATCCTTTATCTCTTTATATCCTTCCACTGCTCTCCTAGTGTCCCTTAGTTCCTTCCTTCACTGCATCATTCGGGTATCATGAAGGCCTTGACAGGAATCCCACAATGCCAGCGGAGTCCCGGGCATCTGCTCCCCCATTAATCTTTACTTAGAGATCCCTACGTGGCTGGTGGGGATCCCTGTCAAAAAATCATAATCCTTTAGGCGGGCATTTGGGTTTTTCTTTCCGGAGTTTGTTTCTGAAAATGGAAAACTCAATGGCTCTAACGCGCCAGTAGCTTTCCCTTTGTGCATGGTGGTCATTGTGAGTTTTCCCTGCCCCACGTTCATCATGCCTTGCATCAACAAACTTGGAAAGGGAAAATTGGTGGCAGTCACCCTGCTCTAGTAAGGCAGAGTGACGTCACCATGGCTAGGTAGCTCAGCGGCAGATGGGCTATCAAGGGTTTCTGCTGGTGCAGCCCACGAAGGCTCCACCTTAGGAAAACCTGCTTCACCCCTCATTCGAATGAGGCAAGAGGACAGCAAGGTTGGCGGTGGGATGGCAGCCATTTTTTGGTTGGTGACCTCATCCTTTAAAAACCTCCCACTGAGTTTAATTTCCACTTTGACTCTTCTATCTGACATCGAATTCTTGTGGCATATATGAGCCCCCCTCACCCCTGGTTACCGCTGCTAAACTGCGAACGTGGATTCTTATGTTTCTCATTTTAAAGTGCTCGGTCCTTGCTTTCGCTCATTTTGTTCTTACCTTTTTTCGAATGTACTTTTCATGCAAGATACATAAGTATGGCCACAAGAGTGAGAAATGTATCAAGGACTTTTCATCCCTAGAACCAAAACATTGGAACTAGAGTATCAGGTTCCATTCTCCAGCACTACATGAGTAAAAGTGCACTATGCTTGTGCAATGTCCCTTTCTTTCACTTTCACAGCGATGAGATTTACCATCACTTTAAAACCTCTAAAAGTAGAAGAAAACACGCGCATCGTATTTTAAAGCCTTTCTTGTGGCTGAATCCAATGAAGTCATTATGCTACATATCAGGTGCCACACAAAAGACCGTGGACTGTTCTGTAGATGTTATTCCTCCACTTCCAAATAGCCCTACTATTGCTGTAGTCTTCTCAAATCTTTGTCTCTCTTACCAGCCGTGCCCTTCTTGCCAATCGCCTTTCTTGCTAACATTTCTGTTCTCTGAGACGTCTGTATGGGGTACCAACCCACCCATCCTTTTGCACTCGTATACGTCTTCTGCTATCAATTCCTTTCTCTTTCGTCCTAGGCTCTCCGTGTTGCCTCCTAATCCCCACCACTGAGGCATAATCGCCATTTTGTTCTGTCTCCTTTAATGCTCTGATACTCTGAGCTTCTCTGCTTCACTGCTCTGCCACAGCTTACCAAACCCGATCAAATTCTGCACCTGTATACAGGGCCGGCTTTTGGGCGGTGCGACCGCACCGGGTGCCGAGGTCAGGGGGGCGCCGGGCGCCACCATACCTGCGTCTCTTAAATTGGCAGTCACTCCTGTTAAAACAGTTTTCCCTCTTTCTTTTCTACGATGTTATTCTTCGTAGAAATGGAAGAGAGGAAAACCGTGTTAACAAATCAGGAGGCACGCACGCTTTTGCCCGCCCATGCGTTGCGTTTTGATCAGCTGCCGGCCTGCCTGTAACTTAAACCTACATCGCGGGACGCACGCGGGCGGGCCCTGACAGATACTTCCGACGGCTAAATTGGTGGCGCAGTCTCTCCGACTCCAGTCCACGGCAGGGATTTTGGCAGTGGCACTCTGCAGCATAAAGTGAGTTATATGTGACGGTCAACTTTTTTTGTTAATCAAAAATTAGTGTTAAATTAAATGAACAAATAGGGTGATGACCTCCCCACCTTCTGCCCCCCTCCACCCCCCCCCCTGTGGCGGTATACTTCAAACACTGCTCTGGTTGCGGAATGCGTCACCGTGAGAGTGCTCACGCTCGTCTTTTGTTTTGTGAGCAGGAGTCTCTTTCATCTCAAACTTTTCTTTACAGATAATATACTCCTGAAAAACACACTACATCAAATATAACGCCTATCGCAGGCATCACAGCTTCACCTGCCCTTGTGTAGCTTTTTCAAAAACTTACAATTTGTATTTAGCTGGGAATAGCTCTGTGTGCTCCCGCACCTGCTCCCGGGAGGTCAAGCAGCAGGTCACAGATAGTAAGAAAGCCCGAAGGGCCCTATGCAGAATGTCGCCCTTCCAAGTTAGATAAAACTCCAAACTTTTGTGTGGGTTAACACTTTGAACCCTGTGCCCTGAAGCTATCTTTGGGCGCTATAATTAACCGTGTGCTTTGCGCTTTAATAAGCAACGAAGCTGCCAGCACTTTACAGCTCCGTGAAAGTATTCGAAAAGTATTGGTGCTGTCAGAACAAAGCAGGGACTACTCCTCCTGCGCCCAACAGAAAAGTGTTTCTAATGGAAAACGAGGCGCTAGATCGGATCCCAAAAAACTCCCCTCAAGTGGCGCAGACGGCGCTGCCTCGAGCAGCCCCATTTATTGAGCAAGTCGGAAATGCTGCGTGCCTGTGAAGTACACGGGGCACACGCTAACCCATAGCCACGCCCCCATACCAACCTCATCAATCAATTAAAACGTATTTAGCTGGATAAAGTTGTTGAAAAGATTATATTGAACAGTGCAGTAAAGTATTCGGTAGAATGTTGCCTGCAGTAACATTGAATGGAAACTAGTGACTTATCCCTGTCGGTATGTGCTCATTATTTTGTGCCAAAGTTTTTTGTCTTTAAATAGCCATTTTAAAAGTACGCTAATCTGCAAGAATGGGGATTTTGAATGTAATGTTTATCTAATAGTCGACAGCTGCTGGTATTGGTAGACATTGGAATATCGCTAGTATTGTGTAATTTCAATTAATTATCCAAAAAATAAATCGGGGATTTAAAGTGAAAGTAACCGGGAAAAAACATTGCGCCTAGAATCCTGAATGTCTAATCTATGAGCATCGAGGTCTCGGTTTGCACATATCGGGCTATAGCCATGTATGTTCATTCGCTTTGCTTAACCTAGAATGAATATTCTTCTGCGGCACATTCGGATATGGACTGATAGAGATGTTGTTTGTTTTTCAAAGTAATGGATGTGCCGCATTTGCCACATAATCTAACGTCAGCTGCATGCTTTGCAGATTTTAACAAAGAATAATGTGCTACTCTTGCGCTGTCCCCGTCTTCAGACCCAGGGTTGGCCCAGTGCCAGGCTTGCAGTTTCGCTACAGCCACCCCTAGGGTTGACCCACTGACAGTGCTGTGGTATTCCTTCCTGCAGCCCCCACAGCCACAGAGAATACCCTTGGCTGTATATATTTAATATGCGGTTAAAAACCATACAACTCAACACAAAAAATGTTTGCTTGGGGGGGCGCCAACAAAGATCGTCGCACAGGGCGCCACAATCTCTAAAGCCGGCCCTGCCTGTATAAGAACAAATCTTCTTTGTCACTGGCTACTTCCACCTGCCCTTTTAAACTAGCCAAGCACCTTGTCTTTTCTAAAAGTGTTTTCATCGAGATTGAGTCTGATTTACTTACACACAATTGGAAAAAATGCAAAATAAATTGACTAAATGTTTTAGCAAACAAGGTTTGTCTACTCATAAACATGCATTTATTAAAAAGAAAAGAAATTTTTTATTAATTGGGGAAGCTAGGTTGACGCCAAGTCACACAACCTAAAAACATACTGCAGAGGTGTCCAACATTGGTCCAAGATGGCAGTTGCATCAAAGTTTTTCTGCTATCTACATGCAATTGAATTACATAATTAGAGAAAAAACTTAATACACGGAACAATTAGAAAATCTTTTCAACATTAGTTTTTATAAAAAGCCTGACAGGATTCGGGAAATCATGGACAAATAGTGAACAACCAGGCTATATAAACACTGGTTTTAGATAGGTCCAGGCGAAATTTCCTTTATGCCTGCATAATCATGGTTAATTTCTGGGATTTTGCTATGCAATTTGTACGCGAAATACCTGAGATTATGCCATTAAGCAATTGGGGCTTCATTCAGGTAAAAATCCTATCATGGGACCATGGGAAAACATAATTGAACTGATATCCAGAAGCTGTTGTTCATGTCACATGCAATTTTGTGCTTTTTGTTAGACGAAATACATTTTTGTGCCAAAAGTGGACACCAGTATGCATTTTGCACACACACACACACAAATTAACTATGTTAAAACTGGCAACTCACATAATAAGTCATAATCTTGTGCAATTGATTTTGTATTTTGCTTCATTTCCATAAAGGAAAGTATGCAGATTTGGCACATTCTTAGTGTGTATAGTTCACTATTGACTTGTTAACACTGCCAGTTGGACATATTTATGACATCATAGACTTCTTCGTAAGAACTATAGATTACAGCAGTGATAAGCATTGTTGTCGTCAGTGTAGAGGTGGACTGGCTTATAGGCAATTGGAGAATGGGAAGAGTGTAGCAAAGCAGTCTTTTCAGATCCAATAGCCTACAGAAAATTCATGCAATTTCCCCATAGGCTTCTTTGGCTCTCCGCTCAAACACATAAGGAAACAAAAAGGATAAAAAATCCATTTCCAACCATTGTTTGCCACATATCTAATGAATAATCAATGTCAGCAGACATCTCACTCTTCAAGCCGCCAAAATTGCTCCTGAAAAGATTAACTGGTCGTGGAAATCATGCAGAATGCTCCTGCCATGTTTCCCTTGCGGCCACGGCTTTTTCGATGAATTTGCCCATTTTGAATTCCAACCTCGATCTGTTACAGGATGTCCCAGTTTGTCCATTAATGAGAACAGTGATTGGCAATCACAGACTGCATTGGCCTCGGTTGAAAAACCAGTGGCCCTGTTCTCCACTTGAAGCGTGCCTAGCTCCAGCATTTTTGTGCAGTAATAAAAAAACAAGACATATAAATGATATCACTCAAGGGATAAGAAGAATTGGAAATATTTGTCAATGATAAACACAGCCTGAGTTGTTGTAGCTTTTGCAAACAAACGTTGCATTTTGGCTCTTTTCCCTGAGGAGAGAATGAGCACATTTAGGAGACGAGCATGCCCTCGCCGCAATCCCGCGCTCGAGCGATGCGTTAATGTGCTCTCGATTTGCTCTGATGCGAGGCTTCACTGGCCTGGGGCCTTGGTAATCTTCTCTGGTTTGTGAACTGTCGCAGCCCTGGGAGGCTTTGTTCCCATTTCCAGATTAGGCTGGAGCTGTGCGTACAGGCCAACAGGGCACTCTACCCTCTGGGTGCAAATTCAACAGCGAGCAGAGGCCATTAGGCAAACGAGCTCCGAAATGGTCTCAGGCTCTCTTCGGGCATCCTGAACATACTGGTGAATCTTTGCGGTTTAGAGAAAGAAAAATCGCTCCAATGAGGAAATTAAATTATGACACCCTACGAAGGCTAGCCTTGCTACTACGACCATTTTCCCATTCAACTCCCCACCCACTCATCTACTAAAATAGATAGATCTGTCCACAGCTGCTTTACTGCTAGAAGGACAAAACACTGATCTATTTGGCTAGGTCTTTGGAACTCTAAAACATGACATATACATTTCTAGAATACGTACGATCCATTAATCACCTAAACATTCTTCTTTGTGCTCTTCTGTAGACAACTCGGAACAGAACTTAGAAGATGAAGTAATTAAATCAGTTTTGAAAACATAATAATTTTGGACTCCATCTTGTCTGAGCTAGAGTTAATTCTGTCAGAAAGAACAGGCACTCCAACGAGATCAGTGGTGTCCAAAGAAGGTCCAGGAAGGCTGAATCCATGCCAGAGTTTCAAGCTATCTATATATGAAACATTTACATAGAAAGCAAATGTTGTCCTGAAAATCTGGGCCTACGTGAGACACATCACTCGATGGTGCTTTATATCCCCATCCGACTATCTCACAATTGATCACAGATAACATTGACGAATTATTAGCTCCAATTCAAAATAGTGTCACAAGAATAGGAATTGGTTGAGATCTGATTAAAAAAATCTAAGATGCACAACACACCATACACATCTGAAATAACTGGAGCTGGAATGCACGGACTTCTGTGGAGAAATGGCTCATAGAGATCAATACTAATTGTTTTAAAAAAAACCCTAGCTAGGTTAAATTCTAAATAATAACCCGGGAAAGGCATGAACTTTTTCTAAAACCATAGATCTTCAGTATTGCAAAGACATTGAGGGTTTCATGTATATAGACCACTCAGCCCTTTATGGGCCGCGCATTTAATGGTCTTATGTCTTTTTTCCAATTGCAAGACACATTTTGTATCAATGTAAGTGAGATACCCATAATTGTGCCCTGTAGAACTATACAATTTGACCTTGTCCTTTTTGCAGGGTTATTCACAAACTTTGTGGCTTCTTCCTCCTAATTTTCTGACCTCCATTTTGTTGGCTTTAAGACCCTGGGCACTTTACTACTACTAATCAGTGCATAAGTGTGTGTGCTCTCTCCCCTAAAACATGGTGTGATTGGTTTACACCTGTTTGGCATATATCATTTACTTGTAAGTTCCTTGTGCAGTGGTATCCCAGATACCCAGGGCCTGTATATTAAATGCTACTAGTGGGCCTGCAGCACTACTTGTGCCACCCACTGACGTAGCCTTTCAAACCTGTCTCAGGCCTGTCACTGCAGGGCCTACATCTGCAGCTTACTGCCACATTGACTTGGCATTTAAAACTACTTGCCAAGCCTTAAACTCCCCATTTTCTACATATAGGTCACCTCTAACGTAGGCCCTAGGCAGCCCTATGGGCAGGGTGCTGTGCAAGTAAAAGGTAGGACATGTGTCTTTATTGTGTGTCATGTTCTGGTAGTGCCAAACAGCCTTTTTGGTTCTCTCTACAGTGAGGCCTACGCTTCTCATAGGTTAGCATTGGGAATTCCTTTATAGGTATGTACGTGGTAATTCCTGATCTGAAACGAGTAGCATTGGCATGTTTGGAATAGTGGTGATAAATCCTGCTTACAGGTGTAGCTGGGTTTTACATTACTATTTTAGAAATGCCACTTTTAGCAAGTGGGCATTTTTTCTGTGCTTATTTGTGTTTTGCAGCCTGAGTCCAATCCACGTCTGGGCCTGGGTGACAGCTACACTTTGTGCACAGTTTCCATTCAGCCATCACACAGTAAGGGTTGGGTGTAACAGGTCACATCTGCATACTGACAGTCTTCCTGGGCTGGGAGAATGAGGGTCATTCACACTTTACATTGTATAGGCTGTGTCCTGCCTTCGCACAAAGCGCTGATTTACCCCTTACTGATGTCTGGAGTCAGGGCTAGCGTTGACATTTGAAAGGGGGGTTGTGCCCTTCTAAGGATTCCTTGGAAGTCACCTCTACATCAAAGACATTTGTAGCAGAAGTACAGGGGCCCTGACTCCATGTTTTGCGACCCTGCATGGACTTGTAACCAGACTCTGCAGGCTCTATATACTGCACTAGAGGGAGATCACCACTTGGACTACTTGACTTTGTTGTGCTAACCTGCTGGCCTGCTTGGCTGCTAGAGAGACTACCAGTAAGCTGAGGAAACCAGTGTGCTGGCCTGTTGCCTGCCTGCCTGCTTGCTCTTCGGGGCCCCCAGTACTCTCCAGGGACAGGTTGGCTGGCCCCTACCCTGCTCAGTTAAGAATCTCCAAAGGATTCCAGGCCAGCACTGTTTGTGGCTAAAGAACAGTGTGTGCTTTCAGCTTCTTCATATTCAGCGTGTAGTGAGCGCTGCATTTACTCTGCTTTTGGGATTGAGCTAGCAAGTGGTGAGTGCTTTAAGATCAGAGCACAGTGCGTTTCTGAACCTGTGCTTAAGCACCCGCTGCTCGGCCAAGCCTATGTGTGTGGAGTGCTGCGCCTCTTGGACCCAATGCTCGTGCCGCACTCAGAGCGATGTTCGCATCTTTTTCAGGAGACTAGCATTGGGAACCCAGAGCTGTGCACCCGATCGCCGCTGGCATATGTCGGCGTGCAACTGGGCAATCGGCTGCCCCACTTGCACTCACTGCTTTGGAAATCACTGCCTTTGTTGCATGTAGACCGAGCCATCCGCTCTGGTCTGTAAACGCCCAGATCCTGTGAGCTGCCTGAACCAGGAGGCCGCCGGCCAAGTCAGCAGCCCTTTCCCCACCCAGAGCTGTTTTGTTTGCAGGCATTTCTAAACATTGGTCTGAAACGCCATGGAGGGTACAAGACATGCTGCAACGTTGGAGCGGCGTGTGCTTCAAAAAGCTGTGTTGATCTCAGCAGCTGCGCCGAGCGGTTGCATGCAGCTGCCTCTCACTTTGGGATGCAGGGAGACCCAGTGAGGTCTCCTCATGGCATTCCAAAGTGTGTGTGTGCCCGCCCCTCATGTTGGTGCATATCTTTGGGGGCATTGGTGTGCCACAGTACGAGGCAAGGCCCATGTCTCCTTGTAGAATAAACACAATTGCAATTATCATATCACTCGTAGTAGGCTCGCAGGTGCTCTGGCAGCCTATGCCTACCTGAAATCATTGTGCTAGGGCTCCCAAAGAGAACTGTAACCCCGCTAATAGTGGTGCAATGGTTTATGTGCCCACAGGTGCTTATGGTTGTGGGCGTTTCTAGAGGGAATGCATGATGTCTTCATCACTGGTCATACTGAGTAATTTATGTGCTTATCCACAACTGAAAAATCATGACTGATGTGTTTTCTGTGCCCCACATGCCAAGTACTTTATGATGTATGTCGGTTTAGCCTCGAACAGGCTATCACGGACCATATGAGTATCTGCCTGATATGCACAGTACTTATGATTCATGTTATTATGGTCTTGTGTTATGCATAATAAATGATATATTTTATTCAGCCCTGCGTGGAGTCTCTTTTGTGGTGGATTCATTGTGTCACTGTTGTGAGTGCGTTGCGCAAATGCTTTACACATTGCCTCTGATGATAAGCCCTGTCTGCTCTGTGCCAACCTACCAGGGGGTGAGCACATGTTATCTTTGGTGTGTAACTTAATTGTCCTGACTAGAGTGGTGGGTTCTGCCTGGCTTAGGTTGATACCCTAGCCAACCAGCAACCCCATTTCTAACACATACACATCACTAAATAAAAATAATAACAAACAAAAGTTTTGTGTTTTCAAAGAAAAAGCTGAGATGAATCCATTTAGCCACGAATGGAGGGTAAACTTTGATGGTGAACATCACTATAGATACTCAAATTCATGAGAAAAACCAATCAATGGGGTCTACGTACATTCAATCACTCTGATAACTGAATGGATGGTACAATGATTGACTTGAAATGACTAGGCTGTGCATGGAAATCAAGAGAAGTAATAAGTTCGCATTTGGGCTGTTTTTCTCCATTAAAAAAATCTAAACAAATTCATGTGTAGGTGAGCACATGTGAAAAGAAGAAAGAGAGATAATTGTCTAGCCAATATGCCAACAAATTAGCCATTGCGGGCCCACCTGAGAAGAATGAGGTTGTGGCTCATATAATGTTTAATTAATCCTGTCTCTTATCTAAGCGTGTTAGCTATTTCCAATGTTGACGTTCTGTGACATGCATGTTGGTAATGTGAATGGCACCTCTAATACCCTCCCTGTGGTTCACCAACCAGCCAGCAGACGGGTGCAAACTTACTGGTCTGAAGGAAAATCCACTGGAGACTTGGAGATTAATGCCTTGGGCGGACAGATGGCACCATGCCCAATTAATGCCAGTGCTTGATAACTCACGCAGTATGCTGGCTCAAAACCACCTGATTGTCAAAAACAATCCCAAGCTTCAACAGTGGCTATATTACTGGGTTTGGCAACAAAGTGGCAAAATACCTGGTTTGTTTTGGATTCAATCTATGATGCACTTTTATGAGACTTTGTCAAGGAGAGTTCAATTATCTCCATAGCAGTAGTGGTGGAAGAGGACAGGACATGTAAGCGGTGACTGCAGCTCTGAACAATAAGCATAAATACACGTTCACATCTACTGCATGTATAATACTAATCTCCTTCTCAGGGCTACTCGGCTGGGTTCCCTCCCTAACTGTGAGGGTAGCGTAACATGTCACTCTTTCCCGAGGCTCTGTTCTCTATGTCAATATTCTTCATTCTAATTGGGGGAAGTAAACTTTAACATGAACACGCAATGCTCCATGCATTCCTTTCTGTAGTCTCTGCTTTGGTAAAGCGTGCATCTTAATTTTCCAATCTTCAAAAGATACTTCCCAGATCACACAAGGGAGGATCTTCCTCTTGCAATAAATCCCTCCTTAACACATTGTAATGGTGTTAGAAATGGGGGTATCAAGTTAGCAGTAGTTTGCACCTCGTCCAAGTAGGGACCTTTCCATCTAGTTAGGGTAAGGGGATTACACAGCCAAGATAACCCTGCTTACCTCTTTGGTAGCTTGGCACAAGCAGTCAGGCTTGTCTCAGAGGCAATGTGTAAATCATTTGTAACACACAGTACAAACACTACAGATGGACAACACACCAGATTAGAAAAAATAAAGTATGTTCATCTAAACCAAACAAGACCAAAACAACAAAAATCCAACATACACATATCAAAATATGTCTTTTAAAAAAAAAAACAGTTCAGTCAATAAAAACTATGGATGCGTCAATTTTAGTACAAAGTACCTTGGATGCATCAAAATTACAGGACCAAAACATGCAAGGTGATGCGTCAGTTTCTTACTCACAGGGAAGGTGATGCGTCAGTTTCTTGCTCCTAGGGAAGTGATGCTTCATTTCTTACTGCCATGCATGAGAGGTGATGTGTCGGTTCCTTACTGGAGAGGAGGTGATGCGTCGGTTTCTTACTGCGAGGGGAGGTGATGCGTTAGCTTCTTACTGAAAGCCCAGCATTGATGTAGATTTGGCGTACAGGTACGATGTGCCAGAAAATGCAGGTGCTGTGGGTCGATGCAGCGGCGTTCCAGGCACTGCATCGATTTCTGCAACTGCAGACAGGTGATGCATCTATTTTTCCAGGCGTGCAGCAGGACTTGTGTTGGAGCAGGAGTTTCGCACTATGAAGACTTGGGCTGCAGTGGTTTCTTCGACGTCTGACAGGAGCTGCATCAATATTTTCAGCCTCAACAATGCGTGTGTCTTTCAACCCCATGGAAGGTTGCAGCAGGAAAAACTGGGCTGGAAGGGCGAAGGGTGGATTTTCAGCAACAGAAGCAGCAATACAACCTCCAAGGGCCCAGAACTGGAGTTGGCATCACAAGACAGGTCAGAACTCCCAGCACTGGAGTTCAGTATTGCTGCATGTGAAATCTGTCTCTGAGACTTCTTAACAGGTGGCAATCTTTACAGCAAGCCCTTGGAGAATCTTCTTAAGCAGGATACCACAGCAAAGCATAAGTCCAGTATTCCACTGTCCACAGACAGAATCATCAACGGCAGACCAACTGCAGGCCAACCCAGCAAAGCATCACACAGCAAAGGCAGTTCTTCAGCCCTTCTTCTTGGCTGGGTCCTCTTAATCCAGAAGTGTTCTAAAAGTCTGGGGTTTTAGGTCCAATACTTATACCCCTTTTCCCTTTGAAGTCTCTCTTGCTCAATAAAACTAGTTTTGTCCTCCCTGGTCCAGCCACACTACAGGGAGTGGAGACAACATTGTGCAGGGCAGCCACAGCCTATTCATTTGTTAGTGACAACTCCTCCCACCACTCTAGCCGCGGAAGACCCATCAGCATATGCAGAGCACACGTGGCCTGGGCATACTCAGCGCACATAACTAGGGACTTACCAGTAAATCAAATATACCAATCATCGATAATAAATCATAATGACAATTTACACGGGGTGAACTTGCACTTTAGCACTTATCAGAAGTGGTAAAGAGCTCACAGTCAACAAGCCAGCAAAAACGAAGTCCAGGCTACCATAAAAACAGGAGGAGAGACAGCAAAAAGATTGGGAAAAAACACACCAAAAATGTCGTCAGTTTTTCATTAATGGCCAGAAAAAGAGTAATATAGATAGCTTTACATATGTACCTCTACTTGGTGCCCATCACTTTAATAAGTTTTACTGGTTTCAAAAAGAAATTAGAATCACCAGTCGGATGCACTTTCAGGATATATTTCACTAATACCTGCGTCTGTATGGATTTTGATGTTGGACTCCTTCTGGAGCTATTGTTTCCAATCCTTTGACAGGTGATATTGGGCATCGCAGTTTTTTAACTGGGACTGGTGAAAATTCGGTAATTTCTTGCCACTGCATCAATCACATTGTGATTGGTCAGGGAGGTGACCACAGTAACTGGCAAAGGTCTTAAAGTCCTCTACTTAACAGCCACACACACCACCTTCCTCCCCATGAGCAAACATGAACAGGAGGGAAATCAGATGAGAAACCACAAGGCAAGAAGAAGGTTGAGACCTGAAACTACACACAAAATAACATGCCCACTCAACCAAACCGGCATTCACACTTCACACTCCTCTTTTCAAGCAACGGCTTTAAGAGAGGTTTAAGAGTGGTCAAGATCAGATCGCACAGAGTGTCTTTTTGGAGAGTATAACCCTTAAAACACAATCTATGCTAAGCTCACAGGCCATAAATACATCTGAGTGGGAAGCAGATGCTAAATAGGTAATCAATTCCCTTAAGGACCTGGAGAAGCACACTGCCTGATAAAAGTTACCTCAGTTCTGTACAAGGGACGTGGAAAGGTTTTACCATCCATACGAACAGATGAAAAAGATGCACAGTTCAGCAACAATTAGTGTCGAAAGTCTGCACCAATACCGAGGCATAGGTATGTGTGGCAAAAAACTATTTTAATTTCCTGTCCAGACATCTTGTAACAGGTATGCGAAAGGTGTCTGAGGTGAAGGCTGCATGCCGTGCTGCACCCTCCCATGGTCCCTGGTAGATGATATATATGGCAGCGACCCCATGACTAGGGCACGGGTGGGGAGCATGTGGGCGGGGGGTCTTGGGGCACGTCAGGGAACATGCTTGTGGTTAGGTTTGCAGGTAAGGTGCATCAGGACCCCATGAATCATTGTGCCAGTTGAGGGGTTTCGGTGGAGGACCAACAGGCCAATCGATTCTCTTTGGCAGTGGTTCAACGGAGTATGACGGCTGGCAAGCGGAGTCAGTTTAACCTACACCCACCCCACTAGTTCCTCAAGCTGCCCAGAAGTATTTTTAAACAACAATTAGCTAAACACAAAGTCTGGCTGGCAATACGTAGTTTTAAGAAATGCACATTGAGTTGAGAGCAGTGGAGCTAGGTAACTTTGCCTACCCCTGGAGCGCACATATGAAGACAGTGAACAGAGTCACAAACATGAAAAGCACTAGATACTCTGTGTTGGAAAGGCAAGTAGGGACACTGAAATAGTGGAAGAAGATGCCAAAACATCCTCAGAGATGAAGAACAACTCATAGCGCCATACTCACTCCAGCTGCCGGCTTGTGTATGGGGAAAAACAAATAGAACAATTATTTAGGATCAGGGGAATGTCCCAGCACCACATTTGCTTACTTTGCCCTAAATACTTCAGACCAAGGTAGTACCTGTCTATGTCTAACCCAGTGTGGAAGCCGACGCGCATGATACTCACGCTAGTGTAGCCCTCGTAGCCCCCCCAAATATTATAGGAGGCATAGGACCAGCGAAAAGGGTGTATAACCAGGGAAAACCCAGGTCCAGAAACAGATGCAAACCAAGAACACAAACAGAGTGAAAAGATTATGAAGACATGCACTAGGTCATTATACCAATACCTTGACAGCTCTACAGGCCTTGAGACAGAATGATATTTAATGGTGGGAGTAAAGGGGCAATAACCATCTGAGACCAGACAGTGCAAACCTATTGCTGAAACTAAACTGTCAACACCACACGACTGCTTAATTAACAATAAGGAATAAATAACTTACATCAACAACCATTGAAAACAGAACCCGTGAGTTGAAAGTTTTGCCATTTGTCTAGTAAAGGTAGGACTACCAGCATTAATGTGTGGCTTAGGGAAAAGTGCAATGGACTACTCAGTGCCCGATTCCCATGGGGTCTCCACACTCGTGGTAGGGACCCCGCAGTCATGAGGGGGGGCCCCCCGCATTCATGGCGGGACCTCTATTAAGCAGCTTGTTAAGGGGGAGAAGAGACATGACACTAACCCTGGGCAGACAACTACGCTACGCTCGCGAAGTTTGCGTAGTTTGTGCTACTTTGGACTACCTGAATTACACGTAGCACAGTGCAAAATGCGTAGCGTAGCATAGTTGGCATTTTTTGCTCACTCACAGTCCTCAACGTCAAGTTGGCGACCGCGAGCGAGCAAAATGACATCCCGGGGAGACTTTTTCCTCGTTCGCGATCAGCAACAACAAGTTGGCGACCGCAAAAAATAAACCTCCCGGTGAGATTCTCAACACGGGGAGGTCAGATTTCCCATTGCGAGTGGTCGATGAGAAACTACCAGTCCGCATTGAGAAAGCTGCCGCTCGAGTAAAAATCTACTCGAGCGGCAGAAAACGACAGCTTGCACTGTGCAAGATGCCGTTTGCAATGATTGCACAGTGCGGACAAGCATCCGGCACTGTGCAATCATCGCGAACAGCGTACTACGTAGTACGCGTAGTGCTGCGCATATCTCGCGTAGTGCACTAGGCGTAGCTACGCGTAGCGCTACTACTCGAACTACGCCCAGGGTTACGTGACACCTCATTGACAATAATGCATTTTTAGGCTCATACCCTTATTTACTGTATGATGAAGGTATTTCAGGACGGGGATAATGGAGGGAACTCAGCGAGTGACTAAGGGACCAATCAGGGCCTAACTGTACCAAAAGAGATTTTAGATTACATGTTGCCTATTAAACAAGGGTTATGACCTTCAGCCTGGGGCAGAATTACTAAAGTGCCCTGGCAGGTTAAATACCAACTGGCAATGAATCTATAGGAGTGGGGGATATTAACTATTAAGATAGTAGACCCAGGTGAGCAGAACCCACAGACGGTGTCACTGGTCCCCTATGATGGCTCTTTCAACATCCGTGAGCCACTCAGCAGGTTCTGCGATTTAACCTGTGTGACTGTTGAGCTTTAAAAGTATCCACTCAGCATTCGCTAGTATTAGTAGGTGGTAGTTTGCAAAAGATCATTTAATGTTACTTCCTGTGATTGATTTGCTGCTGAAGGGTGGGCATCGCTACGTTCACTCCCCCTATGATCGTGAAAAGACAGTGCTTGCAAATCCTGCCGAGTTTCTAAGCAACATCAAGCCTGATGGTATAAGATGTTTTCAATATGGGTGGATAGCTAAGTGTAGTGAGCTAAAAGGAAGTGCAAAGGCTGATAAACATGTTCTTGCAATAGAATTCTTAAACATTATGTAGTACATGGAGGTTTTCTTACCAGCACATTGTATTGAGAAACAGATATGTTGTTCGGATGCACCGTCAGGCGAACACATTGCTTCATATCCGAGGCAAATCTTCGGGCCTCATGCGATCGATCGCAGTTCTCCCTCCTCGTGCACCTGTCAAATAAACAGAATACAAGCTCACTCATGGTGTTGTCCTACACAATCTAGTCTTAAAAGAACATCCTTAATCAGAGGTGGGCAAGCCAGACTGGCCAAAGCCAAGTTAGGGGTTCTGGCTTGGCGGTAAGAGCCAAATCACGAGAAGGGACATCAAAAGAGTAGGCATGTAAATTGCAAAACAAATCTCATGTAAAAATATGGTAGCGACTCTTTCAAATTGAAAAATGATCTCTTGAATACTTGAGTTACACTTAAATAAATTGTATTATATCACTGCCTAAACATCTGTTAAATTTCATATTGTATAAGCATGAACATTGAAACATTTACAAATTTCCAACAACAATGATCTGCTAACTTGCCATAAGGGAATCACGGATGCCAATTTGTCAAGTGATTATGCGTACAATCTGAGCTTCACTTACTCTATCAGCTCACAACAGATAACTTTCCAAGATATTGAGAGTTTTTTTATCGAACATGAAACTATGTACCAAAGTCCCCTGAAAACCACATTGTGTAATAGTATTCTACATGTCAACAGTGGACATCCAAAGACACGGAAGTGGAGCATACCTCTCGGAGAAATGGTCCTACAATATCTGTGGGCCATAAAAAATTGGGACTATTCGTAGCCCATATCAAAACATTTTTGGGAGAGACATGAAGGTGATATTATGGAGCTACATTACTATGGGATTAAACACATCAAAGTAACAGACAGGAGAGTTAATCGAGAACTAAACTGGAGAAGAATGGAATCACAACTCATCATTTTGATGGGGACAAAAACTCCCCTTGGGCACAATTTAGATGCAGAATTTTACATTAATTTATGAGGGAATATGTCATGTACTTCGAACGGAATGAGAAACCCCCTTCTATTGTACTCTCTTTTGGTCTGTTTACATGTCATCTTGAATTTCGAATTCCTGTGATCGAGTGATTCCATACCCAGTATGATAAATGATCACTGTCTAGTTATACTCTTATCTTAATTGATGTACTGTATTAGTTCTTTTTCTATAAACTATCGCACTTTCTATCATCAAGAACGTCGCATTCCTGTGATCGAGTGATCTCCTAACCAGTATTAATAATGATTAATATCCAGCTATATTCTGATCTTAATTGATGTACTGTATTAGCATTGTCTGTATGCACTACCGCACTTTCTTGTAAGCCTAAAATATTCTGTAGTGGTTCCCTCCTCTCACACCTTCTTTCTTTTAGTAGGTCTGACCATCTGCTGTTTAAAATCCTAATGGTTAACTGTTATAACTATTCGGCAACACAATATCAGGAGGACACTGCACCTGTCATAAGATAAATATTAAGGCTTATTGGACTGTTCATAGGAGTACTTGTACTTTTAATGAAAATGTCCTTCCAATGTGGAATATAAAAAATGCACTCGGAGCACTTTATAAACAGCAATCACTTCATAGACCATCCAAAAACTGCAAGCACTTTAAGATTCTCCATATATGAATTGAATACTTAAATGACATCAATTACTAAACAAATAGCACTTTAGATTCCTAGCCAGTACTCCTTCCTACTTTAGGATCATGTCATACGGTTTTTAGCAGCACCTGCACTTTAAACACGAAAATGTATTGAAATTATTTTACTAGCATAAATACTTTTATAGATTACCAGCATGAGTACTTTTATGGATCATATATCCAGCATAGATAATTCACAAAGTTCCCCATATGAATTGCATATTTTTAAAGGCTTCTATTTTGTATACAATCTGCAGTTAGTGGGTATTCAACATACAGTGGACGAGACATGCATTTGAATAATATCATTGGACAAAGATGGGACATACTTATGTAGCTCTGATGCCACTGTTGCTAAAACAAGGAAAGCACTAACACTTTAATGCCTTTAAGAACCTTTATAGGGCAAACCACTCTATGCCTCCTCCTCATTCTGTGTAACACTGTCATTACCTGCAGACAACACTGTATACCTCATGTCCTCAAACAGGAAGTAATGTGGGAACCCTGTCACGACTTCAATGATAAATGTTTTGCCTTTTGAAGTGAATCTGTCTGTCTATAGGAAAACCTATGTCTGATCTTGCTTGTGTAATAATGATGACAGTTGAATTAATTGATTATACACTTTGTGTACTTTACAGGAATGTAAATGATCTAAAGTCAAAAGGCAAAATGGCGACCTCTGCATGAAGGTGTTTCAAATGGTACTGATATACAAGTTCTAGTTGCTTTTTTAACTACACAGTAACAAAGAACTATTTTTTGGTGTAGACACTTTAAATAGACTCTTTTAGGCATGGGACCCTATGGTCCAGTCAAAGGTATCAAGCCGAAACGCACCAACCATCTTTTTCGCCTGTTTTTGCACAGGTGAGCTTTAAAAAGAAACTTTTGTTGGAAACCTGCAGTTGGTGGAGCACCTTTTTCTTTACCGTGAATGAAGTATGAGGAGAATATATATAACCAATATGGTTAAAACACGTGAAGCAACACGGAGTTATTTCAAAGTGCTCTCAGATTTGACACTGAATTAAAATAAAGCATGGTGAAGTAATGTCACTTGTCTAACATCACAAAGTTTGGTCAAAACAGGAACCAGTATTGACCTCAGGTATCCTGGCTGCACATTGTGAAATTCAGTAAGTGGATGAATATCTCATGTTCTCCCTTCGCATTTATTACTAAAGGGCAATGCGTTGTGTTCCATGATTTATTTCACAGACTAAATTAGTATACAGTGGCCAACAAATATCTGTATTGCATACTCATGCAATCTGAAACAGTAGATGTATGAAATGCATGTCTAGAAAAAAGTAACACGTTAAGGGTGAGCCAAGGCAAGACAGAAATTGCATCGAAAAACAAGTATTTTCCTTTTTTTGGAAGACATTGGATTTTCCTAGGGCCAGCACCAATAAATAAATACCACACACTGGAGTGAAATTATTTTACTTAAAGAACTCTAGCATTGGGGTACATAGGCGAAAGAGTGAGACCAGTAAAAGCAGCATGAGCACAGATAGATAGATAGAAACAATGACTTTGGAAAAGACGCCAATAACGTTAAACAAAACATTTAATTTACATAATTTGAATATGCTTGTCCAGCTACATCAATGTAAAAAAACAGCCATAATCGGCGTGCTGTTGAACATTTAGATTTTGTATGTACAGGTGGTACTGTAAGCATAGGCATTACACAGTTTTCCTTGCATGGGAAGCCTTTCATTGTATGCACACAGCTCTGTGAAAACAGGACTCCAAATTTCAAGGATTAAACTACTCCTGAAGAGAGGAGAATGGGGAAAGAGCTCGGAGCCACTGAGCACACCCAGAGCTTTCCTTCCCCATCAAGCAGATATTGTTTTAATTAGAAGAATGTCAAGGCCTGGCTCGCTTCGCTAATTTATTATTTAGATATTGCTTTGTAAAAATAGATTTCATCAGACATTCTCAGTCAATTAATCCACACTCATGACGGACTATTTCTAGAACAAAGCCTGGTGTGCAGCAAGCGTTCAATTGAGCAAGTCATAACCAGGATGGGGACGTGTATCTCCATCCAAGGATTAATATATTTACTTATGTGTTAACTTTAAAGAAAAAAATGCATGTAAAGAGTGTTGCCCATGAGATTGTGCACTTTTTAAATTTATTTCCGAAGTTAGGGACAATCAGATAATTTTGGTCTTCCCAAAGAAAAGAAAAGTTGCCTGACTTCACTTGAAATTCATTTTCACATTAACTCATTGTGTATTCCCTATTGACGCACGTCAAATGGGGCATCAGGTTCCTTGGAATAGCTTTATCAGGGCTGGTAACCCTGAGTGGCAGCAGAGTAACCTAATGGCCTCTGCCCGATGAGTTACACTGTTCAACTTCCCTCAATGTCAGTCCAGTTATGAGACTTCTGGTACAGGTGAACAGTAAGACATTACTTTTGGTAATACGGAACGGTGATGGCTGCTGAGTGGTCCAGTTGCTGGAACACAAAGACTTCATAGCAGCACACCTTCATTCATGGGTGGTAGCAGGAGCATTCATGCTTTAGCACAAAGCCCCTCTTTGGAAACAGTTTTTACCAGTAAAAGTGGCAAAGTTTGTAAAAAATAAGTCAAGTTGTGCAGCATTACATTTTGCAACCTTGATACAAGTGGCACGAGATTAAAGTGGTGTAACAGGTAGATAAAACCATCAGTTTTATCAAAGTTGGACGAACCCAAAGATGTTTGATACGATCACTGTCAGACAGTGCTTGGGAACCCACTAGGTAAGTTAAAAGACCCCTCACACACCAACCTAGTTGGTGTCATGCTTCATCATTGGGGTCCCAACCGGGTGGCCGAATGCCCCCCGGTTGTGCTACAACGCCTGACTACAGCGGAGCTGGTGTGGTGCAAGAGTGTGATGTCGTGAAGGTTATTACTCGTAAAATAAAAACCAGGATCTGTGAACACCGCAGTACAATACGCTGCAAGAAAAACACCACGAAAATGACCAACCATTTCCTAGAAAAAGGCCACACTACCAATGACATGAGATGGGTCGTTCTGGAGGCTCTAGATCATAATCTACTCAACATCCAGAGCCGCCTCTTGGAACAAGAACAAAGATGGATATATCTTCTGTCAAGCCATACCACTGGATTAAACGATAATATCCCCTGGAACAGTTTTAGGAGATCCTAACTCTGCCCTTTACTTATTCATTCACTGATTCGGCTTAACTGCAGCCTCTGAGTGTTGATCCCCACATTGGCATCTATTCCGCCGCATGCCTAGCAGTGCCACCAGTTCATTCTCCTCCGAGTGGCCCCGTGCTATCTCAGCGCTGCATATTGTTACCTTTGCGCACGCGCGAATGAGGATTCGCCTCTTCACCTCCCACGCATGCGCGGCACACTCTTCCCCCCTCACGCATGCGCAGCAGGTCAACACTGCGGCTCTGCACACGCGCAGGCACTGCTTCCCCACCCACGACCTCTGGCCAGATTGCACGTACCTTATGGAGCTCATCACTATTTAACCTTCCTCCACCACGGGTCCCTCACCATCCGGGACCACGGGAGACCCCAGTAGGTGCTAGGCGGACGCAGCTCTACGACCAAGTAAGGTGACGCGCGCCTTTTCACGGTGGATTGCATAATCTTTCCACGCTCTGCCTCTCTTATGCTCGTTATTACCTTTCTCCTCACAGAAATCTGCTCGAGGAGCGCACTCCTCCCGTATCCTGAGCAGCGATCTCCCTCAGCCATAGTGTAACTATTTTATTTTTCTTCTCCCCCCTCCCAAGCGCAGCGCACAGGGGCACACCACCCCTCCCTTTCTTTTAACTCCAACCCAGACTCATCAAGCTACGCGCATTGCCGCTCGGCATCAGCATGCCTTCAAGCGCTCACTGGGTTTCTTACTGTGACACAGCTCTACCATCATCAGTTAGAGGCCTCACGGTACCACTACCTACTCGCCAAATGCCTTTCACTCACCAGGCATCCAGCGTGCATAGTTTGCACAACTATTCGTTTTACTGTTTGTCTTGTTTGCAACCACTTGGTTTATAGAGTTAACAGGGAGACAGACCTGCGTCTTCATAGCATCGCATAGTGATTTGCTCTCGACAAACCCTACGCTTAGCAGCATGCTACACTAGCACAGTGTGTGTGTTGCCACAGGTACGATCATCCGAAAGTGTTTGTTCCATCACAGCACGTAAGATTGCATTTTATAGTTGCTGTTATACTCGGCACCATGTGTCATTGTTATACATGTTTTTGTGCTGTCTTCTTCCTCCCACAGGTCTTTTTCCGCTGCGGTGTCCGCAAGTTCGCAGACACCGGGTCCACACACCTTAGTAAGTGTGTAGGTAATCAACCTTTTTAATTTTTTCACCTATCACATGGCGCCCTTCACTTTGCCACTCACTACACTCACTGGTCCTGACGAAAGCTCCATACATCTCCATGAGGGCTGAAACACGTAGACCTACAACACTAACAACTATTAGAAAATAATTTCTTTCGTAGTTGCATCACATATCTTGTTTTTAGTATATCCTGAGCCGCCAGCAATAAAATTCCTACGGCAAGGACTCTCAGAGATATTTTTAAACCTTCACGACATCACACTCTTGCCCCACACCAGCTCCGCTGTAGTCAGGCGTTGTAGCACAACCGGGGGGCATTCGGCCACCCGGTTGGGACCCCAATGATGAAGCATGACACCAACTAGGTTGGTGTGTGTGGGGTCTTTTAACTTACCTAGTGGGTTCCCAAGCACTGTCTGACAGTGATCGTATCAAACATCTTTGGGTTCGTCCAACTTTGATAAAACTGACATATAGACAGGGGATACGGACTCACCCCACGCTTCCCTAGCTCTCTCGTTGTTCTCTACAGATAAAACAGTCAGCCAGACAAAGGCCATCATCACAAGGGAGTTCATCATTTCTTTTCAAATTTCAATAGATCCGCGGGAGTTCCGGTGATGGGATCAAAGGTCTACCGCGCTGGAGCTCATGTCGCAACCTAACATCAAGGTATAGGGAGATGCAACAATGGGTTAATAATCTGAGATCTCAGCTAGTGTGTCATGATTATACAGTTGTGCAACAGGCACAGAAACACAGTTATGCTTCTTGCTTGATTTTCCTGAAGAGTAAAGCACGCTTAAGGCTGGCCAGCGCCCCTTCACCATGGCAGGGCTTGTGAAGAAGCAACACCAATGGCTCCTCCTCTTGTTGAGGAACGGGCTTGAATCAAATGGGGTGTGTTCTTTTCTTCTCTGATCCAGAAGACTCAATATGACCATAGACCATCAAAGAATGCTAGGGAATTTCCTACCAGTAGCAACGTGAGCTATTTGCTTAGGTGAAGTGCAAGCCTTCTTAGTGCGGTGCCTAGGGGAAGACAGAAGGATCGTGGGAAACGTCATACAGAACAAAGAAGTTCTCATATGGAAAAGGGTGCAGCGTGTATAGTCACATTTTCACAGGGAGAACAGCAAGCACAGCACTTCTTCAGCAAGAACTAATGTCCGTGTTTCAATCACACAGCTTAATCCATTGTCGATTACATTCATCGGAGAAGAAACATCTGTTTGAAGACCACAGTGCTCATTTCAAAGAACATTTCCAATATAACTCCATTACATTCTACAATTAAGCTAATGTGATGAACTTACAGGGAGTCTCTATCAGCTTTGTTCTAAGCAAGCGTGGCGCACCAATTACACACGGCTCTTGATTCTTGCATCAAGCATGGTTTCTGAACACCCCGGGTGGGAAAATTAAAACAACATGACACATTCTAGCAGTGGTCGACATGAAATAATGTATCTATCGAGGCCACTGCCTAAATGTACTTTAATTTTTGCAAGGATAAAAACCAAATGGCTATCAACAAGCAACCTTAAGGCCACTTTCCGTACGGGAAAATATACTTTGAGCCAAATTTTGGGATATCTAAAGCTTGAAAACTGACTAGGAGCCCTACTCACGAAAACCAACAAATACAGGTTAGGTAAATGACAAACTTTTGTGATAATACGAAAATCCTGCACGTTTTTATGTGCACACAGTGTAAGAAACGTTGGCTATTGTCTTCCACTTGGCTACTGTATTGTTTCAAGTCAAGGAGACCCAGCTTTTCAATAATTCTGAAAGCAAAAAAAATATCTCTGTGCAAAAGCTTTGAACCAGCAAAGAAAAGTTTCAATAGGCCTATCAAGCTTTGAAAGCCATACAGAAAAGTTTCTGCGGTGGGAAAAGTTTGCTCCTGCCAAAAGGTCATGTTGGCAATGAGGGCTGAACGCTTGATGCGCTGCTGGCAGGAACCACCAAGCTGCCGAAGAAAAGCCTCTTCTGTGGCAGGAGAGACTGGACGGCCTCAGCTCAGCTTTCTCCGAGACCTCAAAAATGAGTGAGCTTTCTGAAAAGAGGGCAGAGAGAACTGACTTTCCCAAAAATAGACGCCAGATTAAGAGCACAGCAGGTTGAAGTCCCCTTCAGAACTGCATGCTTCTCACACTAACCTTCAGCTGTGTTGATCTACTGCTCCATAATGCATTTTTTCCCTCCCGATGTTGAAATATTCAACCTCCCATAATCCCACAGACCACCTACGCATTGAAGCCATGGTCTCAACCCGAGCCCTGTGCTTTCACTGAGTGAAATGGGAGCCTCAAATACCCTCTGGAAAAACAACTTGACTTATCCCAGACTCCTGATTGGCAGCACATATCTGCTTATCTTCCACAAACTAAGTATAAAAGCTAAAGCTACACACCATCAGGCTTGACTTTTGAAGACCTGTGATTCTTCCTAAAAACGTGAGCTACATGTCTTTTCCAACATGGGCACTAACCCTGTAAATCCAAACAAAGTTATGCTACTTGTTTATCTGCTTGTCTACTGGAGTGGAGTGGAGAAGTGGTGGAATAACTTCCCTGTGTAGTTGACGAGACAGACGTGCCAGGCCCTATAGCCCTGAATAATTCCAGGAACCTCAAATAAGAATGACCAAATGAGGATGAACGGACTTCCAGGAACAGTAACTGTTTGGCGACCATGGCCTCCTGAACCGAATGACCCAAGTATAAAATATGATTACTGCTCCAGTTCCTCTTAACTTCTGTGTCGTGTGGCAGTTGTGTGTCAGGACTGAATGCTGTGAATGCGATTAAAGTCTGTTAAGTTTCCTTCTTGGTTGCAAGAATTGAGGGTGTCTGTCTAGTCCTAGTAGCCACAGTGTCTCCTTGAACTTAACGGTCCACATAAAAGGTGTAAAGTGTCTCTGTAAGCGTTACCCAGAAGGAGGGGGAAAAAAATAAAGTAAAACAAAAAACCTTGGTAGTCTTGGAACTATTGATTGAAGACAAAGACTAATGCAAAACTATAAAAGTGAAGCACCAAACTGTCCATAACGCCAAGCCATGTCACGAGGGGACAGAACATCCAGTAGAAGATCCAACAGGGAAATCTGGAAGTTTATGACCAACAAAAAAAAACAGCAACAAAAATGGCAGCAAGTGAGCAATGAATGCAACAAAAATCAGAAAACAAATGTGTGTGATGCATCCTTCACTTGTTAATGCCTCCTTTCAATATGGTTCAAACAGGAACTGCATTACAGGAAAATATATATAACTTCTTCTTGGATTGCGTAGCTTACAGAATCGACCACCATCTTGAAAAGGGCATTTCAAAAGGCTTGGCCACACATTTTTCTTCCACACATGGCATGAATAAGGTAGATGAACAAGACCAAATTTGACATCTTTTGTCCATTGCTGAACTTTGCAGCCCGCTGCCTCACTTACTAGCTGATGCTCCCTGCAAGTAGCAGAGCACTCCTTTGACCGACCAGGACCACAGAAACACTAGTGATATCAGATCCTGTAACACAGTGCCTGGCCTTGCAATAAGCACACCATCTTCCCTGCAGGATCATCACCTCAGGAAAGCTCTCAGCATGGATGTAACATGGTCCTTATAGAGTTTACCCTCTACTCCCTCAATGTTCCTGGAGAATGCGGACATCCTGCAGTTGCCCTGAAGCCTTCACCATGCATCCAAACATCAGATCATGCTGTCCTTTTGGCAACTTTGGCCCCTACTGGCTTGGCTATTAAATTATTTTCTTTGGGATGAAAGCACCTGCATCACTCAGAGGTTCTTCTTGTAGGCCACCGACCTGTGTCCCTAGCACCTAAAAGGCCATAACTACATGGTCCCGAGTCACTGGATCTATTACCCCAAGTCAGAGATAACTCAGTCTCTCGGAAGCACCTGTATCTGTTGGCAAATTGATCCCAAGCAGCGGGATCAATTGGCAAATTAACAGACAGGAACTGACATTTTACTCTATTTATTTTGTGCTTACTGCTTCAAAATCATCAACAAGTAGTATATACTTGTGAGATGGCTCGGCAATGAATATCTGAGTGGTACCCTCAGATTCACCACAACATTTGGGCAGCTCAATTGCCATAAGTCTAAAGCACTTTCAGCAGTCTAGACAACTCTGATACTATACACAATGCTAAACTCTCAAAGGATAACATCAGTAATTATTTTGTATTAGGGGTTTTCTCCCAAACATTATAATGGAACAGGAGTGTGAACCAGACCAGAAACCACAGAGAAGGTTCCCTACCTGTAAAGCTATTTTTTAAAATATTTCTTAGGGCCAAATACTTGAGACTACCACCATTTTCTATACTTTTGCACACTGTATCATTAGTGCTTCTTAAAGAGTTCAGTAAATCTCATTTATAAACTCAGTCCTGTCTCTAGGGTCACAGAACCATATGCTTCACTGACCATTTTCATAACAGGGATGGTAATGTGTGTCAATGAAAACAGAGGTTTTGTGGCGAAACCATAAATAGTGTACCAGGGAAAGATCACACCTCAACTTGCAGTCAGATGTGGGAGAGGCAGAGAAGACAAGCAAGACTATTGCTTCCAATTTAGGAAACCCTACCTATCTGAAGTAGGAGATTTATCCAGGTATGGGGAAGTGTCAGCAGTCGGAAGCACGTTTCAAACATGTACTTGGTGGAATGTCAAACACTGAGGGACAAGCCTCTAATGCCCTTCAACTAAGAGAAGATGAAATGCAAAACAATAAAAGGTAACCATGAAAAGATAGAAAATGGGCTTACACAAATTAGGAGGAGGAACTAATTTTAGGGAAACAAAGACAGACACCAATAGATGGTCCTGTTGTGGCCATTGCTAAATCTGACAAACAATAATAATAATAATGTTAAAGCACCCACAATTTTTCATAGCAGTCCGCCATAGGTGCTGCCGAAGGCCATGAATGAAAAACACAAAGGCTGCCTCCTTCTGTAGGTCACCCCTTTCTTTCACCACAGTACACTTTTTGTCTCTTTATCTCTATCTTGCAGGTTCTTTTCATCCTTACTGCCCCGCTTGGCCACTGTTTAGCTACCTTTCTCTTCCCCCTTCTGTTACCATTTTCTGCCCTCTGGGTAAACGTCTGATGATGAAAAAAAGTTCACATTCCCAAAAATGAATGCTGGTTCCCACCGTTGTAGTCAACTGAATACATTACACACTGGTACTGGGTGGATCGCGTCAACCTGATAGTCCCACTGCAATCACTCACGGAACACAAAATCCCAAAAGAAAACGTCTGTGTGTCCAAAATCACAGAGGCTAAACATTACCCTTCTCAAAGGGCATATGTGCTCCTACGCCGGCACTCCTTCGGCCCGGCATCTTGGGACCATAAGAAATTTGTTTTTATGTACAACTTGTGCCTCTTTTGACAGAATCACTGTAAAAAGAAGAACATCTCAAAGAACTAACACGGAAAAAGGAAAGATGCATTTTCCGGGGAAGTTTGACTCTGGAGTGTAGGGCTCCATGACCAGTGTTGAACAACTCTCCTGTAGATAAGCTGCTCTAGCCCCAATCATTAATTTCCAGTGGAATTTTGCATGTACGTGAACGTTTTTTTAGAGAACATTTGTTTCGCAATATGCGGAAATCACTAAGGAATGCCCACTTTTCAATCAAAATTAAACTAAAATTTGAATGTAGATGTAAAGGTTGAATTGAGATATTGTAAAGGTATGTAGCCGTCTCCCAACTCGTAAAGACATTTAGCCGTCTTCTAACTGAGTCATACAGAGATTAAATAATTTGTCCAGGATGACACAAGTAGGTGAGTGCATTAGCCAGGATTAGGTCCCAGTTCTCCTTGATCTACAGCTCTCAGTTTAGCCACCCCTTCCATAAGGAATGGCTTCTCAAAGGAAATGTGGAACATGCAACAAAGGGTTCCTTATGCAGGAAACCGCAAACTGCAAAGATTGGCGACATATTGAATGCCTAGAACTTTATAAGAACCGGGTAGGGATTCTTTTTACACCATATAAGTAGAGTTGTCCACCTCTGCAATCCTATAAAAATGTCTCTTTAGCAGAAAATAAATAATTTTATATACCAAAATAAATTTCCTTCTTGAACATAGTTGTTTTTCCAGAAAGCCACGGTGCGTGTGATACCCCTATTTGCTTTAATAGACTGACACAATTAAAGACACTACAAATGACACATGCACTCTGTAATCTTGCTGATGGTTGCACTATGAAATCGCAGAACTGTGGCGTGGAGCAGACGCAAGTGTGTTTCCAAATTAGAGAAGATGGCTCACTTTTGTCATATTTTCAATTCTTGGATTGGATGAAGTGATGCAGTGACTCGATTAAAGACATTAACACACAAAATCACTTAAGTCAATTGTGTATAATAACTCTGCCTGAGTGAGCCTTTATTGATCGACAATGGACTAAAAGTGCAGTAATTACGATTATATTGTGTTTAACTTCTAGCCAATGTGCACGCCAGAACCTAATGAAAAATTGACTTGACTTGGCAGGAGATGTTGAAAGCATCAAGAAATATATTTTTTGGAGAGAGACCCTGGTATCCGAGAGACAGGTCTCTGGCAGAACATTCTGAAAAGTCTACAGTAGGAATGCTCCTAAGTGGAGGGTGCTTGAAAGCAAGCTGCAGTGTTGCAGTAGCGGTCTGTCACCTGCCAGAGTGATTGGGTGGGCCGGAGGAGGGAGCTGGGGGGTGGGGGAGGTAGGGGGACAAAATAATAATTAAAAATAATAATAACTTACCTGATTGCTGTGCCATCCGCTGCATCACGCTCTTCTATCTTCTGAGCACAGGCTCCCAGAATGCACTGTGACCAATCCTGACGCAGCATGAAAGCAGCGTCAGGATTGGCCTGATCGCTGGGACTTTGTGCTCCCAGGCAGACTGGGTGCCTGTGCCTGCTCTCTGCAGCCCCAGCAACGTAGCTGGGGCTGTAGAAAGCTTCACTGTGCATGAGGGTTTGGCCGGCCTGAGACGGCTGGCTAAACCCTCATGTACAGAGAAAGGACAAGGGATTGCACTAACACTCCCCCACCACAGTGTCATCCCACTGGAACCACCCCCAAGACTCGTCAGAGTCCTGGGGGGCGGGTTCAGGGGGATTAAAATAAAACAATAATAAAACCGGTTTTATTTGCGGGTGGTGGCAGGGGGTGGTGCTCCTTCGGCCTAATGGCGGGGCCGCCGCTGAGTTGGGAGAAGGCTCTGGTAGACTGGGAAAGTAATATTGAGAAAGGACTCTCAAGGGACCTGTTCACTCCTGAGGATGGGGTCTGATATGAAACTGCTAAATCATCCAGCTAGGGATCTGGTATGAAGTACCCAAGTACTCAGGATAGGAATCAGACTTATATCAATTCAGTATTGGAGGTGGGCATCTGGTATGAATTACTCATCTTTGATATGTAAGAGTGCATAACTCTTCAACATAAGTACCCAGGAAGGAACGTACAAACAAGCATTTGTTGCTAAACAGTGGCACAGATGTGTGTATCTATGTGGTTGTGTATGCCCTTTTGTATCTGTGATGAGAGAATGTGCATCTGAGTTGTGGGCATGAATGTTCCCACATGCTGTGTGTATGCATTTCAGCATGGTGTTCTTGGGTGGCTACAGCCTCACGTACACACTGTGCTGCCATTACCAACGTCACCTCTAGGGGTGTGACTAATTTCAACATTTATTTCAGAGCTCACTTGCCCACTGCTGACCTCCAAAGTCCAATGTCTTACACACGATCAGCTCCGCGTAGGTATGAACGGACTGGACAAGAGGGGTAAAGTACTTTAACATAAAACTGGTAGAACTTTGTGAGGTGCTCAGAAATGGACATGTGAGATGAGGTAAATGGACACGGCTGAGGCAAACCCACTGAACTAGGTGAGTGCCTGGGTCTTTATTTTGTAAAGATAAATCAGTACGAAACTTCGCCTCTTCAGCTACTAGTCCTGATGGTCTTTCATACTTAAAAATCCTATCCTGCAGATGTAGGCTTTGCCAAGCATCTTCTGGAGTTTACAGAATGAGGGATTATTTCGACTGGCCAGTCAAATTATGTAAAATCTATTAACAGCTTTGGTTAAAGTGCACATGTCACAGTTCAGTTTCAATTTAACAGGATAGTGGCTACAGGGAAGGAGCACTGACGCACTGGAACATGAAGAAAACTGAAATCAGGCCCCAAATCCATGGACAGGCCCATGTTAGAGTGTCTGCCGCAGAAGGCATCCTTCCCGCCAGAATGACAGGAAGAGCTGATCCACGCATTAGCCAATGGTAATGGTCTGCATGGATTCGAACAACCGTAATTCCTGCAATTACACATCTTTATACCCTCCTCATTTAAGAGAGTCATGATTTATTTAACGGTGCATTTTATTTTACACACTCAGACTGCTGCAGCGGGAAAGGCCTCCAGGACTTCTGTGTGTACAAGTTCCCATGCTGCCAGCGCCTGTCTGTACCAATTACAGGCTCCAAGGCTGGTGGGGAAGCATTAAGAAGGCACTAGCTTCGCTCTCTGTATCTGTTTTTAGATGTTTAACCAAAACGAAGCTCCCACCCCCAACTACAAAGATACCAACTCATACGGTGCCACGTTGTGACACACAATATCGGCTCCCATCACACCTTCAAACGGTCAGGAGGCAATATCACATGATGGCAAGGAAAGTGAGCTGAAAATTAGTGGATTTCCAACTCATTTTCTGAAGCTTTTAACTGCCAACGTCCATTAAGGGGTGTGAAAACACCCCAAGCCATCGCACCAGCCTCAGCAAGCGTTTGATTTTTGGAGGAGGGAGTTTGGGAGCAGGGTGGGGGAAAATCTGCCTCAAGTACTTCTCAGCACAAGACCTCACCCCCTCCAAGGCTCCGCCTCCTCCTCACTCACACAGTGAGATTTTTGTTTAGGTTGGCAGGTATGCAATTATTGTTTGGAAAATCGACCAGCCATTAGCTTCCTTAGCCTGAATCAGGTATTCGCAACACACTTCTGTGCCTGGCAGAGTCTAGCAGCTCAGCCAAACACTGGCGGTGCAACCTGGGATAACAACTAACCTCAGGCAGCACATACTATGCTCTGAGTAACTGACTAGAGTGTTGCTCATTCTCACAGCAATGCTATTTAAAGTATAACACAGTAGCGGTCCGTGGAAGGAGTTCCGTGGGGCGGTGAGGCGGGGAGGGGCCGGGTGGGGAAATGTAAACACCGGAATATGGATGAACAGAGGTAAGTACACATTTAAATAAATAAAATGAATTTCGTTGCGCGCGCTGCATCGCATTTTGCGACACAGCGCACGCCAAGGAATTTGTTTTATTTATTTAAATGTGTACTTACCTCCTTTCATCCGTATTCCGGTGTTTACATTTCCCCACCCTGCCCCTCCCCCGCCCCGCCTCACCGCCCCACGGAACTCCCTCCACGGACCGCTACTGGTATAACAGCAAAGGTGCATGGGTCAGAGAGAGAAACGTTTGTTCCAATTGCATTTCATTCCCTCACCACTACCGTTTTAGTTTAGTTTTGTACGTCTCACTTGTAGAGGTGTACGAGGTTGGGTGACCACCAAGTTCACAATTTTATGTGTCAAATACTGTGAGCATTGTGAAGTGCAAAGTTCACTAAGATTAAAGTAAACAAGCACGGTCAAAGCCAAAGATCGCCAGCCGCTTTATAATGCAGGTTAAGAGAACTTGAGAAAAAACAAATACACGTCTTATGTTATCTGAAAAAAGTACATTGAATTCAATGTTTCAATTTTTATAAATCACATGGTTAATTTTTCAAGTACTTTCAGTCAGGACAATCTAAACAGAAATTAAAAAGAATAAGGAAAATGCTTCCGTAAGGTTATTTTGCTTTCCATAGGTTTCAGCCATTTGGTCTTACGTACTAGCTTAGGGAGAAGATTTTTGGGCAACAAGGATAATTGTCATACTAAGTGCACCTTCTGCCTCAGACGTCAGCCGAGTGAGTTCAGCAGATGGTCTTTCATCCAACACAATAAAAGTCTTTGTGTGTCATAGTTTGTGCTTTCACTCAATAATTGATATGCAGGGAATAATACAAAACACCCTATATAGTCTGCTCCTCAGCCATAGCCCAGCAACAATATCCCCGTTATTCTTTTACAGGCAGGCAGGAGGTCAGAAAGCAACACAACACAGGCATGGGGGTACTTGAAGGGTGAAGCAGCACAACAGGACAAGAGCCTAGCAAGCACCTGCAGTATCATGGAGTGCTGGTTGAAAATTAAAAGAAGTAGTTCGCTAAATGTGATCAGTGGGAGGATACAAGTCAGCCAATCAAAAGGATTGCAAAGAGGCTATGCTCAGTGGGATATTAAACAGAAGAAGAGGCAGGCAAACCATTAAATAAGAAGCAAGCAAATGGGAGTAACAAAGTCAACCAATGGGCCAGCTATATGTCCACTGTAGGTTCACAATAGATCTTTTGTAACTAGACTGCTTGCGTTCTCTGGCAGGCTCGACCTAAAAAGAGGGGAATCTATAGTGGTGCTTCACTGCAGGAGCAAATGTTTCTCATTGCTGTGAAGAGCCACTTGCAACTCCTGCTAGACTGCTGCCTGTCTGGAAAACGCACTCCAGGCCAACATGCTGGGCAGATTGTGTGTGCCGCCCACCACACACCTTCTCTTCTGAGCCCCTCCCCCAGTGAATCCCAAGCCACCCGATGGTCAGCACGCTCGAGCCCGTAAATGTGAAGACACCTTAAGTTACATTGCTTTAGGGATGGATTTCTCATGTGTAGCCTCCAGTGGCGTCACTATGGTTGGTGTCACCCAGTGCGGTAACTCATGGTGACATACGGTCCGCCCCCCCCCCTCCTAGTGGCGCCACTGGGTATTATGCTTGTAGAAATGAAATACAGTGTGCGACTTAAAGGACCATCCGGTGTATGGTGCCGAAATAGATCTCAAAATTCCATCTGACCTCATCAAACAAAGCAATATCCTGAATGCTTGTTTTGGTGATGATTAGTGACGCAGGACTGGAAGAAGAGAATTCTTTTTTTCTCTACTCTGGATGACCACTTTGAGTATGAAATGGGCGTAAACCACCACGAGAGAGCAATAGGGGGAGCGCGTGCTGTGCACCACGGATCCGTGGCATGTTTGAAGTCACACCTTATGACCACATCCCCAGCTCATCTATAGGTTCCCAGCAGTTCGGATTTCAGTGCATAATAACGTGAAGGGGGGGGGGGGGGGGACCACCATGTTGAACTGCTATTTCATAAAAAATTTAAAAAAATACACACACACAAAAAAAAACCACACAGCAAATGCATGTGACACAAAGAAGCAAACTATAGCACTACCTTATTTTCAGCCTGACAGACAGCAGAAACCTCTCCTTTTACACACGGTGTCACCCCATGTGATCGTGTCACCCGGTGCGGTCCGCACCCCCCCCCCCCCCGCCCCTCCCTAGTGACGCCACTGGTAGCCTCAAAGGCATAGATGCGACTTTATTTTTATTATTTTTTTAATTAGTAGTATTAATAATTAGTATTGTATGAAAGGCCCTTCTATGCACGGATCACTACCCGCCAGCAATGCATCAGGAGGGTGACCAGACTTTTTAAGCCAAAACCCGTGATAGTTCACACAAATAGAAGGACTACAATTTTACTTCAACTGAGCCCACAGAATGACAACGCTCATCAGCATAGTCTGACAGAAGAGGCACTAAGAAGTAAAATGCTACTTTTGAAGCCAGAATCGTGTGTTGGGATCGTGTGTAAATTAAATTGCTTTCTTATAACACTTGCTAATTATCCCTGCTTTGGAAAACAAAAACAATCAACTCTCACATTTTTTAACGACCCTCTCTAAAAACAGGGACACGAGCTACACCCTTGTTCCCGGGGCCTTGTACGGAGTTTGAAAGGATAAATACTCGCTACACTGGCGCATAAAGTTTAAGGTCAGTTGCATCAATGTTATGACATTTACAGCCTCCCCAGGGACCCTAAGGAAGACCATAAATGCCGAGACGCAGCCATAATTGACCTTAAACTTTACGCGCTAATGTGGCGGATCTTGCTTCCACCTCGGTTATTAACTGCCCTGACATGCTGCTCGCCGTGTCCACGCGCGGGCCGGATGTGTGCGCCAGCAGAGCACCTGCAGCGGGAGGCAAGGGGTTAAGACAGGAGGCGCGAGGACAGTACGCAGCGGTGCCCGTTTCAGCTTTTATTAAATTGACGTTGCAGTTCTGCACATGGTCCCTGCGGGCGGCACAGCGCGGATACCAGGCACCAAAATAGAGAAAATAGGGGAGGCGGCCTGCTTCCGGCTTCATCCACCCAACACGTCTCCTCGTGCAATCTGTGCCATCATTTAGCACAATGTAGTTATAAATGATAATTGCGCAGGCATCCAGATCTATTTTAGTAAACAGCGATGCAAGCTGGTGTCTGCTAAGACCTGGTGTTTTTCCCCTGCTGCAGAACCGCGCGGTTGGTCCCGCTCTACCCGAAATCTCGCGCTCAGCATCTCTGCAAACTGCCCCTTGCAGCCAATTAAGAGGCGAGCTTCTTCTGGGTCCCCGATAGGAATCGTCAGTAGGATATTTTGCCCTGATTTTGTTCACGTCGGTAAACTTACTTGTGGAAAGTACAACCGTAAGTGAAAAAATACGTTTTGGAAATATGTCGAGGAAGTAATAATACGGTTTACAATGTCTAGGGGTTAGATATCTTGCTACTAAAGGCCTGCTCTCTGTTTCTGAGATGCTCAGCATCTAGTCGACTTCTAGTCTCTTTCACGCGAGGCAGTTGCGAGACCTGGTTGCAGCTCCCCCTGACACTACGTATCACCCTGGGCACGTAAACGTGAGCAACCCCCTTTTTCTTTTTCTTTTTTTGAACACTCACATTGTGTATGGGTTATCCTTGTATCAGGGGTGTGTTTATGTGGGGGATTTCAGCTTTTTAAAGAAAGTACGAAGTTTAAGAGAAGCAAAATGTATCTAATCCTGCAGCTGTATATCAGAACCAATATGGATGCGATATAGGTGGCAGAGATTGTGCCTCCCCCTACTGCCAGGGGGGGCAGCAGGCTGACGAGTGGCCTCTGCTTGGCCGCCTCATCTCTTTTTGCCTCTTCCCGAAGTCTGACTGTGCCAACTTCGAAGCCCCAGCTGCATAGTTTAAAAAAAGTTTGCAAAATTGTTGATCTGAGGCTTTGCCTACTTTGACCGCCCCTACTCTAGATACTAGTCCGATTGTGAGAGGTGATACTACGAATGAAATGTTTAGATTGCCCACAGAGGAGCCTGGAGCACCTCATCGCCTTTCACTGACCCGTGGTTAGACTCCAGCCAACACACCGAACTCTAGTGACAGTGTAGATCATGGGTTCTTCCAGGGCTCGAGTTGGGGTACCACGCGGGTGGACAGTGTCCCCCTACTTATTTTACAGGGAGCTCGATAAATGGCGCCACACATTCACTCTTTGGCCTCTCTGGGGAGAGATCGGAGCTCATTCAGAACGCTGCTCACGTGCTGGCTTCTCTGATGCAATCGCATCTAAGGGGTGAGTGAGGGGAGGCAATGTGTCTGATGGTGCAAGCCACCATTCATGATGTCACTTCCTGTCGTGACGTCAGCGTCCCCCCACTTCTGTTTTTAGGACTTGTGCCCTGGGTTCTTCGTAAACATGTTCTCGGGGGCAAAAAAGTTTGGTGAGTGGTGTGACCGACCGCCGCACTGATGCCAGCAGGCTGGTGGTCGCTGAGCGGGGTGTTTGGGGGAGGGGGTAAAGTGGGTATAGGGAAGCAAGGCATGTACATCTATCTCCTGGCTGAATTTAATTGCACAGCGTGGAACTAGAAAACCTGGGATCAATCCCAGCTTCCCCCACTTGACCAAACTGTGTGCTTCTAGGCAAATGTTTTATTTCACTTTCCCTCTGTTTTTTTCACCTTCCCAACAGAGGAAGGACCTTGAAATGCAGGAGTTCAGGATGTGCGCTGTACAAAAGCTTCTCTTGTGTTTGATTTAATAAACTATAATGTTGTTCATGTATAATATCAAGAGCGGCCCCCAGAAGGAGCACACAACTGACTTGCCTCTTTGTTCACTATTGATATTGTTGTGGAAGGGGGGGGGGTGAGGGACTGGGACAATGCACTGATATCATCTGATTTACTGAGGTGAAACGTTTATGCATGTTCATTAAATACATTTTATTTTATTTTGAAGAGACTTTATCATATTTTTACCCTTTTGCTGCAAGATGTCTTTATAAAAGAAGGCATTCCTAAAGTTAAGCAGTGCTGGACCTTCAAGTTACTTCCTTTCTTTAACTGAAATTAACTTTTAAATATATGGTTGCCTGTTTATTTAACATATTTTTAATGTTAGTAATGAGCCTAATAAACAGCAGCCAGTGCTACTGTTGATCAGGGGGCTGCACGTAAAGGTCAGGAGGGCCGCATGTGGCCCCGGGCCGTACTTTGAGTATCACTGGTGTAGATGATGCACAAAAGGAGTTACAGAAGGCACGCCGGTGAAAGGGGCTGTACAAGTGCCAAATAAAGACAACAAACCGGGGTCCCACCCAAATGGGGCTATCCTTTCACTTACAATATTTAAAAAAATACTTTGAACAGTAGCAAGGAGGTTTAGTTAAAGCAGGCATAGAACCCCTTTTTAAATTTAATGCACATCATAGGAAAATACGATATATATATATATATATATATTTATATATTTAATTTTTTGCAGTTTTATATAGCACAAAGGCATTGGAGCACTTTATATGAGCACCAGTTATATTTCACGAAGACATTTTCATTGTTTTGAGGCACAGAAAGATAAAGTGATTTGACCAGAATAACAGACTGTTGAGCTGATGCCGAGACTCGAACCCGGATCCCCAGTCCCACAGTCGGCAGCTCTGGCCCTTACACTTATTGTCACAAATCAAAGTCACTATTGGTGTTGAATTACTGTAACCAGTGCTGGACTGGCCGTGGGGTGCATCAGGCATTTTCTCCTGTGGGCTGCAAGGATGGTGGCTGGGGGGGGGCAGTTTTTGACCTGCAGGGGCTGGTTTTGCAGCAGTGCTGTAATATCTTCCCCCTGTAACAAATGCAAAAACAACAGTTGATGGACAGAATGCAGAACAATGTCATACATTCACCCCAGTACAGAGATCTGGGCCTAAATCCATCGTTTTTTTGCTCACCATGCCATTCCAGTTTGAACCCAGCCATATGCAAATCAGTCTTGACCCTGTGTCTCATCGGAACAGTCCAGCCCGAACTTGCAAGCCAGGTCCTCCTTGGACTGGAACCAATCATCCTTGGACCAGTTTTGGGGTGTCACCCCTCTTCAGTCAGGATAGCTTGATTCCAGTGGCATGGAGAGCACGGGACTCACGTCTGAGCATACCCGTCCCACTCGGGGCGACAAATGCAAAAACAACAGTTGATGGACAGAATGCAGAATAATGTCATACATTCACCCCAGTACAGAGATCTGGGCCTAAATCCATCGTTTTTTTGCTCACCATGCCATTCCAGTTTGAACCCAGCCATATGCAAATCAGTCTTGACCCTGTGCCTCATGGGAACAGTCCAGCCCGAACTGCCAAGCCAGGTCCTCCCTGGACTGGAACCAATCATCCTAGGACCGGTTTCGGGGCTTCACCCCTCTTCAGCCAGGATAGCTTGATTCCAGTGGCATGGAGAGCACGGGACTCAGAGATTTCTTCTTTAAATTTACTCCTCTTTTTCAATGTGTTTGTGAAGTGATGTTTATGGGTTTGGCTTTAACAGTCTCTTATGGGATTTTGTGATTAATGTGTGATTCAGTTTGTCTATACTTATTTACTATTCTCTTTCTATCTTTTCTTGATTTTCACTCTCTTCTCTTTCTCAATGTTCTAATGTTTTTTGCTTTCAAGTCAGCATATATATAATGCTGCTGAATGCACACATTTAAAACTTACCCTTATGTATGCAAATGCACAGGTTACAATTAGTTATCTGGAATATCAAAGGTTTATGAAACCTACTTGAAAGACTAAGAGTGCTCTAACTTTTAGCTAAATTAAAATGCCATAGTATACGAGCCCCATTTAACTAATAAGGATACAAATGAATTATGAAAACAATGTGTTGATGAGATATACAACTCACCAGAGGTCAATAACAAAAAAAGGTTATTATTCTCTCTCATAAATCAATAAGTCTAGACTCGGCTACATTTGAAAAGGATTGTGAGGAGAGATGGTGTTAACTGATTTAAATTTGAGGGTATTCCAACTAGAATTTTCATTTTTGATGGCCCGGGCAATCTGAATGTTCAATTCTGGAAAACTGTCACAGCCATCATTATTTTTACCCTAATGACAATTTTGTTTTGGGTGGCGATTGCAATTGATTATTAGATCAATTCATTGATAGATACTCTAAGGTTAGATATGTTCCTAACGCAATGCAAAATATAGTCAAAGCATCATTTCCAAAAGAGCACTAATAGATGCTTGGAGAATTTTATAATCCATATGTAAGAGAATATACATTCTTCTCCATAGCAAATAACTCACAGTCAAGAATAAATCATATTTTTCTCAGAAAGTATTACCTGGCCATTTACACTCTACCAGATGATGCTTTAATAATTAATTTCCAAAAGGTAATGTTTTTAAATCAAGGAATTTGAACACTTTTCTTTTGTATTGTTTGAGCTTAATAACACACAGGGTTCTAATGTCAATATAAAATGTGACTCTTTGAACAATGGCCAGGGGTTTACAATTAACAATGTTTCATAAAGGGAAATTAAAAGATTCTTAACATTAAAATATCACAGCACACTTTTTACACTTCACATAGCAAATAATATCTGGTTCATTAGTAAAAGCAAACATTAAATTTAATGAAAAGTCTACTAGTGCACATGATTTTCTAGTGTTGGTTAATACCATATTTTATAGACCTCCAAATAAATCAAGGAAGTTATTAAATACATTCCTTAAACTAAAAAAGTATGATTTCTTGTTAAAACATAATTGAAAAGGACAGCCAGAATGCTTTTAAGGATAAAGACATATAATGTTTTTCAGATTACTACAAAACGTTATGCACTCAAGATAATGTTCCTACAGATACCCTATTACAAATTTATTCCTACCGGTACAAGAAAAGACAAAGTAAGATGAATGTTACATTTAGAGAATGGTAGAGATAAGAGGGAGATTTCTGTAACACTCAATAAACCCTCCTCAGACAATGCCTCAGGGGCAGATGCCTAATTTGTTGATTTTGTCCTGTAATTTGCTAAGCTTCTAATTCCTAAATTGTTATTGCTGTTTAAATACTTTGTTCCCACAGATAAAACTGAAGGTATATTTTCAAAGGCAAAGATATGTCTGATTCCAAACAAGATAGAAACCCTTGATTATACAAAAAGGTAAGGCCTATATCACTAACAAATTTGGAATATAAGATATAAAAAAAAAAATTGGGTACACATATTGAATGATTTTTACTGGTTTTCATTAGTTAAAAACAAACAATATTCGTAAAGGGGCAGTTTATATCTAATCATTCTTGGACCTTTTTAAATGATGTTCGGGCTGTCTCTCGGTACAAATTATTATTGGCTGCTTGCTATTCCTTAGATGCAGAAAATGCTTTCCGATCAGGTCACATGGGATTTTATGATAAAAGTTCTAGCATGGATTTACAATTCATTACTACACTTTTCATCTAGGATGTCATGGCTTGGGTCCCAAATATTTTTTTAATTCACTGCTACATTGTACAGTTCTTTCGACATTAGTTTTTGTGACTACTGTTTAGTCTCTATACTTTTCCTTTGGAAGGGGAACAAGAGAGGGTTATTTCTTCACTTTATTGTTTATTTTGGCTTTGTTATCATATTTTTTTAAAGAGTAAGAAAGTCTACTTTCATATCGGGATTTAAGTTTGCAGATAAGTGAATTTTTCACCTTACACTGATGCATATTGCTATATATTTCCAATCCTGAGATAACACAACATTCCATAGGGAACTACAAGAGTTCATTTTTTCAAAATGTCAGGCTATAAGTTAAATGTATAAAAGTCAAAGGTTTTATGATTAAATAAATGTTGTATAAATGGAGAATTTCAAACATGCACATATTAGCATAAAATAGTTCTAGGATTGATTATTTGTTTATCTTGGACTCCAGTTCCATTAGTAAGACAATTAAATATAATGTAGATCTGATTGCAATTATGATTACAGCTTTAGCAGAGAGATGATCTCATTTGTTTATAACATGGTGGTGCACTAAAAAGATGTTTCTTTTGATTGATAATTTTCCTTTTTTTTCTTTTCTTTTTTTCCTCAAAGTTTTATATAGCGCGAACTTGACCCGAAATCAGGTATCAGAGCGCTTTACATGAGCACCAGTTGCGTTACATGAGGACACATTATATATATATATATTTTTAGACACGGGGTGATTAAATGATTTGCCCAGAATCACAGGATGTTGAGCGTCGTTGCTGATACTCAAACCCGGTTCCCCAGATTTGAAGTCCACCGCCCTAACCGTTAGGCTACATCTTCTATTCAGGCAATCCTTTCGGGCCTGCTGCATTATCGGGCCTTACAGAGAGTAAAAGCAAAGGCTCTTTGGGAGAGCCTGTGGTACGGAGACAAGGTATGTCTATACGAGGAGGCCAGATCAGAGTTGTTTTGGTGGTTGGAGAACATGGACGTCTTATCACTGTTACCAATTAAATTTCCTAAACACCTCACCAGAAAGATTGATATAATATCTACACTATTTTTGTTGAAGAAATGAAGAGCAAGGATTTCTGTGAAGAAACGTAAGACATTGAAGTCTAATGGTGGGGTTAATTTTCCAGATGTTATTAAATGTCACTGTACTTCGTTTTGAGACAACATTTGGGTATTTGCTTTGGAGCATAATGCTAAAAGCTCTAACTATATGGAAAGGTCCAATATACATCTTGCTTTAACAGAAATTGTACACGTCACAAAGACCTAAATTAAAATAATCTCCTATTAGTTATTATTGTTCTTTGGTGAAACTATTAGTAATGGATGTTCTTTCTGAACAACATCTGTCAACTTCTTTATGGAATCAAAGTAGGATTCCAATTAATATTATTTAATGTAAGGAATAGAGAGCCAAAGAGATACATTGGGTGTTTCAATTAGTTCTAGGCAATAAAATGCTGTAATTTCAACATTTAAAATCAATGTGATCTTCCTCACACTATTGAAAAAGAAAAGGCCACTAAAAACGGCAGCTGTAAGTAGTAAGGAGTTCATGAAGATCAAAACTGTGGAAATCTGTTGGAGTTTCCAGAAAGAATTTTGATGCATTAATTTTCTGTTGATGCCGTCTATTCTTATGTTAAATAAAAAGGATTTGATATTTGTTACTTCACAGCACTGCATGAGAAGAAGGAGCCTAAAATGTACATAACAGCACCAAGATACAGTGGGTGAGTTTTAGGGTATAATCCTTGTAGAAAGAAAGATGTTCTGTCATTTGCTTAAGTTTAGCAAATATATATCGGCAGTCACGTTTGGCAATAGTGTTACTTTCTGAAGGGAATAGAAAAGATTGGCAGCTATTTAACCTGCTGGCAAGTTGGTTGTTAGCGGTGGTTTGAAAATAGAGGTGAGTTTATTGGGCATGGGACACTGGAGGTTGAATTGCTCCTTTCTCTGAGCCTTATGCCTGTAACTAGTTTTACTAAGTAGTTAGTGAATGATAGGAGACAACCCCTGCTTAACATTGGATGCATGGAGCCTGTAAATGGGAAAGCATGAGGCGATATCCCAGTCCAAATAACCAAATATTAAGGTACTTTATGTGTGTTGTTTGTACTCACATTCTCCCTCTTGAACATGTGTCCTGATGTTGCTGTTTTTCCATAGTTGAGAGTTTGCAAAGTGACATATTGTCTCAGTGTATTTTTTATAGGTGGAATGCGAAAACACTTGTGATGAAAGCTCATGCATGTCTTTCAAATAATCCATGTCATAAAGGTGACTTTCAGTCACATCTGATTTTCAACCCCATAGTGGCAATCATTCTGGGCCTTGAACACTAGAATGAAAGTCTCCTTCATGATCTTGGACGAGTTGACAGCAGAAACTGTTTGGATTTGTAGGATGCTATTATGAGCTTCAATTGAATCAGTGACCAGGAGATTGCAAAATCATGTTCAGCTATGGCCCAAGATGGGTCGGATAAAATGAATCCATGACAGATTTTTCAGATAAGCACAGACCAGATAAATTAGTTGCACTAGCATCAGTGAATGTACATTTACCTCATTTAGATGTCCTGAAAGTTTAGCGACAATGTGACAGTCCTGGAGCTCTGTGAGGTAACACTGTCCTCAAATGAAGATCAGGACCTATGCATTTTCTATGCATTTTCTCTAGGTCATGTGATACATTCCAACAGTTGTTGGGATTTTGGCATAGGTGAGCTTAAAGTACAAGTTGCTGATGTGACCATTTTGATTAGCTATGCAACAACATTAAATCATTTGCCTCAAAGTTGACTGTTATATACTGATTAATAGAATCAAAATTAACCATTTTGTACTTATTTTTATATAAACCTTCATTGAAGTAAACACCACTAATTTTAGAAGCTCGCATACTGCGCTCAATTCCGCAGTGATTTTTCACTTGTCTTCAGTGCACATAGCCGTGGATGCAGTACACAGAGGCCCGCCATTGCCGCACACAAAGGAGCAAAATCATAAGGAACATTGAGGGATCAAAAGTATAGTATTGGTGTGGTGCTCTTAAAATCCCATCTGACTTGTTTGTCATCCTGCCAGTATCCAAGTAAACACGTTCCGATTATTTTTCAAGTTAGGGGACTGTTTGAAACAGAGCTGAGAACTTCCTGATTTGAAATGCCAAGTTGCCTCCGTTGGCATTTTCCTTGAGGGAGGACACAAAATGAATTGTCCTGTCACTACGTGCAGAATTCATGGAGGTCATTTCATAGATCCTAGCGCTTGGTTTATCTTAGCCTGATGAAGGATAACAAAGTGATTGTAGCACTGCTTAGGCAATCTTCTTCTGAGCTGCCCTGTTCATCAGAAGAGCTTCCATTTGTTCTGTCCCCTCCGCTGTAAGTTTACTTCTTCTCACAAGGGACAAAAGACATTTTGTGCAAATGAGATCTTTGGTGCCAGATGTGTGTCTGCGTAGTGTCATGTCAGATCTACTCTGGTGGGAGCTGTTCTCAAACCTTACTAATTAAATTAGTTGAAATGGCTCACTGAAGTGGGCACAGAATGAACCTACACAGCAGCCTTGTGTGCCCAGCTTACATTTTGTTCCCCTCAAGCCTTATTGGTGTGTACTTGCATTTGTTAGTCATACAAAAAAAGCTTTTCAAGAAAAGTTAACTGTCTGCGTCATTGACCGTAACTATTGTAAAAACTATGGAGACCGTGAATTGCAATGTTTTTCAAATTTTATTCAAATTTATTTTGCCCACCACTTTCACACCTATTACATTTTCGACACATTTTCTCACATCAGAGTGAGATCCTGCCTTCTGTCGGTTTCCAAGGAATTAGATCATAATGTGCTTCTCATCTTAGGTATCCTCTGTCCCAAATGCTCAATATTGCAGTTAGACTACAACTGCCCTTCTATTCCCAAACACATCCTGGGGGCCAGCTGCCAAGATGGGCATCTAGATTTCACTTTCCAGCTGGGAATATTTCCAGTCAAAATATCACAGCCTTTCCACTGGCAGCAGACCTTTGAACATGATGGTCCGGCTTGGAAAGCAAAACTATTTGAGATCCTTGACAGTCCCAGTGACAATATCGTGATGCTTCTCCTTCTGGAAGAGCAAAGACCCAGGATACACAGCAGGCATAGAGGATATGGAAGGCATACTGGTAAGCAGTAGCGGCTCCTGGAAGGAGTGCTGCGGGGTGGGGGAGGGTCAGGGTCAGGGGTAGTAAACTCCAGCTCACGGATGACCGGAGTGATGTAAATAAATTAATAAATAAACCTAATTTAATTGCGCACGCTGCATCGCCATTTGGCATTTCTGCGTGCGCAATGAAAGTTGTTTTATTTATTTACATTACTCCGATCGGCCGTGAGCCGGGGTTTACAAACCCCACCCTGACCCTCCCCCGCCCCGCCCCGCAGCACTCCCTCCAGGAGCCGCTACTGCTGGTAAGGTGCCCAGGCTACACCATAAAAAGTGTGGTGGCGTTCACCGCACAGTGAGCGAGATGGCAGGAAATCGTGACTGGCGGGGTGGTGGAGAGGGAGAACCTTGGTGCCAAGAAGCCCATGCCACAAGAACGCATATGAAGAAGTAAAAACACAGGGCAGCACTGGGATTGGCTCACACCTTTTCAATAGGCCTATCCGGAGACGGCGCACAGATGCTGGAAAGGGAGTTGTTCAAGAGTCATAGCCCCATGTTGACCAAAAGCTGACCCATTCATCTGTGCCCAAAAGGAAGATTGTAGTGCACAGGGCGGGTGTCACAGTTGCCCTAGACCCACCAGGAGCAGTGAAAGAATAAATGAAGGGTGGGGCGGAGACAGAGCAGTCCAGCAATACTCTTAATCGCGAGAGAGACTGATAGGAAGGGGGTGGTATTTGACCCGGTGATCCTTGGGATGCAAGACAGCAGGGCCACTGGGTGTAATGAACAGAAAGACGGCTAACCGCTGAGCAAACACAGCCTTTGCAGCCGTTGCTCTAGTGGGGCTAACTAGCAAGCACCTGCAGATGAAGGGTTAGACTGGAACAGAAAATTAAAAGTAGCTTTCAATAGTGAATCACATAGCTAAAAAAACAGGAGCTATATCAATTCTGTGACAGCCCAACTCATATCAATGGAGAGACATTGGACCTCATTATTGCAAAATCAAACATTGAACTACTTGAATCCATCACCCCATGTGATTGGTCCGATCACTATTGCATCCTCCTCTACATCAACAGCAAAGCTACTCAAAAAAGGGGCCAACCCTCAAAAACAAGGCAATGGAAAAGGAACTTACAAAATATCAACCCCATCACCTTGGTAAACCGCTGTAACTCTGCTCTGACCCACATGAGGGACATGACTGATGTACATGACCTCACAACCTTCTACAATTCTTCGTTACTCGAAATCCTGGACTCTACAGCGCCCCTCCAGGTAAAAAACGTCTCCTCTAAGATTTCCAAACCTTGGTTCAACGAGGGCCTGAACTCGGAGCGTAGACATCTAAGAGTTGCAGAGCGTCTATGGAAATCGGCTTCTACCACTGATAACCTTGAGCACCTTAGAAAGCTAAGGAATTCTTACAATGGGAAGATTCTTAAGGCAAAGGCAGACTTTTTCAGAACTCAGCTGAATCAAGCTAACAACCGTCCCAAAAAACTCTTTGAAATGGTCAAGCTTCAATCATGCAATACAACTAACTCTAGGGAATTAAACGACCTGGCCACACCTACCTGTGACGTGCTTGCCAATTTCTTTCACGAAAAGACTGAGAAGATCGAGTTTGACTTACATTCCAGGATGGCGCTACCGCAAACCATGGTCCAAGATCCTAACTGTGGCGATCTATTCAAAGCTCATTTTAATAAACCAGGGGAAGCCACTAAAAACAATGCCTCATGGCACACCTTTTCGCCAATCTCTCAACAAAGCATCGACAACACGCTTCAAGCAATCAACCCTTCCAATCATTACTCTGACCCCCTGCCTCCTGCCCTGTTCAAAACTTTAAAAACAAACATCGATCCTACCACTATGGGCTAAAATTGTAAATGCTTCCCCGAGTCAAGGTGTCATTCCGGACTGCCTTAAAATAGGGCAGGTCACACCCATTCTAAAGAAAGCAGACGCCACTCCAGCTGATCTAAACAACTACCGTCCAATAACCAACATCCCCACTCTGGCGAAACTTTTGGAGAAATATGTACAAATTCAACTTTGCAACCACATTGAGCATTACAACCTCTTAGAGAGTCACCAATTGGGCTTCTGCCAAGGACACAGCACAGAATCCGCACTCACACACATTATGGACGACATACTAAAAATGCTTGACCGCAACGAGTCATGCCTAATGATACGTCTTGACCTGTCCTCCGCCTTCGATACGGTCAAGCATGACAACCTTCTGTCCCTATTGGAACGAAGGATGGGTCTCTCGGGCACAGTGTTGCATTGGTTCTCCTCCTTCTTGAATAACAGAACTCAAAGAATCAAGATGAAGAATTCACTCCCGCAACCCTCTATGGTCACCCTTGGTGTTCCTCAGGGATCTGCCCTATCACCCATTCTTTTCAACCTCCTTATGGAGCCTTTGGTGAACGCTCTGAAATCAGCGAACATCCTATATCACCTGTACACGCATGACACCCAGCTGTATCTGAAAATCACCTCGCCAAAAGACTTCATTGCCCTCAACACTACTCTACTGAACACGCAGTCATGAACACGCCTGCATGACACACAAAGCAATTCTTCTCAACAATACACCCAGTTACTTGGCTCTAAAGTTAGAAAGGTCTGGAGGCTGTAGACAACTGCGAAGTGCGAGCACTTTCCTTCTGAAACCTCAATCCTTCCACAAGAAGAGAACTGGTTGTAAAGCTTTCTCAGGGATTGCACCTAACATTTGGAACTCCTTACCTCCAGTAGTGCGTGGAATCACTTTCCTTACCGCCTTCAAAAAAGAAGTAAAAATACATCTAATGAACAACTACATGCCTTAAGTTTCAACTCTAGGATGTCACCGAGTCATCTTTATGACCCGAATGCCTTTACCTATCTCAGGTGCAATGGACGAGTCTATTTTTTTGTAAGACTACTATCACAGCTCATACTGCTCAATAACTGTAGGTAATGTAATGCTTAGCCGGCTGTGGGTTCCCTCTGGGTTTATCTATACACTTTATATCTATTGCGAATCGATTGAGGTCTTAATATGTATGTTTGCTAGCACAATCATCTAATGTTCACTAACTGTCTATTGTACAACGTCCTGCAGTTTCACGGTCCTCTATGTTTGTTATCCATATATTTTTATATTTCTTATGTACGAATTGACACTTTTGAATGTGTGTATACCACCTCATCCATTTATGTTCATGACTGTAAAGCGCTCTGATACGCTGTTGGGTCACGTTCGCGCTATATAAATCTTTATAAATAAATTGTACATCCATCCATCCATCCACCAAGCCACCCATCCAGCTGCCCGCCCGCCCACCGACCCATCCACTGACCTATCCATCAAACATTTAACATTCCTTCAAGGATTATGCTTCCTCTACTGCCAAAACAGTATGTCACCCTTATTTTAAGTTCAACTCACCTACAGCCCCTCACCTCACCGGCACTCACACTGGAACAGGGTCTGGGCTTTTAACCTCAAGGCGACAGTTCAGGTACCTTTGTCAACTAATGCTTGGGCTGAGGAAAGTAAGCCTTCAAGTGATGATGTACGACTCCTCCGCTCATAATGTAGGAGGGATGCATTAAATGCTAAAAACCACTGTGCCTCCCGGCCCCATCCAAGCCAGGGTTGTCAAGCAGGAGACAATGAAGTGATATATTATTCATCCTGTCCCAATGCCTGTCACTAATGGCTAAATGCAAAAATCAGCTTGCTTGAAGCCCGCGCAGCACCCTGGGGGGCAGCACACTCCTGGCGGGGCTCCCATTGTACTGCTGCCAAAGGGGCCGATGAGCCACCTCCATAGTGTTTCTTAGTGGTGTTCTATCATCAGGGCACTTGGAAATATATGTGCCACTTTCTGAAGAACCATCTTTTCTGTAGGGTCATTAGAAATAACTTGTAGCCCCTGTCCTTGCTAGCCAAAGTACAGGAATTCTGAGTATATATGTTAGCTTTCAGCTTGTCTGCATTGTCAGACACCTAAAGATGACCTATCTTTAGGTGTCTGGCAATGCAAATTAGCTGAAAGTTAACATATATACTCAGAATTAAAGATGCAGGCATAGCTGATACACGGATAGCCAAATCACTGACTACTAGTTAAGTCACATATTGCTTCTGGTTCTTGCAACCTCATTCACTGGTGTCCTCATTAAGGGCTCCGGCACTGCTGAGCCATACAAAGTCTGAGCACTGTATCCTATTTAAGGAAATATCATGTACTAACTGGTTCATATATTCCCAATAGTGTGTGCCCTGATTAATTGTCCTGACATTGCTGACTCATTCACAGACTTAATAGTGTATGCTAGTTAATACAATTGTAATTGCTGTTTCATACACTTTCATTCATTGGTGTCCTAATTAGACCAGGGTGAAATTTCAATTATACTGACAATTTGCATAACTTCAGGCATTTCACATTATACTTTTTATGCGAAATTCTGTGAAATAATCATAAGGTGAGAACACTGAATAACACGAACGGAGAAAATGACAACGGCTCTTGTTAGCGGTACTTATGTTATTTGTGCTATTTGTTTAGCACAAATTGAGTCCTTGTGTAAATTTTGGACATGAGGATGTAGTTCATGCTAAAAAGAAAATAGCTTAATTTGCAATATTTGCATTTTGAGTAATTTTGCATAATTCTTCAATTACGCAAAAGGAAATGACGTGAACTTCTCATACCCCTAGTCCTAATTAAAGACCCTACTTTGCAGACTCTTCACTTGAGACAATATTGCACTCTAGTCAGGGAAGTCTAGTGCACTATCTGGGTTTCTGTGTTCCCCCTCACTACTATCCTAATTAAGGGCCCTGGAATGGCTGACTCAAGTGCAGACAGAATGTTGCATCCTAGTCAAGACTCTTGCAATAGTTGATCTGTTCTCATTCATTTCTGTCCTAGTTAACGATCCTGGCATTCCCGACTAATGCAGAGACATCAAACACACATGAGAGAATTGACAGGGAATTCAGATACACCCTCCCTAACTCAAGCGATCACACAAAAAGTATCTGATCCCTGATACTGGTTTGAGACACAATTGCTGTTTGCAAAGTTCACTGGTCTATGGTGTTCCTTGGAGTTAGGGATTTTTCCTTTGGACTCAGGGATTTATTTATTTTTAAAGTCCATGAGAGCAAAGAATAAAGTAGACCAGTGAACTTTTTAAACTGCAGTCATCTCTCAAACCAGTATCATGAATCAGAATCGTTTTGTGTGTTCATGCAGATCCAAGGCAAGACCCATGAGATTGCTGGCTTGGACACAGGCATAAGCTATGACTGGAGGTAAGCCCAATGGCATTGCTTTTATCACAGAAATACCTAGATTGTATACAAGTATTTCTGACTCATTAACTTTCTAGTCAAGGTCTTTCTTGTAGCTGACGGAAGCACTAACACAAGAGGATGCCATAGTCAAAATTGAAAGACTAGAAAAATTGCTTCTCAGTTGATACCCGCCACTGCAAAACTCCTGCACTGACGTTTGATGAGATCCGAGTTGAGGCTGTCATTGCTGATGACTAATCGAACTGATGTAAAAGATGTCTTTTTACACAAGCTCATTGCCAGCCCGTCACACTCATTAGATGTTGTCTCATTTATGATCCATACCATTGCTGACTACTGTGGAGAGATAAAATGAGAGCCCCTGAAATTGCTGAGTTATACAGCTACACAAAACTGTGTCCTCGTTAAGGTCCAAGGCCTTAAGACATATGGGATTATTTCCGCTACACCCTTTTCAGTGCTAGGACTTTATAAAAAGTTGTGTTGCCTAGTTGAAGCAACTGGGATCGCTAATTCATGCAAAGGATAAATGGAATCCCTGTTAAAGCCTCTGAATTTGCTGACTCGCGCTCATGCATTAGATTTTATTGCCGTAAATGTCTGCCACCTTGTATGTTAATGAACCAAATTAAAATTACAGCCACTTAATGCACTTCGTTGCTGACTTATGCAAAGGCCTTAAATTCTACTTGGTGTAAGGCTCCTAGTAATGCTGAATCATGCGCACAGCAATGTTTTTTGTTTGGTGTTATGGTAGTCATTTTAATGAACATAATAATGAAACTTAATTCTAGCCCCTGGCAATACTATCTTATGTAAAATTGCTAGTTGGGCACTGACTTTGAAGAGTGAAAGAGACATTGGGTGATATAGTTAAACCCCCAACGTTGATGACTCGTGATTTGACATACGGTAATATTGCATTAAAGATCAGTTGTGTTACTGAGTCATGAACAGCACATACCAAAGTCTCTAGTAAGCCAGCAATGGCTAGGGATTAACAATTCTTATGTACTTTGAGTTTGGTGTGATGCAACCCTTCTGAGGAAGCTCAAAGCACAGCACAGATAAGAAATTGAAGTACATGTATGTTGAATTACATGCCCAAAAAAGCACACCCTATGCCAGTGAGGAAACAGTAACTCAACCTGGAAATCATAAGCAAGAGCATCACACACCACAGCACAGCTATTCAGCACAGAATTTGCAGAACACTGCTTATCCCTGCACACAATTTCCTTAGCGCGGAAAGGGGCTAAGTGTCTGTCCAAGGCTAATTGTTTGCGCACAAAGCAAGAGTGGAATGATGCCCGTCCCTGAGTTGGGTTGTGATTCCATTCATATTTACTTCTAGCTTCCAATGTAATTGAAATGCTCTTCATGCTAGTCACTGTGCCTAAGAATCCTTCTTTTTACAATTAGGTTGCTATCAATTTTAAAAATATCTAATAGCTCTTTGAAAAATATGTGAACTGTTGCTCCTATTATAAGCGGTGCTGCCTTGGTTCTTTTAATATTGTGAACACCCTTGAATTTCTTGGTGTCATGTCACTTCATGCAGAAGACTGAGGAATTGCTGAAAACCTATACTTTCCTAACTGTTCAGAGTCCTATTTTTCTAGATCAATGTGTGCTTTATTTTCTAGGCTCAATTTTTATCAATACTCGTCAAGTATCCAATTTAATAACAACTTCATCTGAATCCCAGAAGAGAATGCTCTGCTGCGATGACTTTTACCTTTCGATGTTCATAGGATCAGGTCACTATTGATCAGAAGTGATGCCCTCCAATTAAATGTGTTTTTTACGGAGGATAAGTCTGAGTTAACTTTTGGTTTTAAGTTTTGACATTCCAGTGGGTTTCCGATCTACAATTGTTTAGGACAATCATATATTGTTTTATAGATCACCATTAGAACGCTTATATGTTAATTACCTAGGCATGAATAAGATCTTTGTGATAAGAATCTTCAAGAGAAATTGTTACAATACATAACTAGTTTTTTTTTTCTTTTTTGCAGTTTTATATAGCGCAAATTCGACCCGAAGGTACGAGAGCGCTTTACATGAGCATCAGTATCGCTACACAAGGATGCATTAATTTTTTTCTTTTTTCGGCTCGGGGAAATGAAGGTATTTGTCCAGAATCACAGGATGTTGAGCTGACGCCCAGACTCGAACTCTGTTCCCTTTTGCCAAAGTCGGCAGCTATGGCCATTCATTACTCCACAACCTCTAGTCTTCAAACAAATTCCAGATAAACGTATGTATTTGCTCACCCTGCATCATCAGTATTTACTGAGTGCTGTTTTACCACCGAAAATACTGGGAAAGCGGAATGAAGCCCAACCTGGTAGCAATCTTCTGAAACAGTTTTATTCCAATGTTATGCACAATTCAGTATCTGAAGTGCCCCATTGTTAATCCATGTAGTTAACCACTAATGGTACAGACCACTTTTAGCACGTTAATTGCAGCAGCTTCCACTATCTAATAGCAAAGTGGAAAATCGGGGTAGGTGCTAATTAATTTCTACCACTGTATACCTGATCATGTGGACCCTTGTAGATATGCTCTTGCTAATTCAGGGCTCTTCTAGAAGTCTAGACAAATTTGGAGAGGTGACAATTTCAGTCTTTTGTGCTACCTGTGTCATGACACTAAACTCTTTCGTGTTCAACACATAACAAGCTTATGAGATAAACACAAAAAACAAAACGCTCACCCCTCCTAACCTCTTGACCACCATTAATACTCCTACTTTATAGGAGAGTCCATGTAGTATGGAAAGACAAGAGTTCTACAAGAAATGTTGTATCTCAGCAAAACAAACGGAGCCTCAGACATAGAAGAATCTCTCGGCAATCGACAAATCAGTGAGGCCTGATGCAGAATGTCCTTTATAGGGAGATGATCCAAAATTGATCCATGAGGTCAATGTCAATGGAACTTCTAGTGATGTTCGGAGAAACCCAGAAAGATCAGTCTTTAGTCCCCTGACATTTGCCAAAAAAGCAGCTGTGGGAAACAGGAACTGTCATCGTGGAGCATGTCCTTTCCTTTCCTTCATGAAAGACCTGACAATTCAAGCACTGAATCAAATTAAATCCATCAGCATTCTTGAAGACGTAGTTTAGCAGGCAGTAGTGATAACTGAGTTATTTGTTCATTCATGACTGAATCCAAAAACGCACCCTTTCTGCCACACATAAGGTCCTTGCAGTATAGTCCCTCAGTACCATATCCTGTTACATTCTGTAGACCTGCCGTCTCCATCCTCACCTCACAAACATGCAATGGCTAACAGGAGCTATAACGCATGACAATAGACCGAGACGGGAATACATGTTTGCTATTCACCCTAGAATATCATGTTAAGGGTTCTTACCTCTTTGGTAAAAGGATCTAAAGAAGCATTAGGCATATTCAATTATATTTGCACACGTTTATCATTCTAATTTACCCCGGCTGAGTTGAGAGTGGCTAAATGACTGGAAACCACTTCAATCAAATGTGAACAAAGTCTATTTGCTTGGATGTAATACGTCAGAGATTGATGCTGTCATTTGCCAGTATTTGCCAGTATTAAAGTTGATTTCATTCTGATAAACACACTTTTATTTATTTCATTTTTTCATCTGCTATTGAAATTGGGTTAGATGCAGCACTGATCTCGAGCAGCAAGTATGAATATGGTTGACATTCAGAAGAGGACCTGCGGCCAGGAATTCTCCCACACAGCTCAGCGTGTGTCTGGCTTGTCTGTGGGCCAGAGCCGGATGAATCCGGTGTCCTGTAGAAGTAGCACTGGCTGTTATTCCGAGCTGTTTGCCCCATCATGTGCAAGTCGACTGACCAGTGTTGTCTTTGTGGTTAGACAGTGAAATAAGGGTAGTGTAAAGAGAAAAGGTAGAGAAAATACATAAAATATATTTTCTAAAGTACCGAGTGTAGGATTATGAATCACACATGCAGTGGTTTTGTTTTGCTGACACTTACAGAGTCTTTGCCTGCTCCACGGGCTGTGCACCTTCGGACTTGGTCCTTGGTGGCCACCGTAGAGTTACATTTTGATACTGTGCTCCTTAGAACTATTTCTCGGCTCATTGTGCAAGACTCGTGCAGTTCTGTGGACGCCAACATGACAATATGCATCACCCTTTAAAAGAATTATGCTGCTTGAGGTCTTGCAAAGAATTGTTTCTTTTTTTCTTTTCTTTCTCTTCTTTTTTTTTACCAAACAGAAGATGTAATTCTTTCATTACCTACTGCTAAACTTCGTTGCAGCCTGCTGGGATCAGGTCTGTGCAGACGCTGAAAACTTGTGAGCACAACACACCATCCTAAGACAATCAAATGTGCTCTGAATGTACAAGGAGAAGCTGGTCTCTGCTATTGTGAGGAAGAAAGTCCTACTTTGTAAGCATATTAGGCGGATTCCTGGGGGGACCGCAGTGAGTGCTGAAGAGGTATTGTACTGAGATGGATCTAAGGAAAAGCATGGTTTAGAATTCCAGGGGACACACAGGTCCACCGAGTGTTCTTCAAAGGTAGCATTGTGACAAAGAACTTAAGGCGGCTTGAGGGGCTTTTAATCCAGAGTGCATTCCAACATATTTGGCAGCGAAGCCTTTTAACAACCAATAGCCAGATACATAATGAGATGTAAATGTTCATGCAATGTAGCAAGCCAAGTTGCCTGTACTTTGCCCAAAATGTGGTCAACCGGGGACCTAGCAAAAGCCCCATTGTTTCCACACTTGAAAATCTAAACATCGTTTTTTGCAAGAGTAATATAAGCTATCATGTGTTTTTAATCCTTGTGAAAAATGAATAGGAAAACGCAGTAGAAATTGTAAAAGGCATACTCAAAGAAATACACTGTAACCTTTTCCTATGAACCATTTTCTGTATTGTGGCAAATAATTCTGAAGTTGTGTGTGGTATTTTCAGATGGTACAATGAGTGCCTGTTGCATGTCACAGAATAAGACCAGGCCTGTATTAAAAGCTAGTTGCAGAGCAGAGATGTGCGACGTAAAAGCTCAGAATCATAAACCATGAACTATACCTAGAACAACCGCCAAGGCATGAATCCATAGGATCATGGCGGTTTTTGAAAGCATTGCTTCACTCAAGTTGTAGGCAATCATGTTCCAGGTTAAAACTTCTCATAATTCCTAGCAAAAATTCAGTGCCCCACGTCTGCAAAACCATCTCTCTTCTCATCATGAACTTACACTTGCAACCCTCATGTCATTCACTCCTCAACATTCAGTAAATCAACCCTCCTCCCTTTGGCTATAATTGTATCGCAGAGTATCAAGGGAAAAACATTTCTACAAACATTATGTGGCCTAAATATCATTAAAATAATTTTGTGAGGGTGAGTATATATTAGTAACCACAGATGTACTTCCTAGACCACATGCAAGTACAACACCTTGTCATTCTTAGGATCAAGCACTGACAGGTATGCAGAGGTCCGCACTGAGATCACCTTCTGAAATCAAGTCCTGGCTCCTAAAGTGGTCAGTGCTCAGAAGGCAGGGTATCCACAAGAACACCTGGTCGTTTGTTTAAGAGCCTGTACCCATTGTTACAAGGGAAAAAGAGTCACCCTTTATGAGCTGTTGAGGTCTTCACAGCGTTCATTGATATATTCATTCCATAGTCAACAAGCCCTTTCAAAGGGCCGGCACCACGGTGGTCCACCTGCTCCAAATATTCACGGGGAAACGTGGCTGTTCATGCTACATTGCCTACATGTGCTTGAAAGTGGATGGGCGGGACTGGGGAGGAAGGAATAAGGGGACTTGTGTTTCAAGATGTGTGAGTCACCATCGATAGAATGTTCTCTTAAATACACATATCATCGAGTACTGTATCCAAACCATAGTTGTTCATGGTCCCTATCATGTTTCTGCGATTTCTTAACAAATTTTGAGAAGGTAACCTTAACCTTCCCTCCCACCCAAATGAAAAGCCATTAAAGTCCAATTTCTTAAGTAGGCACATTTTAATACATCCAGCACAGCCAAGCTCAACTCATAATCTAATGTACTGTTGTACAGCAAATTCAGTTTTCTAAACAGCAAAGGTAGAATTTTTGTCCTACTAAGCAATGCAGGGTGTGAAGGGGAATTAAAACGATGAGCTGGTTGTCACTGAGAATTTGGAGTTGGTTGCCAGCTCCATCTGCCATGGACTCCACTCCATGTGTGATTGTAAGTTGCTCTGGCGTCGTGTAAGGAAATGAGACTGCATAGTGGGTAACAGGATGTTGCTGATGGTATTGTGATGGCTAAGACCCATGCTTCCGGCGATCAGATTTGCAGAGGCTCATGCCGCCAAGTCTTTGGCCTAGCTTCCCAGCAAGGCTTAGCATGTCAGTTTCACACAGTCTGTTGGATGAAACCGGGTCTTTGCTTGTTGTGGGGGATTATCTGAGTCCCCCTGGTGCTCCATGCAGCTGGTTAATCTAGGATATTGTGAGCATGCCAGGAAAGGACGGATCTATGAGAAATACATTGTTAGCTCGGGAAAATGTACTTCAGACTTACTATCTAGTCAACGGAGTAATGGGATGTGCACAGAACTGTCTGATGTTTATAGTGGGAAGAAATGTCTCATCTTTGCAATTCCTTGCTGGCCACAGTAGCACTTGGAGCCTTCTACAGTATAGCAGGAGGGATTTATACAGATGTGGCTTTCCAGGCACTGCACTGAAAACACCAGGTGGCTGTGTGTGTGGGAGACACTAACACTCACTTAAATGCTTGCTAGGTGCACCTGGTACTGGTGGACCTGACGATGCCCCTGTCAGTTTAGGTCGTTTTGTCAATCAAGTAAATGTAAATGTAAATGTATGTGTCTTGTAAAGCGCACTGCTGCCCTGAGGCGTCGTGGCGCTGTAGACCGCTGGGGAACCCGTCCTGGCTATCCCTGTGAGATGGTCCCTCCTGGGTATCTCCAAGGTGAAACCAGGCATCCCCGGCGAATGTGGGGGGCCGTTGTGGAGATGAGGCAAGCTAATGCCCAGAGTTGCCGAGTGTGTTCCTGGTTAGAGTAGGTACCGAGGCGAGAATTATCGAGTCCGTTTTGACCCTGGTCCACAACCCTGCCGCGTCGGGAATTGAACCCTGGTCCCTGGCCGATTCTCTGCTTGCGGATCTGCCACCTCTAACCAGTGAGCCACACCTCTCCAAGTCTCCCTTTTAGTTTGCTTAACTCTCTAGCGGTAGTTGTGGTCACAAGTGAAGGTCTACCCACAGTAGACTGAGTGAAGATCATTGTCAGATCCATTATACCACATCATCACATTTTATCAAATCTTCGATCTAAAATAACAATTAAAAGGTAAACACAAATGTGCCTCGGTGATACAAGTCCAAGTACAATTCATACACAAAGCACATCACTCAACACATTTGGCTGCTAGCTTCCAAATGTAGCGCTGGACAATGTTACTGTATGGGCAGGCTCCATGATCTCTCAGTGGCGCTCGGATCATTACATACGTAAATCCCTTTGGTTCGGCTCTTTTGAAAATCATTACTCTTTGTTTAGAAACACTTGAGCTAGCCAATGCAATTACACACATCCATGAATAATACAGGCAGGGACAGAGGTGCAATCCTTAATTAACATTTAAAAAAGAGAGATGGCTCTAAATTAGAAAATAATCAAATAAACCTGGAAGCATATTTTAGGAGAATATGTAAGAAGGAATAAAACCAAAAAGTCTGCAAAATAGTAAATCTGGAAGAAAGACTCAGGAAAAGCCTTGCGACAGGGCCGAGGGGCCAGCAGCAGGGATCTCAAAGTGTTGGGTGCAATGGGGTGGGAAGGTCAGTGGGCATCAGCTCTAGGGACACAGTATAAAAACGGACCTGTAATTAGGTACCACCAGCCAGGAAGTAACCTTCTAAACCTAAATGTGATGCTTTTTGGGGGATGCAAGGAGTCTAGAACCTCGACAAGTCGTACTCTAGTGCTATATCTTGGCAGACTCTGGTACCAGAACCATTAGGTAAAATTCAACTTTGAGGAACTTTCTCAGGGAAACAAGGTACACAAGATAGGATCCTTCCACAAACAGATCCAGACCTTTGTCCTTAAAGCAAACTGATTGAAATGGTGTACTTTCCATTCAGATCTCAGTTCGAGCTGTCTGCATGAAGATTTGCCAACATATCAGCATCATGATTCCATGAACTAACTCTGAAGGCTACTTTCAAAGAATTAAACGGGTTTCTTTCTGTGTATGGGTGAATCTGCTTCGCCCCTCTTTTGTGTAGATGTGATATGTGCGTGCACACCATTTCGACCCCATTCTCTAAACCACAGTCACGTTTAAAGTGTAATTTTACATATTTTTAAGCATTTAATAAAATTTAAAGAAAAAAGAATTCACTCTCGTCCACCTTTTAAAATGCGTGCAGTAAGCACAAAGCATTGGGCCAATGTACTCTGTTAGCTTCCTTTTCAAAAGTGCTTTAGCACATTTTTTAAGGCTCCCGATTTTGGCATTAAAGGAAAAGAGGCAGAGCGAGCTGAGGTGATTTGCCAAAGATCACACAATATGGTCCATTTGGAAGCAGAGATTAAATATCGGTTTCGTTTTTTCACAGTCGACTATTTAGCCACGGCCCACATCTCCGCTGCGTGGTGTACTCGATGTTATTGCCTACTATATAACGTTATTTTTGGGCTTGGCGAAAAACATAGCTTTCTGCTTAATTGTTATTTGGCATTCGTACAGAGCAGAGTAAATATGGTTCCATATGGCTTCGGAAGCCCATTAGCCAACCACCAGTAAGCATGGTGCAGCACTGGCAAACAGCCCTCTTTTTGACTAGATTCAGTTACACGTGACTTGTCCTTCGCCCTGCCGTCATAGTGTGCGCAGTGCACTTGTGAGCACACATCGCGGCAGCAGACATGCACATTTTGCTCCAGTGCACTCATCTAATTTGCAAAGCTCTCTGGTGCGCGTACCTCCCTGTGGCTGAAGGGTAATCAAGGAAAGACAGCCCTCCTTGCAACTTAATGACAAAGTCAGAGTTCTGGATGGGCACCACTCCATTTACCAGTACCATGCAGCATAATCCCTAAACAGCTGCTGCTGGAACACCCAGGGTGATGGTTTCAGTTTCTGTTCCTGGTATCTAGTGCTTAGATCCCTCACAGCCCCATGGACAAGCTGACAACTTGGATTCCAGAGCCTAGAAATTAAGAAGTGAAGTGACACCGTTAAAGGCGGTGTGATCATTCTAGCCACTTCCCAGGCAAAGTCAAGTGTGAAGGCGGGTCAGTGCGGGGAAAAGAGCGGCAAGTGAAGACTTAGGAAGCTTACATGATCAGGGGCCTCAACAAACTGCATGCCTTTCGAGTTTTCAAACAGCATGAATTCCCCTATTGCCAAAAATGGCAGCACTTCCCCGGCCGCCGGTGGCAGCCATGACGCAGCATCCTGGAGAGAGAACGTTTTCAGCTTGGTACTGTGCTTGTAACGCAAAGGAGTTATTATTCAAGTCAGTGGTTCCAAGAAGATTATCCGGTCCAGTGGAAAGACGTGTACAGACCACCCCTAATCCTGAACTCCTGCTTGAGAATTTGCACCCAAGTGGAAAATTAATAGCAAGATAGAGGTTAGGGCTGTCTGTTAGCGATGGCAGTTGAAGAAGAATCGAGTGTTTGGAGAGAAATGACTACATTCTCCAGAAATTAATTCCTACCTACAGTAATGGAAATAATAAATCCCACCACTGGTAGACATACCTAATCAAGACAATTTAAATTTAGCAACTGAACGGCGTGCTGCGATTAGTTAAGTTGCCGGCCGGGTGCTGTTCTGCTGATTGTGTTCCCTGCTTCCCCTTTCCTGCTTCTGTCCACTGCCTCTACTCAGCAGGAGTGGAGAAATCCCTTTTTGCCCTTTCGGCTTGGACACCTAATATTTCTGAGCCACTTATCAAGTTAAAAGGCTTTAGATAGCTGCAGCTCAGGAGCATCCGGAGGATCAGAACCATCGGAGCAGTCAAGAATGCCGTACCTTTAAGGTGGGACCGGATGCACATCCCCCGCTGTGCCTTAAAGAAAGATTGGTTGCGTTTGTTGGCTTACATATAGCATGTAACAGAGGACCTTAAAAAGAGAAAGGGGATGAACTCTGTGGAAAAGTTGGGACTTGGCTCTATTAGTAGAAGAGGGAGGAGATCTGTATACAGTCCGAACATCTGCAGTACAAGTGGTTTAAAGTGGCGCAATAAATTATATAATTTATATGTGGCCCTCAGTCGGTGCCTCTTTACTCTTTCACAAGCTGCGCTACTGATATATATTTGAGTTACCATCCATTATTGCACTGCTCTACAATTGGGGACACTGGTTTGTAAACTTCTGCAGAAAAATGAAGAAGACTAAAACCCAAAAAGAGAATGGGTTATTTTTCAACGCTTCAAGGGACACATATGCCTGAACAGCGGGAAGCAGCATAGTGATGCAGGCCCTTCATCAGAGTTGTGGTTGTGAAGTGAAGAGTTGTCAACCATCAGGAAAAATGTTTGTTGAGTAAGATTTACTTTGATTATATAGGAACAGGTACAGGTAAATGGCAGTCCATATATCAGGAGGAGATTTTTCATGGCTATCGTCCCAGTTCAATGAGTATCTTGTAGACACAACTATGTGGAAGTCTTAATTGTTGGCACAGGTCAGAGACTGAGCGCACAAACTCTTTTGGGGGTGCTTTGAACAGCATATTCATGTCATCCACTACACTTAGAGGGGACCGCAGAGAACTAGGAGAGAGCCTGGGATAGTGGGAAGAGTGATGGAGTGAGGTGGGTACAGCACTTGCCAAGACTGCGTCCAGGGAAACCGAACTGTTTCACCTTATAGTATTGTGAGTACCATTGCACAAATAAATACTTGTTTTCGAATAGCCCAGCAAAGGGCTGGGCATTCACTTTGGTGCTTTCTTGATTGATTGCTGAGCTCTGCGCCCGAGCTCCTCCACACTCCCTCCCTGAGAAGACTGCGACTGTTCACCATCGCTCCCTCTGAGAGTTTAGTGTGGAAAAGGTTGTAATTGACCCAGTTTGCAGAAATATAGTAGGAATGACTCTAGGACATCAGAGGCAAACAAACGGAACACCCACAATTGAGGCCCAGTAGAAGCTGGTTTCTCTGTGGCCTCTGTAAACTGGGACCAGGTCCAGTTTCAAGTGTAGAGTGGCTGTTGGGTGGGAACAGGTGTGCTATCTTTAACGAGCACTAGGCTCCTCTAAGGCTGGATGCTGCTGCATAGGAGTAGTTGCACACAATGTAGGCAGGTATGAGCTTCCAAGGAGCTCTAACCAGCTCGGTGTATGTGTGTAGCCTGTGTAATGCATAAGAGATGCAGTTACAGCAGTTTTAGTAAAAGGCATTATTCACACATTTTGTGAGATTAATAATAAGTTTAATCAGAACAGGTACAATATGGTGGAAAATATAGGTGTCATAATAACAGTTACCTTTAAGGCAAATAGTTACAAGTATGATGAAATGGTACAAAAATCACTGAACTAGTTAAACCAAACTGGAAGATGCCACAGGTGTTCTTGAAATGTCAAGGTTAAAAGGAACAGCTTCAAGGGTTAGTTGAAAAGTTACAAGTGCAGTGAAAAAAATTACATATGTGAAATGAAATAGCTACAGTTAAATAAATTTGTTACAAGTGTTCTGTGAATAAGGCAAAGAGTTACAAGTTCACTAGGACAAGATACGGTGGCATGGGATTAAGTGAAGTTCAGTACAAATTACTGTTGTTCCAAAGGAGCATATATAGTCTAAAACTTTTAGTTACAACTGTTCAAAAGCAGCAATAAGTGGACAGTTACAGAGTTACGGGAGGCAATGCAGTGCACTGGGCATTTTACATCAGAATGTGAAATAATTACACGAGTACAGACGTAAATGCTTTGTGCTGTGGTGTTGCAAGGATGACAGGGACCCTAGTGGAAGCAAGACAAAATGGCCCCTTTGACAGCTGCAGGGGGTTGTAAAATACAGCAATTATCAGGGTTCAATGGGCCACTTAGAACTCTGGGCCCGGTGCCACAGCACCTGCTGCACCAACGGAAGCTACACACCTGACAGTCACCATTAAATGGATGTGAGGCTGGGTGATATAACAGGAAATAGCAATAGGGGCTTGGAAGTTGGAGTAAAACACTTGTGGGGTGTTGTAGATGCAATATTTGTGACAAGAGTCTGAATCAAAATTGCTATTGAGTTATGGTGCTCCTCCAAGACATACATAGAAACATATGACAGGCAGGCCAATATCACTGTTAAAGATGGAATTGTAATTCAAAGTCGAAAGATGAAATATGTACTTCAAATAACACTGGTGTCAAATGTTGGCCAACAAAGATTGGACACAAGCCAGATATTGAAGCTGTGCAGTAGGATCAATTTGATCAAATTAATCTAAATGGGATTCATTTACATATCCAGTAGATTTTCTGAAATTCTGCCATGGATTCGACCCTGGCCAATCGACACTGGACTTCACGATTTTATGGTAAAGAGAGCATGCTTTTTCAACCAAGCAAAGTATTGTGCATTATGCAATTACTATCGCTTTCTGGAAAAGTTTTCCAAAAATCTATTTTTCAAGTGAAAATCATTACAGAAGTCTAATACCAGCCTTGGCACTTAAGTTGTGTTGTTTACTGCGTACAGCTCTCAGCGCCATATAGAGTTTGCCTACCTACATCTGCGTGTGATTCCGCACATCTACTGTGGACAAACGGCAAGAATTTAATGTATTTATTTATTTTATTTATTTCGAAAGTGCAACACTTATCTCCTAGCGGATGTCACGGCACTGAGCAATTGCCCCAGCTGACCACTGAGAGATTACACTGAACAAAGTCACATTGTACCGTCTATTAGCCCGGAAAAAGCCAGGGGCCTAATTACGAGTCTGGCAGTGTTCCGACTGCCAGACTCGCCGAGGTGGCCCACCGTCTGCCGCATTACGACTTCAAAAGTCATTGTGGCAGAGGACCTCGAGCTGTGCAAGGAAACAGTTGTTCCCTAGCGTGGTGGAGCTGCGCCACAATGTAAGATGCTGAGCGGCACTGGCGCAGTCCCTCTGAGCATATTACACGTTCTGCCATGCTAACCCCATCATGGCGGGAGCCCCTCCATGAAAAGGCTGGCGGTGGTGGAACAAAGCGGGCCTTACAGGTCCCCCCCCCCCCCCCGCCATGAGGATGCATTTAGGGGGCACAACATGTATTCCCCCAAAGTTCCAGCACAGCCTGGATGTCACCATCCATGCTGTGCTGGAACTTTTTTGCTGTTCCCATTGCGGTGCCTGTTTTTAAGGCACCGCAATCGAAAAGGTGAAGGGCCATACACAAGTTAAACTTGCGCAGCTTTGTCGCAGCTTTGCCGGCTGAGAGCCACTCAACTGCACCAAAGTCCTAATCAGGTCCCAGGTTTTCAGTTTGTTTCTAAATCTGGTAAATACAAAAAAAAATCAATCCTCAAATCTGACTTTCCTATTCTGCTTGGTTTTAGCTTGGGCCAGGTTACGAGATCTCAGATGACCGACTTTGCTTAATTAGCAGATTGATGTATTTTCAAAATGGCCATCTTTCAGATCTGCTAGGATTCATGAGGGAAGAAAGCAAGCATGTATTTTTTCTTCAATTTTATGTTCTGCTCTTTTGAATTCCTGTGCACCCCACTTCAGGGGATCGAGGGTGCAAGGCACAAAAAAAGCGCCCAAAATATTACTTACGCAAGTTTGAAAATATAGATGTAGGAAGAAAGAGAAAGAGAGAAAGAGAGAGAGAAAGAGAGAGAGGAGAAAGATAAAGAGAGAGAGAGAGAGAGAGAGAAAGACAGAGAGAGAGAGAGCGAGAAAGAGAAGGAGAAAGAGAAAGTGAGAGAGAGAGAGAGAGAGAAAGAGAAAGAGAAAGAGAGACAGAGACAGACAGAGAGCGAGAAAGAGAGAAAAAGAGAGAGAGAGAGAGAGAGAGAGAGAGAGGTCATGTGTCCACCCGTCTCCCATTTTCTGTATCACAACAGCTTCTGAAAACAAGTAGAGTGGCAGTACTTTTTCAGAAGTGTGAAATATAATGTTGCCGCTGATGGAATGCGAAATATAATTTGACGCTAAAGGTTAATAGCGTTCCCAAACCAAAAGTGATTGAAAACCCTTTTTGCGAATAAAACCAGCACTCTGGTAATAACATCTTTTGCCTTGTTGGGCGAGACGTGCCTCGGCTGCGCCTGGCAGAGCTGAGACAGCTGCACTCAGGTGGAGGCCAGGATCGTTATGAAGGCCTGTTATTTTATGTCAGGAAAAGGGAAAGGTCAGGAGTTAGACGGGAACAAATGTCAGGGGAGCAGGACGTCTAGATGGTTCGGTACAGAACCAGTGAGTCTTTCTTCTACGGTACTGAGACATGGTGCAGCCACGCTGGAAAGGGAAACCTATTACTCCAAGATTTAATAAAATTGGGGTGTCAGGGGATGGAAACAGAAAGGGGGAGGAGTCGAGAGATGCAGACTAATGAGAAGCAGAGTCTGACGTCACCTTGCTATTTAAAAACTCTGCCCACAAGAATTTAGCTACAAGGATAGAGTGACCAGAAGTCCCGGATTTAGCAGAACAGCACTGGTTTTTGGAAGTATGTCCCTATGTCCTGATGTCCCCAGTGGCGTAATGCAAAATGATAGGCCTCCCCCAGCAGAATGTCATAAGGAACCCCTGTTTCTCGCAATCTCGCAGAATTTCATAGGCCTTGGGCTGAACGCGGGCCCCTGAAGTGTTAGTGGAACCTCCTGTAACACCCAGGTGTCCGGACAGGTTTTGTCCATATTGAATACACGTCCTGGTTTTGAAGAGGGGTCAGGTGATGCCCTTGAAATTAATAAATGCTGCATTCTCTCAACTTCATTGGGAGAAAAATTGTTCGCATGCCGTAGTCTTGTGTGCACATGCCACTTTATAAATAACCTTGTGCAATAACTTTTACTTGTGACTTACAAATCACACATGACGATAAAAACAAGAAGTAGGAGTCTGCACAGAGCACTTCAGGTCAGTTGGCACCACCATATCAGCAATTCCTCTTCCCCTCTTGTCCCCCCTGTAGATTGTGACTTAATTGTTGCCATGTTTTTAGTAGGGGTGGGCGGAATTTGCGGAATTAACCTTCGCAAATTATCGCGAGAATGTTTAAAATTATCGCAAACAAGCAGAAATATCGCGAAGATGCGGAAGTTTTTTTCCGGCATGTTCGTGAGATTTTCTGCATGGTTGCGGGTCGCCAACTTACCCATGTGGTTGCTTGCGGGCGCGGCCATCTTGTTTTGAGTTGTTCTCGCGGTGCATGATCGCGAGAAGAAAGACGTGATCGCGCGACGCATGACGTCACTGCGGGCGCGAACTGTCGCGAGACAGCGCAAATGGCTAAAAACAATACAACATCTCATGGAGAACGCGACCGGATCAAGAAAACTTGTCGGCGAACGCAGGGATTCAGGTAAGGCTGTGGAAATGTGGATTTTCCTGATCAGTTATGTCCCCTATCTTGGACCCCAACGGTTCTATATGCATGTTACAAGTACATGTATGTTCCCTCCAGTTCCAGTTTCTAAGACGCAAACATATGTGTGTCTACCGTCAACATGTTCTCTGTCAGATCCGCCATCACAGGGTTGGATATTCGATTCCTAAGTATGAAAGGCCACCGACTTTATATGGCTAAGTTACTTCATTTTTACAGTTCAGGCAAGTAGGCCCGATTCTGTCCTCAAGCCTTTCCCTGCTCTCTGTCTCTGACAGCTTCAGCTTGAGCTCGCATCTGTATCCATGAACTTTGTCCTACTCCCTGTGCAGCTAACGGTGCCTGCCTCGGCCAGTTTTCGCCTGTCTGCCAAGAAGTTGTATTTCACCTTCGAATTATCTATTTTGCTCTCCAGCCGATGCATTCCTGTCAAGTGATTTAGGTAAACATTTCCTTTAGCTCACAAGCAAAGGACTCAGCCTTTCCGTCCTCCTGCAAGTGATTCATAGCCCTGTTGCCATGGAAAGTTTTCTATCCCTCGCATCTCATATAGACACTTAGACGCTTGTACACGTACACAGTCAGTATAGAATAGATTCTGTCCGAGAGTCCTTCCTTGTGGATAACATAGTTCTCCAAACATAGGATGGTAGATATGATTTGGGATTAGGTTGACTTGACCCCCAGACTTCTCGTCTCCACATGTAGAGCTAAATGTCAAGTCCCCTTCACCCCCTAGTTGCACGTCAATTACACGTCATGCTGCTGCGCGCGCATCTATGCCAAGTATTATCTTATAGATCCACCTATGTCTGATAATGCAAACCAATCATGTTTCTTTTATTCCTTGTTACGCCTAGTTTCGATTATGTCACTGTCACGTCATTTTTCTTATCAAATGTTACGCCTTCTACATTCGTTTCATTGTAATGTACTTATTATAAAAATACATGTCTGTTAAAGAATTATTGTACTTCACTTCCTGAACCCTCGTGGTGACGGAACCTGAAGGCCGCGACTCGAGTCGGCCATTTTGAATGGAATAAAGCCCATTAGAAAACCTCTTATACCACGGATTCTGCCTCTTGTTATTTTGAGCTATTTACTTTATTTAAGATCCCGTATGAAATTCAGTCCGGTATATTTTTATTTACCACATAATGGCGCCCGAATAGGGACACTTTCTCATCTCACGCGCCGGCGGTGCGTTGCAGGCCCGGTCTCCTGCCACAGCTGGACGGACCATAAAACGCGTACCAGCAGGATTTCCTGTAAGCTCCCTCCGGTCAAGCGGGGGCGACTGAGGCTGCGATCAACCCAGACGAGGCGGTGAGAAGTGCGAAGTATCCCGACCAGAGCCTAGCTGAGAGAGCAAGATCCGAGGTATACAGAGGCCCACCAGGTTTTCCGAAATCCCGATGTCGAGAGGGTCCGATGTCCGCAGTCGTCGAGTCCAGTCCATTCTCTGAGGCCTTCCGTTTCAAGGAGCTACTCGGTGAGTACCATCGCCGGGGAGGCGTGTTGACGCGCACATAGGTTGTGCCGGTCAAGACGGATTTGGGTACACAAATCCGGTCTGCACTGTTTAGCAGTGTATATGTACTGTTTAGCAGTATATCAAGTATTCCGAAGTATTCAGTTATTGTCAAGAATTCAGCGTGGTGATTAGTTAGGCAGACTGTCATCATTGTCGATCATTGTTATAATGTTTAATGTTTAATGTTTAAAGTATTCAGAAAATGTCTTGCATATTGTGGTATGAATGACTGTTCATTGTTCACTGTTCATTATTGTGTTTTTCGTATTAAGAAAATTCAAGAGTAAGTATCAGATCAGTTGTAAATATGCCGCTCTTCTCGAAGTTAAGATAGATTACTACCAGAAAAGGGGTGCTTGAAGAAGCAGTTCCTATTCCTCCTAGAGACACTCCAGGACATTTCATGTACCATAAGCATGGCTTAGATGCCATATTGTTTCTTGATCTATGGGTAGATTATACCAAAGGATTACCGGAAAGTCAAAGGTGGCCCATAGCGGGAACCTGGGATGCAGAGTGCATCATGAAAGTGGAGGAAGAGTTATGGAAAAGAAAGGTCAGACAGTCACAGAAAGACGCTGTTGAGTTATGGCGTAAAGAATCTCATAGACGAACAGAAAAAGCACGTAGACAAGAAGAGAGGAGTAAAGAAAGTTCAAATAAAGTTCAAGAAAATCTATTAATTGAGGAAGGTATCCGAGTGAGATCAGAACAAGTAAATAGACAAAGAAATGCTCTTATGAATGGTATGTATCCCCTACTAGCCGAAGGATTACCTAAGGCTGCTCCAGAGATGCCAAAAGACTTGCCACCCCCATTATTTCCAATTAAGGTACATCCAAAGGGGCATCCCAGAATCGCAGAAGATGTTTTTCTTTCCTCATATCTAGACGATGCAGCTCCCGAGTATGCTAACGCCACACCACATAGACCGTCTGGCGGAGGGGTCCAACGTCAGGATCAGGTATCTGTCCCCGTGCAACAGCAAGTTCCGACACAAGCGTCGGCAAGCACATCTGTTTCCGCATCTGTCTCCGCAGTCGACTCTACAGAGGTATCGACACCCATAGTTGCTGTGTCACGTTCAACGAACCCATTCACACCCGACGCCCCAGATAGGGCCACGGGAGGTGCTAGCAGTACTTTTACACCACCTAGAATAAATAAACTTGTTTTTCAAGAGTCAGCGCATTCACGTACACCTAAATTCGTAAGTGAACGTACGCTTAAGGAACTCCTTGTAAATTGTAGATATGACCCAGTGGTTGGTAAAGAGGACGAAATGGTCCTGGCATCATTACGTATCAGGCGAGCCGCAGAGTATTTAGCGAGGTTACCAGGGATGACTACGCATCTAGACAACATATATCATTTTGTTCAAACAGGACGAGATCCAGGATGTATTAACAGAGCTATGGAATTCCAGAAAGTAGAGATACAGGGGGAACTGTTACGTTTCCTCATAAACTGTGTAATCAGAAATCAAGATCGTCCGGGGGTAGACCCGAATGCAATGCTTATTCTTACAAGATGGAGTCAGAATATATCAGAAGGGAGACACGATAAGCAAAATTGTATAATAGCCATGTGCCGAAAAATACGTAAAGAAATAGAGCGTATTCATGAAGAGAGATTGGGAACAGACGAGTTTGAGCAAGATGAAGTGTCCGAATCAGGGAATTCCGCAAGACAGTCAGAGACCATAGCCTATGTAGGCAGAGGAAGATACTGTGAAAATACTAGATGTTTTTCTGATCCCATACACTCTGTATGTCCAAATAATAGCAGAACGTATCCGACGCCTGTAATAAATCTGAAATCTCCTGAACATTTGTTTCAAGCCGCAGATAAAATACTACGAGAACGAAGAGGTTACCACCTCCTCGATTCCATGGATGAGCAAGAATTAGCCAGATCAGCCGTTCACTGGATTGACAGTCCTGAAAAATACGGTGATGAGACCGTAGCACACACGTTTCTCAATCTCGGTACAGATGAACAACGTTTAGCTGGAATCTATATGATTCAGCAACTCCTCATATTATATAAGAGCCAACATACTGACCCTGGTCCTTTACCTGATATATTAACGGAACTACTTACGTACAGATGGAGAGGTTCTAGTAACAAGCTAATTAAAGAGATATTAGTGTCACGTAAGCAGTATGTCCTTTTTGTAAGTCCGGATTCTCTCTCGCTGCCCCACAGAGAAAGAGCGCCGTACTATATGGATAGACAAAATCCCCTACGAGAAGTGCACCCAATAAAAGGCGAAGACAATGAGTTTCACCGTGTATTTGTTTACACACCCATATCAAAAATGGAATTATTAGAAATGAAAAAAGTAGTACCTAGTCATGACAAAGACCCAGCGGGTTTCCACCGAGAAATTAAAGACATGTTACTGATGGGAGAGTACACCTTTCCTGATATTATGACGATATTAAAGGTGCTTTTGCCTGCTGGCATATATGAAAAACTGAAAGAAAAAGAGTGGGAAGTGGGAGACCAAAAGATAGACTGGACAGCATTAGCAGAGGAAGAAAGGGGCCGAGCTGCAGGTTCAGGGCTCGGGGATAAAGTTAAACTATTACCAGGTTTACTAGTACAGGTACTACCACGTTTATTAACTACAAAAAAGGAAGATTGGGGCGCAATCACAGCCTGTAAACAAAAGCAAGATGAAGACACAAGCGATTATTATGCTCGATTTGAAAAATGTTTTGGTATAAATAGTGGTATAAAAGCAAGTAGTGACTCATATCCACATTTATTTGTGACAAAATTAGTGGAAAATGCATTGCCTCCAGTGAAGAATAGAATATTGAAATTCGAGAGTACCTGGCAAAGTAACACTCCGTCGCAAATGCTACAAATGTTACAGTATCATCACAATAGAATTAGGGATGAACAAGAACACGAGCATAGACGCATGAAGGATACAAAAATGAAAATGCTAGTTTCTCAGACAGTACCAGCAGATGGTCACAAAAAGGGTGTGACACATTCTGGTGATTCTGCAGTTCCTGTAAAAGGAACCTGCAATTACTGTAAACAACTAGGCCATTATGTACATGATTGTCCAGTCCTGAAACGTAATATAGCTACAGGTATTGCAAAAGAGAGACCACGATTAGTTAGACAAGATCAGAATGAACAAGGAGCTATGCAGCATGGACAGTCCATGCCAGTTCAGCAACAGTCTATGCCAGCCTCACAGCAACCCATACAGTTTGTGCCAGCTGCACCACCGTTGCCTGCTACTGCCACACAAACCACAACACGACAAATGTATCAGACTGCACAGTATGAATACCCTGAGTATCAGCGTTACGCATGAACCAGCCTAGAGAGGGAAGTTGACTTACCGCTTATCGAGATTCCTGTAGATCAAGAAGGACCTTATGTACATAGTGAATTATTAGGTCAAGATAGAAAATTCTTACTCGATACAGGGGCAAGTCGAACAACCATAAAACGTAGTGAAGTTCCAGGGGCACCCCTCTCAGGCTCACAAAATGTTTCCCTTGGTTTTTCAGGAAAACCTATTGTTAATGAAGTATCACAGCCTCTACCACTTACGATAGGACCTTTGACACGAACTACAGATTTATTGCTTACTAAATCATGCCCAGAAAATCTGTTAGGAATTAAGACTCTGAAAGCACTAGGAGCCATAATATGTTGTTCTCCGGAAGGAGTAAGGTTGTTTTTACGTGATTTTAAAGGTCACTATGTGTCCAGAGACATGGATCCCCGACTACAGACTTTACCAGTACATCTATGGGCACAAGGCCCTACGGATGTTGGCTGCATGAACATTACACCCTATCGAGTTACATTGAAAGCAGGAGTGGTACTACCACGAATGCGACAATACAAGTTACCGCATGATGCTGTAGTGGCTTTGTTGAAAATCATTGATGAGCTGATTGCCCAGGGAGTAGTTGTAGAAACAGACTCCAATGTATGTAATTCACCGATAATTCCGATTCTTAAACGAACTGATCCTACTGCTCCGCCAGTATACCGATTGGTTATTGATTTGCGTGAACTAAACAAGTGTATTGTACCACAATTCCCTGTGGTCCCTGATATATCATCATTGTTGACAGCAATTGATTCCGAAGCAACATTCTTTACTGTAATTGATCTCAAGAATGCCTTTTTCAGCGTCCCAATAGATCCGGAAAGCCAATACTTGTTCGGATTCAGTTTAAATGGGCGCAGCTTTAAATTCTCACGCGCTCCCCAAGGATTTACAGAAAGCCCCAGCATCTACAGCCAAGCACTGAAACGAGAACTTGACAGTATCCACATGCCAGTCAATACTGCACTGCTTCAATATGTCGATGATCTGCTGATCACCGCAAGAAGCGAGCCAGAATGTGAAAAGGCTTCTCTGACAGTTTTACATTTCCTAGCCGACAAGGGGCACAAGGTGTCCCCTTCTAAGCTGCAATTCTGTGTTCAGCGAGTTATTTATCTTGGTCACTCGCTGTCCAAGGAGGGAAGGCAGCTTACACCAGATCGCATTCAGTTAATTGCTAACATGTCAATACCCCAGACACAAAAGGAGGTGCGGGCTTTCATAGGCCTCACTTCATATTGTAGGCAGTGGATCCCTCAGTACGCATTTCTAGCAAAACCACTTATTCAGTTAACCACACAGGAGGCAGCCACATCGACTGTTCTCCCTTGGACTCAGGAACATACACAAGCTTTTGAAAGCTTAAAGAAAGCTTTATGTCAAGCACCTGTTTTAGCAACACCATGTTATAGCAAACCTTTTACACTCTTTGTTACAGAACGCGAAGGTACTGCCTTGTCAGTACTCACTCAGGATCAAGCAGGATCATGCAAGCCATGTGCTTATTTTTCCAGTACATTAGATCCCGTAGCTCAGGCTTTGCCTGCATGCCTGAAATCAGTGGCAGCGACAGCTTTAGCAATCAGACAAAGCGATGCCATAGTATTAGGACACCCATTGACAGTTCAAGTACCACATGCAGTAGAAGTTCTTGTGAACCGAACACAAACACAACACTTGACCATAGCAAGACTTACCGGTTATGAACTGACATTGTTTCAACCACACATAGAGATCCGACGGTGTAATACATTGAATCCTGCTACACTATTACCTGTAATTGGAACAGACCCACTAGCTCATGATTGTATTGAAATCATTGAAATAAAGACGAAACCTAGACAAGACTTGACAGACGTTCCATTGTTAGATCCAGACCTGACGTTGTATGTAGACGGATCATGCATGAGAGCAAGTACAGGAGATTTAGTGGCCGCGTATGCAGTCACAACAGACACTGAAGTTATTGAAACAAATTGTATAGATACTCTGTCAGCCCAAGCAGCAGAACTTATTGCTCTAACACAAGCCTGTATTCAAGCCACAAATAAGAAAGTTAATGTATACACTGACTCACGTTATGCATTCGGAGTTGTACACGACTTCGGCGTGCTGTGGCGAGAGAGAGGTTATTTAACGTCCCATGGTGCCCACATTCAGCACGGGCCCCTCATTCATGCTTTGTTAGATGCAATACATCTACCCACTGCTATATCGATTATGAAATGTAAAGCACACACGAAGGTTACTGATACCATTTCTCAAGGCAATGATTTAGCTGACAGAACAGCTAAACAGACTGCTCAGAATCGCACATTAGACATGACAAAGCCAATAGTTCAGACACCAACACAGTGTATGACAATTAAGGATCCCGCACTTGACGTAATTGACATACAGACACATGCCACAGCAGAAGAAATAAAGAAGTGGACTGAACTAGGAGGGATCCAGACAGATCAAGGGTGGATGACGAAGGAGAAATCTGTATGGTTTCTCCCTGATTCCATGGTTCAAGCCATTATAACTACAGTTCACAGTCCAGCACATTTAGGAGAGAAGGCTATGCTAGACAGCATTCAGCACATTTGGTTCAATAAACATTTACGAGCAGCAGCTAAACAAAAAGTTCGTACCTGTATGATATGTTGTCAGTTTAATCCAGGAAAGAGTGTTCCCGTAGAGCAGGGTGGATTTCAGCCTCCTGACCATCCTTTTGAAGTCCTCCAGATGGATTATATTCAGATGGAACGTTGTCGAGGATTCAAATATGTCCTCGTAGTTGTCTGCGCTCTCTCCCGTTGGACAGAGGCGTATCCCGTATCAGATTACACTGCCCCGACTACTGCCAAGCAGCTAGTTCGAGAATTCTTCCCACGGTACGGTTTACCACGTGTTGTATATTCAGATAACGGTCAGCCTTTCTCATCCGAATTAATGAAACATGTCTCACTCTTGTTGGGATATCAGTGGAAATTCCACTGTGTCCGACACCCCGAGGCAGCAGGTCTCGTAGAAAGACATAACCAGACACTGAAAATCAGACTGTCCAAAATATGTAGAGAGAAAGGTGTCGACTGGATAGTAGCATTACCAGTTGCACTCTTTTACATGAGAATGGTAGCACACTCTAGAACAGGGCTATCCCCGTATGAGGTGATCTTTGGTAGACCACCGAATATGTGGGGGACGCCTATACCACGCAAAATAACTGACATTGACTGTAACATGCTGACAGATTACTTGGCTTCCTTGATGTCTGCACTACAATCTTCTCGTTCACAGGTAGCTGCAGCCTTTCCCGACAACACTGAGGCGAAACCCCATGACGTTGTTCCGGGTAATCTTGTCTTTGTGAGAAATTTCGACAGGAAAAGTCAACTGGAGCCCAGATGGAAAGCACCCAAGTTGGTCCTGTTGACCACAAGAACAGCCGTGAAGATCGAGGGACGCAAAGGGTGGATTCATTCAAGTCACGTCAAAAAATTTAATGGACTTCCTCCTGACACAGACAGTACTTCCCGTGTGTCTTCCCCCATTGACTCAAAGCTACCTTTGGCTGAGGCCAGTAGCACCGAACTCTATAAACAGAAACTCAGGTCCAGATCTAAACTGTCGGACGATTTGATTGTTTAAGTCCTCTCCAAGGTGAAGCGGTTGAATCTGTCCCGACATGTATCCCTTAGGTCTGAATCATGTAGAGTCCAGAATCATAATGAAACGACATGCGTATTGTAAATCACTGCGTAGCCACTGTATTGTGACTTTATTAATTTTGTTTTTCTTGAGTTTTTTAATAGTTACTGCAAGTATATTGTTGCATATGTATTATCCTGTTTCTAAACGTGCTTTCAATATAACTGATGAACATTCTTTTAGTGACCTACCCCCACATGAGTTGTCCTATAGACTTGCGCTGCGTAATAACACCTTCATTAGTATGTTACATCATTCCCATCAGACTAGTAATGCGACCAATTGTTGGGTGTGTGGCCGACTTCCTCCCTATCAGAATAACAAAGGAGTTCTGCCTTTCTTTCCACATCCATTCACACACAATGGCTCCTGTGGAGCATGGTTTAGTTTATTAAATTCCATAGACCCAGACACAGCAGTTTATCAACAACATTGGATATGGGGAAATCTGAATCTAGTTTTATTCAAAGTCTGTCACCCTAATAAGGAGGGTCACCCCAGTAGAACAGGAACTGATTTAGAAAATGAAGTGTATAAATTAGGTAATTTTACGCCTAATCTTATGATTCTGAATGTCAAATCCGAAGTTGAACTAATTCTGCCCACTATGTCAGTATTTCCAGTTAAGGGTGAATTATGTGTAAGAAAAGTTGGTTCCATACATATGGGCCATAGCCAATGCGTTACTATAGTAGAATATAGTGATCAAGGTAAATCTTCATTTAGAGCTTCTCGCCATTCTTACTTTATATGTGGTCAGACGGCATATATGCGTCTGCCTCTAGATTGGGATGGTACCTGTTACATAGCATTCCTTTTGCCACCTGTTTTCCTAGCTCCCCCTGATTATTATCGAAATGTTCATTTAGTACACAATAGAGAGCAAAGAGATCTCCCAGTTGTCGATTATACTGAGACGGCATGGGACAAGTATGTAGATTTCAATAAAGGTATCTTTCCCTATATAGGTACAATATCAAATAGTAAGCTGATACGCAGACTCACCAAGACTCTTGAAGCTGTAGTAAACGAGACTATAGCCGCCCTAGGCAATCTGACAGAGGAACAATCAGTGATGAGAATTGTTGTTCTCCAGAATCGTCTTGTCCTTGACGTCATCCTGGCCGATAGGGGCGGAGCTTGCAGGGTCATCGGATCCAGCTGCTGCATATTCATACCAGAAAATTCGCCATCTGTATATAAAGCTATAACACGCCTTCATAAGATTGTAAGCCAGATACACGAGAATCCAGGCACTTGGACGTGGTCCGGGTGGTTTTGGAGTGTGATATCAGCCTGGGGATGGAGAGTTCTATCCTTCCTAGGTATTGGCCTTCTTATGCTCTTCAGTTGTTGTCTATGCCTGCAATGTGGACCAGCGATTTGTGGTCTGTGTGCCACATCGTGTATTCCACATCAAGGTTTTCGCTCAAAATCCCGGAAGAAGAAAGAAGAAGAAATGATGCTCCATGAGCAAATCAATGGAATGATGAAGATTGATGTCTCGTGAAGGGCAAGAAGGGGACAAGGAGGGAATGTGGAAATGTGGATTTTCCTGATCAGTTATGTCCCCTATCTTGGACCCCAACGGTTCTATATGCATGTTACAAGTACATGTATGTTCCCTCCAGTTCCAGTTTCTAAGACGCAAACATATGTGTGTCTACCGTCAACATGTTCTCTGTCAGATCCGCCATCACAGGGTTGGATATTCGATTCCTAAGTATGAAAGGCCACCGACTTTATATGGCTAAGTTACTTCATTTTTACAGTTCAGGCAAGTAGGCCCGATTCTGTCCTCAAGCCTTTCCCTGCTCTCTGTCTCTGACAGCTTCAGCTTGAGCTCGCATCTGTATCCATGAACTTTGTCCTACTCCCTGTGCAGCTAACGGTGCCTGCCTCGGCCAGTTTTCGCCTGTCTGCCAAGAAGTTGTATTTCACCTTCGAATTATCTATTTTGCTCTCCAGCCGATGCATTCCTGTCAAGTGATTTAGGTAAACATTTCCTTTAGCTCACAAGCAAAGGACTCAGCCTTTCCGTCCTCCTGCAAGTGATTCATAGCCCTGTTGCCATGGAAAGTTTTCTATCCCTCGCATCTCATATAGACACTTAGACGCTTGTACACGTACACAGTCAGTATAGAATAGATTCTGTCCGAGAGTCCTTCCTTGTGGATAACATAGTTCTCCAAACATAGGATGGTAGATATGATTTGGGATTAGGTTGACTTGACCCCCAGACTTCTCGTCTCCACATGTAGAGCTAAATGTCAAGTCCCCTTCACCCCCTAGTTGCACGTCAATTACACGTCATGCTGCTGCGCGCGCATCTATGCCAAGTATTATCTTATAGATCCACCTATGTCTGATAATGCAAACCAATCATGTTTCTTTTATTCCTTGTTACGCCTAGTTTCGATTATGTCACTGTCACGTCATTTTTCTTATCAAATGTTACGCCTTCTACATTCGTTTCATTGTAATGTACTTATTATAAAAATACATGTCTGTTAAAGAATTATTGTACTTCACTTCCTGAACCCTCGTGGTGACGGAACCTGAAGGCCGCGACTCGAGTCGGCCATTTTGAATGGAATAAAGCCCATTAGAAAACCTCTTATACCACGGATTCTGCCTCTTGTTATTTTGAGCTATTTACTTTATTTAAGATCCCGTATGAAATTCAGTCCGGTATATTTTTATTTACCACAAGGCGATCGCGCGCGCGCGAGAATGTATTATTTTACAGCGCGAGCAAGAAACAAATTATCGCCAAGCTGCGGAAACCGGAATTTTTGACATTTTCGCGCTCTCCGCGGAACGCAAAAATGTCAAATTATCGCAATTTCCGCGAACGGAACGAAATTTTTGCCCAGGCCTAGTTTTTAGACGTTCTATACGGAAATCTAATATGCATCAGAATATTTGCATAAAATGTCATTCGTCATTACCGCACAAATACCTGTCTGATAATATGCAATGGGTACCACTATTAGTATAAAAGTTGCATATAAGTAACATTGTCTCTAGATTTTGTGTTACTATACACTTCATGAGAGAGGGCTAAACTTAGAGTCTTAATTATATGTCTGTAGAATGCCCTTGCAATCTGGTCACCCTAAACAAAGGCAAATTTGACATGAAATCTGATCTGGGATTAATCAATTTGTCACAAACAGACTGCATTTTGAAATATCGTAGGGTTCAGGTTCCTGCTGTACAGATCTATGTGTGCCAAACAGATTCCATGTTGTCATAACAGTAAGATAACTCCGGTGATTGATGCATTTTCTGGAGAGATCTATGATTAATCTAGTCACAGGTTTCATTCATCATAAAATAGTAAAGAGGGTTACTGTGTGAAACAAAGCATGTAACATGCAGGTCTTATAGTTGGATTTTATATCTGCTCTTGCTGCAGATTTCCTTGTTTTACCTGCAGGTCACAAGTTACAATCTTTAAAATATAGCTTAGTGAAGGCATGCAGGAGCTAAATACAGACTGCAAGGCACAAGTTTAGAACTTTACGTTTTTACTCAAACATTTGTTATTCTAAGGTTACTAAAAGGGTTCCTTTAGATAGTAATAAACACTTAGTAAGTGCTATATCAATGGCTTGTAGCTTAATTATTAAATTAGACAGATACATTTGACTTTTTTACATACAGGGCTTTAAAAAGTTTTTTTAAATGGCCTCCAGATCATGGTTTAACACTTATGTACCGGTGAAGTGACAAGCGGACTGTCCATGGTGCCTACATGACATTGGCTTCAAGGTGTTAATCTCCAGCTAGCTCTCAGCCAGGATGAGACTCAAACAAAAGGAATGCTGATGGCCGTTACATGTGGCCTTTTGTTAGGCCCAACTAAAACTGAAAATAAGAGACCTCCATCACTCTGTTCTGGCAGCTGCTCACAACATAATCACACAAAGTGCAGGCCCTACTAATCCTGCGTATGCAACGAGGTTTAGGCTTGTTCCTAGTAATGTGAGGTACAGACACCTGTTCAGTGACCTGCAGGAGCACACCAAGCATGCCCTCACAGTGGGGACAGGACTAATGTCCTAGCCCAGGGTGAGACACAAAGCGGTGTCAACGTACCATGTTTTGTGAATCTTTAGCGTGACCAGACATTTTTTTCTGTGGCAGAAAGAGTGCTATCTACTATAATCCAGTGAAACAAGCAAACAAGAGAGGTGAGAATGTATGTAACAAAGATGTTGTTAATAGTACATTGTAAGGGCACGAGGCAAGCCTTTTGCATCACAAAAGTAAATAAGTGGGAATGCAAGTGTACAAAATAAGAGTGGATTGCAGAAGACAGAGGTGAAAAGGGGGTGCAAGATTGACGTAATTTACTTTTGTGTAATTATGCACAATGATAGGAAAGATATGCAAAATTACAAATAATTACTAAAAATGAATTTAGCATGGAATGCATCCTAATACCAATTTATGAAACGAGGACATATTTTGCTCTTACAAAAAAAAAGTGTCATGATTAGCAGCCACTCGCATTCTGGTTGTCTGCAGTTCCCATCTGCTCGAATGAACACCAGTGAAAATAAGTGACATAGCTTAATGGCATAATTTGGGGAATTTCACGGTAATAAATATAATGTAAATTCACAAAATTACACAAATTATGCGGGCATAATTTAAATTTCGCCCGAGCCTAGTGGTGAAGGCATTGAAGTGTGCTACAGTGTGCAGATGTGAGCTGAAGCAATGAATGAAAGTATTTATTTTCAGGGAAACAGAGATACCATTCCTAAACACAAACCTTAAGGTAAGGATTGTGGAATACTCAAAGAGAGTCTTCCAAAAATATATTCACAAAACCTACATTGAGAGAACCTGACAAACTACAAAATATACCTTCATAGAAGTATACATTATTCATCAAAGAGAACACCATGGGAAAATGTAAGAATACCAAAACAGTACCTTACAGAAGGAGGTGTAACTACTGGAAATGCACTATAGAGGATGGGGTGTAATTACTAGGGGTGGGCGGTACTTTTATTCCTGAGGGCGGAACTGGAGTATTTTAGTAATTCTGCGTTAATCTTGCAAAGAGGGATTACTAATTAATTCAGCAAATCCATCAGCGTAATTAAATCAGCACTGTAATGGTACTAAAACAGGACTGAGAGTAAGCAGTCCCTCTATTTTAAAAAAAAAAACACCGCTGATTAAACTGGTATATGCAGTGATTTTAAAACATGGAGGGATTGCTCCCTCATCCAGCCCTCTTTAAGTGCTACTGCAGTCCACATACCCATTGGTGCCCTTGCATAATTATGTAAGGGCACCGAGGGGTATGTGCTGCACTACTGCTTGATGACCGTACATAATTATGTAAGGGCACCGCGAGTTATGCACTGCCACCTCACGGAATTCTGTGGAATCGTAATGTAATTCTGCATAATATCGCAGAATGAAAATCAGCCAATTCCACCCACCCCTAATAATTACCCAAAGAATCCGTCAGAGAAAAGGCCATTACTGTGAGAAAAACACCCCACAAGAACACAAAACCTATCGCAGATAAAGAAGCATTAATGTCCAGAGAAAACTCTAGTATAAGAGGTATAACTAGCCAATGAATGTATCAGAAAATGAAGCATGAGTATATAAAGAGTGTACCAGTGAAAGAGGTATAAATATTTAAACATAGCTAAAGAATAAAAGAGATAAAGGAGCATAGTATCTAAATCTGTATGTTAGAGAAAGAGTTGGAAACACACAAAGAGCTCATTCCAAAAAATAGATGCATTTTTAAATAATCCTCTGAGAAAGAAGTACATATATTTAAATAATATTACCAGAGAAACATTAAAGACTAATCAAAGAATTCCAAGTAGAAAGATAATCCAAATAATACCTCAAAGAAAGGCCTCAAAAACATGAATAACACCAGATAAAATAGAAATACACAGCTAAGCAACACTTGAGATTAAAAAGTATGAATATCCAAAGAGTAGAACCAAAAAAGAGGGATAAATATTTAATAGGATCTCAGAGAAAGAGTAATAGGTGTCCCAGTAGCACCGGGGAAAGAGATATAACAAGCAAAAGACCAACTGAGAAAAAGAAATAAGTGCCTTGAACAGTCCCTCTTAGAAAAAGGTATAAACATAAGGTCTTACCTACTGAAAAAAGACTGACACATGGAAAGTTTATCTTGGAGATCTATCCAATGAAAACAATAATGAAATGGTACAAATATCAGAGAATACCTCAAGTAAAGGGGTCCTTGACTTTAGAAATAGGCATGCAAATTTTCAAAGTGTGCCAGCATAGAAAAGGGCATGAATACCAAAAGTGACCTCAGGAGTAAAGATATGCAAACCCCATGAGCACTCAGAGACCGAGACATCAAAACCAACACACACAAAGTAACAAAAATGAACACAGATCAGCATACCCCTACTGCAGCAAGATAAAATTGTAGCTTTTCCGCTTTTTATGTGAGCTGACAAAGGAGCCGTGGAGCGGTGGTTTGATAGTAGAATGTCCCAGATCACACTCTCGAAGGAGGAGGTTTGTTAAACATGGGGGTGTGGTCTGAGTCAAAGATCCTTCCCTTCTTGCCAGTGTTCTTACGGAATTTCAACAATAGAGAATAAAATGTAAAGAAATAAAATAGTCGCCCTAGTATAAGGCAAGCAGTGGATGAATGATGAAACGAACAATTTCATGTTTCCAATTATTGACGTGATACCGCTCAAATCTAAAGAATACGTGCAGGAGGAGGTATTGTCGTGCACGCAGGCCCAGTATCAGAGTGGAGGAGGAGTAGGGAGGCAGAAGTTACCATCAAAAGCACCAATGCCTGTGAAATTTAATGAGAGCTGAAAATCCTGTCACCTGTCAAATGGCAGCCAGACAAAAGTCAGGAAAATAGCCTGCATGACGGAGCGACACTCCAGTCTATCGCATGACAACTTTCAAATCACAGCACCAGAAATACATGACATCGCCTGATATAGTACATGTTAAGGAATGAGCAAAGATCTGACAGACCATGACGTGTACAGTCTGGCTGACATCTTTAAGTGGCGGCGGCGTGCTTTGGTCCAGGTGGGGGTCGTCATTGCCTGGCGTGATGCCTTTGCATGTGTCGTGTGTTTTCATTCAGGCTCGAGGAGCACTTTCTGGTGCTACCTGAGAACTTAATGGCTTTTTTTGTTTGTTTGTTGTTGATCAATTTACTAAAAAAAAAAATCCCCAAAAATGACTCAGTACTGGTTAGATTATATTATCACTCTGCAGTTCGGGAGGGGTCATCGCCTGAGATTCTGGTTTATGAATCATAGATCCAGTATTTTAATTTGAAAATTGATTCATTCTGTCACAAAATATACATTTTCCTTTACTTAATTTGCTTTTTTTAAATAAATTGTTTGCCAATTCCTTATGCTCAATTGTTTCATTGATTGTTTAGTGAAGTTGGGGTATTTTGTAGATCAGAAAAATTAAAAAGGTAAAAATCATCATGCTTGTACAAAACGACATGTTTTATGAAAGTTAGCTAATATCACCAGCAGTGAGTGATTCATTGTACTTTTCCCAAAATATTCGTAAGAAAAACAATTGCTCTTTTCCATTTAATAATTGGATACACACAACATAAAATTACTTTCTTTCCTCTACTTTCCTTTCTTATATTAGGACAAGTCTTCTACAGTGCCTGTCTCAACCATAAAGATTACTCTCAGCATGTAACTGCATATGAAAGGCATGGAGGATATAGGGGGATTTTCCTGTATGGCCCTATCCGTTTGTTTTTGTATTTTGTTTTTTTTATTGAGCAACATAGTTTCCTTTATACCAACAGTATTGACCCATTTAGGCACAAGATTGAAAAAGATGTAAAACTAATATAGCAGATACATTTCCTAGTTAATTAAGACAAAAAGCAAAATAGAAAAAGAGAAAAGAAAAGGAAATTACAGTCTTACTCATCAGTGAAAATTACTAATGGGTCGGCAGCCTTTAGCCCCTTTGGTCTTAAGTATACCTGCTTCAGGTTCATAAATGTGGCTGAACTTGGACCTCCATTCTGGAACAGTAGATGGTATACGATCAATCCAGGCTCTGGCAATGCAAAGGCGAGCTTCAACAATCGCAAATTCAACCACTCCTGAATCTCTAGAGTACATGAGACATTTATAAGCCATCCTAACATCTTTCTTAGTTAGCTGCACATTATACCCCAGATGAAGCAAAATATGTTCGGAAACTGCAGTTCAGAAATTTTTAAGCAAAGGACATTCACCGAACATAAGTGGCACACCTGGGCCAGCTAGACCTATTATTAAATGTAGCCCCAAACCATCTACAAATGTCCTCTGGAGTATAGTAGAGCATGCATAAAGTTTGAGATTGTTGCATTTTAAGATTGTCAGAAAAAACTGACTGATTCACAACGTCAAAGGCATCTGTGATGTCCTCTACTGAAATGTCCGAACCTGGGGCCATATTATCAAGGAACGGCAATAACATTATCGCCGCTTTAGCAGCAGGAAACTGCCGCTAAAGTGACGACAATGGGCTTGATAATATGCCCATGTGAATTCCCATAGAAGCCCAGGTTCACACCAGAACCTGGGCTTCTACGGGAATTCACACGGGCATATTATCAAGCTCATTGTCGTCGCTTTAGCGGCAGTCTCCTGCCGCTAAAGCGGCGATAATGTTATCGCCGTTGCTTGATAATATGGCCCCAAGCTTTTTACTCCACTTTGCCGAGAGCAAGGGCCGCTGATCCTCCCGGTATGCAGTAATAATTTTATAAATTGTTCTGATTGATAATTTACCTAGAGTTGTATAGAAATACTTCAAGATATTCAAGCCGCCTGTTCGGCCCTCTTCAGGTACTTGTGCTTTGGTTCGGAAGCCTACTTTTGTTGCAACCATTACAAGCCCTCCAGCGTGGGCTCCATGAATGAAGTACAACCTGGAGAATGGCTAACTACGACCACCATCTTCTCTTTCCTCACTTGTATAATAATGCAATTCACTTTAAGCTTGTTCTAACAGCAAACTACATTGAATATAATGTAATTATATCAATGTACAATTTCTATACCTCCAGCTCTTCTACCTAATATGAAACCTGAGATGGACATTCTGATGAAGAAGAAGCGCACTCCTCCCGAACGCTCACAGAGGCCATAGAATTCAAGGTACGACTATATGGCCGGTGAAACATAGAGTTATGAGTGGGGCGTGGCCAAGCCGCGAGCTAAGATGGCCGCGCGGCTCTGAAGCTCCGCTGCCAGCCCGGCGCTGAAGCTCCTTTCCTCCCCTCCTGCCGCGGGCGCGGTGCCCCTGGCGTCACCGCTGCAGACCCTGAGCCCCCGGAGCACGCCGCGACGATGATTGGAACGCTCGGGACCGGCTGAGGAGATATCGCCCTGGGTCCCAAGATGGCGGACGGATGCAGGCTGCACGAACGGGAGTGCGAGACCGGAGGCTGCCAGAGAGTCAGGTACCCGGGAACGGGGCGTGGGGGGGGGCGTTGAGCGCCGGGGAGCGGACTGGCGGGTGTCTGCGGTCCTCCCTGCGCCGCTGTGGGCTGGGGGACGCCCGGACCTGGCCGGGCGCGCCGGGCGGTTCCTTGCGCGCGTCCTGCTCCCCGGGGCCCCTGGTCGCGTGATCCGGGGACCGGGGGGGGGCTGCGGGGTGGCCCGCTGGCGGCGTGGGGGGGCGGGTTGGATGCTGCGCTGGTTTGGCGCTCGGGCTGTCTCCGCCTCTCTCCGCGGGCCCTCCCTGGACGCGACCTGGGTGCTGCGGCCTGGTCGAACTGTCCTACCTCGCCAGACCTGGCGTCGCTGATGCTCAGCCGAGGTCTGCCTTGCTACGGCTCCCCCCCCCAATACATTCTGGACCCTGCCTGCTACACCTGGTGATGTCCCGGACCGGCGGCGCGATGTAGTCGGGTTGGCGGCTGCATTCGGTGGACACTGCGACGCCTGGGTGGCCTGAGCGGCTTGACAACAGGCTGAACGATCCTGCCGGCCTACTGCTACGACATAGCTAAGCCGCCCTCACTCTGCAGCCAGCGGGCTGGTGGCCCTCGGACAGTTGGTGGCATGGGTCGCAAAGACCCTAAACAGAAGACACTGCCATTCGAGAAACTTTCGGAGCGGCCGGCGGAGGATCGCCCTGCCAAGCCGGGCCCGGCCGAGGGGGCGTCTGGCGGCCCTCTGTCTGGTGCCCCGTCCCCGGACTGGCTTCAGGAAATGCGAGCTGGCTTCAGGGCCTTGGATGGCCGCTTCGATGCCTTGGACAAGACGTTGGAGAACATGGGGGCTAAGATCCAGGCTCATGACCAGCGTCTGGGAGAGGCGGAGGCCCGGGTCTCTACCCTAGAGGACAGAGCTGTGCAGGAGTCTAAGCGGGTGGACAGGCTTGAGCTTATCTTTAAAGAAGTGGCCATCAAGAACGAAGATTTAGAATCGCGCAGTCGGCGCAACAAAGTGCGGATAACCGGGGTTCCGGAATCCACGGCCACGGGCAGACTTGACGTCTTTGTGGAACAGTTGCTTACTGACATTTTTGGGCGAGATTCTTTCACCCCGGGCTTTGTGATTGAGAGGGCACATCGCTCCTTGGGACCGCGGCCTAACCCGGGGTTACCACCGCGCCCGCTCATTGCCCGGATCATGAACTTTCGGGACCGTGACACTGCCCTGCGCCTAGCCAGAGACAAGGGTGAGATCAATTGGCAAGGCTCGAGACTTTCCTTCTACCCCGATTTCACGGCCACTGTCCAAGAGGCCAGGCGGAAATATGCGGGTGCAAAGGCTGCGCTGCGAAATCTGGGCCTCAGGTACGGAATGCTCAACTCGGCTCGGCTACGGGTCGACGTCGAGGGCCGCACTAGGCTCTTTGATACCCCCACGGCGGTGCAGGAATTCTGTCGCAACTACAAGCCGCGTCGGAGCCCGCCGAGGGATGACGAGGATGGACGTTCCTCCCCTCGCGGTGGCTCCGCGCACAGCCAGGATCTGTTTGCGACCTCCGGTGTCGGTTGAGATGGCGCCCAGGCTCTAACTTTGCTAACGTTGACTCTTGTTATTGGAGGACTATTTTGTACACTTTATATATATTTTTTGCCATGCAGCGCTGGGTTGTATGCGGATCGTCGTCACCCCCCTCTGGTTGAAACCGTTGGGTATACTTCTGGGTTATGAAGCTCTGCCTTTTTTTTGTGATGTACATTAGGTATTATTATTTAGAGCTCTGTTTCTTGCTTCCAGGTTGGGGATTGCCTCACGTTTGCGTGGTTTGGCTGGGTGGGGGGAGGGGGGGGGGATGTTTAAGTTTGATTTTCATGATATGGCTTTGTGCGCATTGTTCTCTTTGGTACACAGAGATGTTGCTTCGCTCCTGCTCTTCTTATGTGCAGTTTGGCATCGATGGCTCAGATAGGTCTAAATGTAACTCCCGCCCATCTCTCCCTAATGTCTTGGAATGTCCGTGGCTTTAATAATCAGCGTAAATGCAAACAAATACTACATTACTTGAATCGACACAGGGTTGACATTGCCTTTCTTCAAGAGACACACTTACACGCATCAGGGAATACCGGTTTTGCAGCTTCCTGGGGCGCCCATCGCTATTTTTCCAACTTCAGCAACTATGCTAGAGACACAGCGATCTTAGTTCATAAAAGAATCCCGTTCCACTGCCAGGCATTCCTTGGGGACAGGGACGGGCGCTATTGCATTGTGAAAGGAGTGTTGATGGGACATGTGGTCGCTCTGGTATGTGTATATGCTCCTAACACGGATTCCCCAGATTTTTTCCACGCGCTTGCTGCCCAGTTGGCCTCCCTTGCACCCGCTGCCATCCTGCTCGGCGGCGACCTCAACTTGCTACTGAATGCGGGGCTAGATAGCACCTCAGGGGCCGCTGACTCCAAGCCTAGGGCTAGACGCGCGCTCCTGGACCTTTGCACTCGTTTCTCCCTCACTGACGTATGGCGCAGGCGCAACCCAGGCACCACGGCCTACACACACTTCTCTGGGCAACACAACACCTGGACCAGGATTGACTACTGGCTCCTATCCCCCGCCCTGTCCCTATGGTATCGCACATCAGGAACCCTCCCTAGAACCTATTCTGACCATTCGCCGGTGGTACTGGGCTTGGACGTCCCTCGCCCGGAGGGGTTTGAGCGGCAGTGGCGTTTTCCCGGCAAGGCGCTTCTGGATGATCTCTTTGTCCATGAGGTAACTGAGGCCATAGAAGACTATTTTGCGCTAAACACTGGCTCAGTGGACTCATGGGCTGTCCTGTGGGAGGGGTTCAAGGCCTATATCAGAGGGGTTTGCATTGCTAAACAGGCTGGGGTCCTGAGGGTACTACGCTCGACAATCACGCGCTTAGAGGCGCAGCTGGATGCGGTTGATGTAGAGGCGCGACGGTCGCCCTCCGACGAGATATTCGCTCAGCGCTTGAGCCTCCTGTCAGACTTTCGGGAGGCTGCGGATAAGGAGATCCTGTATCTGGGGAAATATCATGTGGCTCGGCGGTATGGGGAGGGGGATCGGCCGGGGCGCACGCTCGCACAGGTCTTGAGACCGCCGTATAGTAAGTCCCTGATAACCGAGGTGCGGGGAGTAGATGGTGCGCTCCGCGCACAGCCCGCTGAGATTCGGGATGAATTCCTGGCCTATTATACTGAGTTGTATACCTCCAAATTGGGTGAATCCTCTGCCGCTCGGGACGCCTACCTGTCTGAGATCGCGCTTGTGTTTCTGGATAGGGGCATGCAGGAATTTATGGCGGAGCCCATAACAGTGACGGAGGTACGGGGAGCGATTAAAGTGCTCCGGAGCTCTTCCGCTCCGGGTCTTGACGGCTTCTCCGGAGATTTTTACAAGGCCTTCTCTGATCTGTTGGCGCCTAGGCTCATAGAGGTCTATGCGGAGGCGTTGGAGCGTGGTTCGCTCCCGGCTACTCTACGAGAGGCGGTCGTGGTCCTGCTCCCGAAGCCGAACAAGGACCCATTGCTGTGTGGGTCGTATAGGCCCCTTTCCCTCTTAAACACCGACTATAAGATTTTAGCCAAAATAGTGGCCAACAGACTCTCCCAACTGATGGAGTTCATTATCTCGCCCATGCAGTCGGGCTTTGTCCCCCGTCGCTCGACGTCGCTGAATTTGCGGACGTTATTCACGGTTTTGCACAGAATCAACCCAGCCACACCTGCGGCTGCGATTCTACTTGACACCGAGAAGGCGTTTGATTCCTTAGAATGGCCATTCTTTCTTGCTGTTATGGAACGCATGGGCATGCCGGCGAATTTTCTGGCCACGGTTCGTCTCCTCTATAGCCGCCCCACGGCACGTCTACGTATCAACGGTACGTTATCCCGCCCTTTCTCCCTAACACGTGGCACACGCCAGGGCTGTCCGCTTTCCCCGCTCTTGTTCATTTTAGCCATGGACCCCCTGATACGGCATTTCCAGGAGCGGCACCTCCACAGGGGTCTCCAGTTTAGGACGGGCCCGTTGCTGGCTCCCTTTACGCAGACGATGCTATCCTGTATGTAAGGGAACCTTAGGTCAATCTTGCCCCCCTGATTCGTGAGATCCTGCGCTTTGGTGGCCACCCGGGACTGGGCATCAACTGGCACAAATCTATTATATTCCCATTGACTAGTGGCACCTCCCCGTGGCAGTGTGAGTTCCCATTGGAGTGGTGCTCGGACTCAGTACGCTACTTAGGCATTCAGATCCATTTGAGCCCAGACGAAATCATCCGCCTCAACTATGGACGCGCGGTGGCGCGGTTGGAGACACAGGTGGAGGGTTGGCTGCGCCTCCCGCTCTCCATGTCAGCCAGAATAGCCATCATAAAAATGATTGTGCTCCCCAAATTTTTGTATCTTTTTAACAATATCCCTGTTCCCCTCACTCGGTCTTTCTTCTCCACCTTGAGGTCCCTCCTGATCCGTCTGGTCTGGGGCGGAAACACCCCCGGATTCGTTGGAAGACTCTCACACTCCCGCAGGATAGGGGAGGCCTCGGCATACCGGATCTGTACCTATACTATCTGGTCGCGCAGTGCGCACATGCGTATGCCTGGTACCATCCGGACGCTCGAATCCCGTTTTTGCGCCCTGAGGCAGACTTTGTGCTCCCTGGTCAGTTGGCTGCCGTTTTGCCCAAGGGTATCCCTAGAAACCCAGTAGATATCCAAACAGTATCCACCACTAGCTGGGCCTGGAAGAAACTTTTGAGCTATTTAGCTCACCCTCCCCTATATTCCTCTTCGCTTCCTATTCGCAACCCGGGACTACTGCCGGGCACGGACGAGGCGATTGTGCAGCGAACGTTGAGTTAATTTAACCTCACCAGGATGGGAGATTTATACCCGGAAGGGCACATATTCTCGGCGTCGGAAGAGGCGCGCTTTAGCGAGGCTACATTCATGGACAGATTCGTTCTGCGCCGACTCTATTGCGCGGCCAGGGCGGCAATTGAGGGTTTCCCCCTTGAGCCTGCTTCCTTTGAACCCCTTACCATTATTATTGACAGAGAGACGGGGGCCCATATAGTCTCGAGGCTGTACAAGGCGTGTGCGGCTTTGCTCCCTTGTGCGGAGGACCGGGCGCGGGCGGAATGGGAGACGGACCTGGGTAGGCCTATCACAGATGAGCAATGGACGGCCTGCTGTAAGGTTACTGCTACGGTATCTTTGAACAGTCGTCACAAACTCCTTCACTATAAATTCCTCCGCCGTTGGTACGTGACCCCAGACAGACTCCATTCCATTGACCCTGCACGACCTCACCTCTGTTGGAAGTGCGCAGCACCACATGCAGACTTCGCACACTTGTCCTGGACCTGTCCGAGGCTGCAAATATTCTGGACACAAGTCTACACGGTCTTGGAAGACAAGTTAGAGCTTACACTTGTTCCCACTCCGGAGGTGGCGTTGTTGGGCTACACAGCAAATTTCCCTAAAAACGTTCGCAGGTTGGCCGCTATGGGTCTACTTCTTGCTAAACGAGAAATCGCCAAGCGCTGGGGGGATAGACGGGCCCCTACGGTCCAATCGTGGCTCACTGCCATGGCGTTTTGCAGCACGAATAGCGAACTCTATTCCGGTCTCCTCCCCGCGACCGCGCGTCCTAAGGATATCTGGGGCCCTTACAAATCGTACATTGCGGGCCTCCCCGGCTCCCCCTCGTCGCCCACACATTCCGGCATAGTTCCAACGGGAGTAGGGTAGGCGAGATGACATGGGCGCTGGGAGGCTGGGGAAGTCGGGGTCGGACTGGAATGGTGTGTCCCATGGGGCGTTGGTTGTAGGGGGGTGGTTGGCATGGTATGCACATGGGTGGTGGACTGTGCGTGGAGGGAGGGGGTGGCTGGGGACCATGGGCATGAATGGGCGCTGTCAATCTCCTCTGTTTCGGGTTGGACAAGTACGGATGGGGGAATGAGCAAGGGGGTTCTGATGTTGGATGCCACTCATAATTTACATATATTGCAAGGGAGCTGGAAATGTTTTGATGTACCTCTATACTTTGCCATCGATGATTGCACAGCTAACATTTGTGTATCGTTTGATTTTGCATATCTAAATAAAGCTTTAAAAAAAAAAAAAAAAAAAAGTTATGATTGATTTCCTGAGATGCCTATTTGACTGTCACATGTGTCCTTCAACTAGACGAAGAATGGACCTATATGCCCAGTATCGCTAAAGGGATCGCAAGACTACAATGTATTTCTGCATTTCCCATAAATCCCATCAGAGCCATCCTTTACTCTCACAAAAAAAACCTCTACTTTATTTCTAGTTGAATTTGGGCTAAATTCATAGGTTGAAGAATCACAAGAATTCAGTATTTATGTACTTTACATTTTTTGATAGTGTCACTTTGTCAACAGGATCAGTTCCCTTTACACTAAAACAAACTGTAGTCCACGCTTTCTCGGGTTACAATGAAATGAACTGTAGGGACAGAGCCTAGAGTTAACATTAATCCTTGAACACATTGTGGTAGTAAAGCATCCGCTACTGGTGATAGAAGAGGGAGATCAGTGGTGATCATAAAGTCTTGGGGTGGGGAAGGAGAAGTGAGAAAAGAGGATGGTGGGGAAGAGTGGAGAAGTAGTAAGCACATAGGGCAGATACAAAGGACAGCCAATAGAGGCACACTGCCACTGCATACCCTGCACATACCACGTGCTGATCCTCAGGGGTACCTTCCAGGATCCAGCGTAGCAACCATACACTTAATACCTAATACATTCTCGGAATGCAGTGCATGCATCCTTCTAATTCCTTCCCACGCTTGATGAAATCATTGCAGGTTTTTTTGTTGCAAGAATGTCCTCATAGTCAAGCTGCTAAAATACATCCAGAACCTCAGAAACCCAGGGTGCTCACTTCTACATCAGTGGTCTTCAAAAGTTTTAATGCTGCGACCCCCTAATGAAACAAAAAAGCACCCAGGCCCCCCTAAAAATCTTTCACAACTATTCTATTAAACTGGCAATGTTTAAATATGTCTAGACTTATTTAAACATTGCAGTGAAATTCTGTTATCGTTTTAACAATGCAATCAAATACATGACTGCCAAACATACTATTCTGGTAAGGCAGGCCTTACTAACATGTAAAAGTATCCACAGTGTGATTATTAGAAATGGGGTGGGGGTTTTAAAGAATATTTGGACTCCCTTCCCTTTCCACACCTTCTCCCATCCTGGATATAAATGAAAAAATAGGTTAGTGATGGGCCATTACAGAGGTTTACAGCTGCTTATTTTTTCCTGCTGAATACAAAGCACTGTTATAAGCATAATGTTTCTTTTGACCAGAACTTGGTCCCCCTTCCGATCACCTAAGCCCCCCCCCCCTTAGTGGGGCCCACTCCACAGTTTAAGTACCCCTGCTCTACATGTATTCTGGGACCTACATATCTCTGTGCTGGCCATGCAAGTATTCAATGGCATTGCTGTAGTGAATGGCATCTCACTGAGGTTCATATGTATCACATGTATCATGGTCGTATACTATCACCATCTATATCCATAAATGATAATCGGTAACAAAGAACCTCAGTTGCCTGCTGAGTACATAATACTATCGCCTTCAGCCCGACATGTGAACGAGAACTCTTGCTGACACCCTTTCAGAGGGCTATACTTTCCTATCTCTCCAATGAGAAATGTACACTATCCTCATCTGCACTCTCTCCAGACCACTCGAAATAGACTGCTTAGAAGATATGTAATACATAAGTAGCTGTTTGCAGTTTTTGTCAGCTAGCGCATACCCGTATGCTTGTAGGTGGTGTGTGAGTTGTGAGAGGTCGACTAGCTTTAGCGATGATGTAGTAAATGTCCCTTTGTAAGGTGTAGTGCATCTATGGATTGTATTGATGTATCATGTTGCCTAGCAACGTTCTGAAGTATACTGTGGTGTAGCGGCAGTGGCTGAGTGCTGCTTCAACATCCATGTTTTTGGAGTGAAGCTGTGCTTTTGGGCTAGTAATCAAATATAACACAGCACACCAGACATATTAAATATAACTCAGATGCATAATAAAGCTAATTGCCATGGGAATGCCAACAGCACTTAAAACCAAAATAATCTCTTAGTTATGATACCTATGTAAACCATTGAAGGAACGTAACTATTTATAGCCCCAAATGTGTTGTGATCGCCACTTATGGAGCAGGCGTGTGGGGTTACAAAGATAAGGAGACCCTCCAGAAAGTGGAAAATAAGTTCTTGTGCAGATTGTTGGCTGTACCACAGTCCCTATCCACTTTTACATGTCACCTGGAGCTTGGCGTAAACCACATAGAGGACAGAATTAAACTTAGTCTCTTACTCCTTTGGTTAAGGATTTAGAAACCACCAGAAGCCAGTCTCAAAAGGGAGATGATCAGAGATTGCCTCTGTTTGGATAACGTCAGGGCAATCCCCTGGTTGAGGTATGTCAAATCTGTTTGTATTATCTTGGAACTTGTACAGTATTTTATAAATCCAGACTCTATTATGAGTGGTACTAAATTATTGGTTAAAGAGCAGTTTTATAAATGGAGAGAAGAGAGCGACCAGGGGGATTTTTATCAATCTCTCACAGTAGTAAGCTACGTATCTATTAAATCCTCAGTAGGTCTGGAGTTTTATTTCTCACGGCTCCAAAGTGAGAGATATAGATTTTATCTCACCAGGTTAAATTTTAATCAGATCAATTTTAAGTTTGCTAATCTCCCGAACTGTCCATGTGACTATGATACAAAACACTTTATGTTGTTCTGCACTTAGTTCTCTTTGCAAAGGAATCACTTTCTGGTCCCAGTACTCCGTGCGGCTCATTGTAGTCATTACAAAACAGCCCTCATTTTTTGCAAAAGTTAGACCCCTCAAATAAGTTATGAAGTGATTCATTTAATTAAATTAAATGTGTCTTAGTGACTAGGAAGAGGTATGGAGCTTTGGATACATAAAGATTATTAATTATGTGGGTGTGCTCCGTACATGGTCGAGGACAGTTCCTATATATTTTTATATATCTCAATTGTATTTGTAATATTCTTTTTAAAAGATGTCCTACTGTTTGTTTTATGAATTGTGCTTTTATGGCAGGAGTGCCAGCCAAATAAAGTTAATTGATGATGATATGTAAATCTAAAGTCTAACAAAAATGTAGACATTCTTCCAATTACTCTCATGAGCACAACATAGCACCAAATCCATGTACTTAGCTATATAGTGCATCCATTTCCTCAGTAAAATATAACTCAGAGAAACATCAAAACATCTTAATGAATCGGACCACACTTGCACACATGAAAAATGACAACAAATATATAATGCTTGTCATAGGATGCTACGAAACAACACCAATGCTTCAAGCCAAGCAATGGACAACCACTGATTATTTAGGAACAAACTATATGGTAAAGTCCTATACATCACAAACCAAGTATTCAATACTCCATAAAGGTACATGGATGGATCAGAGACATTGTAATTATCCCATCGAGTCACTGCGGACCACCAGTAAACATGCACTGAATATGGCAACCTTCACAAAACACGCCATGAGGATCCTTTCCATTGAAAAACTTCGAATCAAAGGCAAAGTGTGCTAAGAGCCTTATTGCACAATCGTCCAGTAGAAATGACCTATACGAATGTTGGTAATATATCTAAACAAATCTGTTTATGTTTTTCTGATGTAAATCATCAGGTGCCACCATTGCAGCTGAGCCCATCTTCCCCTTCAGAAATCACAGGAATTCGAAATTTGGAATTCCTGCATGAATCCTAGAAATGTAAGGGACAATAAAATAAAAAACCACCAAAAATAAACGTATATTTGCCTCAGGGTTATTTTTAAGTCTTTAAACTACTGCAAGGTGAAATAAAAGGGTTGTGGTGGTGGGGAACGAGCAAATCTCTTAAAATACCCCCAGAGCAAATGACCATCTTTTCTCTTCAATTTTTCATTGTGTTTTCCATCCAAACTTTTCAGCCTTCCCCAGCCACCTTCTACTCTCCAACTAATCCCTTGCTTTTCTTCACAGCTTTCTAGGACATGACTACTCTTAGAAGTCTCCTTCGCCCTTCTCCATCTTCCTATCCGGCAGAACTCTCTCTCTCCCTGTCTCTCTGTAACTCTCATGTCTATTCTCTTCAAATGTGCTCACGTGCCAGAATAGTGTCATTAATAAAAAAGATTCCCCACACTGCATATGTGGAAGGGAATGATATCTGTTATTGTCCGGATTTCCCATTAACAAACTAATCAACCAATTATCGGTCTGGTTGCGTTTATCTGGCTGATGAAGCTGTCTCACAGTGTCCATAGAGTTAGAGTGTTATTTCTGCTGTCTGGAACTCTCTCACCATGTTTGAACTCGTATGTCCCAAGGTGCCCTCATCTCCAGGGATCTTTTTGTGTGGTGTATTCACTGTTTTACTGTTGGAGTATTGCACAACTACTTTACACATTGCCTCTAAGTTAAGCCTGACTGCTCCATTTCAAGCGACCACAGGGTTGAGCACAGGTTCATTTGGGGTTTTCCTGTGCCTTACCCTGACTGGGATTGTGGTTGCTGCTTGACTAGGGCTCACACCCCAGTTAACCAGTAACCCAAATTCTAACAATATCCATCACTTTAAAAATGATTACATTAAGAAGAAACAAGGACTTCAATTTTTTATGAAAGAATTAAAGGTGTATTTACGCAGTCCCAGGCAACTGTATAGTTCCTAGCGTACATTACATTGTGAAATCTCCTGACTGGAGAATGTGTACCTTTTTTTTTTTTAACTATGTCAAGTGAGTAGATAGTAAAATATTTTTAAGGAATAAAGGTTGGGGAACCATTCTTGCTGCAATGAAGGACACTTCGTGGACTGTCACTACTCAGTGACAAGCCCCTGCCCCTTCTTCCACATGCCCTTTTTACCCTCACATGTGTACTGTCATGTGGCAGTTCACCCTTTGCCCAGATCCAAAAGTCCCCGGCTGCACTGCTGCCAACCCTCGAGTCTACCGTACAAAGACATGGCAGCAACATGCAGCTAAAGTGGGAGTGGCAGGTTGCCAGGTAAGTGGGATGAAAGCTTGAGACATTAGCCAAGTATCCATACCACACCAGATCTAATCAAATTTTCCCAGCAATTGTGTGGCCAAACAGCTGCTAAGCAGGACCTGCTGCAAACATTATTACCCTTTGCTTTCAACTTGAGAAGCACAACTCTAGAAAAGTCAATAACTGCCTGTTCTAAGATGTCCGCCAAAGAACTGATCCCTATTAAATCCCATTGACGGTAGCCTTTGAGGTTAGTGACTTCTTTCAGTCTTGTACCCACCCATAGGGGGTCCTCGGGTAAGTCTAATCTTCCATCCCATCACCCTATGAACCTCATGCCACCACCCCACAGTCCACTTTGTGGTGGGGGGAGCCTCAGTTCTAAGAGTCCCTCCATTGAGCAAGTGTAGGTGACCTTTATCTACCATCATCTCTCTATCCATGTGAAATGAGCGAGTTAGCGAGTTATAGGCCCAATTGTTGACTATAGACAAATGAGCATCTTCATAGTACTGTCTTACATTAGGAAGGGCGATGCCCCGCTCGTACGTAGACCACTGTAACGTTGCAAGTGCTATTCTAGTGGTATCTCCCTGCCATAACAAGTTCCATAGAAATGTATCTAAAGGCTTTTAAAAATGTTTCAGGATTTTGTAGGGGGTATTTTGCGATATGCAAGTAAAATGAGTGAGGGCAACCATCTTAAACAACGCTGCTTTCCCTAACAAGGAGAGGGGGGATCCTCCCCAATGTTTTAAATCTATCTCCAAACATCATAATAGCGGGGTAAGGTTATCTTCATAGTGAAGAGGGGGAGTTGTAGAAATCCAAATGCCCAAATATTTAAAATGCATCTTTTCAATTTGCAACAGAAAGGGAAGAGTAGCCTTATTGTTCACCACCCAAGTGCTCATCGGGAGGATTAAGGATTTGTCCCAATTAATATATAGGCCAGAATATTCACCAAATAATGCAATGATCTCCTTTAATCTAACTATGGAATTATCAAGGTTGGCTACATATAACAGTATGTCACCTGCTTAAAAAGAGATGTGATTGTAACACGGGGGGGGCACATCCAGCCCTCAATTTGTGCATGCCTTGGTATCCACTCTGCCAGTGGTTCCACTGTCAAAACAAACAATAATGGGGATGGGGGCATCCCTGTCTCGTCCATCTTTCTATTGGGAAAGCCTGTGAGAGAACCTATTAACCTTTTTTTGCGTTTGACAAAGTATAGAGTAATTGAACCCATTTCAGAAAGTTTCGTGCAAACCACATTTTTCTCAATATTGCAAAAAGAAAAGGCCAAGCAGCAGAATCAAAGGCCTTGTGAGCATCCAATGAGGTCACTGCCAATGGTACATACAGGTCTGTTGCTGCCGCTATGTTTTTGTGTAGTTGTCTAAGATTTAAATGTGTTGTCTTATGTGGCATTAAGCCTGTCTGGTCCGGGTGTATCAAGTCTAATATCACACCCCTGAGTCTATTTGCCAGGGCTTTTGCAAGTAATTTAGAGTCTATGTTCAGGATGGATATGGGTCTATAGGAGTCCCATCTATCCGCCGGCTTTCCTGGTTTCAGTATAGGGACCACCGAGCTGTCCGTAGATCTCTGGGTAATTCAACCTTGTCATAAGCTATACTTTACATTTTATATAGGGGGTAATTACTTTCAGGGTTAAATCCTGGAATAAATTAACTGGTAAGCCATTCGGGCCAGTGGTTTTCCCAGATTGCAGCTGTAAGAGTGCTGTTCCATTCTAGGCCTGGGCGAAGCACTACGCTACGCTCGCGTAGTTTGCGAAGTTCGCGCTACTTCGCACTACGCGAACTGCACGTAGCACAGTGCGAACACGCGTAGCGTAGTGTTGCGTAGTGCTGCGGTCATTTTTTGCTTGCTCGCGGTCCTCAACGTCAAGTTGGCGACCGCGAGCAAGCAAAATGACATCCCCGCGAGACTTTTTCCTTGTTCGCGATCGCGAGCATGGAAAATAAACCTCCCGGCGAGATTCCCAACGCGAGGAGGTCAGGTTTCTCATTGCGAGGGGTCGCGTATGCTCGCGACCCCTCGCGATGAGAAACTACCAGTTCGCGTTGAGAAAGCTGCTGCTCGAGTAAAAATCTACTCGAGCAGCAGAAAACTACAGCTCGCACTGTGCAAGATGCCATTTTCAATGATTGCACAGTGCCGGTTGCTTGTCCGCACTGTGCAATCATTGAAAATAACATCTTGCACAGTGCGAACATGTTACTACGCAGTTCGCGTAGTGCTACGCGTAGCTCGCGTAGTGCGAACTTCACTTTGCGTAGCTTCGCGAAGTGCTACTTCGCGAACTACGCCCACCCTTATTCCATTCTCTTTTTCTGTTAAATAAGACTCTAAGTCTAACCCCTTTTCTCTGCTTATGTTTCTACAATGGCAGTCCTTCACTAAATCTTTCGACCCCCTCACTATTTTCACTATAGCCGTTTCTACAAAAGTTCCCAGAGAAAACCAGCCATAATCACTGATTTGGCGCCACTGCCCTGCACCCTATTCCCTTGAAGATCCATCATCTTTTCTGCTGCTTATTGCTAGAGCAACCAGTGTTCCCCACCACTGTGCATTTTATATTGCCAGCCACAGGGCAGGTGTTACACTGATAACCACAACCCGCTCCCACCGTTCGATCCGCGGTGTCGCTGATTGCTGCATTGATCCATCTACGAGTGCTAATAACATTCAACACTGGAAGACACACGCCAGTCCTGAAATCACTCTTACTCTCACGCTGCTAGTGCAACACCAGCAGGAGACCTGCTGTCAGGAAAAGCGGAGGAGATGCGCTCCTTGGAACAGGCTCCACAGTAGGACCGGCCAACCTGCTGCGACCCCACCTGGAGCTCCTCGCTTTCCTAATTGAGAGTTTAGCGCTGAAGACAAGGTGTGAGATTGATGGCCTGGGAAGCTCTGTCCTCAGCACAGGCCATCCTGAAAGTGATTGGGAAGATAAGGTTGCAGAATTACCAACACATCCTGATGAAGGACCAGAGGAAATCATTATTCCCATGTGCTCCCAGTTCCATATAAGCTCAAGTGACTCCACCTATAAATATAACTCTGGGCAACTGTGCTGTTTTCTATTTACAAACTATTTACTGATACAAAGATGCACATTTATAGACATCAAACGGACAACAGTTTAATAACTATGGGTAAGCCTTGTTCAGCGAAGAAGGTACCGAAGGGGCATGAACAAAAACAATGTCTGCACTGTCCACCTGATTAGTACATGCAGGCAAGGCAGAATTTGTACGCATCGAAGCCCAAACAATTCCAAAATGGACAGATATAACACATAATAACACACCCTTTATTGTCACAGCTGCCCGATCCGCAAACTGATATCAGATGAAAGAGTGAGGTTCCTAAAACATAACTAGATCAATTCCACAAAAAACGTTTGATTACACTACAGAAATGCAGTGCCAGCCACCCCACTAAACAGAATACAACTCCATCCAAAGCAGCAGTAAGTGCATTGTACAATTAGTAATTCCCTCAACCATCTATGGTACAGAAGGAGCGAGCACAGCACTCTACTGGTGCAAGATGAAGGTCTTTAAGGACACGTAGGTACGTATGTACGTATGGATGTGCGTCGGTGGGTTTAGCCCCTGCGGAAGAGGTCTGTGTGGATCATGGGTCCAAATTCTCAGCAGTACCACCAAACGAGCACCATGGAAATGGACAGTTCCAGCCCCTAACCTCTAGGCACCAAGGCGCACCGCAGTGTGTTACACGCTACAGAAAGTCAACACGGTCTCTTCATTACATGATACCAACTTCTGAAATCGGACTGTTGTGAATATATTAACGAGCACGCATAAGCAAACTATTTCCTTTTTCTGAAAGCGTAATATTTTCAAAGCAAGTGTCCCCGGGTGTAAAGCAGCCTGTATTTTGGCACAAAGCGCAGTGGGGAATCAAACCTTCTCACATCTTGTGGTTTTTACAAGTGGAGCAGCATAATTATAGTCCAGGCGGCCTACACCAAAACCAGTGCAACACAACCTTAAAAAATGCAATACATTTGCTGTCTGAGACAGATATGGGAACAGGCACAGCAGTTCATATAATTCTTTCCAATATTTTTAAAGCTCCCACACCATTGTGATGCCTCCTCAGGGCTCTCGAAACAGGGAAAGCGGAAGGGAGTATGGAGACAAAAGGTTAGTTCCAAGGAGTCAATTGGGAAAAGTAAATACAGCATTGGTACCCATGGTCTGAACTGAACAGGTGAATATTTAAAGCTGACAAATCTGGTGTTCTGCAAGTCATGGGTTCAATATCGGGCAAGGCAGGCTCAGCCCTCCATCGCTCTGCCGGTTTGTAAATTGAGCGCCATAAATTGGGCACGAGAAACGACTGTTATATCAACAGTGCTTAGAAACTGCAGAGGTGTTGTATATAGTGCAATATAAAATAAGTTGTTGTTGTTATTCTAATTATAATGAACTCCTTGTGGTCAGAGTCCAGTCATCTATGCGATGGCAGAGTGTGCTGGGAGCACAGCATTGTGTGTGTAGAGAGCATTCCCCACACAGCTTGCATGTACCTCATTTCACAGATGATCTACAGGTTCAGGGAGGTCGATGTCAGCAGCTGCTCAGATATTAACTGAGCTAACTACGTCCAAAGACCACCTTATAGCTCTTAAATAGTAGGATGTAAATTAACTAAGAGTGAACCTAAATTAGCACCAACTTAAAGACCAAGATATAAGATCGTTTGTTTGTGGTACCTCCTCTAAAAATATTGACAAAGGTTTAAATCCATTTCTGAAGTGGAGAGGTATCAAGACCTAAAGAGGGTTGTTCGATGAGACACGAAGGGTGAGGGGTGAGACATTATGGACGAGGCATGTCTAAATAGGGATTCTAGATGAGAGAGTAAGGTTGAAGGAAGAGGGATGATGGATGAGGCATATCTAAAGCGGGATACTAGATGAGAGGCGAAGGATAAGGGGTGAAGGATGAGAGGTCAGGGATTATGAATGAGGTGTGTCTGAAGAGTGATTCTAGATGAGAGATGAAGGGTGAGGGAAGAGAAATCAAGGAAGAGGGATGAAGGGTGAGGGATGATAGATGATGGATGAGGCATTTCTAAAGAGGGATTCTAGATGAGAGACAAAGGATGAGGGATATAGAATGAGAGGTGAGGGATGATGGAGGATGGATTAGGCATATTTAAAGATGGATGAGGGATGAAGGATAATGGATGAATGAGGCATAAAGGTTGAGGGATGAGGACAGATGGATGAAATAAGAGGGATGAGGATGTTGTATATTATTTCGTTGGCATGGCCCACAGCGCATAAATATTAAAAGTGCAGCATCAACCCAGGAAAGCGCTGATACACAGTGATGACCAGGGAGTAGAGTGAAAGCTCACATGCTGGCCAACTGCCTGAGTGACAAATAATGAGGCATCAAGCACGGCGCAATGCATTGTCTTGCATTCAATCAGTTGTTAACAGGGCGATTGGCCAAGGAGATGGATAGTCCGGCCTCTTGCAAGCGTGTCCTAAATTCGTCAAAGTCTCAACCCAACTAGATTTGCCACAGCACAAAAAAGAAATACTTTGCTTCTGTCTAGAATAGGCAATATGATATCTAGCAAAGACTTACAATTATCTGAAACAATGACGTCATCTCCGGTCAAGCTTCATTGTCTGGGGCCTCCAATTCAAAGTACAAATTGTAATGGATTTTTCTAAACCAAATGTTCATGCTGATTCACATTAAACAAATAGAGTTACCAGGCTTATTGTATTTCATTCAGGATAAGGTCTGCATCTAATTATTGTTCCATATTGAAAAGTGAAAGGAGGCACGTCAACGAAAGGAGGCTTGCCCAAGTTCACTCTTAGGCCCTTATTATGATGGCCTACAGCTGACTGCCATTGTTTCGGGCAGGTGACCATCCAACAATGTACCAGCAATCCGACCTGCCTGATTAAGATAGGACTGCCGTGAAGGCGGTCCTGAAAAGTTTTTTTTACTGCACCTTGTGTTGGGGCCCAGGAAAAGGGCCACAGCACAAGCACAGTAGCAAGAGGCACTTTGTGCACATCCATGCACCATGAGCCAGGCACCTTCTGGTGCCTGGCACATAGTGCATGGGTTGGTGGGGCAAGTGCCCCCCAGGCCACTTAGTAGTGGCCCACTGGGGACTGGGGCTCTGTTTAGGGCCTCCATAATCCATTTACATCTGTCTGGTTATGGCAGTGGGACCACCATGAGTAGGCAGTCGGAAATGGATATCCTAATACCTGCGGCAGTGCCCACGCAGGTACCACCTCCATTGTAGTGGTAGGAATCCGACTGCCGTCCTGAGGGAATCTTTGATCCTGTCGGAGGCGGAGGTTCTATCCCTATGCAGTCCAATTGGCTGCACTGTAATGCAGTGGTCGGACCGATGCCCTGGATGATGGGCAGACTGCCACCGACAGATTGTCAGTGGCAGTCCGCATGCCATCGTAATGAGGGACTAAGTCTCAAATTGTCAGAAATGCACCTTAAATCAAGGAACTGTAGACAGGGCTGATGCAACATTATAGAAGGATGACCGCCTCTTCCAGGTTCCTACAGGTACTGTTACCAGGCCGAAACTTTTGTGTGACCGTTAGTACATTCTGGGTACTGTAGTCTTGCTTTGTTTTCATTGCACTGAGTTTTGATTGATTGATTGACTAGCACACTTGAAAACAAAGATCTGCAAGTGAAACATTCAGGATTGACCTGCAGTAAGGTGGCCATCCTAAATTAAAGTCACTGCATGGAGTTGTCTTACAGTGTCACCACAAATGACCACAAAAGGGTGCCAGATGGCAAAACATGGCCTAAAAAAGACTTTGTTGCTATGGAATGGGAGCACTCGAACAGCAAAATATAATTTTGCTCGGGTCTGAAAATCCTTGAACTTGTGGTACCTGTGGATCTAAGAAAGTTGCCTTACCTGTCATATCCAAGCATTTAAGTAGGTGTTGTCAAAATGTTAATTGTGAAATTTGCAAATTTTCAAATTTTTATTCACAGGCCATTTGCATAATTTCTCCAAATTGTGCCTTATGCAGTTTCATTGCTGGAGACTAGGGTCCAGATGTATCAAAGGGTTTTGCCCATTCTGTGTCTACGGGAAAATGTGTTCGTACATATGGCCCTAGGTCCCACACACAATGTCTCCTTGACATACATTGTCAGTTCAAACAAATCTGCTGGTATCTCAATAGACTGTTTTCTGTGAGCTGCGCCTTTGCATAACCAAACACCTGGCAACCACATTTTACTATGAAAGTGAAATTTTGCATAGTTCGACAACACGTTCATGGACTTTTCCAAATTTCACGAGTAAGAAATATACAATTTTGCGAATCCCTGTTTCTAATTTCAACTAAAATTGTAATTCCTGATTTTACACCCTTGTGCAGATAGCAGACTGGCACATACGTTTTGGTATAACATGACAGCTTTGCGTTAACATATGTGCCATTAGGTCTTGCGGAACTGTGCCTGGTAAAGTTGAAAAACGCCTAAACTTCATCAAATCCTTCATTTGAAGAAGGTCATGTATCTCGAAAACATTCACGGTGTGGAGCACGTTTGACTGCTGGGTATGCAAGAGTTACATGGACTGCTATGGTTAACAGAGTTAGCCATCGTAGCTGAACGCAGTAAATGTCCACTCTCGCCCAAATCCGTAGGCCACATGGTAGGGGCAGTTCAAAAAGTGACAAATAACTGATAATAGCGCTCTCTCTTCTTTTAAGGCGTTATAAGGATGCATTTCAGAAGAAGTGACGCTATCATCTGGTAGTGTTATTTCCTAACACACTGGGGGTGACAACCCAATGCACTTGAGTGGGTGGTTTTACAGTGAATTTAGAGGTGACTGCACAATGTGTTTGGATTGCATTTATGATGCAGTTGGCTTAATTTCAGGACGAATTTGCGGCGAGTTTATCGTGCGCCTAGGTGGTGGTTCTGTGTGGCATTTTGGTGGTTTCAAAATGGATTTAGACTGAATGTATGCTGTCTCTGCTGTTGAGTCCATGTCTTAATCGTGGTTTGATTTAATTATATTCTTGGTAACATTTCAGAATGAATCGAATAACTCCAAGGGCCATATGCACCAACACGTTTTCCAATAGGCACAGAATGGGTAAAGACCCTTGATGCATTTGGCCCCAAGTTATGATTTGGCGACTGTTGTATGGCGTCTTAAGAGAGAGTGAATAGTTACAAAAGTCTATAAATGCATAAACTGAATTTGTGTTTTACATTTGTCACTACGAGCTGGTCAATTTACAAACTTTTAAAGGGCAAACCAAGGCCCATACGTGCTCAAGTTTTGTTCTCCATATAAACCGAATGAATGGGAAAAACCCTTGGATACAGCAGGTCCTACATCCTGAACCTGCAAACCTTGGATTGAGAAGGCATCCAGCTTTAATGGAAGAGCTTACATAGTCCAGATGCCTCGGTGAAGAAATCCCACTGTGGTTCCAATGAGGTGGAGTGAGGGGATTCGATACACCTACTACGATGCATTTCCTCACCTGTGATGACTACATGGTGCCTATAGGATTCTCAGCTGTGACGTATTGTGAATTTATGTTGCCGTCATTCCACCCTATACCACATGCAAGCGTAGTTCTTATTTAAGGTAATCTGGCACCATGTTGTTGTGTCTCGCTGTGACCACTGCGTGTGTTTGTTGCTCTTTTGTTCTGCAAGTTGTCTAGCCCTGCATGCCACATGCCTGTTATCCCGTCATTACCTCCCTTTACCGCTACAAACGTGCGTGTGCCTTTTATATCTCTATCCTATATAAGATGATAATAAATAAATAGATCTCGCGGCTTATTATCAAGCATTACTGCCACGCACTGTTGCCAGCTCCCACTTGAGATGCAGCAGCGCTATGTTTTCCATTGCGCCATTGTGAACAGCTGCGTCATGTCGTGGCGGGGCCATTACACAGAGGGGATGTGCACAGTAAGCCTAGGCAGCTAGTTGTATGTATGTGTGCACACACCCGTATCAGCACTCCAGCACTAAGAAAGCCGCGCCTCGGGCGCTGAGCTGTCCAGGTGCTGAAAGGGGGTGTTGCACAAGCATTTTAAATATCGTATGTTGCTGCATGTACGTTGGAATCATGTACAGAGCATGAGAAAAGAGAGACTGGAGACAGAGAGGGGTAAGGGAGGACAAGGAGAGGGGTAAGGGAGGACAAGGAGAGGGGGAAGGGAGGACAAGGAGAGGGGGAAGGGAGGACAAGGAGAGGGGGAGGGAGGACGAGGAGAGGGTGAAAGGAGACAGTAAGAGAGAGACGTTTGTGTGTGAGGAAGTCGAGTAAAGATAGAGTGCCGACCCTTTACATTATATGGCTGTACTATGTTAATTGCAGTTTTTTCAAGCACATCTTGCAGCGCAGAAGCTCTTTAGTAATGGAGACCGTTACTGCTCGGTGATAACCTTCGTTTGACCTTTGCGGGTGAGGACAGGTTGCTGCTAGAAGATTTGAACCTGTGGCGTTCAGGTTGCCCGCAGATTTCGGCAGTAGGAGTGTTTGCCCAGAGATCTGACTTCCTTCCTAACAAAAATATCCACGGTGGGGGTGTGCCACCGGGTAAAATGGAACACCCTCTGCAGGGTTTAGAGTGTACCCAGCAGACCTCGGATTACAATACAGGTAAAACGGTTCAGGAGGCTAATGTGCATGCTGCGGTGCAGTGATCGTAATCTGTAGGACACGCGATTGATTCGTGGTAAACTTGTTGGCCTCATGCATTTGTAACAAATAATCATGTGACCATGTGAGGTGTAACCATTTATGCGCAGGCCGTCGTCTGGGGGCCCAAGGGGATACAAGGTATGAGTCAGTGACACTTGCCAATCCCTCAATCTTAAAGGATTCATTTCAGGGGTCCATGTGACACGTGGATTCAGAGCGAACATTTTGAATCCCGTCTTAAAAAAACATATTTAGAATAAAAATTAAGGGTGGCTATGCAAGTGTTTAAGCTCGGGAGCTCATGGTATCCCCAAGTACTTGGCAGGTGGAGAAGGGCGGTCTGAGGAGTTCCATCCTTGGAAAGATGCTATTATTACCAACGCAGTGGTACGTATGCTGTGGACCTTGGAAGAATGAAAGTCGGAGTCTACCATGCCTGGTTGTGAACCCGTGATTTGCAGCTTGCACGCAGCCCCCTGCCGCTGTTTTTTACCCACTCGTCTCTCAGTTGAGGTGGACTGGTGCTAGCCGCACCCAGCGCCTCCTGCTACCGTGCGTAAGACAAACACTGGAAGGTTAACCCGCGCCTTGAGGTCCCCGGTGTGCGCTATGGATCCCTAACTTTGGTGATTAGCGGAAAAACAGGCGAAAAGGAGGGGAAATACAGAATCAATGCCTCGGGTCGATGCCTCGCCTGCTGGATTATTGGCTCCTGCGACGCCGGTGCATACATCCTCGCAAGACTGCTTGTTCATCCGTAATGAAAGTCTGCTTTAATTAAAATACGAGCAGGACTTAATTGATCATTGCTGTTGGGTGTTGTGATGAATATCCATCGATCCCACTCACAAACGGCCGATCAGGGAAGGTGAGGGCGGTGCTTGGGAGCATGGAATGCACTTTCGGAGCAGTGCGTTTCCTATTGTTAGCCTCGCACAATGTATATGCGATGTGCCTATCACCACAACTCGGACCCTGTCCTCATAGGGTGTTTGGAGCAAGGGCTGCCTTACATGTCCACCAACGACATGGAACAGTGAGACTCAAAGATGCTTTGTGGCCTGGCCTTGGGTCTCCATGTGGTCCTGTTTCTGGTCACGCCGCCATGTCTTTCTCAGTTCCTGCCCCTCCCGACTCTACGGCCATTATACTGGCACACATTACTCTCTCTTGCGTTCTGGCGGGCACCCTAATTTCCTGTCCTTTCACAGCTCCCCATGTCCTGTCTTATCCTGAATGCTGTCTGATTTTCTGTCAATCGGATCCCCAACCTTCAGATTTATTGTCAGCCTCCACGTACCCTATCTTTCTTCCCTTCCCTTCCCTTCCCTTCCCATCCCTTGCATTCATTCATTAATTCATTCATTCATTCTCCGTCGCCTCTCTTAATCTCTCTCTCTCTGTCTTTCTCAGTCTCGCTCACCAGTCCTTCTTCATACTCCCTTTCTTCCACCATATGCTTCTTCTCATCTCTTTCTCCGCACTGGTTCTCAAGCGTTGGGTGCCTCTTTCTCATTCTCTCACTGTACATTCTCAGATGAGTTTGTGATTCCTCTGCCTGTTTATGGGCCATTTTTAGGTCTGGTCTAAAGTGTTTTATCAGTCTCGCCCGTCTCCTGTTTTCCAAAACATTCATTGTAAGTACATATGCGCACATATATGAATGCAGGGGCTTTAGGGTCAGCCCTCCTCATCAATTGGTCAGTTCAGCGGTCATCCACATTTTGCTTCCACCTGTCACAGTGTGGACAATCGTCCAGCCCTCTTCATCCATTGAATTGCTTGCATTATGAGTGACAGCATTTCACCAGGTCACATGTTCCCAACCACCTGCAAAATAGTTCACTTCAGTGCCAGTGGGTGGTTGCTTCACCTCTAATGTTTTTTTTGTCATTTTGAATTGAGATTTTTGTTATCAATGACAGTCTCATCAATGAAAGAAATAGGTGTTGTTTATAAACATCTCTGTTACTGTATTAAAAAAGACAGACGGAATCAATCCCCTTAATCCACTGTGAATGTCATTTTGACATCAGAGGCTTTTAGTGTACAAAGCTGTAGGCATTGAAAGTAGAACAAAACATCATGGCATTGCCTATGAAAGATAGTAATCGTCAAGCTACGTTATAATGTGCTGCGTTCCTTGTCCCACCCATAATTGCACATCAGCCTCCACTATGGTCTAGAAATGGTGTCCCCATCCGGTTGAACACCGACATCCGGTCCGGTACCTCATTATTACTTTCTCAGAAGCTGCCACTCAACAGCTTGAGCATTCACTCGTCATGAGTTAGGAGGGTCCAAAAAGGTGAAAAGTTGTAAAATATAACAAACATCGCCTAAGGTTGCTTCAGCGTTGTGGACTGGTTGACTATCACAATGCCCAGAACTGGGAGCACCACCAATATGTCGGTTGGTATAAGGGTCTCTGCAGGAACAGATCTCTTAAGGCCCTTTCTGACATGGATGATCTTGTGACAATCCCTTTCAAGTCACAGCTAGTGACGGAGTAGCCAGGATCTTGCGGCGTCAGAGACGGCATAGGCGCTGAGGTATCTTAAGCCTTTGTTGCTCTGATTAAACTCCCCGACTCGTCACTTTCCCACTCACAGTGCTGCTTTTAAAGGTGATTGGTCGGACATTTTTTGGGGACAAATGCCGGTTATGGAAAAGGTAAGTTAGCTTTGCAGATCTGAACTAACGTGGCAGGGGAGTGATTCACCCACAATTCCAGAATGAACTTCTCTTAGGGGAGACAGTCAAGTACTTACTGATAACCTCATGCGATGTTCTCCTAAGGAAGTGGGTTAAGAATTGGCGAGGTTAGTCAATTCTGCTGTTGCTGGTACTTTCACTCTTACGCTCCGAAGGGCCATAGAGACAGGAGGCAGGTTTAGCCTAGGACATATGATTGCCACTCACCCAGAAGTATCCCCAAGCCGTCACAGGAGGGCTGAATAAGTCTGCAGGCTACTCATTAATGTTTAAACATAGATACGTCACAGTATAGTGGTACAGTCTGGAAACAATAATATCACAGGGATAATAACCCTAAGAAATTTCCAGCTGATTTACCCTGCGTAATACACATTCTATTTGAGTTCCTGACCCTCTGCTTTCTTCTGAGTGGTCTTCCGGAGAGATTGTCAGAATACCTCACAAGTGGTTGCAAACCCCATCATGGTAGTAGCCTGGAAGAGGTTGCAGCCCCCATAATTGAAGGCTACTGGCCATAGGACAGTTGAAAGAAGCTGGGGACAAGTTACAGAAACATCACACTGCTGCCAATAAAAAACAGCCTTTGGTAAATTTAGTAGGTTTGGTTTGCATTGGACTCTTGACTAAAACATTAAAAATAGCCTGCTGCAGTGAAAAAAAACTAAATCAGAAATTATTGCTTTCTGTGTAAAATGCATCTTTGTGATACATTGCTTAATTTGTGATGATTCAGAGAGATGAAAATTAGTCCGTCAAGCATTACACTGCAAGCAGTCCATGGGCGGCAGAATGATACACTAAACATCCAATAGCATGAAGTGTGAAATATACTCTCCTCTAGGCAGACCCAAAGTTCAGTCTGTTTAGCTTTTAAAGATTTAGTAACAATAGGTCTTGCAGACTGCTGGGCAATCAAGCCAGACATAAAAAGGTGAGTACATTGTCAGCGGTTTCGCTACATGTGCTGCATGGGTAGTAAGGAAAGGTGTAAATGGTGTTTGTATCAAGGAAATATGACACAAACGGATTTCAAATGTATTCTTGCTGTGTTTGCTTAACAAGAAGTAGAGAAAAAATATCCAGTTTTTAATTGTCAAATATTAGCTATGTCTGTCCTTAAATCAATTTGTTCATTTTTATATTGCATAAATAGCAAACATAGTGCAAAATCCCTGTGCTTGATTTATATGTTTTTAGAGAGTGTGTCCTGGATTGGACTAGTGTGTCTGGGTTAAAAATCTCTAACATGCCAGCAGAGTGATTTAGAAGTAAAAAACTGCACATACTGTTAGCAGTGGTTACAAAATAGATCTTCTTAATTTTACTGGGGAGCAACAACCTTTCTTGACAAATGTGTTTATTCCACGGTGTATTACATAAGTATCAAAAAGAGTGACATTTTGGTAACATTTTGCACCAATACAAAGTTTCTTGCCAATTTCAGAGCTCTGACATTTGTTGTGCTGCTCATTGCTTTGCTTGTTTTGATTTTTTTTTAAAAAAGATTCATTTTCCTTGGCAAATATGCACAACATAACCCACCTTAGACACAACTTCCCCTGCCCTCTCTGTCGAAGCTGAAAGCGTTTATCTTTCCTTCAGCGCAGCACACATAAAAAGGCCCATAGAGTTTCGGTCAACCGGCCGAAGGTGTGACATCACTTTCCTAAGTCCCCCAGGCTACACATTTAGCACTGGTGAAAGGTGTTGTGGCGTAAGCCCTGGTGGGGTACCAGGATCAGGTGTCTGCCTAAGTGGAAGCTGAAAGGTGTTTGAAAATTATTCTCACCCCCCACCAAGTGTTCAGGAAGATGGACACTCGGACAGCAGAGCCTAGTCGGACAGATCAGGTACAGCTGAAGAAAAAATCAGATTTGCCATGTTTTTTTTAAAGGGCAACCTCAAAGACTGCCTTAGATAAATTTACTTTTTTGCAGCATTAGCGAACGTCTACAGAAATATTTTGCAGTTCAGATAGTTTGCAACGTTTTCGCCTTCGGAACATTCACAGGAAAATGTTCAGTTTTCTGCAATTTATGTTAAGTGTATCATTATGGAAGGCTCAAAACAGATTTCTTGAAAAGATTTACTCCACAGCATTTACTGTTATTCTGCTCCACAATGCCACTGGATAATAAAAGCGCCGTAGAACGTAAACTACATTTTCCTGTACCTAAATATTGCAATCTTCATGGACAGCAACAATCGGAAACTTTGCAAACTTTTGCGGGCATAACAAATTGGACAGCTCTAGGTAGAGGCAGTCCCAGATCACTGCAGCTGGAAACGAGGCAAAGTTACAGTTGCACTGGCATGAACATTTCTACATACAAAGCTCGGCTGCTTTATGGTAACAACATTTTACAGTCAGAAGCCCCTTGGGGGAAGTCCAGCGCTGCACGAGCTACAGGAAAATCAAGAGATTCCGCCAATCCCAATCCCTTCCTTAGTTTTAGGCAGTCTTGCTGGGACAAGTGGGAATGTATCTGCAGGCCACGTGATCGCTTTATGTACACTATTTGACATTGGGTGTATCTCCGCGGTTCCACGGTTGCCATGGGGACTCGCACCTGCTTTTCTGTTGGCTTAAAAAGATGCGTACACATATATGCACAGGTGCTCAAGCACACACATGCATGTACGTGTATACACACACACACTGTTGTAATCATTGGGCATACACCTGAGAGACCAATTACTTGATCTAATGCTCAAATGCAGGCTACAGAGCGAGTCCAAATGTGGCCTCTAGCATGCAACTCAGGCATAAAGCATCTGTGAAACTGACCTGCTCGCTGTTGACAATTCGTCCATGGATGCCGTAAAAAGGACATGGATGGACCCTAAAGTAAACCCAGTATCCTATATCAGTCATTACGACATGGATTTATTCCCACCTCAGTCTTGTGTATGGTAAAACCGGGCAGCATTACAGTTGTCATAAATAACCCACAAGTAAGACAGACCCTGAAAAGAAGCACGCAGACGGTGATATGTCTGTCAGAAGTTCACAACCATAGAACATGACACATCCTTGTCTTCTCTGGTGAAAGGCTGCTTTCAGGCTCCCATCCATTATCATGGCCAGCCCACTGCCAAATCTGGAAACAGGGTTCAAAGAGGAGCCCTGCCAAAGGAAATTGTGGGACACTTGAGACCTCATGTTTACACCATGTAAAGGTACAACATATACAGGCCCTGGCACATCACACCAAATGTGAACTAAAATCAGGACAGCATATATAGATGAGGAGCCTTCCGTCTGTCGATGATGTTAGGGCTGCCAATGGTAGGCTAGCGTGTGGGAAGGGATTAAAGCTACATTCTTTCAGGCTGCCTCAAAGACCCAGCACCTTACCTGTGGGCTGTGTAAAGCTCTGACAGTGCTACAACTCTTTATAGAAATCCCGCTAGAAGGCCATGCTTGAATGTTACAAAACAAGTATTTAGATTACACAGGCAAGGACATGGCTATACCGGCCACGCCGTTTGCTGGGATGCAACTCACAAGCTTTTGGAACAAGAGTTCATTTTTGGAGTAGCCTTTTCTTGAAGGTAACTCCGCCCTCGCGTGAGGAAAAAGTCATCAAATTACACTCAAATATAAAAAGCTGGTAATTCGGAATTTGAGATATCAAAACCACTGTGAATATCTAGATTTTTCAAGTGAAAGCCCAAAGGGCATAAAACGACGCAACCTTCATGCCTTTCTTCCTATTTAGTTTTTTGGTGAGAAATGTGGAAAGGTAAAAAGGAATAAAAGCTGTGCAACTTTGTACACCCTTTATTTATCTGTTTATCTTGCGAAATAATTCAATATGATTAGTAACTAGGAAGCTAGAAATGAAACAAAATGAAATACCAGCATTTGTAACTGCACAGCTACCTCCGGAGAGGTGTCCTGGTGCTGGGGGCCATCAGAAAGATTAAGTGAGCTATTGTCCAGAGTCACATGGTGCTGGGCTAACCTGCTGCCGGCACCAGGGATCGAACCGTGAACCCTGTGGTCCAGAGTCAGGTACCCTGGCCGCTGCACCACAGCTAATCTGTGGATATATTTTGCAGTTTGGTCTAATAACTTGTCCTGATGGATTTGAAGTAACATCACGCTGCATTATTAAGGGCACCATTTAAACTTGCGTAAATCTATGAAAATTAATAAAATATTATTTTATTTACCGATACACGCAAAAGTTTGCATACTGTTTAAAAAGTGGTACAACCACATCATTTACAAAGATACTAATGAGACATTTTTTATATGCAAAACAATATTGCCTCACGCTGCAAAATGACCCCTTTTGGTGACCCCAGTTTTAAATTTTTTGGCACTCATTTGATGGTAATCTTGAACTCTAACTCCAGAGCACTACTATTTAGCACCAAATCTATCTGGTCTGAGCCCTAAAACATGTCAAAATTGGCTAGAATCCTGATTAGGGGTGGGCGGAATTTGCGTAGTCGTGCTACGCAAAGCTCCGCGAAACAGTAAAAAATCTCCGCAAGCACGTAAAGTTCCGCGAACACGCGGAATTGCTTGTTCCGCCCGTTTGCGATGCTTTTTTCCTGTTCGCGAACACGGTTTGCGAGCTCGGGGGGAAATATCTCACAAACACACATTTTAAAAGCACGAACAAGCAAAAAATTTCGCGAAGCCGCGGAATTTTTGGCAATTCCGTGTTCTCCGAGGAACGCAAAATTACTCAAATTCCGCGAGCAGAACGGGATTTACCCCCCAGGCCTAATCCTGATTGGCACATTTACATTTACTATAAGGTCATGGTGTATGGCACAGAAATACACCCATTAAATCAAAAGTTAAATATTGCTTGTGGACTGCAGCCCCTGTTGTGCCATCCACTACAGTAGCACTTATACATGGCCACAGACAGACCCTGTGCAGACTGACTGTTGCAGTGCAAAGCCTGCAGAGAGACCTGTCAAATTACCCTTTTGACAGGTAAAGTCTTCCCATTTAAATATTAGCAAGTCACCCATACGTAGGCATTGAAGCCCAGCATTTTCATACAGTGACAAGCCCCGAAAAGCTATTTTCACTTTGGAAGGCCAAACCAGAGTACAGATTAATATAGTAATACAGCTATCATGGAAATGACCACCTAAAAAATAATCAAACCACAATGTTTAATAGTTATTAAAAACCCAATTGAAAGTTAAAGTCGGATTTTTAATAAACATTAGAGAAAAGTAAGTGTTGAAAAGTTACCTATTGCCTGCCTGAGACTTCAGGAGGCTAATTAGCATTAGCTTCTGAAAACTGGCCAGCCTGTACTTGGCTTGAATGAGGTGGGAACCAGATGTGAAATTCCTCTCAGAAAATAAACAGAAGTAGTTGATATGTTCATCTAAAAAGGCAGAGATGACTCCTCAGACCTCAGCAGACTATTCAGGGTGGATGCTGTGCTCATCCTGCAGGCACAAAGTGTGACATTGTGCTGTTGAAAGAGATCAAACAGTAACAGAAAATTATTGTGCATCTCCTGTCTAGTTGCTGAATGGCCCTGCTTCTGTCCTACCAGCCTTCTGCCTCGTGGTTTCTATAAACCCAGGGTCTGCTTCAAACTGGATCTTAGTGTGAGGCATGTGAGGACACTGGTAACTTTCCCACACTTACATACACATCCCCAGCCCTCACAGTCCAAGTTTAATATGACCAAATACTTCGGCCATCTTGACATTCCCCTGGATATGATATTTTGGGCATCTTTATAGTAAGGCAAACAGGAAGTACTGAAACAGTAGGCGGGGTTGCTCCCTATAAATGTTATCCTATTAGTTATAGAGTGTTCAGACGTCAACCCCCCCCCCCCACCCACCAGCTAGTGTCAACCATAAATCTATCACCCTAAGGCATCATCTTTAGAACACTTACTAGACCTGCTGAAGAGGACTGGACCTGCTGCCTGTGACCTGAGCGAGCCCTAAAGGTTTGGACTTCTTCCCTCTAGTACCCAGGGCAAAAACGTGGACTCCAAGGGTTAATTGACTGGCCCCCTGTGTGGCTTCAGTGACACAACAATCTGCAAGAGGCTGGTTCCCTGAAGTACCCAGCAGACCAGTGGCAACTGGACCTGGAATGGACTTTCCTGTTGGCCTCTACATGACATGATGAAGTTTCTAAATGCCTCCCTTCAAGGTTCTAGGGGCCTTAGAAGTGTACTCCTGTGGCTGTTGAGGCACCACAAGAAAGTCTGGAAACTTTTGAAAACTTTTTCTCCAGAGCTCTAGAGTTTCAGTGAGTCCTGCCAAAAAATGTTTCAAACTGACAATTCCACAGCGTCGGATTGAATTTCAGAATTGTCTCACTCAAGGCTCCTAGCACCTCTGAAAAAAATAGTAAGTCCCATTCTGTGTTGGGACTGAGAACATTTTCAGCAAGAGCACTCCAATGCTCCAGTGAGACCTACCTGCTTCAACTATCCAGCTTTTGGTTCCACAGCGGCGGCTACAATTTCAGAAGAGACACACTCAGGGAGGATTTTTTCTTCTCTAAAAGTGTTAAAGTCTCTTTCAGCATTAAGACTTTAAAACGGCTTCTAATGCTTTTGACTTCCCGATGTTTCAAAAGGACCAATCCACTTGGTGTATCCGATCAGGGCTCTGTCGCACAAAGCATCACATCTCACTTCCATCCAGATCTATCACTTCCATAGACTATCATTGGTGCTTAGTGCTTTTTGGTGCTATTTCTACTAAAAACTAAAATCATTTATGTATTCCCTTACTGGATTTGTGTCGTTTTGGTCTTATTTTACCCATAAAATGTTTCTGTCCATTTATAGTTTGGTTGCAGAGTTTTATTTTGTGTAGCTTTCTCTACTGTGCATGTACTGCTTAAATACTTTACACATTGTCTTTGAATTAAGCCTGACAGTTTTGTGTCAAGTTACCAGGGAACAAGCACAGGTTTATTTTATTTTATTTATGTGACATCTAGCAAGTGTTGACCTTATTCTTTGAGGTGGACACTTTTACACCCCAAATAATAATCCACTTAACTATATTCTGGAATTATTAAATAACACCACTGCTTTGATGACATCAGGATAAGGTGTAATATAAAATGGTCTGTTCTCGAGTGGTTGTAAGACAAAACACTTAAATGTAATTTAATAAAGGACTCTAGGAGTCCCTCACACAAATCTTAAATACTGATGCGTTTGCTAAGAGTGCATTCATGTGTCAAGCAACAATTGAGGAATAAATAGAAGGTGTTCTACAAGAAAGAAGGATCTAGAGAAGTGAGACATAACTGCAATAAAGGAAAAAATAAACTATAATGGGTTGATAGTAACAGGAGAGGACATGGTATATTACCGTAATGAGTAAATTGAAATTATGAAAGCTGAACAAGGAGGTTCGCAGTCAGGAGAGAGAGAACGAGAGAGAGAAACTGAGAGGGAGAGAGGGAGAGAAAGAGAAAAAAAAATGGAGAAGGGGGGAGAGAGTGAGATAGAGGGGAGGGGCAGAGGGTGAGAGGGAGCAAGAGAGAGCGAGAGAGGGGCGAGAGAGCGGAGAGGGATATAGAGACAGAGGGAAAGGGAGAGAAAAGGAGAGAGGGGTGGGGGAGAGAGAGAGCAAGAGAGAGGGGGGAGAGAGAGGGGAGAGGGGGAGAAAGGGAGAGAGACAGAGGGGAGGGAGATAGAGAGAGAGAGAGAGAGAGATAAAGGGGGAGAGAGAGAGGGAGAGGATGAGGGACAGAAAAAGAGTGAGGGAGAGTGAGAGGGGGAGGGGGAGAGTGAGGGAGAGTGAGAGGGGGAGAGCGAGAGAGAGAGGAGAGGGAGAGAGAGAAGGAGGGGGAGTGAAAGAGGGAGAGACAAATAAAGAGGGAGATAGAGAGAGAGGGAGAGACAGAGAGAGAGGGAGGGGGAGAGGGAGAGAGGGAGAGAAAAGGAGAGAGGGTGGGAAAGATAAAGAGAGAGGGTGATAGAGAGGGATAGAGAGAGAGAGAGAGGGAGAGAGAGAAAGAGAGAGGGAGGGGGAGAAGTACGGGGAGAAGAAGAGGGAGTGAGAGAAAAAGAGACTTAGGGCGGAGAGAGAGAGAGAGAGAGAGAGAGAGAGAGAGAAAGAAGGTGAGAGAGAAAGAAAGAAAGGGAGAGAGATAGAGAGAGGGGGAGGAGGAAAGAGAGAGAGGGGGGAAGGTAGAAAGAGAGAGAGGGAGAAGAAGCGTGAAGAGGGAGCCATATACGCTTATGGGCTGCTGCAATCTTACGCTGGAAGCTCATGTCCTGTGACCCCTTGTCCTTTTCTGTCACTCTGCCACCTTGGGCTTTTTATGGCCTGGTTACCTACACTTGGGAGCGCTTTATTGAATGTAATCATGCAGCGGTGTATATTTTACGACTGTTTTCCATTGCCATAAAGAGACTGCTGATATCCCGCCTGAGGGGTGCCTCGGCGCATTGATCACATTGCTGCTTTACAACCAATTGTGCAGTAAAATGGTTTTACGCCGCGCTTGACTTGGAAATTGGAAGCAACCTGCACTCCAGCAGGGTTCCCGAGACAGTGCCCCTCTCTGGATGGTCTCACCGATGGAAGAACAGCCATTAATGATGCTGCAGTCAAGTCGGGCCGTAAAACGTGACCTTTGCAGTTCAGTCCGGCCCAACAAAGCTGCAGACGGTAATGGGTGTAATGGCGGCTATTATTAAGAATTGATTTTCCGATCCATTCTCTGCACACCCATTACAATTCTCTAACCCTTGCACCTAGTCCGAGGCCAAATTGGCTTCCCCTCCGGTTCTTATTTATTTCATTTATTCACTTTTAAATTTATTTTGGAGCTGTGCCCTTTTTATGATGTTTGTGCTCAAGTCAAAATCAATATTGAATTAAGTGCAACACTCAAGAGCTGAACTTGATAGTTCGGAAGCTGCCAGGGTTCCAGTTGTATCGTAGGCTCCAACCTTGGGCGTTATGTTTTCGTCAATACGTGGTAAGGGTTTCTTTTTTCAATTATTGTCTTTTGCAATTTCGCAAACGGGTGACCTCTCAACCTCGCCGCAGAGCGGTAGCTGCTTGAGAGGGCGAAGGATGGCCATAATAATGAGAATCAATGTTTAGGGTGGGAGCACGTAAAACTTCCTCACCAGGGAATCTGCCTGGCTCAAAGGGGCGGCTCCTGTTTATCTTGCATCCTGTTTTTTATTGGTCCCACCCTACCGGTTCCAGACCAGGCTGTGGCAGCCCAAAGGAAAGTAAAATGTCCTTTCCTGATGTGACATTTTATTAGATTACTATCCTTCCTTTGCTATTAAGGTCTAACAATTCATTTAATAATTTGCCTTTATTCATAGAAATCCTAGGATATGTTTCCTGTACTAAATAACTGTCATGCGGTGGATCATAGTCGGGGAGAAGTGTTTCAGGCGTGAGACCAGGGCTTTAAGTGGGATGAAAAAACTGGGGGGGTTTCTCAAAGGGGCATGGTCAATGTAATTTAGGGCGTGGCTTAAAAAAAGGTAAACTAGAAATCTGTGCACAGCATAGTGTGCCGCCCAACTTGCATTTTGCTATTTCTATGATTGCATCCAGATATATGATACAACAAGTAACCTCATACCCACAACAAGTCAGGACAGGCTTTGTCAATGGCTGTTAGTTGCATAAGATAAATAAGCAGCAACTATGCCTTGTATATAATAAAGAAAAAGCTTCCACTTAAAGCCCTGTTGATACCACAACAATGTTGCTGCTCCTGAGTTTCAAATAGAGAAGGGAAATCCAGAGAGAAAATGACTCTCTTTAAAGGATTTGCCTTCCCCTACAACGTTCACCGGGCATGACGTCATGCCGTAACTTCTCCACTAGTGAGAAGTGATCAGTGTGAGCAGCGCACATCGATGTGCCTGCTGTCATTGGAGTCCGTAAAAAAATGGACCCGTTTCGAGGCCCTCTTTTAAAAACTGCTGGTGCTCAGCACCGTTGAGACCCTGCCCACTTAAAGCTCTGTGTGAGATACATCACTTTCAGTGAAGCCATAATCTATGGTTCTTGTTAAGTTGAAGAAGTCGTATAGCATCACCGGAAGAGGAGCCCTGTTGAATGCACAGCCAGGACAGCAAAGCAGCATTTTGAAAGGCAACCCTTCCTTCCGCTGTTACAGTGCTAGAAAGACCCCAGCCCCCACCCCACCCTCAATTAAGGATATCAGTATCTAAATAGAAATGAGCAGTTCCTCCTTCTTCAGATATCAATATGTGGACAAAAAATTTGTGGCAATTCGTACTTCAATGCCCTGATGAATCTGACATACTGTACGGTGCAACAAACAAAAATCTAGCTTGCGGACATCAGTTTTCTGATTGCTCTACACAGTAGAGAATGGGGTGCACTTTGTTATTATCTTGCACAAAGGCGTGCCCTGCAGATTCTACTTTCTCCACTCAGTGGCATACCAAAACTTGAGGAGGCCCCCCTGCAAGGTACATGGCGGGCCCTTCTTACACCAAGTTTAAACCAAGCTGTCTTTGGCCATTAATAATGGATGTTACTTTCCTAAGTCAAAGGGCACGTTTTATTGATCTAGGATGCAAAAAGTCAGCCTGTGGGCAAAAGAAACCCAAAAAAGAGACAGCTTAATTACTGTCGCTGATGTATTACCCAGTGGCATTCACGACTGGATAGTTATAGATAGAACAGCTATTCCATAGGAAAAGCGTTTTTGTGTTCCTAATAACTTTGGCACCGTTCGATGAATCTTCATGAAACTCTCCAAAAAGGTGCTACTCTTTGACTAGTGTGTGCATGGGGTGATCCATCAAGAGTCTGCGGAGACAAAAGGGGGTCCCAAAACACAAAATCCCCATGCATTTTCCATAGATTTCTTTAAGAATCGCTGCAGCAAAAACTGCTGAACGGAATTACACCAAATTTGGCAGGAAGCTAGATCTTGGTCTGCAGATTGTGCCTTTAGTGATTTTGTGCAAATCCGTTCAGTATTTTTTGAGAAATTAAGGTTTAAACATAATTGTATATCTGGGCGGCTGGGTCTGCGAGAGGCTCGAGAGTGCTCCGATTGGCCCAGGCAGCTTTATTTCCCTTAGGCCATCTCACTCCCACGGGTGTCAGACTCCTGTTGGAGCAAGTGCTCTCATTGGCTGCCAGCAACATGCGAAAAATGTTGCTGGCAGCCATTACAGGACTTGAGGACTTACTGCCCTCTCCTTAACATGTAAAAAAAAATATATATCTAATATAAAGGGGGCAGGTTAGGGATACCCTGACTCCCTAAGCCCCATGGGGGGACCCAGAGGAACCCCCACCCCGGGGTCAAAAATAACATAAAAATCCGCAAAAAGTACCTCAATCCCTCTGGAATCCCACAGAATAAAAACAAAAAAAATGACAGCCGGGCTGCTTTCTTTCATTAATTGGAGGGGGGCATGTGGCCCCCATCCCCAAGCCATCACAGGTCTGAAGGGAGCCCACTCCTGGGCTCTAATTTGTGAAAAAAGGTGAGTGGGGTTGCACAGCACCCTCCTCTAGTCTCTAAAGACCCTGGGGCCTAAACCCTAAGAGACACTATACTAATTAAAAGTGGTGTCATCAATGATGTCATTTGAGATGTCATCAGTGATGTCATAAATGATGTCATAGAACAAGTAATGAGTGCTTTCATATGTGAGATCTTAAGCAGTACATGGTGGGGAGGCAAGTTATAGTTAGTTCTGCTAACATTAACTGGTGAATTTCTGTGGGTTTTTCTGCAGTTCAAAACGTTTATGTTGTCACTGACACATTCACCTAACTATAATGTTACTTTAAACTTTATTTTTTTCAATGACTGTCTACGTTTTTTTTTAACCAAAAACAGATCTTTTTATCACAACTAACTTGAACGTTAATTTAACCTTTGTTTTCTTCCAGTGTGAATAAATATATATATATATATAGAACTACACTCATTCAACTCTCACTCGGGAGCCTCCCTCTCAAAGATGAAAGCCAGGAGCAATTTGAAGCTAGTGACAGCTGCCTTCTTGGCATGGAAAGCTGTGGAGCACTGACGAATCTCACATTGATTGCGCGACCCGTTACCCATAACCCCCCATTCCAGCCAACCACGTGACCTAATCAGAGAGGAGCATCCGAGGGGAAACGGCAGCCAGGTAAAATGTGTCTGGCAGTAATAAGGACATCCGTTGAGGTGGGCTTTCTGAGATGAGTTAGTTGCATAGAAGGAATATTAATCAGGGGCTTACACACCACTTTCATGCTTAGTCAGACACAAAAGCATGTCACCCCCAAGTGAAGCATGTTCTTTAAAATTGCTCATGATGTGTATATCTTGGAGAACGAAGGGAGTATAGTTGCCTTCACAAACACTTAAACCATTGACACTTTTGGGGGTTTATCATATCGTGCCAAAAAACAAAAAAAGGATACAACTTGACCACAGTTATATTTCATTGGTGCTTAGAGCTATGACTATTAGACACCTCTCCAGTCACAGAGCCTGAGGAAGTGAACCACATCTTTTAGAATCTTCTAGTGTTGCTTCTGTGAGTGGCCATTTTCCATGGGCGGGAGTACCTGTATGACGTTGGAGAGTACTTACTACATAGGCTCCCCTGTCTCTTATTGTTCATAAAGCAACGAGGAAGTGGTATGGTGTTGTCTGCTAGGCCCACCGGAAGCCCTGCATGGGACATGTTGAAATGCGAGGCAAGAGCACCAGCATTCTGAAACAGGCAGATCCTGGTTAGAACCCAAAAATGAGACGCGAGAGATTGGCAATGGTTCTGCAGACCAAATGAGATTTGTTTCAGAATATTGTGAAAACCTTATTTTATGAACGTAGCACCGGCAGTTTTGTGCTCGAATGAATCTATGTAAAGACCGATTATGCAGACAGACACCCTACATACGCTGCTCTACCAGGCTGCATCTGTTTTGTACGGGTTGCAAAGGCAGCATGGTTCCGACACCATGCCCTCTCAGTTATTTCCCTGAGATTGCAGATGTGAGTGATTATTGAGGGAGTCTACCATGCATTGATGAATGCATGCTGTACACCACATTGAGGCGGCCCACTGGTTTGCCCCAAAAAGCTGACTGTAGCTCTCTCTGGTGCGTCTCTAGCCTCCAACTCAGCATAGGTTCCATCACTTACATGCAGAGCCTTTGACTCATATTCTGAGCCCGACCCCCCCCCCCCAGTTTCAACAGGTCAAACCCAACACATAAATTCATAATTCAAGTACTATAGCCAGCTTTCTGACCTGGCAGCAGTCTCGCTTCAGGGCATACACTGCCACATTTTATGAAACCCTCCCACCAGGGTCTCCATACGGCAGATCGCAAGTGTGCGTCAGCACCAACCATACATACCAGCTTCTGCCCCTGTTGCATCCACCATCCCCACCATACATGGCTCATAGTTGCGGCCATTTACTAAAAGGGTGCTCTCTTTTCATTGCAGGACATACTGCTGCTGGAAAACAGCCTACAAGTGTGAGTCTGTGGCAAGAAACCTTCGCATCAGAGTGGTCAGGCAAAATTGAAAACTTTCACCCAGATTTGCCAATGCAAAGTTTACAAATTTGCCAGACTTTGCAGGGAAATGCTTAATCTGCAACCTCCTCAAGTCTTCAATACTTAGCATAATTGATAACGGTTTAAGGATGACCAGAGCTGCTATTCGTCGTGCTGCAACACTGCAGTGTCAGCATGGTCTCAGAGTTTGTCTTTCTTCTCGTACACAATTCCTCATACAGTACATTGTCTCTCAAGGCAGTCCAAGCCCTGCTATGGACTTGTAGGTCTTTGGAATTGGAGGCCTCTAGTTCTCTTTCAGGCCGAACCTCTCTCCCTTCCATGCCTCTAGGTTTATGTTGATCATGAGCTGGGAGTGTGAGTGAGGGAGGTTAGCTGTCAAATGTACGGATTAAGACGGTATGCGTGCATTCCCTCTACGGGGATCTCACCTGATGAGTACCTTCAATCCTGATCCATGAAAGTCACATCTGTTCAGGGACAGATTTAACGCCACGCACATACATACTCGGCCCTGATATTAAATATTTAATGACACCTGCGCCTGAAATGTTGTAAATACCACACTAATAGGGATATCTTCGCACGACACCCAGACACCATCTATAAAATATGCTCATACGCATTTGGAAAATAGGTTATTGTTAATATTTGACATATGCATTTGTATCAAAGCCGTTCCTCCAGCCTGAAGGAGCAAGGTTGTCTCTGCAGAGGGTCCGAGCCAAGAGCAACCAGCCGAGGAGGCATGAAGACCTGCGTATCTCTTGCATCCTCTTTTACTTTGAGGTGGTCTCAGACCATGCTAACTTTACACCTAAAACATTCATTTCATTGCAGCTGAAACAGCAGGTCTGAAAATTGAACATTTCAAAGTCAACATCTATAATGAGGTGCAGCCAAAATATTAGCAACTCTTTTTCAGGACTGTAATTTCTACAAAAGGCATACTGCACTCCTTAAAAAATTGTCTGTTTAGCGCCTAGAATGACTTTAGATTGCTGTGTTATGCATGGACCACATATTCAATATGAAATGAAATAGGTTATTTGTATGGGCGCACAGCTAGTCAGGCTAGAGTGTCCCGGCGCCTATGAGCAATGTAGTGGGTTTGATATAATCCTTATTATTGCTAACAAATTTTGATTTATGAAAACACTATGTTGCAACAAAGTCCAGGAAAACCCAGTATCAAGATCAGTCCAAGTGCAAGCAAAGGTTTGTCGGATTGCTGTCCTTTATTCTATCATGTAATTTCTAGTTTCAATAAATCCCACTGTGATTTCCATGCAACCAAAGCAGCTGACACGTGTTTCGCAAATAACTCGCTTCTTCAAGGACTCCTATTCTGCATTGGTTCCTGCTTGCTTCTCACCACACAAGTCTGCCCAGATCCAAAAGTGAAAACTCTGCAGAATATTATGATGCAAGGTGTAAACTGTGTGTGGTGAGAAGCAAGCAGGAACGCATGCAGAATTGGAGTCCTTGAGTGTGCAGACATAAAGATCCCTGAAGACGGGAGTTTCTCGCGAAACGCGTGTCGGGTGCTTTGATTGCATGGAAATCACTGTGGGATTTATTGAAATTGGAAACTACATGATGGAATGAAGGACAGCAATCCGACAAACTTTCGTTTGTACATGGACTGATCTTGATACTAGTTTGTCGTGGACTTTGTTGCAATCGTGTTTTCACCTTTTCATTGTGTGCGGAACAGTGTTCTGCAAAGAGAGCCCCAGACTGATATCCGGTCACCCTTTGTGTTTCCAAGTTTTGATTTATGATCACTTGTAAATAATCTCATTCCCCTCTGCAAAGCACAGAAGTGATGGTTTTATTCAAACATATTATTTTCCATGCATTCACAACAATAGACTATGGCAAGAAGTTTGGAAACGTGTGTGTTTTATTTTTATTTTTTATTCAGTATTCTAAAGAGTGCACATTTTACTTCTAAAGTGATCTGGATTTACCTGAAAGCGTGATCTCCTACTGGCAGCGGCAGAAAGTGAACCCTGCTCAGAACACTGTTTACCTCTGACCTTGACACCATTTGCCCCCTCTGATTCCAAGGGTCGCAAAGGAATTCCAGGGATCGCAAGGGGCAAGCCAGGGGTCATTGATGCAACCCCTGAAAACCCCTCATTGACGTCTATGTCCTACTAGTACCCCCTGCACTTTTATATACAGTGCACTCCCCAAGTCACACTCCTACGCCTGCAGGCACTCCACAGTGCAGCCACAGATGCCCACGCTGGTCTTCCTATGCACCAGCACTTGTTATCACAGATACGCCTGCCCATCGCAGCACCAAGCCCCCTGCCCCCACCCACCGTGTGCCCCCCTCCCTGGTGTAACTACCTGGTGCAGCCCCCGTGGCCCACTCCCACGCCATGGCCCCTCTCGGCCAGCCTTCCGCGTGGTCATTCCACAGCACCAGCCGGGAGCTCGGAGGGACACTTCATTAACGTGCACTACGTACTCCTAAAGGTCACCGCCGCGCGCTCCCTCAAGGGAGGAAAACGACTTCTTTCGGAAATGGCTCGGGAGATTGGCAGGGTGGAGAATGAAATGTCAGGGAAAAAGGCAGAGCCGGGCGCAGGCACAGCCCCCCCAGGGGAAACTCATTTCGTTTGCCATTTTCTCTGGTTGGCAGATTACTGTCTCATCACTTCAGGAAATGCTAGAAATGGACAGTAAATGACTCTCCTCAGAATGATCCGAGAGGACAGGGCAGGGCAGGGCACGGGCCAGGGGACGGCAATCCTCGGGGTAGCATTAGGCAAGTGACCATCACTGAGGGGCAGGGCTCTCTGGAGGAAGAGGGAGATATTACAAGGCAGCTCCCTCACTGTCAGTGTGTGTATCACTGGTAAACGCCTCCTTGTTACTGTCCCTGTCTACAAGGAGCCTAGTCAGTAATTTACTGCGCTGTTACTGTGAAAGGAAACATGGGCGAATGGGCGTGCCCCTCTCTCAGCAGATGAACGTGGCCTGTGAGAGGCCTCCACCATCACTCTGCTTATGTGCACATTGTTGAGTAAGGGCCCAAATGTTGCTGTCAAAATACACATGTGTATGGCCAGTTGTAGGACCCTATTTCAAATGAATATGCATATGGGGTCAATAGGATGTCCCCTTTTTGTAAGTGTGCATAGGTTTCCTAGGGTCGGGGTAATTTTTTACTGCTTTCATGTAGTTTAGCAAATGTGGGGCATTTCACAATTCAGATAGAAGGACAAAGTTCTCTGAATTTGCCTTCATCAGCCTAGTTAAATATCTGCCGAATTCCTATAGGCTGACGTCCCCTCTGACAGAGGTCTGTGATGCAGATGCAGGGATTTACTTGAGAAGCACCAAGCTCCTCTATTCCTCTGTACCAAAAGCCTCAGCTCTGGACTTCCGGGACTGGGAAAGGGGATGAGGTTCCCTAGAGGCTGGCATGTTTTTTCTTTGTTGTCATGTACAGCGTGTAAACTGACATACTGTATCATCTCCTTTCCCCAATCCAAGAAATATTTGTGCTTAGGACTTCTGGGATCAGTGAACACCAAATGAGTGTGCCTTCACCTAAAAATCAAAAGAAGCTTCTATTCCTGGCTCTTTTCGTTGTTTTTTTTTTTTTAAATTAAAAATAAAAGTTCTTCAGCTTTTCAATTAACAAAGTGAGGGAACCTTAGTAAAAGGTTTGTGGTCTTCTGAGCTACCAGCACGCTGCCCTACTGTGGATACAATGAGCGAAGGGCCTATATTAGTGTCAGCATGGTTATGAGTAAATGGAGATTTACAGGTCCAGCTCTTCCTGGAAGAGGCTGTTTGTGTGCATGCAGTGGCGGTTGATGAACTAAGAAAGTGATGGGGCATGAAGATCCTCCCAGTTTACACCGAGCGAGGCCGATTCGCACCAGGCAGGGATTGTTAAGGTCCCTGCCGTCAGAACATTTGGAAAACAATTCGCCCTTTGTTGTTTTTTTGCAGCACAATTTTCAAAAAGAGACATTCGTTTTCAGGAGGCATTCATGAAACAGTCCAGTGTTTTTCCAGCGTGCCAAGCAATGCAGATCTTCACCAGGAGTGTTAAGGGTTCAGCCCCACAAAGAAACTATAGAAAATGGTGGCAAAACATTGACTTTTTCAATGGGGCGGCTCACCCGTTTGAGCGGAGGAGCGTCGTCCCACTGAGAAAGAAAGCCCTCTACCAGAGCTGAAAAATAAAATGGTAATAAAGTTTATTTATTACCATTTTATTTTTCAGCAACTGACCTGTCTTTAACTGAATTGCAGGATGGGGCTGGGCCAGTGCTGCCATGCTGATTGGCTATCAAACGCAATATGCTAATTTTATGTAAATAAACTAAATTCTTTTTAAAAAAAATATCTTTTGGTGTAAAAGATCTCCATGTGTTTTTATAAAAAAAAATACAACTTTTTATTTTTAATCGAATACATTTGGGCTGCAAATCATTTCATCAAGTACTCACACATGTGACTTCAATGCATAAGACAGATTCTTCCTTGGATGCTAAACTTTGTTCACTACATACCATGTATGCCAATCATACGTAAGTGGTGGACACTGTTATGTCTGGGATGGCCACAGCTATATGAAGGATACCCACAATAGAACATGCATCGGAACCATAATGCTAGAGATGAGCGCCATATTGCAAATGTCCACAACAGTGTCAGACATGACCAGCATAATGTCAGAAACGGGCACCATCATACTAACAATGCCTCCAACATGTCAAAGAAGAACAACCACCATTATGCCTGGGCTAAAATTTTGCCATGGGAGGGGCTTCATGATGACCGGGATGTCTGCAATACCCTTCTATTCTTCACCATTCTTCCACAACCACCAACACATCCTATATGGGCTCCATAATGACAACAATGTTCATAGTATACTAAAAAATTCTGAGCTTTGTGTTTTAGCTACCATTGTGCCATTGACGGGTACCCTACTGGCAATATTGACCAACATATGCCAAGGATGAACAGCATTAGTGTATCAGTAGGCACCAGAATCCCATTAATATGGTAAGATCGCCCCTTTTACACCAAGCCTGGGTACCATCATGTAAAAAAATTGCCTGTTATGCCAAGAACAACCAACATTATGCCAGGGATGTGGACCATAGAGCCAAAGATGCACAAAATATGCCAATAATGGCCAACATTAGGTCAGAGGTTGACCCCATAATGCCAAATGGCAAGAAAACACAAAGGGCCACTAGGTGCCAGGGATGCCTAGATTCCAGGGGTAAGATTGGCACCAGGAAGGGACTCTGCAAAGTACAGGTATGTACATCAGGTAGATGCTCACACACTCTTCTAGCCACACATGTACACACACATACACGGCCCACTCCCCCTCACTTGCCTGTCTTGTTTGCTCCTGCTCTGCTTGGCTCTTGCTGCAGTCTTGTTGTGGCACTAGCTCCCTGCCCTGACATTTTTTGACTGCACTTCCACACTCACACCAGCGACTGATGGTGTAGGTCCTGCCAGTCCCCAAGCTGCAGCTGCAGGGTGACTGACTCAGTTGCTGTCCCCATAGTGAGTGAAAAAGCCCTCAGTTACTGGCAGCTGGTATATCTATATATGGGCTGCATGTGTCACTATGTACATATTCGCCTGGTCAATAACGGGCAGCTTTCTCATTGTCAGTGTGCATGCATGCACATGGACAACAGAACGCTCCCTGCCTCAGAGAGAGATGCCCCTCACTGACTAAGGATCATGCCCACTCTACATCAAAGGGAGATGCCCCTCGCTGACTATGGTTCATGCCCACTGTACATCAAAGGGAGATGTCCCTCGCTGACTCAGAACTGTGCTCTCACTATTGCCTCCCCTGCCTCTCTCAGACTCTCCCCTCGCCTCTTCCACCAACCTCACAAACCCTGCAGCATCTCCCTTACGGAAAGCGCCTGGGAGGACTGAGGCGAGCTTTGTGCCACCGGTGATCAGAGCCGGAATATGAACTGTACAGTGCGCATTTGGTCCCAATCTCTCGGCTATGTTGGCGTGTGTTTAGAAATGAAGGCTATATCTCTCGAGGCGCCGGATAAGCTGTGGCCGCACATCTCGGAATCCCTGCTGACCTTTGCACAAGGCAGACAGGTCCAGCATCAGCCTTCTCCTCGCTGGAGTTTAAGGCCTTAGTTTCCTTCTGCATCTAATCCACCAGGATATCTTTGTGCTTTCCACCAAAGTTGTGGGATGCTGAAATCAAAGAAGACACCTCTTTCAAGCAGACACAAAGTAAACCGAGAGAAAGCCTTGGAAGGGCCGCCTGCCAGATCCTATCTGCCCTCTGTAGACTTCTTGGGTTACCTGAGCTCTATTAGCTATTCACAAGACTCTCACAGCGAAAGGTAAGCCCAGGGTCAATCAATTAGGCGGCTCCTCACAGGGCAGATCAGGTTGCCGGCGAAGAGGACAGCGAGATGTTGTTTTGGTTTCTGGGCAGAGTGCCATCGGAGGAGCAAAGGCAGAATGAACCCAACAGAGAATCGAGAAAGGAAAAAAACGCAAGATGAAGGGAAAAGTGAGAGTGAAACAGATACGTTGAGGAAAAGATACAAACAGAAAAAGTGAAAGTACGGGAGGCTTGGTAGAAGGGGGGGGGCGAGGGGGGGCTGGACGTAGGGAATGAATGGCAGCGGATTGAGAGTGGGAAGTAGGGAACTGGAACATAGAAAAAGCCTGCTAGGTGATTTAGCCCATAATGAATGTGGAAGAAGCTGCTCCCCTACCAGGCACAGCTGGGGTGAGGCTGAGCCAGGGCCTCCATCCAAACAATTGTATTTGCACAGTGCTCCATGCTCTGGAATAGGAGTGGTAGAACAGGTAAAGAACGTTTGCAGCCCAAACTTAGCCAGTATTGGCAAAGTTAACAGGTTCGGCAATTTGATAGGGAAATATTTGATAGAAGTTGGATGACTTTTTGTCCAAGCTGTCCTACAAAGAAAATCTCAAACTAAAGCAACAGTTTGGGCTCCAATGTGTAAGATGGGAGTAGGACCACTTTTCTGAACAATCTGCAGTAGCGGAGTTAAGTTGCTCCCCCAAAGAAAAGGAGTCAAATAATAAAGTATGTATTGTAAGTTGAGAGTTTAAAAGGTGTACACAGTAAAATGTTGCATAGTAGATCCTTTAGACAAAGGTCCAGTATTTTTGTTACATATTTAGAAACGTCTAGATGCATGCACATCTTTACTTTGTAGAAAAAAAGAAATCTAAATTCCACAAATCACATTACAGCAAAGTAAAACCAATGAAGGTGCAAGCAAGGGCAATTAGTAAATGGAACTATTACTTTAAAGAAGGCTAAGGTATCCAAACAGGAAGCTCGTTTTAAACAAAATAGCTATAAAATCACCAATTAAAATGCCATTGTGTCCTGAAATTGAGCTTAATGAGTATAAAAAGCGCGTACTACACGGCAGCGCGCCCTTAGGACGCGGGCCCCTGGGATCCCGGCCACGCCCCCGTGGCTCCTGGCTAAAGCATTGGTTGCTGCGGACGGCAGGAAGTACTTCCAGGGTGAAGTGACGTCACTTCCGGCCAGGGCCGGTAATGAGGGGGTAGGAGAGGGCTGGGGGCCTATTTAGGGCACGTTGCCCAGGCCCTTGTCCTCTCTTCCTTGCAGCGCCGGCCCCGTGTGCAGGGGACTTCGTGAATCTCTCCTGGGATTCTGGGGAGGAGGAGGCTTGCAGCGGGAGAGTCTTAATTTCTCGATCTCAGCTTGCAGGCTGATAATCTTCAGGCCGTGGGCACTCCAATGCGGGAGGCTATTGGAGGGCTTTGCGCCGGCCGATGACCAGGACCCGTGCAGGCTTGAGGGTGGCTCGCCAATGTGTGGGTGAAGTGCGCCGCTGAGGCCCCATGCGGGGAATAACTAGCTCGGTTGTCGTCAAATTTATCCGAGGGCGCTAAGGTTGAGCGGGCTGAGGTGAGTGGGATGGTTGCGGCCACGTCTTGATTTCATGGCGCCAGGGGTTGAGGATCTGGGTTGCGGTTGTGCCTAATAGGTGTGGGGTGACCGGGTGGTGTCTCCCCCCACCTTCTGTTTCTTGTTTACGGGGGTGGGGTGATCGATGGTTTCGTGTCGGGAATCTTCGCTATCCATGGGACGAATCCCAGTTACGCGGCGGGCGATGGGAGCAAATTCCGGCTTGGCCCGCCTTGCACATTTTACCTAGTGCCCAAGTCGTTAATATGTTATGGGGTTTGGCGGCGGGGCAATGGGAGAGTCACTGTGGCCTAATGGTTAAGGTCTTAGCCGCTCACTCTCAGGGTTAAGTGTTCAATTCCTGGTGTTTCTTTTTATCTGTTTCTTCAATTAAAGCGGTAGGCAATACTAATTTATTCATGCTGGCCGTGGATTTACAGAACGTTCTGGGGCACGGGCGGATATTTTTGCGAGAGCGCTGGTGCGGTAGGCACGCCACCCTTGGCAGTTGCAAGGTGGGAGTTTCAGTTATTTAACCTAGTTTCGGGCACCTTACGATAGCGGGTACAGTTGTTTCGCCTAGTTTCTCCGGCCTTTCGGTTCATGGTTTGGAGGCAACAGGTTTTAAAACTATGGGCGAATGGGGAGCGAACGATATTGTACTCGATTTCCCGAAATAGGTGGTAGGAGCTTAGGCACTTCGCAGGCCTGGTCAGTAGATGCGCATTTACACATTTTGCGTTTTCCATTCACATCGGGGAGGAATGTGTGTCTTGCAGATGGACAGGTATAGTGCGGGGCAGGCGAGCTTCCATCTTCAGATGGGTGAATTTAAACGGGAACAAATGGCAGGCATGAGCCTATGGGGAATGTATTCAGAGCTCTCCTGGGTGAAACACGATTGTGCACAGTCGGTTGTTGGAAAGGGGTGACACGGTCAGTGGCTCTCGTATGGGCGCACTTCTGATCGTACCCGCCACACCTGTGAGTGCGTGGCGGATGCCGCGGGGATCAAATGAGGTTTCAGCATTGTTAGCTGGTATGGATAGGTCTTGGGCGGTTACAGCTGGTGCCGGGGCAGTATATCCACCATAGGATGCGCGGGGTCTGATGTTGGGCGGTGGCCAGGTCAGGTGTTGACTCACTTCTGAACTCGTGGAATTGCCAGAGCACGCATCTCTGCTCAGACATCGAAGTATTGTGCCCATTCCGTGGAGAGGAGTGAGGCCGTGCACGTCGCTGGGTGCTGCCGGTTCGGTAGCTTGGGATAGTATTGTTGGGGGGGCCAACGGGCTCAATGAGAGGAACGTGTGGCGGTCCCCACAGTAATCTGGCGGTGGGGCGCTTATGTCAGTAACGAGTAGTTATCAATTAGGGTTACCGGCGATGGCAATCGGATAACGTGAGGCATGCAGGACCTGTAATCTTGGCACGCAATTTGGGGGCTGTTCTGTCAGCCGCAAAGTTGACGTGCCAGATTCGAGCTTCGGCAGGAAAGCTCAACATTTGCGGTCCTGGAAATCACTTGGTTCCGAATTTTGTGTCCTTCTGTGGTGCGACTGGTGCGCAAGGAGGGTGCTCTCAATGCTAATTGTTTTTGGTTGTGGTGAATGGACAGGGTTTCCTGGGGTGGAAGTTGGAAGGGGTACACCGATGATGTAGTGCCCCAGCAGGCTGCTCAAGGCTTGGTGCTGTTAAGGCGGGGTAGCTTATCCGCATTGCGACAGTGTGTTAGATGGGCTTTTGTGGAGGACCCTGTGATTGGATTCGGTTGTCGACGGGGACACTCAATATTCTGGGATGCAGTAGCAGACCACTTAATCTCACCTTGTAAGAGTCCTTCCGTAGCGCAATTGGTTCTTCATGTAAGGTGCTCGTATACTCCCAGTGCCAATTGTTTTTATGGTTTGCTATTTGGACGGGGTTGCGAGTGCTGAAGTCTTCTGAGGACTTATAGTGCAATACGTTACACTGGGGCGCACTATGAGGGGGTGGGGTGGCCTTTCTGGGGCTTAGTCCCCTGTGAGGTTAACGGTATCAGCTCCATGATGGCGTTCATGGCACAAGTAGGAGGGAGGTACAGTAGGGACATATAGGGTTACAGCAGGAGAGGAGTGCGTGGGAGTAGTATGCGCTTTGCGAACCGTGAGGGGGAGAAGCGAGTAGACAGTGAGGACTAATGAGGGAAAGATGTAATGGTGCACAGTCCGGGGAGACATGAAGCTATGGTAATGTCTTTTATTTACTGTCCTAGGGTCCCTACAATGCAGATATTAACGTATGCCTGAAATCACGGTGAGAAATAACGCATGGGGTGAAGCAACCTCTTTCTTTGGTCCAAATTGGTACTAAATGGAACGAGGGCTAGCACAAGCGCATGCTGCTCTTGGGGTAAGATTTGTATCTGCTTGGAGCACGAGGGTATCTGTGTGGTCATTTCTGATAGGCACTATGTTATCAGTGGAGCATTGTGAGTAGCGGAAGTGGCGTCTTCCTGAAGGCGCTGGCCATTTTTCATCCCTGGGTCCCCTGCCCCCACCCCCCCAGGCTGCATTGTCCCATTGCTGCTCCGAACGCTTAGGTGCTAGGGGGGCAAGGTATTCTTTGTGCATATATATGCGGGCTGACATAGAACATGCTCAGTCCATTGCATTCAGGAGTCAGAGCCGCCCTTCTGCCAGGCATTCTGGGGTGGCAGCGTGCAGATAGTTAGCATACTTTATTAAAATGGGGCCTCCTTAGCAGCATGGTCAGGTTTCACGATTCCGGAATTCCCATTTTCTGAATGTCAGGCGGCCGTGCTACCTTTCTGTAGGTAAATAGTTTTAAGGAAGGGTCCTGCTTGGCCACCCATTGAAGAATTAAGTAGTTTTGATTAAACCCCCACCTTTCTGTGCCCTGTATTTCCCGGGCCTACTCCAGGATCAGATCTTCCATGGATGCATGGCTTTGTTGAACCCCTGTCTCTGGGCTAGGAATCCTCCTCCTAGTCTAACAGTCCAATTAATACACTTTGGGGTAGCCCAATCAAGGTAGGGTGTGGTCTCTTTTCAGCCAATGAAGGAAATTTGCTGCTGCTAGCCAGTACCAAGGCACAAGTTAAGGTACAATGGTAGAGGGCGTTTACCTGTTATTTTCAACGGGGGGCGCGGTCCACCCGACTAGGAGGTGGAACCCCACGGTAATATGCAGGACATACTTGTCCTGAGGTAAGTTTGACATTGAGGCTTTTTCTGCTAAACTGACACACTTTGCTGTTTTGTGCTAGGCAATGATGTCCGCTGAGAAAGGGGCGGACCGGATGCCAGCTGCGCTTATAACAAATGTTGGAAGCATGGGACTATCAGGCCCTGCCCTCCTTGCAGGCAGCAGATTAGATGGCTAGGTTCTCGACACCTATTGGAAAATTGGGCTACGGCCCTATCACAGTCTGTGGGGGCCCCGCGCTGCGAGCGCACTCATAAGGCATGAAAGTGTGCATATGGGTGACAGGGCCTTTTCGGGCCTACGGGGATGCAAGCCCCCCCCCCCTCTCTTTGTTCATGAAAGGCTCGCTCAGGGCTGCTTGCACTGGTGGAGATCACAGAGCAGATGGGTGCCCTATGCATCTTTTGGATGTGGTTCGGTTTCTTCGCCAAGTTGGAGGGATGCAGAATGAAGGCAATTCCTTTTGGGGATTGAGACCCTAGTGAGATACATGTTGGCTATCCCCCGCTTAGGGGGCAGTTCTCTGATGGAATAGCCATAATTTCGGCCAAGGGGTAATTGTGGTAATTTTAGGTGGGCTTTCAGAGGGACCAAATTGGTAAGGGCTTCGCTACGGGGCACAGTGGAGAGGTCTGCTTTTCCCCTTCATTGGGATATTGGCAGACATGTATACTCTCAGGGTGAGGTCAAACCTGACCCTGTTGGAAAGAGGGCGTTAAGGGATCTCTAAGCAGAAAAAGGGATAGAGTAGGCCTGGTGAGGCGCCTGAGGGTCCTACATGTCCACCCGTCCTCATGTTCAGACTCATGTATGGTGGCATATATCTTATTTGGGATTACCTGTCGCAGCTGGGGGGCGAGCTAGTCAGTCACGCAAAACAGGATGGTGCTGCAGCATGCGCAGCAGGCCAGTTATTTGCCAGACGCAATTAAGGTAGTATGTCTTCCGAAGTGGTGTGGGTGCTAGGTCACTTGATCGTGCGAGGGGCCACTTATCTACAACAGCTGCGGGAGTTGAAGCTGGGGGGCTTTGAGAGTGTCTCCCTTGTTTGTTTTGATTAATTTCTGCCCCCCCCCCCTTTTCAGAAAGATCGCACACATTCGCAGGCAGATGGAAGACGCCGTTGGAGACTGCCGTTCCCAGAGTTGGTTATCCTACATCGAGGGAGTAATGTTATGTGTAGGCTATGTTTAGGCTATGACGCAAGGCCGCGAGTGCGGCACTATGGTCGGCGTTCTCCCGGTTGCATAAGGCGTTTCCAGGATAGAGTGGTCTCGTGGGGGGCCAGAACTACGGTCAAGGGCCTTGCAGAAGGTTCCAGTAAAGTACCTTGAATGCAGGAATAGTCTGGCTGGGCCCGGGGCATAGTGATCATATGTGCCACTGCAATGGTGTGGGCATCTCTACCGGGGAATCAGATTATGGAGCTGTGGCATTCGAGTCTGACATGGCTATGGGCCTGGAAACCGATAGGACCTGGTTGTTCGGAAGGTAGCGTCTGGTGGGGAGGGCAAAGGGCGGTTGGCCCTGGTCGCCCTTGTGGCAGTAAGGAGGCCACATAAATTGCCTTATATTGTTAAGGAGTGTCCTCCTGCATACTCCCTAGGCCAGCACTGAGGGGGGGATACAGTAAGCACACCCCAGAGAGAATGGAGACACCGGCTGGGGGCAAGGGCGCCAGTTTACAAACCAGGGCATGGGGCATTCGCCCCTTTTTATTCCCTACGAGCCCCGATGGGCAGCCTGGTGGTGGAGGGGTGAGCCCCTCAGGTGGCAGACAAGGACCAGATGGCAGGGGCTCACCTCTCAAGGACGCAGGTGAGTTGCGCCTTGCGTGGTTCTCATTTGGTTGGGGGACGCGAGCCAGAAGGCCCCTTAGTGCTGGAGCGATAGAGAACATTCTTTGTCAATAAGTAAAGTTCTGTCATCTCTGCCAATAGATTATGAAGTTGGATCAACATAAATAAAATATCGTTCAGTGATCAAAGTTGATAGATATATGTCGTATGAAATTTGAATATTATTTATGATATATTGTCATGTTTGTATGTGTTTGTGTATAATAAACATGGCCTCTTATACCCACAGCGCTGGTCAAGTCTTGATTTGTGGGTTCTGATGGGGGCGGGGACAACCTGGGGGGTCCGTGTCCTATACCTGGCAAGTCAAACAGGGAGTCTCATTGATGAGCCTCATAACTTAATAGAACTCAAATGCAACAATGTAACCATCCATGAAATGCCGTGGATGTGATTGACAGCCCATTCAAGCAATGGCAAACCAAGAAACACACATTAAAACCAATGACTGACCCAACCTCCCCTCTTCTTCTTAGTAAACTTTGTTGAAGAACTGATAACATGAAAGCTTAATCTGTAGTCTTACTTAAAAGGGGCTCGTTTGGCCCCTTTTAATGAATACATCATAATATAAGCAGATGTTTACTATTTTTGGATGCTTTCACGCAGAATTTGCATTTGTTTTTGCACTAGTGCCCATTACTAGTTGATGCTTTTGTTTGAGACAGCTGCAAGTTGTGAAGCACCCTCGGAATTATATGCAAGTAGTGATATGTCAGTTGGGAGTGATATCTTCAAAGGGTGGTCTGGATGAGATAGACCTACCTGAGACAGACTTTTTCGATGGAAGAGATGTGGCAGTAAATGGGGATGTAAGAGAGATTTGTAGGTGGTGATGTACATTAGAAACCTGTAGATGCCACAGCCGGCACTATGAGCGGGATCGGCTGGGAGTCAGATGGAGCTGAAAGTTTATTGTGCTATGATAGAGAGAGACACACGCAGGAGTTGGGTTAATTACAAAGATTTGCAAGAGGTAGAGCTTTGGGTTGGAAAACAGATGACAGCAATGAGTGCCTTGGGAGAGCCCTACAGTGGTAACATAGAGACAAAAGCTTGATGTATCATGCTAGAGACACCTGAGGATGGTGATGTGAGGGGTCCCACAAGTGCTCCTCACTGTTTTACTATTGTAACTCTTCTCCTTATCCAACCCCCCCTCCCCCAGCAGACTGCACCATGCAGACACTCTTTATTGGCCTGGCACTCTAAAACTGCAGCACATCCTACACAGGGGCGTAACAAAGGCCCCCACTGTGTAGGGGGGCACCAGACTTACCCATACTGGAGGGGGACCCCTCAGCCCCTATAATGTGAGTGTGAGGAGCCCCTTGAGTATATCTTGCAGGGCGGCCCCCCGCACGTTTTGTTAGGCCACTGATGCTACGCCATCCAGGCAATGCAATATCAGGCCTGCCATCTTTGAAAAGAAAATCCCTTTGTGAGGGGTGATGGAAGGGCCTGGGGGATGCAGTACTGAGCCCTTTAGTTCAAGGGTTTCAAGATCTTGTTGTCCGTCACCATGCAATATTGGCTCTTCTCTGGGTGACCATGTGAAGGAAGCTAATATCGTTTGGTACGCGTACCAATGGGTGAGCTCCCAGGTCTGCAGCACTGTGCCCCTCGTACAGCTGCAGCCAAAACCAAAAGAAAGAGGGAGAAAGTGACGAAATCCTCACCATTACAAATATTTATACAGATTTTCAAAAATCAAGTAACCCTACCTCCCCTCTCAATTTTTACTTGTGTGCACTGAGGCTAACTCAAGGTTCAACTCGCCACTGCTACTTGCTTGTAGCTAACTACCCTTAAACTCGGTTCTGTCAAAGGTGACGCCTAGAAAACTGCGAGTTGGTACAAAGGGTGATTTAAGATGGCAGGAGTCCGCCAGCAGAGTGTAAACGGTGCCGCTTGTCCTGAAGAGACGACGAGACCGTATCCGCAAAGCCCATAGATAAACCAGCTATATTCGGAGTAAATCGATAAAAAAATATATCTGCCATGAAATACGAGTTCGCCTATGCAATGAACAATTCTTGATTGCCCGCAGCGCACTTATGATATGAAAATAATGTAACAAGTCGCAGGCTGGCCTGCTTTGATTGTTCGTGCAATGTTTTCCTCCCCAAGGGGCACTAAATGAAACCACAGCACAGGGCCTGCCAGGCCAGAGCGAGGCACGTGGCACGTGTGCAATCACCGTAGCAACGTCACCTTGACACTGAATACAAATGAGGAAAGTGGGCAGCCTGAGAGCGGCGGGTTTTTTATTTCACAAAAATGAAAAGCATCCCAACGTCAAGAAACAGGTTTCTGTTTTTGAAGACCGGAGGTGAACAAGTCCCAGGGTGTACTGCCCTGATCACACGTTCAAGTGCATGCACGCTGCTCGAGAGCGGGCGACACATGACAGACCCATTAGCAGCTGCTTCACGTGTCAGAGGACAAAAAGAAAACCGAGGAAGGGAGGGAGCGAAGAGGAAGAAATACAGGGAAACGGCGTAACAATAGCCCCCGCAGCGCCCGCGTTGGAGGGTGGAAGGGGAGGGGCGAGCTCAAGGGGCCCCCGTCAGCACTATGCACGGGAGGCGGGCCCCTGGCATGGGAGCTCCTGACTGGGTCTGGAGCGTGGAGGGGGCCACCATGTACTATGGGGGTGGGGGAGACATCGAGTTTCGGTATGCCACTGCTACAGGGGGCGAAGTGGAGGAAAGGAAAGAATTAATGGATGGGCGAAGGGGAGAGGAAACAGAGGAAGTGAGTGAGGGAGGAAATAACATATCAGAGGAGAAAAAAGTCATGGATTAAAGAAGCAGATCTGCCATCTCACACGGTGCCACTGTACTGAGTGGGTTTCAAGATCATTCTTGAAGGCAGGGCACAAGTCCTAAAAGAAGCGGGGGGCCTCATCAAGTTAGGCAGTGTGCAAGTGACATCATGATGCATGACATCACAGTGTGTGACACTGCACGTGTCATAACAACCCCTGACCTCACAGGAAGTGGCATCACAAGAAATGACATAAAATCGTAAGACCTCATACATATATCTAGCAGGTCTATCATAAGTACATTTGAGCACAATATATTATTTAACAAACAAGATTTTGTGTCTGAGTTGTGTTAAAAAAAGTGATGCAGCCCTGATGCAAAAATGGGCCTCAAATTATACATTTATTTTTTAAAACTATGCCACAGAGAAATTGGCAACAAGGAGAAACTTGGCAGTAAATCTGTTCAGCTTAATTGGTTTGCAAAGCCTGCATTATAAAATATCTTATGGGGTTTAGCAGTAGCGGCCGGTGGAGGGAGTTCCATGGGGCAGTGAAGCGGGGCGGGGGAGTGGCAGGGTGGGGGGTAGTAAACACCGGAATATGGATAAAAGCAGGTAAGTAAACAAATAAATAAAAATGAATTTTGTTGCGCGCACTGCAACAAAATTCATTTTATTTATTTAATTGTTTACTTACCTGCTTTTATCCATATTCCGGTGTTTACTACCCCCCGCCCCGCCTCACGGAACTCCCTTCACGTGCCGCTACTTGGGTTAAGGAACTTGCTGTATAGATCTTTGTGTGCCCAATAAATCTCAGGAAGTAGTAATAATGGTAAGATAAATCTGTGGGGTTAATGCACTTGTTGGAGAGATCTGTATTTTGTCTCGTCTCAGTTTTGAATCAAAGTAGAATAGAGGGTTAATATGTCTCCTGCAACGCATAGCATGTGACACACAGATGACAGATTTTTATTTTATGTAGATAGGTAGGTAGGTTACTGCTTTTAACAAAGAGATCCTTCTGTTACTTACAGTTCATAACTTGTAATCCTTCTACTATAGATCAGCTAGCTATGAAGGACATGTGACTCCTAGACCTTATAACCCTCACTGTGTTATGTAGCACATCCTGTACATTGACTTACAGACATGTGATTTATTGTCAATTTATAATGTGTACGTGTGATGTAAAGCGCTCCATCGCTCTGGATTAGGATGAGTAGCACTAGTAGGTCCTACATACAGGAGTTGAACAAAATCAAAAGCTTGCCTCCCTAAAGTATCTGTGAAGTAATAACAAGCTGTGACTCATAGAGGTCTATGCCACATAAATGTGTCTTAATGCAAAGCACAGACATTTTCCAGCAGTGAGCCAAGATGGAAGACATCATACCCATCTGCAAACCCCTCCCTTCGCCTAGTACCAGGGAAAGAAGACACACAGACGATGAAAGGAAGATGCAGACTTCCTGTGCAGGGCCCATCCTTGTAGGATGTACTTCCAAGACTACCCATCACATGACCATGCACTAGACCTTTCACAAAGAAGGTCAATAGCTGGCTAGGCATGTAACCAAGTATGCAAACATTACTACCATAGTATAGCTCAGCATAGTTCAACAAAGAAAGTGGCCGAGTAGGGAGAACTGCCCAGACTTACGTGTTGTGAAGCACACACCATCCACAATGGGGGTCTCCTGAGCCAAGGCAGGAGCTGCATGTTGCATACTGTCCACAGGACTCCACGGGTACTTTCGCCAACTATGAAAAAGAAAAGGAGACATCTTTCATTGTCTTCCGTGGTCAAATGACACATACTTGTGGCATCAAAGTATTCACAGATTCCTTGCACAAACGAAGGGATGAAGCTTTTAGCTTCATTGCCATTGCCAACTTCCACAAGCCACTTGAGTCCCCACGTACATTGCTTATGATTTCAACTAAAACATCCCTCATGACATAAATGACATCATTGATGACATCACAAATGACATTTCAACCCCCCCCATAGGTGCCAAACCCCCAACCGTGCACTGGCTTGGGCCATCTGCAGCAGGGGGTTGGCACTGCAGACGGCTAACTCCTACTCCACATGGCTTACTGCCTGAACAACGGCTGTTTGCTGCAGGGCTTAGGCCAGACCCTTGTACCCCTGACTCCTGCAATTGCGACTGCAACATTTTGTTCAGAGTTGCGGCTAGCCAATTAGAATACTTGTTACCGTGGTACCAGCACTGGTACCGCAGTACCAAAATGGCTGATGGGAGGAAAAACTCTCTTGGCCAATCACAATGCCCTATTTTAAAAACATTTTTTTTTTTAGCTGCACTGAACTTCTGCTGGAATCCTGCAGGACCAACAGTCCAGATACTCCTAATGTTTCCTGAGCTTTAATCCCTTCATGCCCACCCTATGCCCCTCTTTAAATGCTAACATATCTAAATCAGCTTAAAGGATTTACACCTGTTCACAAAACGCATTCTTGATGAGTAAAGTATTAACTTTTCGCAAAACTTAGTGTCAATCCATTCAACCATTTTTCTGTACTGGAGAGCAACGTTTCCAAAGGGAATTAACACTGTAAAGATTTCTTTTGGGACCCCCCCCCCCACCCTTCTTTCTTTGCAGCCGCTTGACCGATCAGTGCAAAACTTTCCATGAAAGAGTAGAGGTGGCTGAACTGTTTTTAGGACAATTTCATGCCGATTCATCAAACGGTGTCAAAGCTATTAGTGAAACAAACAAACTCTCCTGCTATGGACACTATGACCTAACTAGAACTACAATGTGGTGACTGCCATTAATATATATATATATATATATATATATATATATATATATATATATATATATATATATATATATATATATATATATATATATATATATATATATAATATCCAGGCTCTCGGAGAGCGAGTTCTTCTTTGAAGAAGATATTGCGTGGATTATATATTGCCGGGAGACCTGTTTGGCGTGACTCACCACCTGTTAATGGGCCACGAACTTCGGTAACCTGGGTCGTTAGTAAAGAAATATATATATATATATATATATATATATATATATATATATATATATGTATCTCGAGCATGCACACACTCACAAATAATTATTAGCATCTAAGCTGTGATATAGAACACTGTGATGTATAATCTACTTTGATGTAATTACACGGAATGTAATGACTGACATTCAGCCAACATTATTATTGTGAATAATATATTGATTGTGCAGGCAATTCATTTTTTTGTGTTGTAGTTCAATAATCCACAGAAGATCATTGCAGATGGCACTCAGTCCAGTAAACTTTCTTCCTGGCTGTTGAGCCATAGGAGATCTCAAAAGGGGCGCTGCCCTTTGCCAATTGGAGCTCAAGGCATACCGGCTGAAATCTCTGCCCTGGGCAGATGGGTCCATGTTATGTGCCCTTCCTCGAAAGGGCTTCTATCTGCCGTCCTCTCAGAGAATCGATAGAGTCCCCGGGACACACTAAATAACCTGGAAACATGGGGGGGGGGGGGTGCCAGTACCACTCCTTCCACCTCCAACACTTAGAGCATCAAAATCTAACTCTGAGCAATGAATGTCTTCAGATTTCTAGCTCAGTAATACCTGCTAGCAGACGCAGGGTTGTGATGGAGTGAGGCCTGGTTTGCATGGGGACGTCTTAGTACAAATAAGGCCCTGCCCACCCACCAGTGATGATGGGCACTCTGGCTGTTGAAGATTTCCTGATGGACCCCCAAACGGCACTGCCCCTGCAATGTAGAATGATGGGAGACTGCATCCCGTACAAAACAACAACAAAGCCGACAATACAAAGTCAGACACTGCCAAGCACTTTGTGGTTTCTTTCATAACTGAGCATTAGTAATCCCATACTAGAAGGAAGCACTATAGGAGAGTGTTACTGTGTGAGTTTAGTTACCCTAACTACAATCTAGATATACTCATCCGATGCTATGTTGAAGTGTTACCCCAGGTTTGATAAGGAGAAAGCAACACCTGGCTAACACTGACATTATATGGAATATTTCCACAGTGGGGAAGTAATAATATTCCCTTTCCTTATTCATCAAAATGTATGATTGCTATTAAATACTTTGAGCAGTCCCAAGATACCAATGCCCAAGTCACTTGCCGCTGATTTGTTATGACGATACAAGATAAATTCAATAAGAGACTGTGCAAACACAGACCGCGGCATCTAGGTCCTCCCCTGTTCTCCTCCCTCCGCTGTCCCCACTCTACAGTTCCCCCTCCTTGCTGCTATTCATTGATTGGATTTCCAGGGCCCATCAGCCCATGGAAGCAACAAGGGGTCCTGCGCGTAGCAGGGGAACTATCCTCCATGCTCACGTCTTGCTTCATCTCAGCAAAATGTAATCTATGGTGAACATTCCACCCCCTACTCCAATCGATGAAAACAACAACTTCTATCTTTCCTGCTTTGTCAGCATTGGCTCCCCCCGGAGAGCGTTCTCTTCCATGATTGCTTTCTATTACGCTTCCCTACAGCCACCGAGAAGACTCTAACTTGCCGCTCAGATGTCCTCGCTCCCTGTCCCCCTCCCCCTTATCCTTCTGCGAACCGGATGCAGTCCTCATTATCTCAAAAAAGAGCTACAATTGGCTGAAGCATGTCCACTAAGCAACCCAAGTGATTTTACTTTGATGGACCATGAAGCCACGAGTCTGAGCCACATGGGAACAGACATCTTCCCAATAATTTAGATGACCTACCAGCCTTTGACCTCAGACATGCCATAAGGGAATCCTTCTCTGTCATTAGAAATAGAAGTGCACTTCCAGTGTAACCTTCCATTCTATTTCAGTGAAGGACAACAATCAGAGACAGATGAATAGGGACACCCCAAATCTGTGCCACAGATTCATTTATTAACATGCAGATTTCCTAATTTCATGCAGATTTTGGCCACATTTACATTTTCCAACACATTCTGGATACTTTGGAAATGTTCTTATTTATTGCAATATCAGCTCAGCTAAGTTACAGGCCGGGTTGGACAGTGGACACAACCTTTGTGTGCTTTTGCTAAGCTGCCTCAAGGGGTGGGCGTAACTCCTGTAATTCCGTGTAGTGTAATCATGCAGAATTACCTAAGGATTCCTCAAGATTACTCTTGAATTATGCAAGAAGAGCAATTATATGTGTAAAACTTTTTCTTAGCACAAAAAGGCCCCCTTGCGTTCAAAATGGATGCAAGGATTCATTTTGTGCTAAGAAATTGTTCTAAATACAACCGAACATTAATAGCAAGCAGAAGCTCACGCTTAATAAATATGCCTTCGGGGTAGGATTTACCCCCAACGTACTACTGGCATTTAGCTCTATTTTCTCAGAGCAAAATGCACCCTCACTTCCAAAATGGACACAAGGGTGCATTGTGTGCACTAAGAAACAGTGCTAAATGCAATAGAACACAAACAGCTGAATGTGCTCTCGTGGTAGGATGTAATTACACAAACAGGAGTATTTGCGTAATTATCAGAAATTCCACGTTAAATAGTAATGGCATCATGGCACAGGGAACCTGAGGAAAGGTGTGTGCTAATGAAGCATGAGGTGTGCAGAGGGCAGGCAGACCAGAATTAATGTGCCTTCAATGCATTCAAGGCAACTTAAAATAAACAGTGGGTGTTGTTTGATATAGTTTGTTTTGTTATTTTTGTCATTAAATTGAGAAACATGAATTTCTATTTTCACACTCGTTTCTACAGACTCCTGGGTTCCCACTGCAGATTCAACCGTTTTCCTGCAAAAGAACCATCTAGTCCTGTGACATCTGTGCCAGTGGGGATGAGAAAAGATAACCAGGAAAACAATTAGCATCTAATTCGAAGATACATTGGATCCGTATAAAGAATCATTAGCAGTTTAGAGAACTCCGGTCCTTCAATAATTTGAAACATGCCTAAAACATTCATAACTGTCCTCTGACAGGGAAGAGAGTCTCTAGGAGGCCACTTATGTGAATCTGTCTAGACAGCTGCCCTGCATAGGGCCACAATGCAAGTGTGCACTGCCCAACACACTCTACAGTTCAGCTGGGCTTCCATTAGAACAAACCAGTAGCCTAGTCAGTGCCAGCAACGTTGCTATCCTATGCCAATTATGGCCACTGTCGTGACGCTTCATGGCGCCATTTATTACTTCTTCCTTTCTGATGCTTCTGCACCGCTCTCTTTGTCGGAGAATTTATGAACAAATAGAGGTTGTTCCCCTGTGCCAGCCTTCAGTGCGACGAATAATGGAGCAATTTGTCGCTAGTTTTATGCTGGTTTCAAACGTGTTATATGTTGTGCGTGTTCATTGCACAGTACAATACTTACTTATTTGACTTTTGGTTTAAGATTTCGGATTGTACACACTTTTGTGATGTGGGCTTCTCTGCTTCAGGGTGTGTAGAAAACCACAACATCTTCTTTCTTACAGAGAGCAAAGACAGACAATAGACGTTCTCCCTGAAACTCACATAGTGCAAGAGTAGTCTGCACTCCTCACTCACTACATTCATATTTTACTATACTAATTCACAACTAATCCTTTATGGGTTTCCTGAGTAGCGTGCCACTCACCCAAATAAAATAAAAGCACTTTAACACCCCATCAGGCGTAACAGGCGCTATTTAAATACAAACCTTTTTTACCTCTTCAATTCTTCCGCTATCCTTCTGAAACCTATCCACCACACAAATCACTTTCATATTTCACTATACTAATTCAACACTAATCCTTTATGGGTTCTGGAGTAGTGTGCTACTCACCGAAAAAGTGCTTCAACGTCTCGTATGGGGTAGTAAGTGCTATATAAATGCAATTACAATACAATACAATACTGTTCGCGGAAGGGTGGCCAACTGGATGCACGCCACCAGGAATACCCTGCTCCAATCCGTGGAATTCGGTTAACAGTATACAGTGCCTTAGTTAAAGAGTGGCAGAGAGCCTTCCTATATACATCTGTTACAAGAAAACATAGGATTCAAAGTAATTCTGTCATTATAGGCTAAGAGACAGTTCTTAATCAGAAAGGGATTGAAATAAGAGGGAAACGAGGGGCATAGAACGGACATTTAAATGTACAGCCAGCTGAGGAGTCCCCTGGTACCCAGGAAGGCATACCACCATTTTTTTTTCAGGTTTTGTGAATTCCCCCGGTTTCTCATAAGAGCCTTTTCTCAAGGAGAAATGTGGATCTTCCAGAAATCCAAGTAAGCGGGCCTTTTGATCTCGTCATCTTCCCAGAATGCTTCTCCTCGACTTCAAGACTAATTTGCGGCCACTCAAGTATTGATCTGCCTATTTGTTTGTAACCAGTTCACACCGAGGTCGGACTGGAGAAAATGGCCTCTTCTCTTGTTTACGCCGAATGGCGGAACCAGCGGCGTGAGTTACAGATTGTGGTGGCTTATAGCAATTGAGGACTGACAGCAAGGGCTCAGTAGCTACTCAAATCTCTCTTTAAACAGGAAGAGAAATAGTATATCGGAAAAGCGCCCTAAAAAGTATTGATATTATTGGCATCTTAGATGGCGGAGTGGAGCCCCAGACTGCGGGCAAGCTGAAGGTGGAGATAATGGTATCTGGGGAATTAAAGGCAAGTCTGACGGGATTGATTTTAGCTAAGCACTGAAATCCTGCATGTTCACCACAAAATTAAAATTTGAAATCTATCTGGGATTATCTAGGACTTGTAGTTATTTAAAGACCTCTGAGTCACTTAAAGAGCAGACTTCCAGGGAAAACCCGGAATCGGATAATGGCTAAAGGAGTCCATTTGAGAATGATGTAAAATAAATTAGACATTTGCTAAGTAATTTCCACTAATCGAAAGTGTGTGCTCTCACTCATTCTATTGGAGGTTCAGAGGTCACAGATCTGTGGTCTAGTGCTGAAGGAAGACCCTAGAGAATGAGTTGGTCTCCCATAATAATGCTGTCTGAATGCGTAGATTGCATAAACAGCCCAAAGGGAAATCTTATTCCAGAGTCTGCCTTTGCAATGAGATTAGAAAGGACAAAGGTAGCAGCCTGCAGGAAACTCTGCAGACACCCAGCTCGGCTGCTGCATCTGTGGGTCTGGTGTGACCGAGACAGTCACTGTATTTGCTTAAATCATTTAAATAAAGTCTAAATACTATAAACCATAACTGGACATTCATAATTCTGAAAAAAAAATGTTTACTGTGCAGAATGGAACAAAAAAACCCTACGTTTTAATGCAGCATTGTGCTTCTGGGACAAGTCGATCAGAGTGAAAAACATTGCAAATGTTAAAACAATAACAAAGAAAAAAGGGCACGTATGCCTCATGGCAAAGCATACTGAACACATGTTGCACGGCAACACAGAAAGGGAAAGGACAACAGACGAAAATGGAGAAAGTCCCCCGCCCACGAAAGTAAAGAGACGCTTCCTCCCTAGCACCCCAAAAAACTTTCAAATATTTTGTACTATTTTTATATTTGCAGAGTGCTAACATTTATACGAAGTAATGAGGCTAGGGCTATGGTTTAGATGTTTTGATATTTACAATTTTCTTTCCCTCCCATGGCATGAAGCTGCCATGTTAGGCATTTGAGGAGAAGAGTGAGGTGCTACCGGTTTTGAACAATATGGTGCTTAGAGGCATTAGCTATTGTTGAATGAAGCACTGCACAAAAGGCATACTCAGTGGCACCAGAAACCAGAAGCAGAATCTAACTGGCTGTTTAAGGAGCATTTTAAGATAAATGTCATAGAAAATCAGCCAATGTCAGTATTCAGTGCCCTGTAGCCAACTCCAAAGAGCACATCACAAGCAGTTATGTTCTGATTACTAAAACGTCAAGGATACTAAGGGCCTGATTACGAGTTTTGGTGCTCTGGAATTTGTTGTCATGCCACCAACACACACCTGCACCGCCAAAACTCACTGCTGCCGCCTACCAGATGACAAGTATTTTGGTGGTCTGCTGGGCAGCATGGCGGTCCAACTGTGGTGCATTCTAAAGGCTCATAGTGAGCCTTAAACTTCACCTTCGTGGGACCGTCAGTACACGTTCCTGCATGGAAAGGAATGCACCATGTCATGCATTCCTTCCCCTGTAGGAACTGGGGTGAACTGCAGGGGGCGTAACATGTGCCCCCTTGCATGCACCCCCGTGCACAGGGGCAAGAGGGGGGCCCTCTTTCCACTTCGCCAGTAGTTTCATGGAAGAAGATCCTCCATGAGACGTCTCAGGGCACCACCAAGCATATTGCAACTCTCAGTCCTCTGATCCCTGGCGGTTGCGGCGGTACAATGGCGGTCCAACCACCCTAGTTGTAATAGCCCATTGACCACCAGACTCATAATCAGGTTCCAAGTAATTTCACTTACACTGCTAATATGTCCAAATACTTTGGACTTTGCGACTAAAAAGGATATTGTTTCCCTTTTCTTTGACCCTCCCCCCCATAAAATTGACAAAAATGCAGGAAGTCAGGAGGGATGTTCAGTGTATTTGTTACAAGAAACAAAAAAAGTGAGCGAATGACGGACCTGTGCAGGTAGCAGTAGAATGAAAATACAAGTGACTTTCAAACATGCTACTGAGCTCTGAACAAGACCAGCACATCATGGAGCAGATTTGTTCAAATGGGCCTGGTGATCTTATCCAGGTTATTGTACTAAAAAAAAAAAGAGAGTGTGATCTTTGGCAAAATAGTGAACGCGAAAGCCAGAAATGTCATCTTCCACTGGTTATTAAATGAGATGTAAAAACGGGTGTCTCTGTTCACCATGAAAAGAGCTACCTATGTTCTGATTGTTTTGTTTTGCCCCAAAAATCTACTTACTCACATGTGCATGGCTGCATTGTTCTGCAAGTTATATGTTTCTCGATATAGTGCTTTATAATCGCCAGTACTTGTGGGGCGAGAGAGCTACTGCGTCATCAATATCCCTCCTGGGAATGGGGTGGCTAGCTGAAGGTCATAAGGTGACCTCTAGGTACCACAGGCCCGAAAGGAGTGGCTTAGTCCAGCCAACAAACAGGGTATGCTTGGAGGGATCAAAATTACTGATTTACTGATTTTCAATTTGGGTGTGTGCGTTCACACACTTCTGAGGAGATTTGCTTTGTATAGAGGTATGGTCATTTCAGGAAATTGGGTAATTGTCTGGTACAGTTACGTTGTTTAGTGCACCATAGGTAAGGAGGACTCCCTTCCATAGCCTCAGATAATCCCTGTCACTGACCCACTTCAGGAAGGATCTCAAGACCTGGCTCTTCGACGAAACCCTAGGGCTTAGACGGATCAGCAGCCCCCCTCCCAGCGCCTTGAGATCCTAAAGGGTGAGTAGCCACGGGTTGCAAACCCTGCCTGATTGACTTTGCTTTACTATGTAATGAAAATAATGTGGACGATGTATGTGCCCCTGTGAAGGGACAGAGGGAGGAAAAAGTCATAACTGCAAAACACCTCCTGGCAACATCCATGGTGGGTTCAGAAATCGGCGTCAAAGTTGAAGGTAACTACTGTGCACTGCGATGACCTAAAAGAGCTGAACAGGACTTCGAACCCTAATCTTCCTAATCTTTTTCTAGCCTACTAATGGAAAAAGAATTGCAGAAGAGAAATCAGAGGACAAAAATAAGAGGAAACCACAAGGACGAAAAAGAACTCTAGAAGTGTTATTTAATCGGGTAATAATAACACATATTGTCAGTGCTTTCAGACTTCATTAGACTGGTACTCTGTTAGAATTCAATTATTAATTTACCCTGATTTTGATCTAGTGGGTGTGGCTCGAAATGAGCTCTCACCTATTTGTAAGTTAACCAGTCAAGCCGTCATCAATTTTCCTCAATCAAATTTCAAGTACGGATACAAACAGCCAAGGTTTGATGTCACATGTGCTAAGGTCAGCACAGATCTCTTTTTTTTAGCAGTACACAACCGCCTGGTCGAGGGCCCATACCGTTGCCCTGCCTTGCAGGAATGATTACGCAAGGATGTATGATTGCGCGGACGGCTGCAGTGAGTACGATGGATGAATGCTACAGCAATGAAGTACATTCTGTACTCTGACGTAGATGAGCTCAGGTCCCAAAGCAACGATAGCTATATAGCCGGATCTTTACGCAACAGGGACAGGGGGCGTAGCTACCATTGGTACAGCAGGTGCATTGGGGCCCAGAGCCCCGAGAGATCCATTGGGCCCTAATAATTGCTGTATTTTAATACTGCAACAGTGAAATATCCCATTTTCTAGCTTGCACCAGGGCCCATGACATACTACGCTACTCAGAGATATGTATGAATTCACATAAAATAGACCTCATCACACAGAACTATACACAGTAACTTAAGATGCCAGTTGTCCACTCCAGGGACAAGAAGCCAGTCCAGTCTTTTCCACGGCTAGTGGGCCTCTTTGAAAGGAATGTCCCCGCCTTCACCCCAAGACCGAGCCCAGATTGTGCTGCAGTGATTTGTCACCCCATTACACACTTGCTGCAGTACTTTCACTCTGCCGGGGGGCACTGGCAAGCATGTCAGAACGGCTGCCCGTGTTCACTGCATTTATGACACCCATGAGACAGACACACTGCTGAGGCGTCTCCGTCAGCAGTTTCAAGGCGGGCACCTCGCCTCGCGACGTGTCTCAGCCTCGGGCCTCTTGTGGAAGGAAGGCTGTTACAAGCGCGAGGCACTGGTCGCGGGTCAGACTTGTCAGCAGGGAGCACGTGCTCTCGGCAGACTCCGTGGTCCGGACGGCCAAGAAATGTACAGCAAAAATGAGGATAGGTCTCTGGAAAGTTGCCGAATTGGCAGCCCCTGCCGTCTAACACTGTGGTTAAACTCAGAGATCGGTTCCCGAGATATAAACTGCCCTTGGCCTGGACACCGACCCATTCAGTAACCATTTACACTGTTCACGTCCTGCTCAGCGAGGAATTACAGCATACAACAAGCTTTGGCAAAGTCAATAGGTCTCACCTTTGGGGCCTATTGACTTTGTCAGTTGTATTTAGCCCTGCTTTACAGCATCTCTGAAACTGTGCAGTAAGGGCAAAAAAACTACATGATTACAAAAATAAATGCGCTATGATCCAGCATTTGCACCATTTAGTTGGTGCACACACTGCATATATGGGTGCCTACAAAACAACAGAATCAATTTTTTTATTTACTAATTTAGATTGATAAATGTAAAAAAGTATCGCAAAAGCATATTTTTTTAAGTGCAGGTAGGTGGCAAGAAAGAGGGCCACAGTGGGGGGAAGCCACAACGGGCAAGGGTCGGGGGAAGCCAAACAGAGGGCCTGAGTGGGGGGAAGCAACAAGGAGGGCAAGGGTGGGGGGAAGCTACACAGAGGGTGCAGGTGTGGGGAAGCAACACTGGGGGGGGGGGCAGATGTAACATGGCTGGTTTGGAAGGGAAGCAACCGGGAAGAGAGGAGGACGCAGGTGAGAGAAGCAAACCAAGGGTGTGGTTGAAGAGGAGAAGAAATGGGCAAGAAAGTAGGACATGGGTGGGGAGGCTACACAGAGGGGGGAAGAGAAGCATCAGACAAGAGAGAAGAGAGGCATTGGTGGGGAAGAAACATGGAGTGCAGGGGTGGGGAGAATAAGCAACAGGCCAGAGAGTAATGTTTAGCGGGTGGGGGGAATCACGCTGATCAGAAAGCAATGGGGGAAATACATAAGGGTGAGTGCAACATGAAGGGAGTGGGGAGAAGCCACAGGGGCAACAGACAGCACTATGGAGTGCAGGGGGAGAGAAATAGATGAGGGAGACAGCTGGAAAACATATGCACTGTCATTGAGTGCTTAATCCAAAAGATGAAAGTAGTACTTGCAAAGCAAGTGGTGGACCAATAGAAACCAGCCAATCAAAAGAGATGGTAACGAGGTTATGCAGCATGTGATGGGAAAACTCAAAATTGACAAACTGGGACACAAACGAGATTGACATGAAAGCCAATCAATGGTACGCAATAGGAAGGCTCCAAGTCCCTGTATGATCTTCGTAAGTCCACACTTTGTCTCACAACAGATAGCACATGCCATGTATTAGGCTCCATCTAAAAAGAGCCTTGCATCATCTTGAACAAATTACGCAGAAATAGATTTCATAAATATATTTTTATGTATCTGGCAAGCTATGTCTTTGCTAAACAGTTTCTCCTTCCTCATAACAGCTCTACACACGTGGAATATTCAATATCCTATAAAGGGCATATTTCTTCCGTAGCTATTACAAGAAATTCAAACAAAGGAAATGTTATCTTTCTTGCCTCCTCACAGTGCTTAATTTGAGAAATTAGTTGTCGGTATAACACACCAGCACTAATTTCTGGGGACTGGCACTTACTTTCCCTCATCAGAATTTGAACCAGAGCAAGAGAGAGTTAATCGATAAAATGAGGAGAGGAGGAGGAAGAGAAAGACAGAAAAGCAGTGATAAATTAACTGTACGGGCAGGAAAAGGAACCTGCAAGAATATAATAAAGGCACAGTGAGTGTAGGAGAGTGGAAGAAAGAGGCATGCAGTAGATTAAAGACTACAGAGCCTCGGTATTTGGCAATCCTGATATTTATCACCTTTGACTGTGGGCTACTAAGAACAAAACAGAGGGCAACAGCACTTACAGTTTTACGAATTAAGCACTTTCTCCACAATATAATTAAGCACTTCCTCATCCAGTATAAGCCAACACCAGTGAATACCAACCATCATCAGTATATATCAGCCAAAACCTTTCTTCACCAATGAATATTAAATACCACAAACAAACATCAGCATTATGCAGCACTCATCAACATCAAGTTACATTCACAAACTGCGAACAATAGCAATTGGCAACAGCCAACATTACACTATAACCTAAACTATCTCACACCGGGCAGTTCCAGATGATACTAGCCAATACTAGTGTATTGCAGCCAGGGACCATCAACTAACCCCAGGTAAAACCTACCAGCATAACGTAATGCAACGTCAACATCAGTTGACACCAAGAAATACATGGTCAACACCAGCAAATACTAGTCAATACCACTAAAGACTAACCAATGAACACCATCAATCACTCAGTGAATGTTTAAAAATAGATCAGGGATAATATTCAACATAAAGCAACAACAACCATCATAAACCAACAGTAACTTAAATCAGTATATACCATTTGATATAACCAATATATATGGACCCAAACTGAAATCAAAATCACAACACTAAGAAACACCAAAAAAATCCATGAAAACAAGCTAACACTTCCTGACTGCCACCAAATCAACTAACAATCAACCATAATAGCGACCAACCACTATTAGAAAATGCAAGTATACTACTTCAAATACAGCCAACAGCACCATACAAAAAATTACCTAGTGGCTACCTGGAACCACTTGATAACAAATGACAGCCTGAATCAACTCCAACCCACATCAGTCTACATCAAACACATTCTAACACCAAGTAACATCAACCACTTAAACACCCATCAACATATACCAGAAATCCCCAAATAATAGCAAATGCATAACCACCTCATACTTTGCTAGGATGTGTATGAATGACACTAAGTGAAAGTTATTCGGTAGAGGGAAACGTCGCCAACATTCTCTAACCCGAGATTTCAGACTACTCCAATGCAGGTAAAACTTTTGCACAGTACGAAATGAGATTTCATCGCATTAGAAAAGGCCTTGTGAGTATTAGACTAGTGTTTTCATCTCTAAAGTCATATAACGGAGTCAATATGTAGCGATTTCTCACATTAGTTAGCTTGCACTCTGGTAAAACATGGGTGAAAGTACATTTAGTTTAACATGCCTTTAGTAAATCTCTGGTCCCTCTTGTTTCTCTCTGGGTGTCGCTCTCTGACTTCCTCTTTTTCAGCCCTTCATACTCCATTTCTTGTCTGTATTTGGATCTCTTCAGTGCTCTCTCCTCTATCTCTCTGTGTGTCCCTCTCCCTCCCCGCCGTCTCTCCCTTTCTCTCTAACCCTGTGTAACAGAACAGCACATCTATTAACTGGGGAAAACCTGCGACATCAGCTGCAAAGCTGTTGAAAACTCCTCCTGAAAGCTGGTGCACCACAGGTCCCAGAGGACTCACCGAGACGCCGCAGATCTGTACTCCTGCAAGTGACAGTCCTGATGGAACATTTTGGACGTTTATGGGCTTTTTCTACTTTTTTAGTCATCTTTAAGAAAAGAAGAAAAAAAACACGAATCTGCTGCCAAGAGAGCTGAAGCTGCCACCCACAGCCACAGGACTATTCCCTGGCCTCAGAAGATGCTCAGACGCTTGTGCCGCAGAGGCCTGGCGCAGACAGAGGCCTCTGTGGTTAGAGTGACTGCTGAGCCAGGTCAGGCAGGTCTCTCCTGTCTGGAATAATGCAACCTCCAGTGCATTCACAGGCCTCCCATTCATTCTAAAACATTTTAAGAAATATGGCACCATTTTTGAAGGTTAGGAAACATAACCTGGTGAGCGGCATTGTTGAGAAACCTACTGATCATTAAAGCAAAGCAGTAGTATCAGCACTTCCCAGGTGTAGTGCCTGCTCAGCCCCAGCAGTGGTGTCCACTTATCACCGGAAGTAGAATTGACTAGGCAAAATCAGTAATGCGAGCTAGCACTAGCAGTGTGGTCGCTTCACCCCCAGCAATGGTGTCAGCTCTACTATGGTAGTAGTGTACGCTCATCAATGGGTCAGCTGAGTACCTGCAGAAGAGGAATCTTCGCCCCATGTCATCTCTGTCTCACTAGCAGTGCAAGCTCCTCCCCAGCAGCAGTGTCAGTGCCATCAGTGGAGTCAACTTCGCCTCAGCAGTTGTGTCCTCTCTGGCCTGGGAGTAGTGTCAGTGCAGGACTGGGAGTAGTGTCAGTGCAGGACTATCAATAGTGTCAGTTCAACCCCAGCAGTAGTATCAGCTCAGCCTCTGCAGTAGCGCCAGCTCAGGAACAGCAGTAGTGTTTGATCAGTTCCAGCAATGGAGTCAGATTCCTCTGCGTAGTAGTGTCAGCTCAGATCTAATTGTAGAGTCAACGCAACAACGGTGTCAGCTGAGCCCCAGCAGTAGTCAGCTCAAACCCACAATAGTGAAAATATCATTGTAGTGTCAGCTCAGACCAGGCAGTAATGCTATCCAAGTTTTAGTAGTTAAGTCAGCCCAGTCTCTGTTAGACCAGCTTCAGCAGTAAAACCAGTTCAACCCCACCAGTGCATAGCTATTCATTTTATTTGAGTTTTTATTTTGCTCAAACCTTTATATTAAAGTTTTTAATGGGCACAAACAGATCCAGACAGCGTGCAATTATGTAAAGATTATCCAAGATGGACATATCGCTGGTACAGTGCCGCGGTATGTCAGTGAAATATACTTTGCAGTGCCTAAGTTGGGATCATCTTATACAGAATAACACATTTAAAAAAAAACAATCATTCCACACACCCCGAATACAACATAACATCACCAAAGGGGCAGGGTAGGAAGGAGAACCAAACGAGGGGGTAGAATAACTCTCACCAGTAAAAACCGGATAGAAACTGAAGCAGACACCAGAGGAGGGGGACTCCATCTCATCAAGTTCCCTGAGTCATTCGAAGAGCCGCAGCGCTCTGAGCTGGCGAGATGAAAAGCATAGGTTTTCTAGTCTAGACATATATTCAAGGCGGTGACAGATAGCTGTGAATTTCCTTTCAGTAAACCAAAGTTTATGAGAAGTGCTCCATCATGAGCGTGTGCCAGAGTCTATTGGTCCACAGTGAAATGGCGGGGACATCCTTCTTCCAAAATAAAGTGATAAGTTGTTTTGCTGCACTTGACATATAACTTACCACTGTCCAGTCAGATCGCGTCATATCCTCCAGCTTCATCGATCGTAGTCCCATTATCAGAAAACCAGGGTCGGCCGGAATGGGATAACCCAGTGTGCCTTTAATCTGTCCAAGGACCTCCTTCCAGAATGATGTCAATCACTGCGCAGGACCACCAGAAGTGCAGAAGTCCCCAGTGGCCTAATTGTGGCACCAATATAGAGTAGAGGATGAGGGGTACACTTTGCTTAATCTGACGGGTGTCAGATGCCATATATACGTGGCTTTATAGTAAGCCTGGGTGGAGTTCGCGGAGTTCCTACGCGAAGTGCAAAAAAACCTCTGCCACGCTACGCGGAGTTCCGCAAGCGGCGGAGTGCATTAGATAAATGCCATTCGCTGTGATTTTTAGTGTCAGGTGCTTGTCCGCACTGTGCAATCATCGTGAACGGCACCATGCACTGCGCAAGTGGGTGCTTCTTCCTTTCTGCCGCTCAAGTAGATTTTTTACTTGAGCGGCAGCTTTCTCAACACGATCAGACGGTTTCTCAACGCGAGCAGCCACGACCATACGCAACCACTCGCAATATGAAATCTGACAGTCCGCGTTAAGAAATTTCACCGGGAGGTTGATTTTCCACGTTCGCCAACTTGATGTTGATAGTTGCGAATGAAGAAAAATCTCGCCGGTAAGTGAATTTTTCCCGCTCGCACTCGCCAACTTAACATTGACAAACGCAAGTGAGGAAAAAAACTCCACTCCGCTATGCAGAGCGGAGATTTTGGGAACTCCGTGAGCTCCACGTAACGTGCTGTGCGGAAAACTCCACCAACTCCGCAAGCGGAGCGGAGTTCATGGCCCAGACTTGCTTTATAGGCAGTTTCTCTGTCAGAAATGTATTTAAACATTTTGGGAGTGACCCTTCAAAGGCCCTCCCAATGTGTGCCTGATATGGGAAGCCCTGGGTCGACTTCCAAATGTGTTTGGTAGGGATGTGTGGTGAGTGGCCCACATTCTTGAAGCGCTTACTACGTGTTGGATACAAGGCCTGTAGTGCCCTCAAACGAGCTTATCAATTTTTCAAATGGTGTGAGAGGTCATTTGGCTGCGAGGGTGTTAGGTGGTGTAGGGCCCAATTTTGGAGCTGGAAGTACTGGAGATGAGAGGACTCGGAGATCCATTTTTGAGTGTTTTGAATAGTGCCAGTATTCCACCAAGGAAACTTCAAGGTGCCCTGACAAGGGCAAGATTATTAGCCTTCATGAACATGAATCCAGGTGTGTGTGAAATGGCAGATAGTCAGTGGCGGGACACAGGTGTTGTGGGACATTGACCCAGAGGCAGAAGACAATCACTGAGGGAGGGCCATGACAAGTCTAGACACACAGAAGGAACCTGTAATGATGAGAAGCAGACGCAAGTTCACAAACTGGTGGGTAAGTTGGCCACATATTCATGTGGCAGCCCGGACCAATGCTGTCAATAGATTTGTAGAGGAGCAGGTGAAAGGGTGTAAGGGAACTTGGGCTTGATGTGGTGGGGTGGGGTCATGATGGGACCATTCAAGCAGCATTTTTCCAGATGCCAGATGAGCTGGAGTTTGAGTACTCTTGACTTAGGCACCCATGCGTAAGGGCCATTGGAGTAGCCTATCCCTTCCCTGACTCTACAGATGATGATGATATTTTTGTGGAAACGTGTAGATAGAGGCAGTCTCCTTATGAGGTACCACTAGCAGTGCTCAGCATCAGTGGTAATGGCAGCTGGCCCATACCGTGATTTCAGTTCAATGTCTAGCGTAGGGTCTGCTCATCACTAGCATGAAAGTATGTAGTGTTATTTGGGCTCCAGTGTACCAGTGAACCAGTATATTTGAAGAATCTCATTTTCTAATTATACGGTTCCCTCCTCTTTTTCGAGTATAAAACCACAGCTGGTTTCCTTCCACTGATTAGTAGAGAAAACACAGGGTGTGAAAAACATACAGGATGTGTCCTCCCTCGCGTTGCAAACCATATATAGTATCCTGCCTGACCTAGTTGTTGTACCGCCCGCTAAACAAAATATCTCTTATGTTCTGCTGTCCATCAAAACATTCAAAACATCAGTATTCTGCTCTGCAGCCAGAGTCTCATGTCTAGCCAACTAAGCTACCCGAGGCCCTCCCGCATATTTCACAACCAAAATAGTATCCTGGCCCTTGGTTCAACTTTATAATGTGCTAGACACCCTGATCCCAGAGCAAACATACAGATACACTGCCCCCTAACCAGACTATCTCTTGCATCCCAACGCACTCTCCCAGTTCAAAAAAATCCAGGGTCCTTTCAAGAATTACAGTGGCATTTTAAACAGAGCTGTGTCATATTTTCTGCTTTTTTACAGGCTTTAATTCTAGTACTAGTGGTGTTCTTGTAGTCAAGGGTTTTTTCTCTGTAATTTAACATATTGCATATGCTACATATAATTGTTTTTAAACGTCAAAATATTGGAGATGTTTTCAAAATTCATGAAATCTGTAGAAAAACACAAACTTAGGAAAACACGTGTCATTAGGAGTAGGAATGCTGGAGAAAAAAGTTCAAACAAACATTAACAGTATGGGTGCCAATTCACCAAAATGCCTGGGACAGCAGAATTGACATCACATATTTTGACCCAAATGATATCACAAGAAGTGATGTCATATGACTCTAGACACGCTGTCACCCCTCCTCAGCTGTTTGTGACCTGTCTAACTTTTCTATGATCTTTCACGTCTTTCTCACCTGTTGCTGAGTCTTGTTCACCCCTCCTGTCTATCTTAACTGTCTTTCTCACTGATCTCCTTATAATACATGTTTTCCCTCTCACCTGACCTTCTCGCCTGTTCCGTCTCTTTTCCCACTCCATTTCACCTTTCTCCCACTTCTCTAACTGCCTTATCAGTCCTTTCTCAACTGTCTATGTCACAGTATTATTGGTGTTTCTTTCATCCCTATTGATCTCTCACCCTTCTCTCTGTAGTGTATTTTTACGTTCGTTATTTTTACCTTATTTCGCCTCAAAGCCTTTTACCTGTACCTCCTCTCTCTCTCTTTCTCTCTCCTTCTCCCCCTGTTTATTTTACTCCCTCCACAAGCTCTGGGGCAGTGGGAGGCGGCACAGGGACAATTCACACCAATTGCAACAATAAATTATTATTTTCTAAGTTAGCTACAGTCCTCTGAGGTCAGGGGGTTGCAGTGACAGTCCTGGGGGTCCCAGGAGGCAAGCCAGGGGTCGCAGTTGCGGCCCCTGGTGACCCCTAAATGATGTCCATGATTAACAAGGCAATTTTCGTGCAAACAAAATGAAACTTTTATTCTGCAGGATTGTTTTCCAGTAAGCAAATTTGAGCAAATTTTGACAAAAATAACAACTTTAAGTTTAAAGCTCTGCACACCGCTCGTCAAAGCTAAAAAGGTTACTCTGTGATGTGGCAGAAATATAGGATTTGCAGGAGCTTGAGCTCTGTGTTTCCACTTTCATGTCTTTTATTCTGCTTTAAATGTTAGTATGCCATTTTTACATGAATTGCTATCTTTTCCTTGTATTTTGGCACCCTTTCAGAGCTGTGTTTGAATAGATTATACCAGGCAGCATTAACTATCAAAAAATATGCCACACTTCTGATAACATCACACATTCTGGGAGAAATGGCAAAGAAGGGGGATTGTAGGGTATCCTTACATTAAAAGCAGAGGAGGCGTGTTAATTATAGAAGGCCTCTAAGCCCCTCAAACCATTCGGACTCCTCGACCCACTAAGTAAGTTGTCAGAATGAGAAACTGGGCACAAGAAGTGCCTTAAAGGGTGATCCACTTTCTTGCATCGGGAGGTCACGCTTTGAAATACATATTAAAAGCCACAGCGCCAAGATTTTTCAGTAACTCCCCATTTCCTAAAGGTGTCATTTCCTAGTATCTTTTCATTAATTTTTGGAACTTTATCCAAACCTTGCTGCATGAGGCATGTGCTCTTTTCATAAACTCTTTACGTTAAGCACGGCACTGCATTTTTCATGGATAAATGTAATTATCTATACTCTACTTTTAAGTGTGGTATGAAGCAATATATAATACAATGAAGCCTGCATTCGCTGTATAAAAGGCCATCTCTAATTTTCTTATTACAGTCGAGTTGTGATATTTCTAGTCACCTGTAATAATGAAATATATAATCTGCTCCACTGTAACACATTATTACATGTGACTTCTGACAATCACTGCTGCCAGCAGCCAGGGTGATAGGCTACAGGGCATACTTACAGCTCCAGTTTAGAGAAGGAAAAGAGAAACGTCTACGAATGTGTTTTTCTGAAAAAGGGGATCAGCAGAAGGGACGTGTATGACGTTCATTTTTTACCCCACACTATCGGTTATTAAAGGAAAGTTAGAATCTCTGCATGTTTCTACACAATCTGAATTCAGGAACTTTTTTACCTAGCTAACAGCTTTATAGTGTGTCTAATTTTGCATTAGACACACTCAAAAGAGCAACACATCACACATCAAGGTTTCAGGCATTTTGTGGGAAGGGCGATGGTGTGATGATGTATTATAAAGAATAAATGACCTCCTTAGTGACACACAATATCCTTATAATATGTGGCAGGAGGTACTTATTCCTATATAAAAATAATTTACTAGTACTAGTGGGGGAATTAGTCAATTGGCTCTTTCAAGATTATGACATGCAAAGAGCAGGTTGCAGGCAGATTCTGCTCAACACCACCCTCTCAAAACTCAAGACATGCTTTGTTTACTCCTAAACTGTCTCGCAAAACAAAACATACGATGTGTCTGTGACAATCTGTATAATGTAGGATTATCATTAAGTCATTGTTTGGATCAAGTGTTACCAAACAAATTTTAATCCAATCATAATTTATTTAGAATCTGTTCTCCTGTCGCCTGCTTACTCTGTCTTCATCTCTCATGTTTTTCTGTGGGTCTCTATTGATATCTCCTATCTTTTCTCCATGTCTCCTTAGTCATGCATACCACAATACACAGCTCCTTTGACCAACAACCACCTCAGCTATTAAAAGTCTTATTGAGTTGCTAAGCACGACTTCTACTCCAGAAGAGCTCCAAGACAGATAAGAAGAGAAGCCAAAACCTTCTCTTTCAAATGACACTCACGTACAATTACCGCAGCCTCCAAACCCATCAACACATTCGCCAAGTCTCAGCAATGCACCATTGCCTTACACGGCAGCTTGGAGTCAAATCACTTCTACAGGAGCCGGGGAAATGGCCTTAAGCCGCAGATAGCACAGGGTGCTTATAAGATATAGGTCTCTGCTTCCTAATGGGTTTTCTCATTCTTTGCTGTAGAAAATCTACTGGAAAGCCGAAGGCATACTGCACAAGTAGCCCAGTATGCAAGCCAAATTCTCACCTGGGAGCCATATGTGACTTACATGCTGAAGTCGCTTTAAACCTCCTTTCTGACAGAACACTGCAAGATGTGTTAGTTCTCATTTCATTAGAAATGGAATTTGATTTGCACCTAAGAGTCCAATTATATCACACTGATGCTCGAAACGCAGCGACCAAGGAGCCCCATCTCATGTGTGATGCCTACAGTCACTCCCTTGCACTTGAACAAAGTCAGAATACTTCACCATTGGTGAAGGCAGATGATGTTTGTTAAATTCAACAAGTTGAAGTTTAAACCCTCAACTCAGCTTCTATGATGACTTCCTGCTCTAGTGTCGGTTGCACCTTCATACAACTCTATGCTTCCCTTTTCAGCGAACAGAGCATGTTTGAATATTTAAGCACAACTCATATGAGACCAACTACAAGTCCCAGAATTGAAAGAATTGTTAGCTAAAACCTCAAGAGTGGCAAAAAGTGCCACAAATACAAATGAGCCTCTTGGTGACCAAGTATTGGCTCTGTTTGCTGCCTGCAGAGGCCATTTGAGATCAGCTTCAATTGAAAGTGCAAGTTGACTTTGAAGACCATGTATGTGGCAACATCCTTTCTGGCAGAGAAACTAAACATTCAGGTTTCTTATTACAGAACAAAAAGTAGCTCAGGTCTCAGGTTACATGACCTCAAATGGTCAACATCTAAAAGATATGGCCACTAAAATTTCGAATGGGTTACCACTGGGAGTGAAAACTGGAAAATCTAGGGCTTATTCATAAATCTTTTCCTGCAAAAATGTGAATTTCTACAAGACGTGAGTCTGAAAGTCAGCATACGTAAAGTTTCTTAAATGAGAAAAGTCAATACAAGAATGTGCAATACACTTGTAAAGTCTGAGTGGCTGTGAAATAGATGGTAACCTCAGCGAACACTAAATGACTGGCTAAGTACAGGTAATGCAAATTTGGGTAACTCCGCAAAGAAGTATTTGTTCTCAATCAAAGTTTTACATGAATGCACATGCTGCACCTAGCCAAGACGTAATTTACACCTGAAAGTAACTTCAGTAATTGATGCAGAAAGGATGGTGACATGAACAAACGTTTCAAGAGTTCACAAGGCATATGTCTGGAAGAGAGGTATCTAAGCAAAAAATAACAATTGGGATAGCATAAGAAATAAACACAAAAAAGTAGAAAATTGGAACAGTATAAGAAATAAAACACAAAAAAGTAGACAATGCAGATTATTCTTTAAAGTTGAATAATTATTATTTCGAACACATCACATATACAGATAGTTAGGAAACGGTGTAAGTCTCCCTTCCACGTGAAATGTGTACATTTATGTGTGTCTTGTGCATATTATGTACGAGATGCATAGATATATGTACGAATTTGCACCAAAAAAAATATTTTCAGCAGTTGTGTATGTGTACTCTGTGGTTTGTGTAACGTCTTGCTTTAGTCAAACATTTGTGAACCTTTTCTTCAACTACATATGCCAAAGTGTTTAAAATTCGTGTTTACATTATTATACAGGAAATTTCCTGTAATGTCCTAGTCGTGGATTTCCAATTGGGGGTTTACAGGAATGTTTTGTTATTCATTGGATTTTTTTATTCTGCTTTATTCTTTGTTCAGAATGAGGAAGCCGTCTAGCTAACTCGTTTTCTGTAAAACAAATGATTGGTTGAATAAATAGAATCATAAAATTATCCCAGCATCTATCTTTCATCTCTTCCATTTCAGACAAGTTGTGTGTGAAATTATAACGTTGTTGGTAAAAGTTTTCCAAAGTTGTGCAATTCACAACTTTACAACATAACGGAGGAGAAACCCCGTATAACTTTGCCAGCATATACAATTTTGTGCATAAAGAAACTTTTTGGGGAGATTTTTCACACATGTACTTCTATGCACAAAAATTCTCCTTCAAAATGTAGGTTATGAGGATTGTCTTGCGAAGCCTAATTTTTAAAGGATTTTTCAGTCGCTCCTTTGAAAATAAAAAATAAAAACATTGTCTACTTTACTACCATGAGAATGTTTTCCAAAAAAATAACATTTTGCTCAAGCCTACATAACACCCTGAGGTATAAGGCCATACATAACCACTTTACAGTGTAAGTACAGCCACATAACACCTTGGAGGCTGACTAAACCCAGGTCAGAATGCTAATGATGAGGGTCACTTTATTATAACTTATGGGTTGACCCAGTTATGATAGAGAATTAAAGCACACTAAAGGATTGTGTTCAGATATTGATATCTTTCTGTTTTATGATTGAGCTAAACATTTATTCAGACACCGTAATTAGTAATCGAACTATATGTTGCCTTCTTACCATCCAATCTTTTGTTATTTATAAACAAATTATGTATTTATTACAATCTCATTATTACCAATTATTTATTGCATTGCATTCATTCACTTAGCCAATGTCGACTTTATTTCGATTGTGTGCAAAAGAGGAACCTGTGCTCTACAGGAGGGTATCTGACTGTTTTGTGTTCTGCTGGTGCTGGTTTGCAGTGTATGCTCAACCACAGCACCATGGAGGCGGGCCAAATCCCAGCTCAGGACTTTTTATGAGGGTCACTTTAATATAATATTAGTTAACATGGTTATGATAGAAAACCAGGATACGCTATATGGCTGGGTTAAGATATTGATATCTCGCTGTTTTATGATTCTATCATTGAGCTAAACAGTTATTCAGACCATCCGCTCTTTTTGATTAATAAATAAATATTGAATTTAATGCTATCCCATTAGTACCGATATTGAAATAATTGTAATCTCATTATTTCAGCTACAATCACACCACGATCGATGCTGATATGGTCACTGATTGAATCCCACCTCTCAGGTGAAAAGGAACTTCCTGGCAGGTCTATTGATCGATGGTTATTGAATAGTACACCTCAGGACTGACACATCGAAATGGCTGAAACGACAAGCACATTTCTTCTGCCAGTTATTTCATTCTAAGGTATCAGGATTCTTGTTAATATTTTGCTCTGATGACATTGTGAAGAATCTGAGGAAGGGGGTCCACAACAAGCATTGCTTTAAAGTCAGAACCTTTCAAGTCCAAGTGCTTCACAGAATGCAGATGCAGGCGTTCGTGAGCTGGTCTTAAGTGTGTCTCTTTCTGAAGGTCAGAGGTAATAGGCCAGTTCTGTGAGGTTTGATTTCCAGGCCAATGTTGCCATCAATCACCGACCATCAGATAAAAAAGGTAAGCAAATCATCTTAGCTTGTGTGTGCCCTAGCATTGCCAGCCTTTGACATTTCAAGCATACCTAGGCAGCGAACATGAAAAGGAATCCTCCAATGAGGTAGCGCATGGATTGTATCTTTGTTATCTGACTGCCCAACAAAGGCCGGCTGCCTATACTTAACGGCTTGACCTTCCCTTTATAGATCACTCTCTTAACAAAGCTTTGTCCCGGATCAATAGTAATTACCAACATATCTCTTCACCGCCCCAATCAATCACTAGGACTGCTTCAAATAAACCTCAAGGTGACATCTTCTGGCGCGGTGGGTGCGGATAGTTCAGTCCTTGTCAATTTTGGGATCTGTATCCGCTGGGTACTCTATTTTGTGATTGCCAAGGATTCAAAACAAATGATGACATCGGATGGCTCTTTTCTTTCTATTGTTTTGTAGAACACACAAACAAACAAAACCCAGCTGGGTATGCGGCAAGTGCTTAACATTTTCGGTGGAAAATGTAATCTTTCCTCTCGTTAGACGACCTATTGTAAATCCTTGGAAGCGGAGGGGGCAAATCATCTACTTTCTTTTGTTTCAGAAGCCTATTGAGAATGCAGTGCTGATGAACATGGTGAGTGACATTGAAACACTGCTGCTATATCAACTGAAAATGCTTCAGCAAATCACCAAGAGGAACTTTGCAGAGGGCCTTTTTGTTTGGAGACATGTCTGCAGATATCGGTGCTTGTTAAAAATTCAATGGAACTAAAGATATCCTGGAGATCAGAAACTGCCATAGTGTGGGGCACTGAGAGCTTACTCACCCACTGTGGCTCCCTATATTTTTGTGTCCATTGCTTGAGTCAATTGTTTGGAAGAATGTCTCATTGTGTTTCACCACTTGGTCATCAAATCGAATTCGGACCAAAATGTTGATAATAGACATATATCATAATAAGATTCCATTACAGAGTATCAATCTTATAAAAATGCACCCATTTCATACAAAATAACACCTGTATTAGAAATACCAATTTAGAGGCCAAGACCTGACCACTCTCACCAACCCAAGGAGTGTGATGAACTACTGTTGGGAAAAGTGAAGGCTCTCGCAGATGGTAGAAGGATCCAGGGATCACGATCTGGCAACAATCAGGAAAATTACAACTTGGTTTTTGTATGAAGTCCTTCATAAAGCACTTGAGGGGTCAACTCACTGAGCTATACTGGAGGCTAACTCAACACTCAACACCAAGATTCAGGCGATGTGCCTTAGCAGGAAATGCCCCACAGACACTTTGAAACACATACTTTAAAGAAGGCGCATCTTCCGCCATCATTTTTCCCTGGCGGAGGAGCAGTGGCATACGGGAAAAGAAGGAAATGTTTCTGAGCGATTAATGCTTTTCAACCGACACCAGAGCTTGGAAACAAAATCAGTCACATATGACTGACTTTACCCCAGCCCTACAGGCCTATCAAAGTATTTTTTTTTATTTCCACATAAATAAATCCGTCTCTTTGCACTGGGCATGGACAGGAAAGAAAGGGGGCATCCCTAGGTAAAAGGCTCTGTATCCTCCCTCCTGTGATGGACCATCCGCTCTTGGTTATTGCTGTTCTGAGTCCTGCAGCCCTGCTGAAAGGAGGGCTTTCCCTGTGATTTATGAAGCCTCCCCCTCAGAGACGCGCGCACACTCGGGCTGCCTCAGCAGCCGCCGGGGAGGGCTGCCTCACTGTCCCTGGCATTGATTTATTATCAGACCACTCGGATCGGGTGGGAAAAGAGGATTTTTGCGCAATGTCTGGATTTTGAAAATAAGAAGCGTTCCCTCATTTTGAGGTGGTTTCAGCAACGGCATGAGAGGGAAAGGGGTCGCCGATTGGTTAAACTCTGAACTGAAGTGCGAGGAGCGAGCTGGCGCTGCAGTAAAAAAGAGAGCCCGGTATTCACTCACTGCATCATTCACTGGGCTGCAGAGACCACTCATTGCCTCTCTGTCTAACAAACTGCCTTACTCTCTTTTTGTGCAAAAACAGTATGGAGGAAGTGTGTGGGAGGTGTGCACGTGAGTTAGAGGGATAGAAAGAGAGAGAGAGTGTGTGTTTGTGTGCCTCGGTGATGGAGAATATATAGGAGCAGGTGTGCTGTTAGAGAATGTACAGAGTGCCTGCACTTCTATTTTTCCATTTCAAGCACTGCTCTAGAAATATTGTAAACCAATTACAACGTGCATCAACAATCACAGCATTTATAATATAAGAGCAAAGGCAGAGCTGGAAATTAACGGGGGCAACACATTTGCTGCAGACCGGAAGTAAGTGGACCCATGGGCCTAATCCACCAAGAAAGTAGAATGGCGTGAATGAGACAGCTGTCTCACCCCTCTATGATTCGTCACACTGCAGCTACCCTAAGCCCCGGTCTTCAGTTTTGCACAAAGCGGATCAGAAACAAATGATCTGAGAAGGTGACTTCAGGCATCCCATCCCGCCAAGGTACAGACCGTTGTAAATTGCTGCCCTCTGAACTGCAATGCCAATCTCCCATGTCCCGCCTTCTGCAGGAGTAAAAGAATCAGACGAGTTAGCAATACAGATGTTATTTCAGGTTGACCACAGCGCTGTAGGCTGGCTTGGGTTGTGCAAGTGTGGCCTGTGAGATAGGGCTCATCGCAAAGCAATATGGCGGGAAGGCGGCAGGTGAGGCGTGCTGGATTCACAGCCGCCTCGGGCAGTGAGACTAATCAATTCGGATGTGCATTAAGTTTGTCAACCAGATAAGTCAAGGAAGGCCACGCCAGATGCAACTTGGGGCGTATGGACTGCAAGGGCACTATACGGCAAGATCGTGCATCTTTAATTCATAATCCCTTTTTGTTTTTTGTTTTTTCTCTGCAACAATATTTAAATGCTAAATGAACAGGGGACCATCGTATTCAATGCTTGAACCGTGTACGTCCCTGTCCAACGGGTGCTTTTGTCCTGGTCGCAGCTACTGATGCAATATGTCTGAACGTAATTACAGTAACTGACTTTCTGTACCCTTGTATCATGGTCCTGTTGTAAAGTGTTCTGATGCCTTCTTGGGCCATGTACGCGCTATTTAAAACTGCAAAAATAAAATAACAAAATAAATATTCCCACATCAAGGTGATAATCATACCCACTCACGTCTAGAAAGGAGGAGTCTTAGAGCCATGGCTACACGGAAGGAAAGAACTAATGTGTCTCAAATAGTGTAGCCTGCAACAACAATGCCATGGGCGGTAAGGCTTGCCAGGGATTGACTTCTGCTTCCTTTCCCACTGCACACCTTAAGTCAATCTTCTTTGGGGTTGAAGGAAAGTTTGTCATTGTGTTGTTGGTGTTTGGATGGGATAAATGCAAAACATATAAATCTCATTAACCTCTGAATACATAGCACCCATAGTACTGCATTGGAATTGGTACAACTTATAATCAACCAACTTATCAATGTGCTCTTGAAAATTTCACACTAAATAATGAACGCAGAAAAAAATATTTTCATAAACTGGTGAATCCACCTCTACCCACCAGTCTGTGTTTTTTGTGTTGCAAAACTGCTCCTCTTCCTGCACCTCTTCAAAATAATCCAATTTCCTGACTATGTTCACTTCCAACCACCCATTTGCTCCACCAACATTCTGTCTTTCTTTTTCTAAACCTTGTCAACCACCGGGAACAATTTTCCTACCTGACCGTGTCCTGTCACATTTCTTCACTGTTAGTGTGCCCTCAGCAGCCTCTTCCAGCTCCTGTTTTACTACATGACATCGGAAGTAATTTGGATACTTCCTGTGCATGCTCTAAACGTGTATATCCATCTTCCTCAGGCTCCATGTCGTGAATGTTTTTGGCTTTAAGGATGCTCCATGCTAGCGGTCTGTGCTGGAGCAAACTCACAGCCTTTAAACAGTGTGCTGTTTTTTAAATGCTATATTAAGCAAGTTTGTTGTCCTTTATTACGGTTTCTTTTTTAAATTTAGAATAATTTCTGACTCATTTTCGTCAGCAAACTTTCATAAAACCGTATTTCACATTTTCTTCTATAGGAGGAAGATGGTAGCACTGAGGACTCAGCTCCTGTCACTCAGCCATCAAGCACCTTTCTGTTTTGCCATCTGTAGGAAATCAAAATCTTCAGGGGCTCTGAATCATGAATGACTGACATTATATGAACTTGTTATGGTAAGTCTTTTCGTGTCAACATGAAACATGGCCCAGAATTTGGCATGCGTTCAAACAGGTTCACGAGACAAGATCCGGCATCTCTCACACTATCGTGCTGGCCAATGAATGACGAGCTGGTGCCATTTATGATATCACACCACCACACAGAACCCACCAGAGCAATTTTAGGTACTGCATGGTTTCACACGAGAGCAGTCAGACTTCGCGCTAATGTATTGGTCTATAACGGAGTCAACAAATGTCACTTAACAGACAGGGTCACTGGAATTATGCCGCAGGGAAGTACCAAATTACTTGGCAGGGCTGACTGAATTATGCGCCAAGAAAAGACAAACTATGTAACAAATTTTGTGATTATATTAGGTCCTTATTTTTACACAGGCTAACACTGCCTGGGCAAAGGGTTCATCTCAGTAGTACTAATTTAACACCCAAATACAGCAATAAGACAAAAAGGAACCGGTCAACCTTTGCAAAGGGCCTTCCACTGTGCTGCAACACTTGTCGTCAAGTTTTTAGTACCTTTCGATCATTTAAGCTACAAAAAAGAATTTTAATCTGCAGAATATGCAGCAGATGATGGAGTGTGTGGTGAACACTGCAGATGAAAAATGGCATACTTCCAATCCTCTTGTTTATGAACTAGCCTGAAACATATGACGCATTTTAGCTGTTCGCGCGAGAAGAAACATTGTAAATATAAAACCGTTGAATGTTTGAATGAACTCCGAATCCGAATGCCATGTTGTGCAAAATGAATCCCAAGCACTACAGACAACCAGAGACTATGACTGAATAAGTGTGCTTGTCAAGGTTACTCAAAGAAATGCAAATTATCCCAAGCTGAAGCGGATCTTCTATACAACCTTGTTAATCTTCACTGGTCTTTTAATGGGGTTGTCTAACCGTAAAGAGAAGCATCACTTTATCCAAACAACTGCACTCTAGTGGCTGTGGAGCAGGGTGACTAGGAGCGTAGTGCGCTCTTTCAAACAGCGGGAGTTGCAAAAAGTTGATGACAGAGCAAAACTGGAGGGGGAGTGACCATTGCACAACTGTGTTGGGGCCTCAACATACTTGTAAGTCTTTGTATGCATGAGTAGGGCAGTGGTTGCAGATTTCTAAAGTTCTGCAAAGGGACATGTGCACATTCCCATAGTGGCTAGAGAGCTTTGTGGCAGTCTGCAGCAGTGACTAGAGCACGCCTGAGATGTAGTTGTCCTATCAGAATATGGATCACCTTCAGTCAGATACTGAAATACATCTGGTGATCAACCTGATTCTCTGTATGTCTGAGGTGAGAAGGGGAGAGATTGGAAGAGTAGGTTCAACTTGGCAGCCATGCCAGGCACCAGACACATGTTTATAGAAAGGACATTGTTGTCATATTAACATTCTGCATGACCTTGCTAAAGGGGCCTGTCTGAATGCGTTGGACCTGCCAGCTTTACCTGAAAACTTTTCCTGATGTAATTGAAGGTAGCTCCACATTTGACAGCGCATCTTTCTTACAATTAAAATGCAGAATTCAGGAGTGTATGATTAATAATTGATACTAAAAGTTCAAATTCATGCAGGATCCTTTGTAACTGTCATCAGCAACCAAGAGCAGCCCCAGTCATAAACAAGCCTCTAACGTTTGCCACAAGAAACTTCATTCGGCATTCTTGATTTCCAGCACCTACTAAACATTACCAGTTTTTGAAAACTCTACTATGAGCTACAAAACATCTCTGGACATCTGGCCCCAGTTTGCTATTTTGCAGTTGTGAACTCCTGTTCTAACGTTCAGCAAGTCCAACAATATAGTTTTGATTGAAAGGCACTGCAGCCACCAAGGAAGGTATTCCATAGAATGCAATCAATCAGCCAACAACAATGCCACCATCACCAACCCATGTTCAGAAATTTTAATGAAGGTGTTCTTATGACCCAAACAAGGGGCCCCAATCAGTTGCTGCTTCTTTATTAGTAACACAGATCCCAGCAAAGATTTAAGTAATTATATGTTTGTTATTTTCTACTAGGTTGCGTTGTCCTGTGGTTAGTTGTGTAATATAGTATCTAGAATGCAAACACACAAAGGCAACTGACCTTAACACCTCATTATCATTTTCGAGACCTATGACCTATGCATCCCTCATACAGGAAAAAGAGGCAAAGATTCAGGAGGCCATTAAAAACCTTGATGCGCACAAAGGAGGCTGCCATCTTTCTGTACACCAACATTTTTCAGCCCTATACCTCACTAGTTCTAGTTTGTTTCCCGCTGCAGGGCCATGCATGCGATATCCTGGAATTCAGGAGCAGCAATCTTATGAGCAGCTCTCCCTTACTTGTATGACTCAGACATACAATGACCTCTCTGTGACCTCCTAAAGCATGTCCCGGATAATGTTATGCCTTAAAATATCACCTATTGGTAGAATAACAATATTTCTCATATTCTCGATTATTGCGGTTTCCCATGTTAAGAAACGGTTCATATGTATTGTATTGTAATTCAATTTATGTAGCGCTTACTACCCCTGATGAGGCACGTTTTCAGCGAGTAGCACGCTACTTCGGAACCCAAAAAAGATTAGTGGTGAATTAGCATAGTGAAAATGTGAAAGTAATTTGAGTGGTGGATATGTTAGTCACATGTGAAGTGCAGACATCTACGCGTCATAGAACCGCAAATAATATAAGTATAAAATTAAGGCAGCATTGGGATGTTCTTTGGGTCCCTCCGGTTGACGTAGTCTGCTCGCTTCAGGGAAGCCTTTTTACGGCTGAAGCGAAGGGGCAGAGCGCATACAGCTAGGAGCAGAGTTTCAGTGTTTCTGAAATTGAGGACACCGTGTCTCTTTGCGCATTCCAGATTTATTATCTTGCTACACAAGGGATGGTAAATTCCCCGTCTCTCTCACCTATATTGCTCACTATATCATAACTTTGTAAACTCCTGTCTGCAGCAGGAGAAGCACACCAGGGAAGAGGCGACTCCAGCAATGCCTGCTCCAGGACACCCTGTCTAATAAACTAGTGATATACAGTAATGCGGGGACAACTCAGCTGCTACAAGCCCCGAGTCACAACGCCATAAATACACATCACCTCTCACACTGTAGGTGCGCGTCAGGAGGTGAGGAGGCTCCCGACAAATGAGACATTCGTGGCTGCTGAACCATTTTATCAGTGCCAAACAGGATCCACATGACTCACATGGATGACCAACACTATGCGCCCTGCACAGAGCTTTTGTGTCAATATTTGCATATATGGACTATGAAAATTGCTGCACATGCATTTATCTACTTTAGCATATCTAGAAAGTCATTGGATTATTGGATCGTTTAAAGGTCGGAAACAGACCGAAAGGGTGTTTCAGGGTTAGGACACCGGTTGCGAGATGTACCGCTCTCACCATCCTCTGAAGACTTGTTTGTTAGCCCATGTGAAATGTGCATGCATTTATTCTCTGCCCAGTTCCAGGACACTGGGCTATACCTTTGGTTTGTTTAAGTGTGACACAAGAGCCCCACCCCCCAGACCTGCCAACTTCTTATAAATTTTCAGTGTGGAAAAGCAGTCGGTGGGGCTATATTCAATGTACATTAGATATGTAAAATGGTCACTCATGTATTGCAAAGCAAGCCATCTGTTGGTAGCAGAATATTACACCAAACATCCAATAGTATGTGGTAATGCTCCTCCGAGCGGAGCCAAGTCAATTGTAATTTTGAAATCTTGGTGACAATAGGCAGCCTACATCTGTGCTTTCAAGGCAGACCTAAACAGACTCTGACCCCCTTCAATCGATCCCTGAAATGAGGAGATTACAATAAACTAGCGCTGGCTGATCTGAGAGTACAGACTGTGAAAACACTGCGCATAATGCCCCAAGAATTAAATGCATTTCTCTTGCTTTTAAAATTTTAGGAGGGGGGTGTTCTCTCTTTCGTGGACCTGCTGCAGAGCAGAAAATGCAGAACCCAGATGAGCAGGTTTCCATTAAAAGACTTGTTTGTGCATTTGAAACTTCTTGGCCTAGTCTGAAATACGGCCATGGAATAATGGATAAGAAATGTGAAAAACCTTCTCCGTCTACAAACATGGTTTGTGGCTGATGAACCAATCAGTGAACTTCATTGAAAAAAAATTGTTCCCAAACTTTCATAGGGTTTGCAAAGAGGGCGGGGTTTGAAGTATTCTTATGCAACCAAACAGGAGAGGTTTCATCATAATATCAAAAAACTTAGTGCTGTGAGAGAAAATCTATCATATAAAAAAAATTATATAAACTTGATTGATAAAGGGGTGGCACCCACAAACTAACAGTGAGGAGGAGTGCACGGAGGGCTGTTTTCGCCCCAGCCCTATTGCTCTTACAGGAAAATCACAGTTCCCATCTGGGCTTCCTTTATGCAACATAATGATCCCAAGGATGCTTTGACTCTACAAGTCCCATTTCAGTGCATTTCTCAGTAGGGTAAGCAGATAGACTCCGACAGTGGTCATGTGTGGATTCAACCTCCTACCTGCCCTCCTGCTGCATCTAATTAAGGAAATATTTCCCTACACTGTCCCCTGTTGTTTCACAGCATGGAAAAGGTTTGCGCTGCGGGAGTTAGGCAAATCTGGCTAATATTTAATGAATACATTTAAAACCGGAACAAATGTCTTTCAAACTAAATATTGCAATACTGTCATATCATGGTTCGCCCAATCCCTGTGCATTAATATGATCTTATATAACAAAACATCTTTGGATGTCTGCGGGGTTTCATTCAACTTCCCTGTGAAGTAAGCAACACAAATCACTCTCCAATAGCTTTCGAGAAAACACACACATTAAAACACTCAAATACAAGACGTATCAAATCAGCATTCATCGAGTGTACTAATAAATATAGGATGCAGGAGATCATGAACATGGAATGCCAATGATCCACTCTGTAATATCAGAGGAGCAAGACAGAGTGGAAAGAGGCAGTGGCAAAGACGACAGTTCTCTCCTATGCAAGAGCTACTGGGTTTGCCAATGTCTTTTACCCATAGGGGTGGGCATAACTTGCACAATTCTGTAAGGTGTAGTCACACGAATTACCTATGAATTCCACAAGATTATGCATAATTAAATAAGAAGAGATATTCGGCATTTAGCTCCATTTATTAGTGCAAATAAATGCCCCTTTGCCTTCAAAATGGATGCAAGGATGCATTTTGCGCTAATGAATAGAGCTAAATCTAACAGAACACAAATAGTAAGTGCGAGCAGCCGCTCGGGTGTGCTAAATGTGCTCTTAGGGTAGGATTTTCACCCAACTTACTTCCGACACTTAGTGCTATTCTCTTACCGCAAAATGCACCCTTGCATCCAAGATGGATGCAAGGATGCATTTTGGGCTAGGGAATAGCTCTAGATGCAGCAGAACACAATTAGCTAAATGTGTTTTTGCTGTAGGATTTTTCCCCCAGATTACTCCTAATGAATCAAGCAGGAATAATTGAGTCATTATTGGTAATTCCATATCAAAGAATAATGTGGAATTACTGATATTACTTTGAATACTCCAGCATGATTGAAATTTCACCTAGTCCTAGTTGTACAGCAGCTTGATTGCTGCGCAGCCTGGCTAAATGTTAGGAAAAGAGTTCTATGGCGCAGACAGCACTGGTCCCATCATAGCACTTTTTTTTCCGGTAGGCCGGTTAGAGGGTGGCAACACGGACAACGTGAGGGAGGGTGGAAGGTAAGGAGCACATGGACAGTGAGCAGGAAGGTTGGAGAGAATGGATGCTCGGATAGGAAAAAAAACATTTTGATGTGGCCAGCACTTCTCGCGCTAGCGTTGCAGCACCTTTGTTTTCTTATGGTAGGTGAGGTGGGGAAGAACACGAAGAACACAGACAAGAGGAGGGTGGGGTGTAGGAGGGAATAAACAACACGGACAATGAGAGGGTGGGACTGGGAGGGAAGGAGCAACAGGGTCAATGGAGTGGGAGAGAAGAAGAAACAAAATGGTAAGAAGAAACTGAGACAAAAATATGGTTCCTCAATCTCAGCAGCAGAAGGACCCTAGTCAAGATGAAGCTACCAGAACTTGGTCCAAGCTCCACATGAAAGAAGAGAAAGTAAAGCCGGCATGCATTGGCCAATTGTGAGGCAGCAAATAAGAGTGACAATTAGGCTAACGAATGGTAAGCAGTGGACAGGCTCCAAGTCCCTGTAGAAAACAATAACTCTTGTTACCACAGGTGAGACCTAAAAAAACGCAAAAGTTAAATTCTATATTTCCGTCAGCTCTAGCAACCCCTTTTTCCAACCTCAACTGTTGTCATTTTTTCAAACATCGTTATAACCAATATTTTTTGGAAGGTTTTTGGAAAAATCACAGTAATAGCTCTTTCTCTATATAGTGCTTGCTACTACAGCCTAAGCACTGTAGCTTAACAGCTGTTACTATTGTGCGACTCAACGGGGTTTATTTTATTGCAATCTGTAGAAGTAGATAGAGTTGACATAGCAGTTTTTGGGCTCGAGAACCATAAAACGCTTGTTGATTTGTGGCACAGGAGTTGTGAGCCACTAAGCTGTTCCTCAATCTCGTCTGCAGCACAGATCTGGATGTAACCTGTAAGTCACAGGTTGGACTCACTGCAGACCAGACTCAACCTCTCGGTCAATGAAAGTCGATTGAGTACCAATGAGCCAGTTTATAATACCCTTGCGTAGGGAACAAGAGGCAACTGAGTTGCTTGCTTTGCGCATGAACAATATTAGACACCTCAAAGCGAACGAGCCACAAGTTTTCAAAATAATGCTGTAATTGTTCTAGTAAGATCTTGCCAGGTCATTTCGTTACTCTCTAGTCTTACAAAAATACATTCGTGTAGTATGGTGGCACGCGTTTACAGGAGGATAAAACCGCACATACCCTGCACGGGGAGAGCTTTAGTTATCTGGGCTTTCGAGGAGGTATCAGTAGCTCAAGATGGCGGCAACGTGAGATATGAGCCGGCTTATGGGGGTAGACAGAGAAAATCACCCTCCGCACTCAGGAAAACCTTTACACAATTTATGTTGCAGCGCCAGAGACCTAGAAGTGCCCTTTTAACTGAATTCTACACCAATTTTACGAGGCGCTTGGAGGGGAAGAGGCAAGGGGGCCACTCAGGCCTGGGGGAGCTCCCTGACGAAAATCCAATTACATCTCCCGGCTGAGCTCATCTTCCCTCCCTCCTAAGTGAATTTGGGCTCAGTCGTGGCTGTTAGGGCGGGAAGCGGCTGCAAACAGATCAAAACTAATACGACTAACACATTTTCTCTCTTCACCCCCTTGGGCCAATAAAGAGTGAGATCTATTTTCCAGCAAGATAAATATCAGAAGGGGGAATGCGATCAATGGGGAAGGAGAGAAAAAGCACCCCCAGAATGTTGCATTTCAGGCCTTGCTGTTTTATTGCGTATCAGAAACGGTGCTTTGTGCATCTGTTATGAGGAACAGAGAAACAATAACTGACTCTCAGTTTTTAGCAGCACATATAAGACTCTTAAGCATAATGGAAGTTTAAGTTACGATATAAAGAGGCAAGAATGGAAGTGTGTTTATTGAAATATGGAAGTCAGGGACATATTAAGGATTTTGGGGGGCCTGAGACAAAGGTGTTTTGGGGCCCCTCTTTGGAACAGATTTGAATTTATGATCCAATTTCAACTCTTTCATCTCCTTTTTAGCCAGGTCACTGACAGTGCTTGGGAACACTTTCCACATTTTATTGTGTTTACATCTAATATTCAGGGGAAATGACGTGTGTTTTCAATATTGTAATGCAGGAACAGGTCACTAATTTTACTGCAAATAATCTCGGACACCCTCCCCTTTGTCACAAATGAGGTTCTGTTTGATTGATGTATTATACAAACACAACATTTCTCTGCAAAGTGCCTGTAATAGACTCGCAAACATCACCCAAATTAAAGGAAAACGGTATCTAAAATAATCTGTTTATGAATTATTCAAATCATCAAGGCAAGCCTCTGCGGATCAGAGCTGGCTCCTTCAAGGGGCCCCCTGAAAGGCTGGGGCCCTGGGCAAGAGCCCACTTTGCCAAGGCCTTAAAACGTCTCTGAATTGGAAGTTTTCAATTTTTTCTACATAGCCAATGATATTTTAGGTAGGGGTGTGAAAGCTATAAGGTCAGGTGACTCACAAATTTGCTTTTCTTATTTTTTTAGAAGGTAGAAGCTTTTCAAAGTTCAAAGCGTGCAAAGTTTTTATCTTTTAAAAAGGGCTCCTTCACCGGCCCTTTTTTGCAGTGACAAAAAGTTTCTGCTGCAACAAAGGGCAGTGGGTGGATTGTGATGACTTAGGAGGAGTTACAGCCTCCTGTTTGAAGCCCACCCTTGTACAAATCCCGAAGTCTTGCTCCCCTCTACTGTCCATGCCTGTGGCAACTCCATTACCACTGCACAGCCATGACTACCAAAGCCTCCCCGTCTTCCACAGCCAACAACAGACCTGCACCTTGGGTGGGTGAAATATTCCATTCTGCCGGCAAAATTGGAGACTTCATGCCACTTTTGGAACACGGAGTCCCGTCCAAATTCTGCTGATTGCAGCTAGGCAGAATTTTTTTTTATTGCATGCGGCTCCAGGACAATAAGTTAGCGGGCACAAGTGAGATTTGGCATACCGTAGAGTGATTTCTGATCGCTAGGAAGATACATGGTGAGATTTTTCTAACGCGGGCGGGTGTGGGCTGTAGCGACTGTTCACTGTCAGAAGGCTGAAGCTAAACTAGAAAATCTACTTGAATAGCAACAAAATAAACTCGATTAACTGCGCCCTGGACAGCCATGTTGTGGGATATATAGCTAGGTGAATATGTCAGTGACAACATAAATGTCTTGAATTTAAAAAAACACAGAAATTCACCAGTTATAGTTAGCACAGCTAACTATAACTTGTACCCTCGCTTTGCACTGCTTATAACCTCACATATTATATTACTCATGACATGTTGTATGACATCATCATAGTTCTGCCAACTATAATTGGTGAATTTCTGTGTTTTTTTTAGTTTAAAGCATTAATGTTGGTACTGACATATTCACATAACAATAACATTACTTTAACTTTTGTTTTTTTCAATAAACTTCAAAGGTTTTTTAAAAAAACATCTCTTTATCACGCCTAACTATAACCTTGATTTAACCTTTGATTTTTTCAGTGAATTTCTAGGGTTGTTTTTACCGTAAAGTAATATTTTATTACCATACGTAAAGTCACAGGATTTTTTTTTTTTTTAAGGGGAGGGGTCCACATGCCTTCCTCCAAGAGCCATTTTAGGCCCTGTGGACCCAATCCCCCTAGTCCTTTTGTTTTACAGAGGAGGGGAGCCAAGTGGCCACCCTCCCGAGCCTTATTAGGTCTTTCAGAGCCCATCGCCCAGGGCATTTTTTTTATTAAAGGTGAGGGAACACATGGCCCCCCTCTGCAAACCTTGTTAGGCCCTGGGGACCCCATCACCCAGGCCACTACTACAATTAAAGGGTAAGGGGTCAGCATTGTTCCCCTCCCGGAGCCTTCTTAGGCCCTGGGAACCCCATTCCGCAGGGTCACTAATAAAAATAAAGGGGAGGGGGGCAAGGCCCTCCCTCCAGAGCGTATTAGGTCCTGGGGACCCCAACCCCGAGGACCAATCGTAAAAATAAAGGGGAGGCTTGAGCCTTGTTAGGCCCTAGTGACCCAATCCCACAGGGTCACTAGTTAAAATAATGGGGAGGGAGGACGCGCACCACCCCAAGCTGATATCTGCCTCAGGGACCCCATCACCGGGGACCAGCACTCTTAAAGGTAGGTGCCCTGGTGCCCACCCACTATACACTTGATAGGGGCCATGGAGGGTGCCCCAGGACCCCACAGCCCTAGCCTGCTAACCACATGCAGTGGAAGCAGGCACTGCTCCTGTCTGAAGGGAGCAGCTACTAACGCTGCTCCCTCCAGGCGGGAGCAATATTTAATCTGTTTCCCTGTACGCATTAGTGCAGGCAGGGAAACAGATCAAAAGTCTGCTCCCAGCTGGCAGGAGCATTTTCTGTTGGCTGGGAGCAGACTTTGTGTGCACTCCCGCTTGGCGGGAGACAAAAAAATCTTCCCACCTAGCGGAAGCAAACGCAGGGTTTTCCTGCTGGTGCGGGCCAGGAAACTGCTGTGTCATGGGGCTGGGCTCCCCGGAACATAGCTAGTGAGACGGCCCCTTACGATGGGGTTCCCAGGACCATTAATGGCTTTGGGAGGGGGGGGAATGGCCCCTCTCACTTTAAAGTAGTTTAGCGGCCCTGGGGTATGGGGCCCCTGGGTCTTTTTGAGGCTGTGCAGGGCCCCTCCCCTTTATTAATAAAATCAGCCCAGGGGATGCAGTTCCTGGGGTCTCTGGAGGCTCGGAGAGTGTGGGATGCGCATCCCCCTCCTCTTATTTGCTAAATTTGGCCTCCGGGGAGTGATCCCCAGGGCCATTAATAGCTATTGGAGAGAGGTACTCCTCCCCATTTTTCAAACTTTCGAGCTTCACGGTGCCTCTAATGGATCGGGGAGGGGAGCCATAGATATAATCATATTCTGGAAAATATATTTTTGGAGGTCGATATAAAAAACTCGATATTATGGTAGTATAATTAAGGAAGGCTGTTAGGTATTTCAAACATGAACTGTCTGGTTTACTTCCTAGAGTGTGGCCAAGCATGCAAACCAGTACCACTGTTTTATCGCCAAACCCAGTGTACCATGGGAAAGGCAGCCCTGGCTGTAAACAATTAAATACAAACTGATATTCGATCATTGCCGAAGGACAGATTGAGAAGAAATACTGGTGATGGGAAGGAGACTAAATATATGTAATGCACTGAACATTGGTGTCTTTTGTTAATGTCATAGAGATAGACTGAACAATTGCATTACTGGTGACAGCATAAGGCCCATTGCAGACAGAGTGCTAAACGAGGTCCCTGCTTCCTAAGTGATTGCATTTCGATGTGGGTCTGACATTGACCTAGGAATGCGTAGGTTTCTTCGAAGCAGAGGATATGCGATGTAAACAAGACCCCTGGATAGTCTTTTGGCTTCTGCTTCTCATTACAACACTGCCACCTGGGACTGCGGCTCCAGGCTCCTCGGCAGAAGGGACTAACGAGTTAGAATGGAGGGAGGATTAAAGAGATGGTAGAAGAGGCCATTTTTCAAAGAGAAGGCCAACGTGTCAAGCAAATCTATGCACTTAACCGCATCACCGCAGGGTCTGCGGCGCCAGAATGCTAATTGCCCCAGAATTGAAATTAATTTGTAGAAGTAGGGTTTAGCGGGCTCAAGGCAATGCATTAATTATGGTGAGGCTGCCTTTCGGGCAGCACTCGTTGCAGGGGTTTTTGGAGAGCCGCCTCTCGGAATAATGTCTGGTGGCTTATCAGGCAGGCCTAGGACTTCATCAGCACAACAGGGACTCAAAATGGCGAACTTCGCTTCACGGAGCACAGTGAGTAAGTATAGCAGTTTGAAGTTCAGTGAATCATCTCGGAATTGAATGTGATAACGCATGGCGAATTGTGACACAATTCATTAGTATTAAATAGGCTTTTCTACCTCAATATAAAAGTACAAAATTACATTTTAAAAGACATTTAAATAATAAAGAACGTAGAATCCATTTGACTATCGAAAGCCGATTTACTCTATTTTCTACCTTGAAAGACAACCCTATCCTAGTGGTAACAAGTGAACAATATAGCCATACATATGTTTTAAATACAACATTTAAGATATTTCTTAACCCAGAAGGGTGGCAGATGAAGCGACAGAGGTACAAAGATATGAACTGATTTCCCCATTATTCCACTATGTGGTCGTGGAGCGGGGGGTAGAGGGAGGGCCGGAGATCAAAAGGATGGGCTTGTGGTTCCAAAATAGACAATTTAGGTTCTGAGGCACATGCCCTCCCCAAGCCATGTTTGTACAGAATCAGGGCAAAGCCTAGATGTCTTTAGCCTGCATGTGGAACAGTAACAAATGATTCAATTTAGGATCTTTTCTAGTAAACGTTGACCTCTCATTAGCTACTAAGATAATGCTATTAATACATTACTTACAATCCACAAATTTTATAAAACACTTTGACACCAACTACCAGACAACCAATACTTGGCTCATCCCGGAGAGAGCCTCTTTGAACTCCAGTAATAGCCGCGAGGGGCTGCAGAAGAACCGCCAGCCCATAGGTTGGGCAGAGATAGACAAATTCTTTGGAGGCCTTAATGAAATGAAATAAAACATGAGTTAAGAGCGCGAGCCTTTTTAAAATGGAACCATATCTACCCTCCCCCTTGGTCTACAGTCATGAAAGCTGAAGGCAACAAATGATAGTGTACCTTGGCACTGACGCGACGCACCAAAGCGTGCAAATGGAAGCTAGTTTATCAATTACCACCCAGTCAGGTGCATTTATATTCAATGGCTCAGCATCAGTACTGAGGGCATGGTGTGGTGTAGGGCGGTCCAAGTACTTATCTTGGCTTAATTGCATTCCAAGACAGTGATATTCAATTAACCTACTGATCAAGCAAACAAATCAATATCGTCTGTGGCAGGGTCTGGTATTGTTGGTGATCGTGCGTGATGGCTGCGCGGGGCTAGATGAATAACCTTTTGCTGCCTGCTGGACTCCGGCTGGTGTGTTTCAAGCTGTAGGTAGCTCCAAGAAAGCACCATGTTTACACGTGTACCCTATACTTTGAACTGAGCATGCACATATATGCGAAGTTTTTTATAGCAGTTAATCCTCGTGCTCAAAATGTTTCTAATCTCTCCGAATTCTTGTATATGAAGAAAGGGAAGTATGGATGTGAAGTGAATTGCCCTGGATCATACACTTTGGTCAAGTGGGAAAGCAGGGTTATACACAAGGCTTCCAAGTTTAAAACTCCACTATGAGATCACTGTTTCCTGCTGTGCACCATGTACTCCATGTCTGTGCGCCATTATGCAAACTGTGTTTTGTTATCTGATATATTGAGAAAAAAATATATGAACTCAACCCATTTTCACTAATTAATATAAAGCTCGGCAGTGGTATTACATGGATGACATTGGCCCTAATGCAAGCAAAGAAAACTGGCACCCTGCCTCCCTGGATGGGTAATAAAATTTAGCAATTGTTAGTGTGCTGTAGGCCTATCATGTCCCTGGGCACCGGCGTTACTGCACCTGCTACACTAATGGTAGATATGCTATGGTCACATACACATGACCACTGCAGTTATGAGATGCTGTAGCCACCACATTTCCACAAAATTATGAATTTACTGTGCTTTGCACATGATCCACTAACTTCTGCATAATTTGCTGAAGTCAACCAAAAAACAAATTCTAGCTAAAAGGGGTTAAAGGTGGCCAAACCTCACGGCGGGTGGTGCCGTTCAGTGGCAGTCCGTTTGCAAATGTATATTGGCCTTCTGCTGTACTCAGATGTTGGATCGGTACCGAGGTGAAACTTTTACCTAGATGTGTGTAAAATGGCTTCATAGTAAATTAATAGTGCTAGAGAACGTGATGAATTATGCCACATACTTTGCCTTTACTTGTCTCATAATTCAGTCAACTCTGCCACATAATTCGGTCATGCACTGCCTCCTAATTCAAGTGGCCCTGGATATTTGTCAACCTTAAAATGCATTTTTAAAAGCAGAATCACCTATTCCGAAAAGACCCGAAACCTGAAGAGGAAGTGCAGGGCGTTGGGCTTCGTAAAATCAAATCACTGCAAGCAAAATCCATTCATTTTTAAAGATGTGATCTGTTGATGGAGATGTTAACATAAGTAACAAAGCATTGGTTGACGTCGGGGATTTCATTCAGTCATCCAGGAGTTGTATATGCACAAATATAGATCACATGTGCAAAGTTTGTCTGCTGTTTTCGACATCAAGATAATAAGTGCACTTATGTAGCACATTCTACTTACTGAATGTTCTGTGGTCATTGATAGCAGGTGTGCTTAATACCAAAGGCTGTACTCTTAATGCTAAGGACGTTGTATAATTAGAGTGTGAGTAGGCCTTCCTAGGTACACACTGATGTCTTTGTTGTGGGCGTGTCCTTTCTGCACATATGCTTGGAAGGTGTGGGATGGTCTTCTGCTGCCTATGTGCTCAATTAGGAAAATAGCTCTGCTGTCATCAACAATAACTTACATGGTGAGAAAATCTAACACTGCTGCCATGTTGCTGGCCATGCCACACCTTGAGAGACAGACCTGCTGTCTCGGTCCATAGACTAAAGTTCTTTCATTTTACCATTTATATATATATACAGCAATGTAATACAATACCATGCACCACAAACAGACCTGCCTCCTGCTGCTTTTCAGTACTTGTGTTAGGAGACGCTGAGGTGCTGTACCTCTGGACAGGAGTTTCAGCTCCTGGTATGTATTATAGTTCGTCTGCACCTCATTGGCAATGAGGCTGGTCGCAGTGTTCAAATGGTTTGGCGCAAGTGTAAGAACAGAAATCCGTGCAGGTCTAGGAAACTTGCCCTTTTCTTGTTTTTATTGATTTATTTTAGCTGGCTCTGTGAATTTCCATCAGAGAACACCGCAACAGTGAGCCACGGGGAAGACAGCATAATTTCGGTTTCTGTTACTCCAACAGAGCAAGATGTTCCAGTGAGCGTGGGATACATTCATACTTTAAAGTGTACACAGCCCTCAGAGGAGGGCGGGCACTGCCCCCTCAAGAGACTACTACGGTGAAACTGGTGCATCAACAGCTCGAGGCAGAGGTCTTTCACTCTACTTGTGAAAGATGTAGACACTATTTTTATAAAAGGATTTTCCCTGTAGGCCAGGATATAACCCGATGTCCTTTTAAGCTGGATCACCTGTCGGTATATTTCTCATTTACAGGAGCTCTCTCTACAAGGCGTCTCCCACTTTACCCACAGGCCACTCCATCTCCGTCTTGATGTCTCCCATTCAACTCCTGTAATCAAGCTATCCTGGCTGAAGAGGGGTGAAACCCCGAAACCGGTCCTAGGATGCTTGTTTCCGGTCCAGGAAAGACCTGGCTTGGCGGTTCGGGCTGGACTGTTCCCATGAGGCACAGGGTCAAGACTGATTTGCATATGGCCAGGTCTAAACTGGGGTGGCATGGTGAGCAAAATAATGATGGATTTAACCCAGATCTCTTGACTGGGGGAGTATGTTTTGATTTGTTCTGCATTCCGTCTATCAATTGTGTGTCTTTTGCAGGTCTGGCTGTGTACAGCCATCTCTCTCGTTTCCTATAGGTCAGTGCATTTTGTTAGGGCATCTGGTAAGCTAGTCTCTCTTGGCTCGACCGTCTCAAGGCTCCCTAGCAAGATCTTCTTCTACCAGATAGCTCCCCATTGGTCAGTCAGTCTTTGCCCGGATGTCCTCAGTAGGCAACTTATTCTTTTTCCTCTCTCTCTCTCTCCGGATGTGACGCCACCCCGCTTCCGTCAGATATGTGTGACGCAGTGTTGTGTTACCTGGTGAAAGCAGCGTGAGTTCTCGCCAGGGCGCCCCTACCTCGCAGCGCACGCTGCTAGGTGCACACACTGCCGTGCTACAACTCTGAAGCTCACAGTTGAGCCAGCTACTCTTGGTTGGCAAAGTGCGAAGCTGCGAGAGACAAAGCGACTTGTTCTCTCTCGCAGGGCGCTAAATCTCTCCAGTAAACGTCCTCAGTGCGTACATCACACGTAACGAGCGCGCGGGAGGCGGCCAACGCATTGCGCGCGGCATGCGGCAGCCCTCAGATGTCGAATCCATATGCGCCGCGCTGTTTAACCACTCGGAGCGGACATAACTTTTGCTGAGTGCTGACAAGAGTAAGGCTGGAGACGCCAGCTCGCGCTTGGTGGCGCGAATGCCTCAGTGTTTGTTAAACTCAGAGGGATTGCCTGTGTGACGTCATTGCAACGTATAATTCTGAAACCACAGACCCAGAAAGCACTGGTTCTCGAGAAGGTATTCGGCGATCACAGCAATACAGGAACCTCCATCTACGTAGGGTCCGATTCACAAAGCTTTGCCCATGCGTAAAATAAGGCTGATGGCAGAATCAGAATGTATTTATGTATGTTTGTCTATTTTATGGCCAAATTCTGGCTGCATACAGGTTTTTTTTCTGATTTTGATTCTGAAATCTGATGGCCTCCTTCAAAAGTGAGCGATAACCGAACTTCTGCCAAACATCGGCGGGAGATCGACGTCCCAGGTCTGGTTGTCCTTCCTCGTTGATAGTGCGGGGGAAATGCGGTATTTTCCAAGAGAACGGACAAGAATGCCAAGGGTGCGAGGAGGCAACTTCACCCCCACCCCAGCAATAAATCTATCTGTGTTCCCATGAGCTGGGATAAAGTTCCAAGTCGCAACCTGGGGAAATTCATTGTGTGATTCTTAGAAATGAGCTCCAATGTGGGGTCTCTCTCCAAGAATAAAGTAAATGACAACACGAGGCCCAGCATGCTCACATGGCACAGCGGGCAACACCAACCAGCCATCAATAATTGTGTTTCCAGGAAGCAGCTTCTGCTATGTGCTCGTTACTGTGGCCGTAGCACAAAATGATAGGGACCCCACGCATAATATGGTGGTGTACACCCCAGTCTTCCATGCCTCACAAATATTAATTGGCCTGGATTGAAAGGGATGCCCCAGGAAGGGTTGCCTTCCCTGCCCCTTGCGCTGCAGGGCTTGCAAGGGCTTACGTTATGCCCAGTGCCTTAAATGGAAATGCAGAAGTGCAGGTACACACTATTTAAAGTACCTGTTTGATCCTGAGGAGTGCCGGTACTCTCACACATTAAGTGCAGGTACTCCCTCTTCGAATCAAGGAAGTGCAGGTACTCCGTGTTGGACAGTACCTGGTGATTTAAAGCACTTATACCCCTGACTGGATAGTGCTTTGGGAGAAATATCTGGAACGAGAGCAAACATGTTTTAATCAGGCAACCACCAGCTGTCAGCATAGTTCAGCCCTGCTTCACCACAATCCTTCAATCTTGTCCAAGTTACATGTGAAGAGAGGTCATTTTGGAAATCACTGAGCACCCTCTGGGCACGAGTAGCATCAGAAACGTGTTTCTCCCTACTTTGAGACCATTTATCTTAACTTCTCCAGCTTTGCAAACAATAACGAGTTGTGAAGCATTTGACTTCACGCACATCTGCATTGCACCTCTGTTTGTGTTCTGAACCATGCACAATCCCAGACTAGTGGGGTGAATTGAATATGGGAAGTCTGGCCCCCATACCGCAACTGTGCAAGAACACTACCACATCCTAAAGACCAGAAACCAAACCGAAAGAAGCTTTGGCAAAGACAACAGATCTTGTCTTTGTAACATTTTGACTTGGCCAATGCAGTTTGTGGATGCTGCACACTGACACTAATGGAAATTTAAACGTCCTTACTTTCGGTGTCAGTAAAAAGCGCCGTGCATGTGATACCGTACACTTGGATGAATTTCAGTAAATTGCTTGCTGGTGGTCAGGAGAGCTCATTATTCTGTATGTTCATTCTTAAATCAAAAAGGCACTTATTTTTATCAATCTCTGAAGACTGTAAGGTTGGACGAACCCTAATGAGAGTAGATCCTGTGAGTTCCAGATACCACAGAGTCTTCAGTTGGCACTCAACCCACACTGCTGTCTTACCTTATTTGGAGAGTGGATTTTAAAAGGCCTCAAATTGTATGAACCGACACATAATTTACAGCCCAAGTCACCTCATCAGTCCATTGGGTACTTTTATTATCACTCCCGTTAATGCTGAAGCAGTATTACCAATTAAAAGGGCTGATTATAAATGCACTTGAGGGAGGGGAGGAAAGGTGGTGGGCTCCATCCGGCGCCCTCCACGGCAAAGTGGCTGCGTTTACACCGAGGTCACCCGCTCCCATCTAAGCCTAGTGAATAAGTCATTTCATGAATAGGCTTTCACATTAATTAAACCGTGCTAACCTCTCATCACCTTGCATTCAAACATGAAAAGAACATTGCTTTTGGAATCAATACAGAGACCCATGTCTTCAAGGAATGGTGTCGGCCACTGAAGTCCATCTATTAAATCTGGTTCTACTGAAGTAAATGTGCTGGCTGATAAGATTGAACATAGACGACGGACTAAACGAGAACGCTGAAAGCCCTCTCCCCGATCCCGCGAGACGCAGAACGCAGCAAACAAAGGGTTCTGTTTTTCTGCACAGCTCATGGTTTCTTCCATTATATTCGGTCGCTGGTGTGAAATCCAACGGTCCGTTCCGTGAGAACGGAAAGAGATGCAAGGAGGGAGGCAGGCGAGACAGCTCTCTGATTAGAATTCATAGCGCAGATTTGGAAAATCAGGGGCACAGCAGGACTTGAGCAAGCATTTCCTTTTTATTCTCTGCTCATCGAGAGATATTGTTCCCTTCCAATCTGCAGCACGCCACTGGTGTAAAAATTAACGGCCTGTGTAGACAAGAGGGGAAATTGCTGTGTGCATGTGACTGCCAACGCAGCACAAAAAATACAGCAAGCGTTGTGCGTGCAATACCATGCAGGCACATCTCACACTGGGGACCAGGAAGGGGTACTGATTGTGCTCTGGAGAACTCAACAGTGGGGCAGTGGAGGAGAGAAAGATGTTCATATTGGTCATAACGTTTTGGGGAAAATTGAATGGGAAGTGGGCCAGGTGATGCTAAAGTTGATTGGACGTCACTCATTCAAGGCCTTGGCATGCAGGAAAAAGAACCTACAGTTTTATGTTTAACGGAGCTGAGTGACTTCAGTCATGGAGTGAATGCGGATTGTTCACTCAGAGGTGGGCTGGCCAGAGCTTTTGAGGCGACCTCTCTCTCTAGCCCAGGGCAGGGATGAACACGGCCGTAGGGATAGAAACGGGGACAAGAAATAAAGATGCACTTCTCCATCCCTGACTGCCTTCCAAATGCACCTAAATCTTTTATCATTTATACTTCTTGAAGCATATCAACTGCTCCGCTTCAGCTGTTATGAGCTGCTCTTGAAAAATCAAGGGCAGGTATCATGCGTAGTTCTTGAAGGACTGAAGTCATAAGTAGTTCTTAAATAACCAAGGTCAGTTGTCATGGATCGCTCCCAGATGACCAAAGTCAGATGTCATGGATCGCACTCGAAGAACCAAGGTTAGCTGCCATGGACAGATCTTGAAAGACCGAGCTCTGATGTACTGGGTAGTTCTCAAAAGACGGAGGCTTGATGTCATGGATGGCTCACAAAAGAGCAAGGTCAGATGCCATGGATAGTTCTTGAAGGACTGAGATGAATGGTCACCATGTGGATAGGCAATAACAGCAGCAGGTGTGAGGCCCACATCAGGCAATACCTCAAGAAATAGCAGGAAAGGGGATGGCGGACACCGAAGCAAGTCATTGAGGCAGAATAAGTTGGCCAAGTGAAGTGTTAGCATGACACTCAATTTGATGGCAGGATTAATAGGATGCATTTAATAGACAGCCTTTTCCTCATTAATCTTTCCTTTTCTGCCGTAATATTGAGGGGTCGGTAGTGACCTGTTTTAGGGGTCTTCCAGTTATTTAGTGGTGATTTATGAATGAAGTACGCAATGTAACAGAGCATATCCAGGGGACCAGCTGTCCTTTTGATTCCCTATTTTTTTCTGGGCCTGGGTGGAGTTCGCAGAGTTCTGCTATATGGAACTCTGCAAAGGGCGGAAAAAACTCTGCCTCGCTCTGCTGAGTTTTCACAAGCGTCGGAGTGCGGTAAGCCACGCTGCTCGCAATTATTTTTACCACATGGAGTTTTTCCTGTGCTGTAAAGTCAGCGTGAACAGCACCACATGCAGCGCAAGAGGGCGCTGCTTCTTTCTGTCGCTTGAGTAGATGTTCTGCTCAAGTGGCAGATTCCTCAACGCAAGCGGCAGGTTTATTAACGCGGGTGGTAGCGACCTGTCGCGACTGCCCACGTTAAGAATCTCACCAGGAGGTGGTCTAGCATATGATTTTTCTCGCTCGCCAACTTAACGTTGGCACGCTCTGCAAGAGGAAAAACTCCTCTTTGCGGCGTTTGCGGAACTCCTTGTTCTGCGCGGAGTGAGCACAACTCTGTGAACTCTGCCGGCTGAGCAGAATTTGTCGCCAGCCCTAATTTCTTCACAAGTATTAAGTCGGGGTCAGTTAGGTGGGTCTTAACCCTGTTTGGGATGCCCTCAGTGCTCTGAGGTTGTGTCTTAATGGCAGCCTTAGCCCTCAAGTGGCTCTCCTCGTTTTAATAATCCTCTGCACTCCATTGTTGCTTGTTATTGTACACAAACAATGAAACATTGTCTTGTGGGATTCTCAATCATTCAAACCAGGTTCATCTCTGACCTGGAGAAGATCAAGCAGAGCCCTGAGGAGAAGTAATTAAAAGTCCTTCATAGGGAGGGGAGCTACTGAAGGAGAACAGACACTTATAAGGGCTTCCTATCTGAAGTTGGTTGGCCTTCAAAGGAAGCAGAGTGACTTTCATAAAGACCTGCGTCTCTGACAGACCAATAGGGATAGGAGAGAGTGAGTCAGGTGTGAGACTTTGCCTGACATCGGACTGAAACTGTTCCAACTCTACTGGCCTCCAGCACCGATCTATCTGGAAATCTGATTAGAATTGCCAATATGACATCCCTCTACACACCCATAAACCTAGAGCACACTTAGCTGCTTTCAGTGAGCCAACACAAACTCTTTGCAGGGTTCTGACAAGGGCATTAATCCCTGACATTAAAGCCACCGAGGTCACTCGCAACTAGACTGTTTACTCAAACAGTCCAGAAAGATTAAGAACAACATTGGCATCATCATTCCCACAACTGCACCTGGAAATGAGTTTGTCTAGGCTAAGACCTAGTTGTCGTAGAGGCCAAAATACAAAATCCCATTTATCCTTGTACATATCAGTGACATCAGCTCCCATGCAACAAAGACCGCAATTGGTGACAGGGACTAGGATTGCAGAAGTGACCAAGCACACCAGTGACACAATGGAGTTCCTAGCACCTCCAGAGGCAGATAGCCTCCTATTAAGCCACTAGCAATATTTTGATCAGGGACTGCAAATAAATTATACAACAGATGCATCATTTTTTGATCTGCTAGGTTCCATTAGAAGGTTTTGAAAAACTCTTTCCACTAACACTTGTATGGTAGTGTGGCAGAGTCCATAAGAGAAGGTGTCAGAGGGCAGTATTACTACAGATGCATTACATATGAAAGTGGCATGGGTAGCCTCAAACCTTTCCTCACAAACTGCCCCATATGCTGCATTGCCAACTAAATAACTCTAAAGGTCATCCCGGTGCTATGCAGTGAGATCAAGGATGTGAATGAGTACAATACACATCTTTGAACCAAGGACCTAATGGTGGGCTCCTGTCCAATGTTTGCATCTCGTGTCCTTTGTTCAGCATTAGCATTAGCAAAGGCTGTGGTAGAACGTTAGATCATGGAAGATGGATGCTACACAGAGTTGATTCGTCATATATTTTTCCTTCTCTTATCCAAAATGATTAGTGGGTTGGCTGTATGAACTGCTAAAGGAGCTGGCAGAGGAAAAGGTGATGAAATCAAACACAAGGAGATGATGGACGGAGTCCTGAAACTTTTCAGACACTCACCCCCATTCACAGATCTGGGTTGAATCCATCATCGCTTCACCACCCCAGTTCAGACACAGCTATATGCAAATCAGTCTTGACCCTGTGCCTCATGGGAACAGTCCAGACAGAACTGGCAAGCCATGTCTTCCCTGGGCCGGAAACAATCATCCTAGGACCGGTTTCGGTCTAACAGCCCTCATCAGCCAGGCTAGCTTGAATCCAGTGGCAAAGTGAGCAAGGGACCCACGTCTGGGCATACCCTGCCAACTTAGGGCGAACAAAGCAAACACGAGGAGATGATGGATGGAGCGCTGAAACCTTTCAGACACTCTCCCCCTGTCACAGATCTGGGTTGAATCCATCATCGTTCTTTAGCTCACTTCGCCGCCCCAGTCCAGACACAGCTATATGCAAATCAGTCATGACCCTGTGCCTCATGGGAACAGTCCAGACCAAACTGCCAAGCCATGTCTTCCCTGAACCATGCTAAGTTGTCAGGGTATGCCCAGACATGGGTCCCTTGCTCACTGTACCACTGGATTCAAGCTAGCCTGGCTGATGAAGGGTGTTACCTAGAAACGGGTCGCAGGATGCTTGCTGGTTCAAGGAAGACCTGGCTTGGCAGTTCGAGCTGGACTGTTCCCGTGAGGCACAGGGTCAAGACTGATTTGCACATAGCTGGGTCTGAACTGAGGTGGCAAAGTGAGCTAAAGAATGATGATGGATTCAACCCAGATCTGTGACTGGGAGTGAGTGTCTGAAAAGTTTCAGCGCTCTGTCCATCATCTATTTGTGTTTGCTTTGTTCCCCCTAAGTTGGCATGGTATGCCCAGACGTGGGTCTCTTGCTCACTTTGCCACTGGATTCAAGCTAGCCTTGCTGATGAAGGGTGTTACTCAGAAACCGTTCCCAGGATGCTTTTTTCTGGTTCAGGGAAGACATGGCTCGGCAGTTAGGGCTGGACTGTTCCCATGAGGCACAGGGTCAAGACTGATTAGCATATAGCTGGGTCTGAACTGAGGTGGCAAAGTGAGCTAAAGAATGATGATGGATTCAACCCAGATCTGTGACTGGGGGTGAGTGTCTGAAACGTTTCAGCGCTCCGTCCATCATCTCCTTGTGTTTGCTCATAGGAAAAGGTGATCCCACATTCAGCTGGGGGCAATCTTTCATGTTGCGCAGAAATGGTTATACGTATCAGAAATTGATACTCTGGCATGACGTGGTCTCCAAAGTTCTGAATGCATAAGATAAACGAGGCAGTCTTGTCATTCATTGGTCCTTCCAATGGTCCTGATGCCTCCACTTGTATCTAAGTCATTGGAGGGTACTTCCCTGGCATGGTTATTGGGTAAGGTATGCTTCCTAACAGTCATTACTTCATACATAATATCTGAAGAATTTTGGGTCTTGTGAGTCTTGTAGCAACACATTCCCTCGCTCTGTACTACCCACTCATAGGCCAGATTATATCCTTGTTTCCTTTAAACATGGTCAGGGTAGGAGAATGTTGTAGAACCAAAGGAAGCCACCAGCATGTGAACACTTATGATTGGTCAGCTTCTGAAACACTAAACTTCTTTCCTAGCTAATCACTGGGGCTCATGCTTACACCGTCATCATTGGTTTGCTGGATATTGCTTCCCAGTGGTGCACTAGCTTTCCTCTAAATCTGAAGCTGTCTTTGGCAAGAGCTGCTCTACGATGAACGCTGCCCGATTTAGCCCATTCCATGACGAGAGTGCGGATCTGCCAAATCCCCTTCATTTCCTACTAAGCTCTCGGAAGTTAAATATTTCCATTAGAGCCTCTTTGAATGTCATTGATTCCGTAAGCGAAAACGAGACAAGCCAACAGCTGCCTTTCTAGCCCACACTATAGGCCGTGGCAGCTTGAATAGGAAACTGCGGGACACGTCTGAAAACCCAAAATCCCTCACTTCACGTCCGTCATTGATTTTATGCCTGCAGGCACCACTTCAGGAACTCCCAATGGTTGCACTCTGAATTCAGAGGCTGAATTCACTGTCACTAGCTGGCATGGCACCCGCACAACCACAAATTACACTGTCTCATTAAAAACTGCTGGCATATAAAGTATGAGAAGAGACCCCCCCTCCCAGACAGCCAAACATTACAGCTAAGCTTTTCTCATTTGTTTGTAGGCAGCAACCTGCTGGAGCCCTCCCATTGGTCCCCGGCACCCTATCATCAGATGTAAGTGGAACATCAGAGGCGGTATGTGCGAAAACTGACACTTGAGTTGACCTAGATCTGTGCGGTCTCCTCAAACTGGATTAGAGCAATGATACAAGATTGGCGCTTAATGGAGTTTAGGATTACAGGACTGGAAGGCATCTCTTCTAGTCACCAGCTCCTCAGCATTTTCTAATTCGCTCAGCAAACAGTTTTCCATAGGAACCTAAAATTACTCCAGTAGAGGCAGTTGGATGATTTCCTGCCAGACCGCTTTCTCTGGAAGGCTGGTAGGGTTGGGGCCGAGCCATATTGAAGCCAGGGAAGCTTGCATTGTTATGGCTAGTGAAAAGCGGAGGCACCAATTATTTATGTTTTCATGATGTCATGCACAATTGCATGGAGGCAATAGGGTACTGAGCAGGGCTTAGGCAAAGCAGGACAAACAGAGTTTCAGCAGCTTTTGGAAACATGACAAATGAGTAGCAGAGGTCTGCTGAGTTGAGGCACCACTTGGCCTCATTTTGAGTCTGCTCATCTTCTCATCACTGTTACTCAACTCCTTAGGCAGCCAATCTATGTTCAGATAGTGTTCTAGTTACTGCTATGTCAAGTAACACTTTTTTTCTACAGTACAGAATTTGCCAATTCCTTGTCTTCTTGATTTGCAGCAGACATCTTGTTTCTTATCAGATAGCCTACGGCTACAATCTGAACAGTGGTCCTGGCTTTACGTACTCTCCCGCGGCCCTATAACCCATACTTTTAATAGGTGCACAGACGTAAAGGGGGGATGTGGGCATAGATGAAATTCTTTGTAATACAATTCTTGAATTGCTCTGAGAAACCTCTGGTGCAGCTAGGGTTTTATTAGACAACATGAATCCACTGGGCAACCGTAGAGTAGCGTTTGAGATCCCTGCTTGGCTGACTGCAAAGCGCATTGATGATATCGTAGCCAATGATCGCCAACATTCTTACAAATGGGAATGGTGAATTGAATGAATGGGACGCCGAGTGTGCAGTGGCGGCTCCTCCGTTATAGCGGAGGCGCTTCACACCCTCCCCCGCCAGCAGCTGCAAAAAACTGACAAATAAAATGATAATAAAACAGTCTTATTATCATTTTATTTTTCATCTCAAAGCTGAGTCTTGGGGGCACGCCATAATCACCCAGCACTACAGCAAGCACAGAGGGGGAGTGGCGGGCACTGCTGTCAGTGCGCATGTCATTTTGGCCGGCTGTCTCAGGGCGGCCGAACCAAAATGCGCACCGACATCTCTCCAATCTGAGCTGCATTGCCAGGTGGAGAGAACAGCAGGTGCAGGCTCCCAGTCCCCGATAGAGCAGAAAAACAGCCAGCTCAGGCCAATCCCAGCGCTTCTCTCACCAGCATCAGAGAAGCACTAGGATTAGCCGTGGGGGGGTCTGGGATCCTCAGTCTGTGCACAGCAGTCAGCAGAAAGCAGAAGTGCTTTGAGCGTCAGCCAGGTAAGTGAATGTTTTTGTCCCCGGCATTGCCTAACCACTTTCACCCGATACCTGCCGCTACTGAGAGTTTGCACTAAAGTATCACTCTTTTGTTTTATGTTTTATTGTTTTTCTACACAAATAAACTTTGTGCCATAGATAGGGGAACATACGCTAGAGGGTATGCAGACATCGATTAGGGTCTGTGAAATTTGTATAATTTACTTTTGGTTAATTATGTGGAATTTTGGGTAAAAGAAGCCAAATTGCAGGCAATCATGCAAAATGTCAAAACATAATTTTACACTATAATTTAGCAGGAAATGCATCAAGGGATGAACTTTTTTCTGGAAAAATAGCACAAAAAACACAGGTGGCCGAGCAAAGCGCGCTCGCATTCAGACCATTCACGTTACTCCATTACTATGAGTGCCAGGGGAAAAATGTTGCCACACAAGGTACTTAATTACATGACATGGCATAATGGAGTAAAATTGGCAATTTTGCTTAACAAGCATAATATGAAATTCCTGTAATTACACCATATTAATTCGAATTTTCGCCCTGACCTAAAATAAATCCCTTGAAACCCCTTAACTTGAATGTGGCCCAAGAAACTGTCCTGCTAAAGCACTCCACGATCAGGCCTCTGAAGAACATTACCTAGGAAGTGAATTTGAATATTGTCCATATATGACTATTCCATTCTTGGCCTCTCTTGTAAAACTACTACATGGCTGTCTAGAGTTCAGGATGCACAATAACATTAGCTTCTATCGTTTGGTGCACCTATCTGCTATATGCCGTATACATCCTAAAACACAAAAAAGGCAGTAGGCTGGCGTCAACGGAAAGGGGAGAAGGGCGTCAAATGGTGTTGGCCTGGTTAAAGGTGCCTCTTTAACCTAAAAAATGTCACTTGGTCTCAGCAAAAAAAAATAATCAATGAACACGTCCCTGGTAAAGTTATCTCTACGAGTTATCTCAATTACTTAATCAAAGCAATAAATTGCTTTTGCAGGTGTAATGGTGATTATGATTCAAATTGGCACTGATACTGGAAAAGCGGAAGTCATGCTTGCACTGATGGTCACAAGAGACATCTGTGGTGGCCACTGAGAGACTCCTTCATAGCAGGAGCCCCTGGCTAGGAGAGTGGATGGGTACTGTCTGTCCTGGTCCAACATGCTGGATTCATAGAACTGCTTTGATGCCCCAGATCCTTGCGCCCTTCCACGAAAAACGGAGACACGTCCACACCCCCTTCGCCCATGTTCCATTTCTGATGTTTCTGCCTGCTTACTAGTATATAACAAGCCTCTCCCCCATCATCCATATCCTTGGGTCGCCTGATCCCCCTTTTTGGCTCAGAGCTCTCCATTAACACATTGACCTCTGACAGCTTTCCCGCCAGGTGGCCTTCAGAGACTCTTGTTGAATCGTTATGCGCTTTTATTTGATACTGCATCTATCGCTTGTTTGTACTGACTCGCTGTAAGCATTTGCTGTGCGCCTCCATGTTGCTCTGATGCTGAGCACATTCTGGCGGAGTTGTGCTTTGTAGAGATGTGAAATAAATAATGGTGATGCATAAATAATAGACATTTACGTAGAACGGTTTGTCTAGAGCGCAACTACCAGTCTTATCCCCCAACACGTTAATCGTTTAGGTTACAATATATTCCATCTCCCTCTGTATCTCAGCGCCCTGGGCCTTGGCCCAACTCACCCAGGCTAAAGGCCGCCCTTGGTTTTCAGGCAACAACATGCCCCAGGAATGTCAGGAGGGGAGGGTGGGAAATGCCACCTTTGGCGTGCTCCAGCCCCTCGATGCAGGGCGCGTACAGACAGGTTGGCGGCTGGCACCGGATAAATAAAAGCAGCTCGAAAGAAGAATGGTGTTCCGCAGGGCTGGAGAGATGCCCATGTTAGACTTGGGATGCAGGGCACACTGGGCTCTGTTTGGGCTGGCCCCTGGCAGCTGGCGGAGAACAGGCCCAGCAAATAACGAGGGAGCCAACACCCACATCGCTCATGGTGCCAACTTGTTATTAATTGCTGATCTGCATGCGGGCAACCCTTCCAGACAACAGGGCCATGCTGGGGGCTACAGGACAAGCCCAGCGTGATGGCTGGCAGGGGTTGGCACTTCTACATGTGCCCTCCTACGTGTCACTTGGCAAACAGCAGTGCCAAGCCTTAGCTATCCCCACAGCAATCACGAACTGCTGCCCATCTGCGAAAGAACGATTCTACCAAAAGAAAGACAACGTGCACATCTTACATGAAAACTGTCTACTAACGTGAGTGCCAGCCAGTGTTTCAGGGAGTGAAAATGGCTCACATCACGTGGTAACAATAGTTTTACCTCTGCTACCTAAACACAAAAATAGACAAAATTGTTTGAATGTAGCCCCAACCACACCTCACTGGAAACAGTGTTTGGGAAAGAAAGCGGTAATGCTTTCAGTCTTCAAATACATAGATACGGAGGGCAGATAAAAACCGTCATGTGCACTTAGTTCCCCCACTCCCTGTCTGATGTGACCCTAAAGTATCTACTCAGCCTCCAGCTACGTCACTGTGTGAGCCCTTAGCCATGCTGCACTCCAGTGCCCATCTTACAACTTATTGCATGTGCACGCAGCCCCACCCCCTGCTGAGCTGACACAGCCAGCCTTTAGCACCCTCGAAAAGTGTCCTAGCGCCAGTTTCTTATTCAGACTATTGGTGGCCAAAAACAAAACGGGTCACTGTTAGTGAAAGACAAATCACGTGACAGTATGCGCCATCCACATGGCGTTATCATGCAGGTATGCATGATAATGACGTCACCAGGGGAGGGGGAATGTCTGGCTGTGCCACGTTACAGCAAGGACTCCACATCACCTTGTGCTGAAGGCGCTATAAGCACCTGAGAAGCGTCTACTCCAAGACGTTACCAAAGAAAGAGACAGAAGCATTTAAGATCACTAGAAATGTTTATTCTTGCAGCACTTATATAGGAGTATTTTTATTGTGTGCTCTGAGGCTTCTGTTTGTTGTCCACTGAAAAGTAATGGAAACATGCTATGGCAATCACTGAAAGAGAGTGTAGAAATAAAGCAAAAAGAAAATCTAGCTATTAAAGTAGTAAAATAATTCTTATATAAGGGAGAAGTGTCGCTATAATTTAGAAGCACATTTTATGCCATACATTGGTTTACCTTTTGTCCTCAGATCAATAACTCGATTTCAGAGCAAACCGTGTTTTTTCTATTTTTCTCATAGATCTTCCCCACAGTGGGCATTTCTAAGAAACCCATATTATTGTCTCCTAATTCTCAAAAACGGTTGCACACCCTCTCTGATTTAATGACTATCCTTTACATTACCTGCACGAGTTCCACATTCCATATCTGTGGCTCTAGAAAATTATCAACTCCAGCATTATTGTATTTTAGACAAGAATACATGATCTTGGGTGTTTTCATTATTTTATCTCGAAGAATAATTTTTTTTTTTAGGTTTTATGGTAAAAGCTGCATTGAAGACGCCAGACTGAAGAAGCATACTAACATTATTTAAATGCACTGTACGCATTGAGATTTGTTCTGTCGTACTCCAGATTCATAGCAGAAGAACAACCAGACTCTCGCGATGTAGCAAATTCATTGTCACAATGTCAAGAGCCGACAGCTCAAGAAGTAAATCTTCTCCCAAGGTAATGTGAATGGCCATACATAACAGCCCCATTGGGTTGAAGTTCCCACACAAGGGACCCTGTCGAGAAATTGACTTGCAGCAGTGAATCTGGTTTTAAAACTAATACACAATAAATATTTGAGCACAACCCTTATCTTTGTGGTAATGATGCCTTCTCTGAGGGTGGCAAACTCCAGCATGCACTTGACTTTATTTACTCTCAGTTGGAGATGTGATGATGGCATATCATTCTACCATAACACTTACCATTTTCAGCACTTCTGTTACTCTAAAATTCTACTTCAGGCCTAAGTAGGAAAATGGACCTCAGGGCCGTCCTCAGTGACATCCAGGAACAGCCCTTCTCTAAGCACTCTCCATTAAGTTGCGGTGAAAACCAGGATTCTATTTAGGACCGATTTCTTGTAACCAATGGGCAAATGTCCTGCAAGGTGAGGGCTTGCCATCACGGGAAACGTCCTTTATCCCACGGTCTTTACAACGACCAGCCTTTACAATGAAGTCAGTACTCCGCATGTGAAGTTACCACGTGCTACTTTACCCCCAAAGTCGTTACAACAACTTGATGTAGGGGCGCATTGTTGGACTGGTGCTGGATTTTTAAGTCCAACAACTTCCCTACTGTTGAGTAGACTGGAGTTAGAATAGTAATTTATATTATTCCAAAGTCCAGTGCCCTCTAAAACAAGTCATTGTAAAAACTTGCATGCTAAAGTAATGTGTGGTAATGTCACACACGGGGCACTGACTGTATTGTAAAGGCATGCAAGGTAAATGCCTGCAGGCTTCCATCATACAACCTGCCATCACTCTTTAGCGATAAAAATGACTAATAAATCAAATATTGATTCTTATATATTACATCTGTGTGTCAGCTTCTCGAAGAAGCAGAACATTGAGAGGATGATTTAGTTGTCATTTCCACATCGTTAAATTTCTTGCCACCCTGGTAGATCACCTCGACAGCCTTCTTTTTCATCACATCAACTACTTCTCACACTATTTTGGTCCAATTCCAACCAGTGGCAACAAATAGAATACACGTTTAAGGCGAAAGGAGACTGGGCTATAAGTCTGGCATCATACCCAGTTGTGTGGGGGAGCAGATGTATTTATTTAAATCCCGCTCCCTCCATTCGATACATTTTAGTTGCAAGGTACAGTTGTGAGGTGAACTTGCTTCCCCCGTAAGGTAAGAGGACTATGGGCCACTCCATGACTTCAGCAGTAACTCCTCAGCCACGATGTATATACATTGTAGGCATCTGAGATCATAGCACACGTTTCACGTCGGGAAAACTAGAAATCAAAGTATCCAGGTCGGTGCACCTCTTCACAATCTAGAACTAAAGATCTGAAGGGAGTGAGAAAGACACTACTTGAATATATTTCAATTATAAGACGCCTAACTGAAATGGAACCAAGTGCTTTCTTGTCACCAATGGCTGAGTCCATGGCTGTTGCTGGGGGTTGTCTGTTCCACGTAGTTGGACTCATAGATGCTATCCAGGAATAGGATTGTTTTTATTAGGTTTCTGAATCAATTAAGGACTTTTTTCACACCACCCAGTCCATGGAAGAGGGCTCAAGTCAAAGTGACCAATTGCAGAAAATCATGTGCATCACACCGTTGCCTTTTACCTCTGGGGCATCCAGGGGGCCTTGAGTCGCAAACCAGAGTTGTCTCATACTTTTTTATATGGTCTAATCTTCTTGTGAGTTCAGTGAGTATACTCCTAAGTATTATATTTTTTGTGACTGTTGCTTTTAATTTGTTTCTCAATTTAAACTTCCTGTCAGTGATGTCTCTTAGGAATTCAGAATACCTGTGGATTTTGGACGCCTATTGCTGTCCTGGAACTGGATTCTGTGTCCTTTTACATGAGCAGTCGAATCCGCAGTTCAATGTAATTCCTATGTTTTCTGGTTCTTTGAAGAGCTTTTAACTTTTTGGCAGCTAATAAAGTAGTATTTATAAAGTGCTTACTACAGCTGACGAGTATTGAGAGTTTGAGGCCCTAGTTTATGTCTCTGCATATGACAAGAAGGGAACAGGAGAACCATTCTAGTGTTTTGTATTCAGGGGATAATTGGTTGTGGGTGACATTTAGGGTGTGTGAGTGTGACTCCAAGGTATAAACTCAGGGCCACTGGAATTATGCGATTGCACAGCCATGGCGTTTTTCTCATTATTATTGATTTGTCGCATTTGACACATAATTCATCATCCGCTGCATAATCTGCAGATTTGAACAAAAATAATTGTTTCTAGCTCAAACGATTCAGAAGTTACTAAAAACACAGCAACCCATGTTGCTGCGCAGTTGAGAGCCCTTTACAAACGTTGACAGGTCACCTTTCTGCTATATATTTGGGTATTAAACGGATACTAATGAGGGGCATCCAATGCCCAGACAGTGTTAACAAGTTTAAAAATGACAAAATAATGAAGTAATACTAGCACAAAATGAGGTGCATTACACCGCTTTTTTGACGCATTACTTACTCAACCCTGAGCCATAATTTGGCCGTTCCCTGCCGCATAATTCCAGTGACCCTAAGTATACATGTGGTTTCTCTTGGTGCTGATTGCTATTTGCTTTCAAGGCCAAGGCAGTTTGCATCCATGCATTTTATAGGTGGAAAGTGGTCATTGAGCCTTTTGGAAGCATTTAGTTTTTTTTAGTTTTTTTTTTTACGGCGTTTTATACAGCGCGAACTTGGCCCGAAAGTATCAGAGCGTTTTGTTAGGCACGGGGAGATTAAGTGATTTTCCCAGAAACACAGGATGTTCAGCATCATTGCCGAGACACGAACCCGGTTCCCCAGATTCAAGGTCGACTGTCCTAGCCGTTAGGCCAACTCCTCCCCCCTCTCTTAGTTTTTCTGATAAAGAGCTCAGCGTTCATTACCTGTGCAAAAAAACAATTAATCGTGTTTGATAAGAGCCCACACAAGGGTTTCATATTGAGGTTCAATATAATAGGTGCGAGCAGGAAAAGGCCTCCTTCCATCGTGGGAACTCCCTCCCTAGGCCATATGTACATGCCTACATCTCTCATTGCCCAAACGAGTTACCCATGACACATTTTTGTGCTTTGGATGCTGAATTTGAAAATAAATAATGTAGCTATGGCACACGTGACGTTGTGCATGGACTACTGGCTGCTGATTTGCGCAATGATTTGGCATCACACATCCCCCTCGTCGCAGCAGCACGCGCCTGGAGCCCATTAGGACCGCCGCAGTCCTTCGTCAGGCAGGCTGGGGTGCGGCACGGCTTCACGGATGGCTCTCCTTAGATATTTATACCGCGTCTCTGGGGCTCCGTAAACAAGGGGGTGTAACCGGCAGTAATTAGAACGATAATCCTAATGAGATGGCGCTTTCTTAGCACCACCGTGTTCTGGGATAGGGGCATTCTTTTCTCTTGCACTCTGCTTGCATTAATGGGGGTGTTAATGAAGCGTATTAAGGACAGTCACACCAGAAGGAACGCTGTCTCACCCAAGGGCCCTGATCTCGGAGAAGCCTTCTGGTCGTCTGAAACTTAACCTGATACCAAAGCACTTTGGGTTAGGTTCTGAAAAGGTGGTGCTGGGTTGCTTTTTAAACAGTTGATGCCCTAATTACAAGTAGTCGCATGTAACTTTGCCGTTATAGTGCAGTAAAATTACCCAAGTACCATGTAATTATGTATTCAGCCCCCCAAAATGGCAGAGGGTCCCTCTGTTCGGGGGAGTCCTGCATATGCCGGCGTCACGCCCCCTGCATCCAAAAACTTCTCTCCTGTCACGGGTCTTGAATGGGGAGGAGGGGGTGTAGGTAGTACCTGGCCATATGCCGGCGAGCCGGGGTCTGAAGTGGGGTGGCGGCGGCTTGCGAGGTCGGGGTGGAATTGGCTGGCTGGGACACGACACCCAGAAGCAGTAGAGTGCTTCCAGGGTCGGTCCCAGCAATGCGATAGCCCCACCCTTTCAAAAGGCGTCGCGACTCGCGAGACGTTGAGTGGGTCTGTTTCCCACTCACCACTACAAAAGATGTCAGGAAGTATACATCCCCTTTCATGTCCCTCAAAGAAGTTCTTACAATGTTGTAAATATGTCATCTATGCCTGTACGATCCTAATCCTATTGTGTTTTTGATTTTTCTGTGACTGCCATCTATTGTTTTATTTTACTTGTTCATCTATCTTGTCTGCATCTGTAACGTGTAAATTTGTGAATTTCCTCATGTAACGTACTTGGTTCTATTGTGAAGCACTCGGACACCTTTGGGTAAAGTCAGCGCTATTTAAAAGTGCATTAAATAAATAAATAAAAACATTTAAAAAAAACTATCCCCCTCTTCACTACTCCCCACATTGTGTTTCGTTTCCGTTTCTTTTATTTGCAGGAGTCCAGCGTGCTCTGCTATGATCTCTGCAGCCTCAGCCGGTGCCTCTGGGAGCTGCGCGGGTTTGAGAACTTTCCCACCTGACCTGAGCTGCATTTTTGGTTCCCTGCACTGGGTGGGTGCACAAGTGCTGTGGCGATGAGGGGGGTTCTGGCATGTGTTTTTTTTAAGCCCTATAAAGTGTGTGGATTGCACTTTATTGTACTGGTTGTTTGCTTGTTACCCCTTGCAGTCAGGGGATTTGTTTGCCTCTTGGGCCTTTGTTAGTTGAAGTGTTACTGGGTATTTGCTTTATAAGAATCGTCTGTGAACTTTTGTCATTTGTTTGGCCAAGCTTGGGCACGGGCTTTGAGCTTGCAGGATGGGGTGCACTTGTCTAAGGGATGTGATGAAATATTTATTGAGAATTAGTTGATGTGGTTAGTTCATTGCCCTGCTATTGTGGAAGGATGGGGGGCAGATAGTAGGTGAACTATGCTGGCCTGTGAGGTCATGATTGGTAGGACAGTTCGGGTCCATGTAAGGCACTCTTTTAGACCAAAAAATAACTGCAGCATCGCAGGACCCTCTAAGGGGTGCTGGTAGCAAGTCAAACGGAGGTTGCAGGTGTGTGGGAGGTTGTGGGCAGTCACTGACACACAGTCCTTACCTGGATACAACCTGCACATGTGCAGTGAGCACAACTTAGCACAAGCCCTTGACGGGGGGAGATGGGTGTAGGGGTGCCTGAGGTAGGTATCCTGGCAGGCAGATGGGCCTCTTGCACAGGAACATCCTGGTATGGGAGATCGATAGCTGGCGTCCTCCCATAAGGAGAGACCCATCCATGTCCCTTTTATTGGACAAGGGGTTTTAAGAGGAAGGGACACTGGAACCAGTCATGATGTCACATGTAAAAGTAGGTTTTGAAGGTTGCACAGGAACACTCTTAGCTATGGTTAGGTAATTCCCATGTACAAGCATCTCTGTTAGGACTAGGACTTAATTTCTGCAAGCAAAGATGTACAATTGTGGGTTTCTGTGCATAATGTGATGAAAATGTGTTTGTAGATATGTGTAAATAAATCAGTCCGGGGGTCTTACGACCCCTAACCTAAAGAACTTGATTGGTGTTCTTGTCAGTGACATGGGTGTGTTGGGACAGGTGTGTATGGGGTTTCCAAGGGACATCAGGGATTACCTAGCCATGTGGGGAATTACCAAATTTTCCCCAGTAGTAAAAGCACATAGAAGTCACTATTTCATTGGGTTTTTCTGCAAATATTTGCCACCTGCTCAGAGCAGGTGGTGAATGTATTCAAGGGCCATTGCGTGTTGTGGGGTGACCATAGACGAGCGAGGGAGGTGGCATTATTGTAATTGTTTTTAGATAGCGCTTACTCCAAAACCCAAAGGAATAGTGATGGATTAGTATAGGGTGGTGTAAGGGAGCAGGGTAGGTAAGGGAAAAGAAAGTTTGTTTGTAGGAATATGAAGCATTGTATTCTTTCCCCGTTAGTAAAGTTTTTCCACTCCCATTAAAACCAGGTTTAGAAAATCTAACCAGTAGTAATTGGATAGAGCGGAATTAATGCATCTAACCATGCAATAATTTTGTTCCCCCTAATTTGTAATCAAGCCGTAGGTGTATTAAACTAAAACAGTGGCATCCTGGCAGAGATGAAGCAGTCTTGCTTCATACAGGTACAAGCCACCTCTTTCTTGTTGGGAAACCATGCAGACCCGGGTTTGGTGTTTCTTGTTAGGCTAGTCACAGAAAGCAGTGAGTCAACTTCCCTAAACATATCATTAAACATATCAAGATGGCTAATTTGCTTTTTCCATTGCTCTGCTCGATGGTTAGCACTCAGTAGTACCAATTCCAACAGCACTCACTAACACAAGGACACTACCCATAAGGTGAAGCGGATTCTATACCAGAATTGGTTGATCCTGGGAGGATAATAATTGTGAAATGACAAGTGCTGACTAACTACCATTATACCACAGTACTTAGACAGTCATATTTGTAGTTATCTGGTTATTGGAGTGCATAAAAATAACAACTTCAAAGCTAACTTCATGAATATGACATGAGGCCTGAAAATCCATACCCATAAGGCTAATGAAGGCATGTACAGGTGCATAGCTTAATCACTGGTGTGCTTATACCTACTGCACAGTAACACTTGGGTTTACAGTATGTGACCTTCCATGTCATTGGCCTTTGTCTGCCGTGGACTAAAATGAAATGTGCTCTCATAATTCCAATTGTCCCTGTGATGTGCCAATTAGATAATTGATCCATCAGTAGCCATGATCTGGGGAATCCTAGTGGATCCTGTACTCCACCCAAAAAATATTTCTGATTATTTTAATTGGCAAGTCATTAAGTCACATTGAGTCCTTTCTTAGTGCGTTGCAATGAAGTCAAGCAGAGCCCTCTGTTTTTGCAAGGTAGGCAGAAAACCTGACACATGTTTCGCTGTATGCAGCCTTTTGTGGGAAAAATTCAACTTCCAAAATAAAGGAGAACAGACTTCACAGAAGAGCTTTGTAACCATGGAATTCCAACTATCTATGTCCACCAATTTATAATAGAAATAGCCCCCATTACAGTGTTGTCTTGGGGGGCCCTGTGCAATATCTTCTTTAGGGGACCCTGTCAGGAGCAGCTTTGTGTTTTATTACCCATTTCTGCCAATTCAAGACCCATTCTGCCAAACAATATGAAATAATACATTAAAGGTTGAGATGTATACATAAAAAGATGTGACAGAGAGAAAGTTCATTTTTCCAGGAAGAGGGACCCTTGTAAGGTAGGGTCCTTAGCAATTGCTCAATTTGTTCATGCCTTAAAACGTCTTTACCACATAGCCCAGATCTGAAGAATTATAAATAGCAGATGCTGTGAACATCCCGATTCGCAGGGAAGTCTTAAAGTACCACAACAAATAACGATATGGAAATACTGATTCCGGCAAACAATGTGTTGCTTCTTTGCATTTGGGTGCACACAGATGCCGTCCTTGGGTAGTTTGACATCAGAATGACATTCCCTTTATAAGGAAGAAACGTTTAATTGCATTTCACAATTGGTTAAAAAGAAAAGAGAACATCTTTTATACAAACAGGGAAGAGGGGAGTGTCTTAGAAAATATCGCTGCCAGGAAAGTGAAATATAGAGTGGCCCATTAGAACAACGCTTGAGTAGTGGCCAGTTGGGTAACTCCTAAAATTAGCATGTTCCTTTTTGAGAGGAAGATAACATGGCTCGCCTATATATTGGTTAACTGTTGGGAAAACCAACATGGTTGTCCCCTGGGAATATAAAGGGGTGGTGGGACGAGGGATTTGGGCTATTCGCGTTTTTTCAGGTTTCTATTTTCAGATTTTTTCATGGTTGTGAGTGAAGAACAGGATGTACCAGCCCCTGGTTGGATAATGTGATAAGAATTCTCAGTTTACGTTTAAACCAATCTCAACGCACCAAAGGGTTGATCATTGGTCCTTAATTTATTAACTTTAAAAGGATGAAAGGCTGAATGCAAATCCCAGATTATAATTAGGGCTCCCGGTTTTATGGTATTTATATTTTTGTCATTTCTGTCTGTATTTATCTATATTTATTTTTTATAATTTTACCTGTATTTATCCATATTTAGTTTAGGTTTTGTGAAAAAATGATGCTGAAATGTGTATATTTCTGCATTTATTTAACCGGTTAATGTTAACTTGTGCCTGAACGCCTGACAGATTTCAATGATGTATATACACACTCAGATGATAAAATATGCACCTATAATGAAACATGCACATTTTAGTATCATGGTTGTGCAAATCTACTGCTGTTTAAGGCTCTTTACTAAAATTCCTTTAGTTTTGTAATCTCCTTGCCTGTCAATATGCACAGCTTTTGGCCTTGCAGTCATGATTGACAGCATTCAGAATCACTCAAAAACTACCCAATTTCCGTTTTTATCCACATTTAAAAATAAATACAGACAGGAAAATAAATGGTTTTCTGTCTGTATTTATCTGTAAAAATCAGTAAAAACGGAAAACAGGGAGCCTTCATTATAATATATGCACCTGTGGATTCTCGGGTGCACACAGATATAAATAGTCTGGGAGTTAACACGGTGAGCTCTCTTTCTGGATTGTATTGTTAGTAACAAGCCATGGAGGGATTTGGAGTTTCGGTGCCTGCTGTTCGGCTTTGAGGGGTGAGCACGTGGTTTACAGCCTGAGCCATGTCAGTAGTTATGCTGTTTAATATTTTGCCAGGTGTCCCTGTGTCAGTCTTTTGATCAGAGCAACATTAAAAATGCATGAGAGCCCAAAGGCGGCTGCTTGCCAAATATCCGAGGGCATGTGAGTGTTTCTGTGAGAGTGTCATATTTTTGGAAGGCATCCACCAGCTTGTGAGCTACTGCTTTGTAACAACAAGGAATACATTTTCTGAACCAGAAGTTGTCCGGTACCACCAAGCTGATGGTCCAATTGTTTGTTATCTGCGGTGAGGAATATTGCTACACAGACCTTTCCATTTTGCTCCAAGCACATCAGTGCAATTCACCTTAAAAACCTGTCACTTTTTGAAATAAGATTAATCTTTCTCCCGTGAACAGAGTCTGAATGGGTTCAGTATGTGGATCCAAGGTTCATTGAGACATTGCTTCTGCTTTAGGGACTCCTCTTTCTCTTCCTCCAGACCTTTGCACTTGTGATTTCCCTACTTCATGTCACATCACTTCCTGGCCTGACCTCACATCCTGTGTTGCTACAAAGCCCAGAATCCTTTGCAAATGACAGAATGATGGGCACTGGTTTCAAGAGTCTCTCAGGATGTGTATACTCTACAGCACCTCTAGTATTCCATAACAACAGCTTGGACAGTAAAATAACCTACGGATGCTGGTGCGGGTACACTAAGTAACTCCTTCTCTGATGGCCTGTCTTTACAATTGTGACTACTGAGGTTGTTGGAGGGGACGTCGATTCCATGCCAGTCTACAGTAGGTCTCAACTTGAGCTGTGCTAGAATCATTATGTCTAGAAGCCACATTGTGTTGTCCAGAATAACACGGGAAAGAAGAATGCAAACCAGGGACTGGTCAAATATCCCACAGACAACCATTGCAAAGAGCAAACAGAAGAACTTCAGAATGTTGTTCCAGGACCTACCTGCTTGTTGGACATGATGTACAGCTGCTTGTGGTCCATAGAAAACGCCATGTCACGAAGAACTGGGGAATCGTCCACCACCTGCACGGTTTCATACTGCAGGGCGGCGTTTATGGTTCCGCTGACTCTGATCTGCGCAAAGAAGAGCGAGAGAATCGATCAGTTTTTTTTCCAGTTCGCAGCCGCCGCTCCCATGCTGGCACCAGAGAATGCTGTATCTTAAAACAAAGCAATCTGCCATGGTTTGTACTCAAAATCAGGCTGAAGTGGAGGCTCGGTCGCGCGCTAATTACTTCCTGAGCCTGAGACGCGCACAATAGGAGCCTAAAAAAGAACCCCCTCGAGCAGAAAGCAGCCCAACTTCGAGGCACTCCTTTTTCTTATCTGGTGCAATTTTTCTGTAAAAAACAAAAACAAAAAAACACACCACATGTAGCGGAACACAGAAGTTGTCCAAGGGACAGTGTGGGTGCCGCACGTGCTGGTCTTATGGTTTGTTAACCCCTCTTATGCCATCAAATATTCAATTAACTGAATGCTCGGTCACCATAAGACATTCAAACAAAAATGTTGCCACAAGGTTCTAGTTTTTAGTACTAAACCCATTCATGAGACACACTCAACCAGCACCACCCATTGACTTGCACCAAGGGATTTTGCGAACGCTCTGCACCTCAGATGAGTGGCGCAATCTTTAGAGTGACAAAAGCTTCTGCCTACGAAACTTAAAACGACATGTTACTGCTGAGCTACCGCCTTTGATAATATTGCTTGGTTGTCTATTTGCCCCATCTAATGCGCTAGCACACCACCAAAACCTGAGGAACCATCTCAGCAGCAAGCATATGTAAAAGTCAGGACTCCAGGATTTATAAACTTGTGATACTTTTAGTACAAGGTCTCACACACACTTAAGAAATACTTGATGGTGATTAAAAAAAACCACATTTTCCTAAAATATGGAATGGTTCCTTCTTTACATTCTTCTGTACATGGATAATTTGGCAAGGGCCGATTAATATTAGCAGTTTTAAACTGTGATGAGAATGTGGTGAGCCCACCCCGTCCTGGACTGCACTCGGCTGCCATCCATTCTGGTGCACCCCCTGCGCAGGCCTGTTCTATTCCGCTCTAATCAATGTTCTTCATTCACAGACACTTTTCAACGGCCCGTCCTTGGACACTCTTTGCATGTACATTACATTCATATTTTTGCTGTACTTTCAGACATGAGGCCCTTACAGTCACAGTCTACCCAGGCCTACTTTCAGTGGCGTAACAAAACTCGATGGGGGGGCCCCCTGAAAAAGTGCATGGAGTGTGCCCCCCATGCGCCGGACCCAGTCAGGCGCTCTCAGCTGCCACCCGTGCACAGTGCCTGAGGGGAGCCGCCCGGAGCTCCCCCCCCAATCCTCAGGGGTTGCAGGGGCTGTTGTTACGCCCCTGTCTACTTTACTGAACAATATGAGCTGTGGGTTTTTCTGGTCTACACTCTGTTGTGGCATTTTCTGGTATACTGCCAGTGCTTAATTTGTAAAAAAAAAAAAAAAAACATATGTGCCGGTACCTACTCAGTGGGCCACTACATCTTGGCAGCTTGCACCACTCATTGCCCCTGCTGCCATGAGAATTGGCAATGACAATTCAGACTATTCCAGGCCCCCAAAAGCTATAAGAATGGCTTTGGCGGCAGGTATTAGTCATTTTTTAAGTGTATTGGATTAATAAACATGTTCCCACTGCTGTGAGGGTCTGCATGCGGCAGTGGGTGGAAAGCTGTCCCGTGCCACCTGTCCCACTCCACAGCCCGCATACCACCTCCAGCATGTCCACTCTCCACCATGCCTCAAAGTTTCAGACTGATGGAGCATAGATGCCCACTCTTGGAACGCTAATGGAAAATGGTACCCTCTTAGTATGGACTATTAAGCCTGTGGACCGGTGATAGGACTGGGGCAAACAGTGATCATTCACAGGATGATTTCATTGTGTCTGACAATATTGAGGTCCAATGTCTCGCGAGCCTGAAAAGCCCCAGCAGCCATCTTCGACTGTAAAGTGCCTCGGCAGAGGCTCCAGACAATTGCAGTAATGTGCTCAGAGAATGGGTCCCTCATATCACCATTTCTATATTCTTGCTCAGAACTAGCCAATGAAAGTGGAAGTTCTAAGTGCAGTCTACTTCTAACAAGTCCCGGCTTGGTCAAGTGACCCAATATTGTGAGTTGATGTGCAGTCCCCAGAACATTTCACATAGAACAAACCTCCCGTTACCAGACACTACCTACACCACATGTTAACAGGGACATTAAGAGAAAAGTACAAACCTTTCCCTCTTACCCAGTCTTGAATCACCAATGATCACCTTTTTATTTTTATTCGATGACATCTGCATTGGTGTCAAAACATAAGGTGACGGTATTTTTCAGATGGCCATATGAAGGTTCTCATCAGAATGCACTCTTAAACTGTGCTTGTTGCAGCCACCAGCACTAAGAACTGGCTTCCTGGACCCAGAGATAGTCTGCACCCCATTATAGGATATTTATTATTTCTGACGGATCTATCTGGGGTAACGTTAACATGCGGTGTTTATTGTCCTAGAGGATTCTGCTACCGGGTTCTAAGCCAGGAGGTACCAACAATGAGGCACACATCAATACGGCAGTCATTGGACACCTTCAAGTACAAAAATATTTTAGTCTAGTACCATCTTCGATCAATAATAAATATCCAGCAGTGGCATGCTTATGCATCAACAAGTAAACAATGCCCCTGCCATGTGGCACTGGCATACCTCTGATACAACTGGTTCCACGCCAACGGAAATTAAGCAATGGATTCGTAAATATAAATTGGAAATATAATGTTTCCTAAAAGTGAAGGCCTGGGAAATGCTCCAAGTCGAATGTGAGGCAAATGGTTTCTATGCACGTGGGTGAATTTTCCTGTTTAGTCATCTACCACATTTTTAAGGTTTCTGTTCCAGTTCCCTGAAGAGTGCCCACAGGCGGCACACGCAAAGGCCAGCATCCTTCGATCTGGCATAGTGTTACCCTGAGCACTCCATAACACAAGCGTAATAGACCTTGGTTGGCTGAACGCTCCTTCACCTTCCAAGTGAGATGTCTGCCAAGAAAGAAATTGTATACTAAAAGGGCAGTCACTGTGTGCTGGCTGCAGTGAAATCCCATATCGGTGTGAATGAAAGCAGGATCTAGCCATGGACACAATGGACCATTAAGTTGCATCGAAGGCTCAGAAAGGTGACTGGAGTCTGTGTCGAGAGACCAGTGCAATACTGGAAGACGAGAAAACCTCCTCCAGGTAACAAAGTGAAGTCCCCTGTTGTGCAAACATGGACCGACCATAAACTAATTCCCTTTGAATTCTTGACAAAGGACATGCCCCCAGTTAAGGAAAAAATAAAAATCCTACAACAGGATAAAGCCAGTTGGAAGGCACTAATAGGGCTTCCAGACCTCGCCCTAAAAGCCCTCCGGGGTAGACCCGATATGGTTGGAGACCCTATAATTGACAACCAGCTCCTTGTGCAATGGATGCTCGAACTAAGAGACCATTTGGCACCTAAAATTTCACCTCACAGGCCACCAAAAAAGAATCCCTCTGTTCCATGGTTCTCACAATCCTTAAAAGAACGGCACGGTCATGTTAGGGCGTTAGAACGTAGATGGCGCCGGAATTACGATAGTAATGACCTTAACATCTACAAAAGCGCACGCAGAAAATATCATGTTTTGATCAAAACTTTAAAAAAAAACTTATTACATTGAGGCTATTAAAAGCACCAATAACAAACAGAAAGAGATCTTTAAAATAGTTATGTTGTTTACAAATCCGAATAGCTTACTTCAAGAGATCCCTCCCTACCAGAGCCTCTGTAATAACATAGCAGACTACTTTGAAGAAAAAGTTTTGACACTTATAAAAGATTTCCCCTCTCCTTTTCCATTTATCATAAATAAGGGAGCCTCTGCAGGCAGAGACACAGCTTGTATGAAAACATTCCAGCCCACTACGCTGGAGGAATCACGTCTGGCGAACTTGTCCATCAAATCAGGCTCTTCTTTCGACCCTTGCTCCCCCACTCTACTACACGCCCTCATTGATATTGTAAACCCCATTATTAATAATATAATAAACTCCTCGCTTCTCACAGCCAAGATCCCAACAGAATGGAAACTCGCGGCAGTCAAACCTCTCCAAAAAAATCAGCTGGCCGATCCTACGACCCTTTCCAACTTACGACCCATCTCGCTCTTATTACCTACCTTGTCTAAGTTAACTGAAAAATTTGCTAATAGACAACTCACTACTTTTTTAGAGGAAACAAATGTATGACACTTTAATCAATCAGGTTTTAGAGCCCAACACTCGACAGAATCCGCCCTTTTGTAAACTGCGGAAACCCTACGAGCAGCCCTGGATCAGGGAAAGAAAGCAGTCCTGGTGCTGTTAGACCTGTCCGCGGCCTTCGGCACGGTCTCACATGCCATTCTTTTAGACCGTCTCGCAGCATCTGGCATATCTGGTAATGTCCTAGTGTGGATTAAGAACTTTCTGCAAGATCGGCGCCAAGTGATCACGCTAGGACAATTTAACTCAGAAGAAAAAGCACTCACATCAGGGGTACCTCAGGGATCGAGCCTGAGCCCGACCCTCTTCAATGTATGTATGTCCCCTCTGATCAAGCTAATATCGTCCTTCAAGATCAATACCATCTCATATGCTGACGATACACAGCTTATCCTGGTCCTGGATAAGGACACTACTGAGGCGGAAGAAAACCTCAGAAAATGCCTCTCAGCAACCTTCAAATGGATGAATAACAACCATCTGAGGTGTAACTCGGAAAAAACAGAGATTCTGCCATTTGGCCAACAAAACTCCTTCGTGCCTAAACTTTGGTGGCCAGAAAATAACCCCCCCCCCCAATACAATAAATGCAGATAGGAATTTAGGAATAAAGTTTAACACCACCCTATCCTTCAAACAACAATCCCTGGCAGTTGCGGGCACATGTTTCCATATTATAAAAAGTCTAAATAAATTCTTCGACTTGCTTCCCTATTCAGCCAGGCAAACTGTTGCTGTTGCCCTTATTACATCTAGGCTGGACTATTGTAACAGGCTTTATGCAGGAACCAACAGAGCAGTTATGCACATGCACACGGCTGGTACTGAAGTGGCCCAGGAAATCATCTGCCTCGGCGGCATTAGACATCTTGCACTGGCTACCAATTCACAAACGTGTTTTGTTTAAGGTCCTTATTATCACCTTCAGGGCCTTTCACTCACGAGGCCCCCAATATCTTCAAACTGGCTTCAAGCGCTACGTTCCCTCCTGTAGCTTAAGATCATCCAACGCAAATCTGCTATCATTCCAACTTTCAGATTGGTGTCAAAGGGGGGAAATCACTTGCGGTTATAGGCTCAAAGGCATGGAATAAACTTCCACCTCAGCTTCGCCAGATTGCATCTGAGTCTGTGTTTAAGAAGGCACTTAAACCCTGGATTTATAGTGCACCAGACATACTTTGTAAAACTCTGATTTGAACGCCCTTATTTTTCTGTTAGGAGCAGCAAACCAGCTCTGTTTCCATCTCTGTTTTTTCCATAACAGCGCCAAGATGCTCCCTGGATTGATAGTTGCGCTATACAAGTATGATTTTACATTACATTACAGTGTGCAATGCAGCTGGACACTAGTCCCACCCCCTCACAGTGAGTCTCAGTTATACGTTATGGAGGTATTGTATATATATGAAATTGAGAAGCCAATAGCCGTTCTTAAGAGTCTGACCAGTGAGAGTCAGATTTAGCCTTGAGCATTGTGATGTGGCTGTGCATGACCTGTACAGAGGGATGACAGTCCCCTTCCACTCAGGTACTTATTCATTCCATGCCTTTTTTTCACAATCACCTGATACAAAGCTGATTTTTGAAGTTGGAGTCCCAATACAGCACAATACAAAACATTTTTAAGGGCTATCTCTGCCTTAAGTCTTATGAATAGTTCCTTATGCAGAATTAGGGAAGTCATGTCCCTCTCTCTGTCTCCCTCCCAGCTCCTCATTTCTAGCAGACAGTTTTCTCAAAACAGTTGGTATAGTCTTCTATAGTAATAACTCCATTCTCTGTGAGGCCACTCAGAGGCTTGGTAAGATTGTACCAGACAAATCCATCATCCCTCCATGGCGATGTGTTAAATGTTGATGTTGTTTAATATGTTCGTCTGTATGTATGTTTGTGTAGGTATATGTATGTGTGTGTGTATATATATATATATATTCACTGAAAAAACCATAGGTTTCACACACGTTATAGTTAGGAATTAGCATTTAAAAAACCTTGCAAATTCACTGAAAAAACCATAGGTTTCACACATGTTATAGTTAGCGGAAATTTTACTGATAAAAAACCAGTGAAATTGCCCCGTTATAGTTAGTGCTGGCAACTATAACTCACGCGACCGCAATCCTCTGCTGATGCTAATACTGTATTTAGACACTTATTTGCCCATGTATTCTTCCATACATTTTTAGCTATACATATATTACAAATATTTTTTTTTCATAAAGACACATATGTCATCAGCAGAAGATTGCGGTCGCGTGAGTTATAGTTGCCAGCACTAACTATAACGGGGCAATTTCACTGGTTTTTTATCAGTAAAATTTCCGCTAACTATAACATGTGTGAAACCTAAGGTTTTTTCAGTGAATTTGCAAGGTTTTTTAAATGCTAATTCCTAACTATAACGTGTGTGAAACCTATGGTTTTTTCAGTGAATTTGTACGGTTTTTTAAATGCTAAGTTACTTTACACCATTCGAGGCGTGCGCGCCCACTTAACGCAGTTCGTTCCGTGCACGGTTTTTATCAACTTTAATAAGCCCTGTACATTTGGTGGCCTTCGGCCACCAAAAGCACAGGGGGTGGGGTCAATGTGGATAGTGTTTTTTTTATTTCGATTTTATAATTTCATGTTGCCAAAATTTAGTTTTTTTTACCTATTAATAAGCCCTGTACATTTGGTGGCCTACGGCCACCAAAAGCACAGGGGGTGGGGTAAGTGTGGATAGTGTTTTTTTTTTTTTTTTTTTTTTTACCGTATGCTTACGGTAAGCGTACGGTAAGCGTACTCGGCGAAATTGCCGAAAAAAAAATAAAACCGTTTTTGCTCTTGGGGGATGTTTGGGGACTCCCTCAACATGACTATGTGGGAGGGAGTTGTCAAAACAGCCCCGTAACATGTTTTTGGCCATCTTGTTTGATAAACAACACTCAGTGCGAGAGACAAAATGGCGGCCGCCGCTTCCTGGTTTCGGCCGATTCGAATGTTTACTAAGATCTAAGAGCCAATCAGAATCGCGCTCGCGCACGCCACCGTACGCTTACGGTAAGCGTACGGTAAGCGTACCGTAAGCGGGCTCAGATATATATATTGATTTAAAGGCTATTTTCTCAGAATCTACTGAACAGATTTACACCAAACCTACAAAAGGCACTTCCTTGACCTAGGGACTACCTCTCTGCCAAATTTCTAGTAATTCTGTTCAGCCGTTCGGGCTGTAGCTCGTTCTAAAGGTCCTATGGAAAACTGCATGGGAAAAACGCGTTTTGGGACCCCCCTTTTATCTCAGCCCCCGCTTGACGAATCCCCCCGAGACTTTCAGGGTAGGAGCGGAGCGTAGCGCCCCACCTATTTTGAGAAATTCGCGAGGATTCATCGACCGGCGCCAAAGTTATTCAAAATAGAATGTTGAGGTTTTCCTATGGAAAAGGGGTCCTAACTATAACTACCTACTGGCGACCGCCAGTAGGTAATATATATATATATATATACACACACACACACACACACACACACACACACACACATAAATATATATATCATTTGAGATCTCATCAGTGATGTCATCGACCATGTCATGAGTGATGTGATATGTGAGGTCTTATCAGTGCATGGGGGGGGCGCGACTTATAGTTAGCTCAGCTAATGATAACTGCTGAATTTCACTAGTTTTGTGCGAGTGAAATCTGAGCCCATCCATAATCTCCCTGTACCCTTTGTTTTTGCTGTGAATTTCCAAGATTTTTTATATTTTATTTCCTACCTATGACATCCCTGCAACCTTTGTTTTTTTAGTGTATATATATATATATATATATATATATATATTTATTTATGTATTTATTTATTTATTTTCCATGGCACGATCTGTTATTAGATTTCTATGACCCAGCAAGCTTATTTGTAACTTGAAGAAATCTACTAACAAAAAAATAACTGAGGGAATCTATGCTCCTGTCAAGGGGTTACAGATGGATCTGTGCAGCCATAATAGACGGATCATGTGCCGTCCCATAAGTGGGCCCTAATTGATGCTACATAGCAGGGACCACCGGTGGGATTTCACATTACTGCCCAATTAGGAACAATGGTGGCTTCCCCATGACTGATGCGAGTCACGTTCCTCATAAGTGCCTCATCATTAGGCACATGTGTGTGGCAATCATTATGATCGTCCTCATTTGTATTAATTCATTTGATTGCTATGATGTTGTTTAATATTCCACAATATGTTTCCTTTTGTTCTTCATCAGTGGCTATTAGACCCATCAAGTCCTTCATCACAGGGTTCCCTTTCAGCCTCTCAAAACTCTTCTCTCCGCCACTTCGCTCCTCACACAGTAGCCTCCTATTTAGAACTTTCTCTCGAATAAATATAGGTTATATTTTAGGTGTGATATATATATATATATATATCAGTAAACCCCTTTTTCTTCCACAGTTCATTTGCAGAGAACTAGAAAACAGGAACGGACTCCTCTTATTTAGTGCAAATTACTTTTTTATTGCTTAGTGCGCTGTGCCGCCATGACGCGTTTCGGCCTATACAGGCCTTGATCACATGACGCGCCTACAAGGCTTTCCCAAATTTAAAGTGCTAGTGCATCCCATAAACATGGAAGATATACATCAACCTAAAAATAGCCTTATATGACATAAGAACATCAAAATGACAATGTGAAAATATATATATACACACACACACACACACACACAAATGTATTTAACATTGGTCTGTTGTAGTGTCAGTCACATTTTTTCTGCCTACTACAGCATGCAGAGTAAAGGAATGAGCCAGCCTACTTCAGCCAATGGCTAACTTCACTGTGAATGAGGTGAGTGAGGATATTCTGCTATTTAAAAAGGAACTCGCCCACACACAAAGTAGTGCCCATCAGCACTAGGTACTACTGTTGGAATAGGTGCTTTTTGAGACCCCAAAAACATTTTTCTTTTTCCAATTTTTTTTACTATTGGGCCAGCACTCCCCGCCCCCAACAATAATGTTTTATGAAAACCATGGAAAAACCAAAGAAGTATTGACTAAGCCAAAATTCTGTTAGCTGACTAGCTTTGCCATTGCTTGCAACATAACGAGGACACATGATGTTCGCATGCAGGCATATTCAAAGTAGCGGTGCTAGTCGGTGGGGCATGTAATGTGCTGAAAATGCTGCAGCGTAAAGCACAGGTGTATCAGCAGTTGCACTGCGGAAACTCCCATTCCGGATCTGCACGTCCGGCATGCACCAGACACATGCTGGCGCATCAACCAGATCTTAGCTTAGGAGGGATCCCTTGATTCCACTTTGGATCTCAGGGATCTAGGAGACAGAGCAGCTATAATACGGCTCATTGTACAAGAGCATCCACTTGTGTTAGTCCTTATGCAATGCCCATGCACACTGTAACAATGGAAGAATAGTGGAGAAGGTTGGAGGGATGGGATGAGCTGGTGGAAAAATAGATTGATATGTTTTCGGAGGATGAACAGAGGGGGAAATAAACGGTCGGGTTGGATGAACGGACCGACAGATGGGTGGCAGTGAGGCTTAGTTGAGCTGAATAGGCAGCAGGGCAGGTGGGACACAGCAGATGAGATATTGAATGGGTGGACGAGTAGACTGAAGGATTACAGCATGGATTAACGGGTGGAGTTTAAGAGGGATGGAAAATAGAAGGGAATGAAGGAGAGTGGTGGGACAATGAGAGCTCCACAAGGTGGACAATGATGTTAAGAGACACCAAACTGATGTTGCGTGGCTCTGATATAATTACACTGACTTAGGGGTAATGACTGCCCAACACGCTGAGAAAATGACTTCACAGTGGCCTCAGTGAAGTGATCAAAATAGTCAGTGGCAGTGGGATGGGGGAAGGAAGGAAGGAAGGAATTGATGCCATCTATAGTCTAGGTATTTACAGATGGTCTCATCTCTGGCTAGTGCTTCCCACACAAATATTGCCCTTTCCAAATGAGCCCTTTCAGCCTTACATTAAATTACCTGAACCACAGTCTTGTGCTATATCAGTCGTTTAATAATCCCATTGGGATCATTGTGAAGGAAGCGGGTTGGGTTGCTCATTTCACATTTTATGGACATTACTTCAATAGCTCTTGCTAATAATATTATTTTGCTGATTCTACATTAGAAAGTGCATTTTATGTCTGCCTTATTCACTGTTGTCATGAAAGATTACACTTATACACTCTTTGCCCACCATGTACATGGAACTGCTATGCGGGCTTGGGATGGAGTGCATGTTACTTACCAAGGATTTCTGTAGATCAATTGTTGCCCGGCGCGCACCTTATGCAATGAGCATCCAGGTGCTTGCATCGTGAATACACTGAGTGCCTCCAAATGCTGTGAGTAACTTCAAATTTTGCCACAGCGCAAATTTTACTGACAATTACAAAGAGTTCTGGTCGTGGTTTGTGGCACTGATTATACTGACTTTAAAAATGTTCCAAAATAACTTCGGAAAAAGGGACTTTATGCAATGTCTTTTATGCCCAGTTGTCTCATAAAGTCTGCTCCATGTAATCATTAATATAAACAGCAAAGACAATGCCCCATCTCTAAATTGCATGGAGAATGCACGCAACTTGCAGATAAATGAGCCGCCACGCCCTAGCAATACAAGCTGGGGTGATCTTTAAAACTTTATTCCCCTGTTCAGAAACTACTTAAAACCCACTTCTTCTCATTCCTCCTTCTATGGGAGGGCACTGCTCGGAAAAATCTCAGAGGCTATTCATACTGCTGAATTACACTGTACAAGCACGCTTTATTTAACCCTGTGCTATTGATTCTTTGTTTTGTGTTTACCTGTCCCTCAGAATACATTTGTGAATGGAAATGACGGCACTGTATGTTTTAGATGTGGTGTGCGTGATAAGGCGGGAACCCAGCCATGGTTTGAGATGGAAAGACAATGTTTGGAGGGAAGCAGCATGGCTGCCCTGGCCGCCCTCTCGCTCAAGCCTGATTGGCTGGGCCGCTGCTCCCGTCCGCGGAGGCACACAGACCGGGGCAGACAATGGGAAGTAGCCGGCGTCGGGCGCCCGTGTTAACGATCATAACGTCAGTCCCTCGACGCCCATATCGGTGGGTATTGATTCTGCCAGGCAGCGTCCTATTAAAACATCAGCATGACGCCTCCATGAAGGTCAGGCATCGGGGAACCCGCCTGGCAGCTGTTTGTTTGTTTGTTCGAACATTATCCTGTGCTGCCTGTTTATTTACATCCACTCAAGTATCAGACAGTAAATATGCTCTCCCAGTAGCAAACAGATGCCCGCACTCAAGCGTTCTTGGCTAGCGCGCGGCTCAAAATGATGTCCTTAATGAGTACACAATGCAGTCCATCTTTATAGACGCAGGCCCCGCCCATGCCCGGGCCCAGGGGCTACGGCTGGTGTCGCGCGCGCCAGGACCCTAGGGTGAGGAGCTGGCCGGTTAATACGGAGAACAGACATTCATTAACCTTTATCATGGAAACCAGCTTGGCTGCTGCTGCCAACAGACCATATTCCATGCCAGCCCGTATCACTGGTGTATATCCCTGGTCCCCTTGGCCATCGCCTATGGTAGGAAGAAATAGAGCCGGGCAGAGGGTAACCGTACAGCTGCGGAAACGTGTCGTCAGCAATATCTCAAACTTCACCGCACGAGGTCTAGCGTGACCACGTCCTGCGTGCGTCAACACGCATTAGGCGCAGGGCCGCGTACTTCTAATCTGACACACAGGGCACCGGTGCTCGATCTCATATTACCCGAGATCTGACCCGCGAATGCGAACGCGGCCCCGCGGCTCGATACCACCGACTCGCGACCGCTCACGGCCGCTAGTTCCGCGCAAAGCACCTAATCATGCAGCCGCATGTGTCACCGTTGCCTCGATGGCGCTAACTCGGCCCGTGATGGCAATAACATCTTCGTTATTGGAGATTGAGGTTAAGGTATTGATGGCCTTCACATGAGTGCCGCATTTTCTCTCCCGTGTAGGCACTGAAAGCTTCGCCCCAAGGCAATCTTGTGAACTGGAGTTTCTTGGAGCAACAACCCGCGAGCAATGCCCGCACTGGCATCGTGAGACGCATATATGGGGGCAGCCACGATTACCTATTGGCATATGGATGTAGCGCGCCATCGGCCCACAGGTATTGGAGCGCTATACCTGAGTGCCCTATTTTCCTACCCCATGCAGGCACTAAGCGCGTCATTCGGAATACAATAGAATGAGAGCACATACATATTGTTCGGCACCAATTAAGTGATTTGCACAGAATCAAAGGCTGTTCCAACGTCATTGCCGAGACTCGAACGCCGGTTAGGCTAACTCTCCTCCCCTGGGAACCGGACGCGATCCCGCGGGCCGGAACGGATTACCCTAGATCCGCCCCCAACTATCAGGTAGCCACGGCTACCCCTTGGCCCCGCCCACCTCAGCCCCCACACAACAACGTACGGGGGGTGCGCCCACTACACGCGCCCCCCTCCCGACCTCGTAGCCGTTGGGAAGTGGGCCCTGTCGCATGAAGCTGGGAGGTGTCGCGTATGACAGTAGTCGAGAATTCCTGGTACCGGGCCTGTTGCCGCTCATCTCGTGAACTCGACCCGAGGGTATTGGAGGCTTTACACGAGCCCCGTATTTACATTGCACATTCCGGCTTTACACGAGCCCCGTATTTACATTGCACAATCAGGCACAGTCCATATGCAAATAGCGTGAACTCGACCCGAGGGCATTGGAGGCTTTACATGACCCCCGTATTTACATTGCAACCTTCTCCAAGGCCAGCACCCCCAAGGCCCGCTCTGGGCCTGGGTAGCCCGCAGGGAAGCCCGTGAACAAATGGGAGCTAACCGAAACCCCCCAAGGTGGCCCACCACAGCCAAGCCACACCGCCCTGATGCAACTCCCCGAAGGTGAGGAACGGGCGAGAGGAGGGTGGATGCACTCACCGTGCAAACAAAGCTCGGCAGCTCCCCCCCACAACAACGCAACACAGCCAGCCCTCCGCGCACGGCCATCACCCCCGCCCGTGGTACGCCGACCACAGGGCCCCGTCTCCTGGTACTGCCCAGGGACAGGGCCGGGGCGAGAGTAAGGAAACCGGCAAGACTCACCACTGAGGCTGGACGGAGAGGGAGGAAGCGTGCACACGAAAACGAAACAATCATTATAAGCGCCGGGGGGGGTCGAAAGGCGACACTGCAGGCCTCCGATCGGTGCTGAGCATTGCCCTCTGACACAAACGCTGCCCCCCACAACGTAGAAGGGGGTTGATGCACCACGCAGCCAACACGCTCCGCTGCGCACCATGCCTGAAGAGAGACATGATATGCGAAGCGGAGAGGCCAGGAAACGAAATTGAGGCCGCCAGCCTGCACCGCATGCATTATCACGCCCAAGTTGACCCAAAGAGTGGGGGTAGCCTGATGGAGCTCGGGCTCCCTGCCTCGGGACTACAATACCCAGAGATCGCCACCCGTGGCACCCGAGGAGGCGGTCCTAACTGGCAGCAAGCCCGGTCGGCATGGCTGGCCCGCAAGATGGAGACTATGAGGAGTGGGGATGGACTGGAGCGCGCCTCAACACAAGGTGGTGGCGCGCGGCGAGGGGGGGGGCGCTCACCTCTGTGCGCGACTGACTAACGAGAAAGGCGAGGGGGGGGGGATGTTTGAGGCTGCATCCTAGATTCGACTCTTGGTGCACCGGTATAGTCCACTGCTAGCGCGACTCGACCCCCGGGAGGCACGCAATCCAAGCCGGGTAGGAAGTCATGGCCTCCCCCGACAACCTGCTCATGCGGTCCCCACAATACATGCCACGCCAGGAGATGGCTGCACCGATTGCTCACACAATATTTCAGGAGTCCCCCCACATCCCCCCGGCTGGCCACCAGTACTGCCCACAGGACGGATGGGACTCGCCTACTAGCATAGCATAGAGGACCCCGCTGACCCTCCCCGCAACTGCGATCGCGGTTGTGCCCCCCACCCCTGAAATCCTCGACAATCGCCGTGGAAGCGGGTGGCGGGAAGGCATGCTGGGGGGGTAAAGTACCCCGGGGACGACATTGCGACCTCGGCAGCTGCCGCAGGCCTGGCTGCCCACTCCCCTTCCTAACGTGACAGACTTGTTAGACCTGGGCCCCCAGAGCCCGCGAGGCAGGGGACCCCGCAAGCCAAACCTCCGGAAAAGCGGGAGAGGCCCCGTTCCCTCCGGAGCTGCCTCTGCCGGTGGGCGAAGGAGAGAAGGGGGGCACACGAACCCCAGCTGCCCCCCACCTTCCCCAAGGCCAGCACCCCCAAGGCCCGCTCTGGGCCTGGGTAGCCCGCAGGGATGCCCGTAAACAAATGGGAGCTGACCGAACCCCCCCAAGGTGGCCCACCACAGCAAAGCCACACCGCCCTGATGCAACTCCCCGAAGGTGAGGAACGGGCGAGAGGAGGGTGGATGCACTCACCGTGCAAACAAAGATCGGCAGCTCCCCCCCACAACAACGCAACACAGCCAGCCCCCCGCGCACGGCCCTCACCCCCGCCCGTGGTACACCGACCACAGGGCCCCGTCTCCTGGTACTGCCCAGGGACAGGGCCGGGGCGAGAGTAAGGTAACCGGCAAGACTCACCACTGAGGCTGGAAGGAGGTTGAGCGCGCACTACGACGAGACCACGACGGCGGGCTGCGGCCTCAACCCAAGGCAAAACGAGCGGACAAGAGGGCGAGGAGGGGGCGGGGACCGAATATGTACCCCCCTCATGGCTCCTCCCCGCCGGAAGCAGCTACCTGACTGGGGTCTCCCTAGGTCAAGCCCAGGGACAAGACCTCCCACCCCTGTGCCTTCCTGTGGCACTAAGGCGGCCGCCCTCAAGGGGGCGGGCCGCTGCGCAGCCCCCACCCCGGGCAGCCTTACATTAGGCGCAGGGCCGCGTACTTCTAATCTGCGCCATAAGTGCAGTATACCGTGATTCTTACATTTAGCCGCATGAATAAAGGCAGGGAGCTAGGCAGCTATATTTTTAGCAGTAATTTATTTTATTGAAATATGCAAAGCGACGCACGCCTTAGTATCTCGGGGTAAGTATCCCAGAGGGCCGGTTCTGACATAACACTCCTAGCAGCCAGGGGCTGCTACGGAAACGCAGTGCACTAAGAGACCACGTGGACTCAGTGGTGTTAAAAGAAGGGCAGATAAAGAGCCGAAAAAGTCGGTACTTCTGTGTTGCTTCTTGAAGAGTAAGGGCAGGGCTTTAACTGGGCCGGCCCTGCCGGTGCTCAGCAGTCCTTAAAAATAGGTGCTGAGGCGGGTCTCTATCGGGCTCTCCCTTTTTGCCCTCACCATCAGGGTGAAAAGTAAATCTTAACTCTGCTGCAGTACCGCCCTTCACTGCCTTTGATGTAACTTCAAAGAGACTCGTTAGAGTACTTCACAGTCTCATCATTTCAGAACGGAAGCATTTTCAATATTAAATACAATGAAGACATAGTTGTATCTGATTCAACTAACAACCATTGACAAAGCCTATAGTCCTGGCTTGTTCTAGGTATAATGTTACTTGTATTATATATCTGGATGATACAGTAAAAAAGCAGCAAAACACCAGTTGGCACACTATGCTAAGCACAGATTTTTAGTTTATGTGTTTTTAAGCCACACCCTTAATTACATCGACCACGCCCCTTTGAAAGACCCCCCCCCCAGTTTTTTTCATCCCACTTAAAGCCCAGAGTAGGGCACAACAGAGGAGCAGAGTAGCCAACAAATTAACAGGGAGAGCCGTTCGAGCCTAGCCAGTGGTGTGGATTGGCTTTTAGAGCCTGTGTGCAAGCCGGGTACTGAAAATATTTACGATGTAAATCATACAACAATCTCATGTAAAATATAAGATCTCTTCAAAATTAAAAAAAAATGCATTTCTTTAACATGTGGAAGATTTGACACTAATAGGTCACATCATAGCACTGCACTGGGAAGAACTTATTAAAAGTGATAGTTTTTAAACATGAACTTAGAACCATTTCTGGCGCCAGTACTATTAGTGAACGAAGGGCCAGATGTACGACCATTTTTGCATGCGCAAACGGGTTTGCGAACCTTTTTGTACATGCAAAAATAGCATAGGGAATGTACAAACCCTATTTTAAAATAGGCTTTTGCGACTCGCTATTAGGAAGGGGCTTTCCCTTCCTAATAGCGAGCGTAACCCTATGTAAGAATGTTTTGTGTCCGCAATTGCAGGCGCAAAACACTCGTAAATTACCACCCTCTTCAAGAGGGTGATAATGGAGTCATAAAAGGGGAAGGGGACCCCTTCCCCTTTGCAAATGCAGGGGGAAATATTTATTAAGGGCAGACCGTGGTCCCAGGGACCACTGCCTGCCCTTAAAAAATTAATCGAATATGTTTCATTTTTTTTTTTTTTTAATGCATCATGTTTTCCTTTAAGGAAAACGGGCTGCATTTAAAAAAAAACCTGCTTTATTTAAAAGCAGTCCCGGACATGGTGGTCTGCTGAGCCCAGCAGGCCACCATACCTGGGAGGGCCTGCCATTCCCAACGGGGTCGCAAATTGCGAGAGGCTCATTAATATTCATGAGCCTCTCTATTTGCGACCCCATTGGGAATCACTAACAGTGTGAAATACACTGTTGTACATTGGTAATATCACCTCGCAAATTGCGAGTCGCAAAAGACTCGCAATTTGCGAGGCGCTCTTTTCAGGGTCGTACATCTGGCCCCCAAGAGGCAAGAAAGGTGTTATGTGAATCCTGTATGTGGGCCAGGTTCGTAGAGATCGAGAAATATTATAGTCTATTAAATTGAACACAATAGATTTTTGTACAGCTGGTATTCTGAACTTACCAGTGGTGTAACAAAATCTGAGGGGTTACCCCTGCAAAATACATGGAGGCTGCCTCCCATGCTCAGGACCCAGCTCTCAGGCCAGGGGCCCATGCTCAGCGCCGGAGGGGGCCCCCTGGAGCTAAGGTCCCACACCTCTGGGGCTGCGGGGACTTTTATTATGCCCTGGAACTTGCATATTTGAAAGGGCTTTCACATGGGATAGTAAAGAAAATGGAGAATCGATGAAATAAAATATTTGCCTAATATCCCATAGTTTGCTTAAGCCAGGAAGCAGCCATTAATTCAGGTTATCTGGTTTCACTTTGTACAAATGTGCCTTTTCATTTCATCTCAAATATTAATGCTTTGTTTTTACCTCTTTGAGCATGAGGGTAGGGCAAGGGAGTGAGGCTGACACCACATAAAAGCTCAGCTTGTTATGGGCGTGAGATTCCGACAACACCTCGAGCTGAGCCAGAGCTATGCTTCAGGCTCGAGCTTTCAGTAGCTCATCCATCTCTAGAGTACTAGAAAATACCAGCGCTAATGCCAAAGTGTGGGGTAAAGTAATTGCATCGTTTTGGGAAGTGTGCAATGTAGTTACACACTATGCAGTCAATACAAATATTTAATATTTGGAATGTTGCCTGACTAGATCCAAGAAAGGCCACAGCAAAAGTGAAGGTCGTAAGGATTTCATCCAGGCCCACACCCTAAATTAATCCAACCCAACCCTTACCTCACCAACCCAAACGTTGGTCTAGTCATCCATTTTCTAGTCCTGCATCTATACTGTAAAAAGTACACCCTTGTCCTGAGCTTCGGTAATGCACAACTTGTATAACTCAAGCTGCATAGAGCAATGCTTGCTAACCGCTAACCCCCAAAAGCCCTGACTCCCGCTTCACCAAAACAGTAATCTCAGAGGCTCGTTGCATGCTACACAACTGTCGTTCCGCGAACAAACACAAGCTGGAAATTTCAGACATCATTAATCTTTACAGCCAGATATACTTTTCCTCACTGAGACCTAGCTCAATGACACTTCTCATACGTCTTTCGATCTTCTGCTCCCCACCGACTCTTCCATTCTCAGGAACGATAAAAAAGATAACGTTGGGGAGGTGTGGCAGTTATCTTCAGGAACTCCCTTCATCTCAAAGCTTTTCCCAGAAGCTCTTTCCGTTCCTTTGAATGCCTTTCTCTGGAGTTTCATACACAGCAAAACTCCCCTGTCAGGTTTCATACCATATATCACCCACCTGATGACAGCTCTGCCTTCACAGAGGAATTCATTGACTTTGTGAGCGACCAATACCCGCAAAGCGACAAACAGATTTTTATTGGAGACTTTAATTTTCACTGGGGCAATCTGGAAGATTCAGCGGCCAACAGGCTTGCCACTTTCCTCTTAGGAAATGATCTTGTTCAACATAACACAAAACAGACACACTCTAAGTGCTCCATTCTTGAACTTGTTTTCTCCAAAGTAGATTTGCTAACTGCTGCTGATCCTATACCAGTAGACTGGTCTGACCACTTCCTCACCCCCTTCTCTCTGCACCTATCTCATTCTGTTACTCTTGGCCAACCTAAAAAAACTCCTACCTTTTTCCGCAACATCAAAAACATCGACCTGGACATTTTATGCAACACCGCTTTGAGCTCTCTTCCAATCTTAGACCCCTACTCTGATGTCAACAACCTGACCACCCAATGTCTCACCAGTCTATCAGCTGTAATTGATAATGTTGCTCCACTGCAAAGCAAAAAGAAAAGACCTACTCCTTCCGCTCCGTGGTTCAATAAATCCCTCTACAAAGAAAGAAAACACTTGAGGAACCTTGAGAAATTATGGATACATTCTACATCCCCCACCAATCTAACCAATCTTCGCCTCACAAGATCCCGCTACTAAATACACATTTTCCATGAAAAAGCGATGCACTTCAGAACCCTCGTAGATTTTGCCAAAAACAGACCTAAAAAGTTATTTGACCTTATCGAGTCTTGTGTACCTGTAACTGTATATATGTAGTAGACAAACACACCCATCTTTCCCAAAGGCACAGCACTAAACCACCACATGTCAAACTGCGTAAAATTAATTGCTCAAAATTTGAGAAGAGAAATGCCTTAAACTTGGTCTGAGGATACATTAGCTCTTTCATTCACTGAAATGGTGTGCCAGAACTTCCCAAGACAAAGCTTCTCCCTGAATTATGTAACTGAGTGTAACCCAGGCTCTTCAGAGCTCCTAAGCCTGTTCTGTGCATGCTCCTGTCCCGATACTGAAGCTTCACCTCATGAGACCCAATCTCTGTATCCCCTGGCAGAAAATGTTCACGCTACAGGTAACTTAATAGTAAACCACACATACCTGGGGGTGACTTACTCAATTTTTGAACTGTAGGCAATATTTTAGGGCAATATTTTAGTAGAGGTGCTATGCTGGGGATTGAGGTCAATCTTCAGAAAATATTTTACAACATACACAAATGCATCCCTTTTTCTGTACCTGCGTAACATCTGTATACCTGAATTGCTGAAACTCTAAGGAAGATATTAACTGTCACATTTCATTTCATAGATTGTCTGCCGTCAGGTTAGATATGATGAGAGAGTGTTTCAGCACACTGGCAAAATCTGAACCCATGTGATATGTACTACTTATCGCATGTATTTCTCCAGGCTTGGCTTCTGCAGGGAATTCTCGTTCCCTAGAAAATCTTTGATAGAATGGTGGTTTTCACAATCCTGCAAATTTGTGTTAGGTTGAACCGTGCCTAGGAATATTTTCAAAATTCCAAATTTCACACTTTTCAGTGGAATTAATCAGAAGTTTCCAGAAGTTTTCTGGATGCCCTTCGGGGATAACACTTTTTGTTCAACCAACACACAGAGTATCATATAGTAAAGCGCCATACGTTAGCCTGCAGAACTATCTTTATATGGACCCATTATCAGTTTAATACTGAAAATAAGTTTACTGTATGATGTTTGCATGTATGCTCTAGTCCAATACGCAATCCCATCCTACAGCATACACAAATGAAATCTGTCATGCAACCAGCGCAGTAATTGCCAATCTTTTAGCAGGACTTCCCAAAAATTCTGCGTTTTGTCATAAAACGATGTGAAATAAGTTTATTTATTAATATTGCCTTGCAACAAAGACATTCGCAATTGATAGTTTCGGAAGGTTTCAGGTCAGGCACATGGGAGAAAGAGAAGCATGGGACCCAGAGATGTGAGTAAGGAAGCGGAGCGAGGTCGTGCGAGGGAATTCTATACGTATGCCCTTGTATGAGTCCAAAGGCAGCCATTCTTTGCACCTGCCCACTACCGTTCCCAGGTCCCTGCTTGACTGCTTTCAGGATATCCCCGAACTGCTGTGAAACACAAAACTCGCCTGTGTTCATTTTTTAATTTGTTTGGAATTAAGAAGGTCAGCTGAGCCCTTTCTAGCCAGATCTTCTCTGGTTCACCGCTTTGGGTTTTTCTTTTTTGTTGTTGTTGTAGTTTTCCAAGTTATCAGGTATATTTCCAAATGACTTTCAATTGCTTCAATTGAAGGAAAATCTGAGTCCCCAGGACACACTCATATAAAAATGCCATCGGTACAGAAATGCTTGCAAACACTCCATGACAAAGACAGGGGCAATGAGCTTCTCTGTGAGTAGCGTTCCTGCGGCAGTGTCCTGTCTGTGAGTCAAAATGATAGAAAGTACAAGCAGAAAAGTTACGTCCAAATTCAAGAAGCAAATTTGAGAGAGGAACTGAGCAGCGTGTAAATGGTGTAAAATCCACCCTACATCCGATGCACTGACTGGGCAGGCATTCACTGCATAGCAGACAAAGGATAAAAGTGACTCACATAAAAAAAGAGAAGTTGTCGAGGTGATCTCGTGGCTCACTCACTTCGAACTGTTCTCATTGAGTTATAGCAAATGGACCATAGAGGCCCAGCAATCATCCCAGCTGATTTCTCTCTCACAGGGGTGGGCGGAATTTAAGTTTTGCACTCTAAATGTATAAACCTTTCACGTTATTAAGAGTGCAAACTTTTGTAAACTTCCCAAAACTCTCTGCTGGTGAAAATTCTTCTTAAAAAACGCCTTTACTATAGAATTTGGGCTTTAAAAAATTGCGGAAGAATTTTCTCACTAATGCTAGGGTTTTCTGAGGTTTTGTTTAATGAACATAATATACTTTTGCAGATTGATTCTTTTATATTGAAATGTCACATCCTCTTAAAACATCTCAAAGCTTGAATATCTGAAGCTATACACCTTTTGCAGAAGAACAACTTTACAACTACATTCCCCCATGCAGGAATATAAAGCTGCAAATATGCATATAAACAAATCCAACATTGAACTGCAGCACTAAACCCATAAATCACTGGGGTATAGACCTTTGTGAAAGCTGTTCTTCCTATTGAAATCCTTCTTGTCTCCTCCACAACCAGCAAATGATTGATCCGATTCCCAAAGACAAACAATTTGCTGAAAGCGAAAAACTAGGCCCTTGCCACTCAGTGAGGGAAACATCCTTTACAAGGAAGGGTGAACAATGAGATGCTTTTACAACAAAGGCTGAACAACGACAACATCTTTACCACAAATGTTTTTACAACGATTATGACTTTACCATGAATGCCTAGTGGTTGTAAAATTAGTTGTTGTTAAAACTTTAGTGGTTTAGACTAAGTAGTGGTTAAGAAGTTGTTATTTAGACTGTAGTTGTTCAAGTGGTAGTTGTTCCATCATTCATCACTCACTGATGGTCCTTGGAGGCCGATCCAAACCAGGTTCTCAATGTGACCAACACATTGACAAATAACTCCATTCAGACCAAATAGGAGGAATTTTCAACTCATTAATATCCAGCTCAATCTTTAGTGGTCAAGCTAGCTCCATCCTTGCATCAACGTAACACGATGTCCGAGTGCCAATGTGTCTGACATCTATTTATCCAGTTGTAGTACATCCTGCTTTGCACAATTTATATGTGCATAGTGACATTTTTAAAACTCTAATTTTAGCAGAATTATAGAACCAATTTAATGAATGAAGTTGCATGTGTTCTTCCTTATGTGAAACCAGTTTGGCACCATGGTCAGGAACCTGCTCTGAAAAGTTCTGTTCGAAAAAGCATGTCCAGAGAATGAATGAATGAATGCATTTAGTTAGTTACCCTACACACAGCACTGACTCTACATAAACCAAAAGCAATATAAGGGAAGTGAGGCACAAAGCTGTACAGTGATCGATCCAGGATGACATAATTTGGTGGTATGGGCATTTTTGACTCAACCTGAGATGAAACTGGTTGGGAAGACAGCAAGTTTATCATTAGAAGTGTCTTAGCATATGCAATTAACATTTTAGATCTGCACAAAATGATGTTCCCATTGCACAACTTAACAAAACTTCGGTTTGCTGACTCGATGTTCATTAATTAACGTTGTAGAATTTGCTGATTAGTGCACGCCACAAAGGACAGCCGCTCTTCCTGTGCGGAATCCTCTCTTCAATTATCATTGCTACTGCTGGGAAAGAAGGGGGATCTCCCAACCAAGGATATTTTTTTTTGCACAAGCTGCAGGTCCATGGATTTCCCTTACACCAAATAGCTATGCCAGATCCTGTCTACAGCTCTGCTGGCCTGGACTTATGAAGGTGACCTGGTAGGCTCACTGGCTGATCGATCCATGACTGAAAAGCAGGACTGAGGCATGATGGCGAAGCATGGCCCCTGCATCTTTAGAATGCAGTCAATGCAGGGTGGCGGTGCTCCGGACGAGCACAGCGGAGATGCCTGAACTATACATTCCCTGTCCATAACTGGCCCTGACATTACCACCAGCGCGTTCACCTCTATCAGCATCAGTGGTTAAAGGAAAGCCTTAAACGCTGTGATTATGGTTTTCATTATCCTCTGGTACCCTGACACAAGATAATGACAGCATTGCAGACCCCCCTCCTGCTGCCTGTCCCCCCCCACTTAAAATAGATCGCCATTGAGCATCGCATGGTTCCCGTCAGCTGCAGGTCCGGGGGTGGCAGATAGACGAATGCAATCTAATGTCAGGGCAATATTGTTATAATCCGTTCATGCTGTTCTATTGATTTGAGTTACATTCTGTGCCTATTGATTGGCGGGTGATGAGCTAGCCCCTTCTCCTATGTCTGAGGCCCGCCGCACGCCTAATGTTAAATGAGCCGCTCAAATTTGTCTAATGGCCGCAAACAGTTTACCTTGTAATTTCAACTTTTTCAGCTTTCTAAAGACCCCAAGGGACTATTGTCTGCACATCTAATCGTGTTGTGCTGTTTCAGGAATGCAGTGGGCCGTAGAGATGCCATGTGGTCATCACAACACCCACGTTCAGCGATGGAAATGCGGACACCCTACTGTACCCTGGTACTGATGCGGAAGGACGGAGGGTGGACGGACAGACAGAGCAGATGGATTGGGTGGATGTAGAAAACTGGAGAGTGGTAGACAAAGAGAATGTTAAACATACACAAAGACAGAAATGTACAAAAACACAGGTGAATACAAATAGAATGAGCGATTCTTGACAGACAGACTGGAAGATCAACGGAAGGACCCAGCTTGTCAGCAACAGACAAGTAGATAACGGGAGAGATTGACAAAGACAGTGGCTGAGACAGGGAAACACCATTACATAGACAAAGAGATAGGACGAGATGACAAACAACCGACAGGCAGATGAAAGGACAGCTAACTGGTGAGACACCTAGATAGACAGGCTAATAAATACCCCTATGGGTTAAGAGCTAGCTTGAAAATCAGTAACCTTCTCATTAGATGCACCAAACGCTGCTAAAGAAAGTGCTAAACTCATTTGATGGGAGATTGTTGAACATGTGGCACACGCTCACCTCCTTTATTATAATACTTGATGTCATTTGACAGAATTACATTTTTAGAAATTCCAGTTCATACGCTTCGGAACTGTGAATTTACTCAGCTGCTATTACACATATGGGCCGATTATGATGGAGGTCGGAAAGCCTCCGACCTTTGGTCGGAGGCTTTCCAACCCCAATCGTCAGTGCCAATCCCGACCGACTGATTATGTATCAGCCGGTCGGAATTGTAATCGGCCGGTCATTCCAACTGGATTACAATGGGCTCCCGTCAGCCAGTTGGAACCGGCTCGTAATCCCAAAGGGGGGGCCTTTCCACCCTTGGGATTACGATGCATGGTTTCCGGCATGGTTTCCATGCCGGCCTGTCCGACATGGAAACCATGTTGGAAAGCGTGTTTGGGGGGGACACCAGCAGGGCCCCCTTGTGTGTGCGGCCTTCAGTTTGGGGCCGAGGGGGCACCTATGGTGCCACCCTGTTGATCCCTTCATCCCGTGGCAGGCACCTTGAGGTCCCTGCCACAGGGTGCAACGATGAACAGCACCTCCCATTTCCCTATGGGAGCATGTATTACGGCTGGTTTACGGCCGTAATCATGCTCCCATAGGGAAATGTAGGAATGCGACTGAACAGTGTTCATTCTCATCCTAATTAGGCGGTTAGGCCCTTAAACTAATAAGGGTGATTTACCTTTTTTTTTTTAAGATCATGTCTCCAAATGCATTTTGCTGCTGCTGTGATTCCTAAAGCTATTCTCTGACAGCATCCTTTTCTTTGCTTACCTCCTTATTATATGGATTCTGTGCCTCATCACTAAGAATTGGCCGACTTTGTCTGCACAATGTTGATGAAAACACCTTGCATACCCTAAAAAAACTCCATGGCCACCAACTTATTCCTGCTTGCAAGTAATCCCCACGCTGGTTTTTTTTTTAACAATGCCACTTAAGGGGAGGAGCCTAGCGCTTGACCAAGATGGCCGCGTGAGCTAAGAGCTCCCGAGACCCTCGCGCCCTCCGTCGACTATCCTGACTCAAATCCTGATGGTATGCATGGCACCGTGTTGCTGAGTTGTCAGGGAGGCGATTGATGCTACCCGCGACCGGATCGCCCACCGGGAACCGGACTTATGACTGGCGAAAGATTGCGGCCTAACTCCCGGAGATGCCAGGGGCTAGAGTTGGCAGGATGCCCGACTCCTAGTTGATCAACAACGGCCTGGTGAGGTGTGAACTACCGGACGGAGGCCCTCGCTCTTTCACTTTCGGTTTCGTCCCCTTTGTCTGCCCGGACACTGTAGTGCTCTGGGTGGTTCTATAACCCCAGGGACGCTCGGTGGGCTATTTTGGAAGAACAAGGCGGACCTGCTCACTCTTTATACCTCTCTCTGAGAGGGGACGGTCCTCACTGCATTGGACTGCTTGGAGTCCATTATGTCGGGCAAGGCAGAAGGAGATAGGCTGAAGACTAAGTCCACCAGGCGGGGAACGTACTCCCAAGTCAATAGTATGGACCGCTACGCCCTCCCGAAGACATCGCCGAGTGGGTCGAGCCAGGCGCCGGATGCCCAGAGGGAGGACTCGCCTGGGACCCCGGAGCTCTCCCTGCAGGATGTCATGGGCGCGCTTGATGGGATGCAGACCTCGATGGGGAGGCAATTCGAGGCCCTGGCGCATAAGGTGGATGCCATCCTGGTGGATGTCAACTTGATCCGCTCGGACCTGGGCAAGACAAACGAGCGCGTTAAGGACCTGGACCACAAGACCACGGGCCTCACTGATGAGGTCGCGGACCTGCAGAACGAGGTCCGGAAGCTGAGGGCCGAGAGTGACCTCGCCGCCCGCCGGCTGGAGGACTTCGAGAGCCGGTCCAGGCGCAACAACGTGCGCGTAATCGGGGTCCCGGAGTCCTCGGATGAGGCTTCGGCGGACCTGCTTGTGGAAGATTTGGTCCTCAACCATCTGAAGCCTAAGGGCCTTGGGAAGTTTTTTGCGGTGGAAAGGGCCCATAGGGTGCCAGGCGGACGGCCCAAGGCGGGTGCCCCGCCGCGGCCGATTATCGCCCGGCTCTTTCATTTCCGAGATCGGGACGCTATCCTGCAAGCTTCGAGGGTGACGGGCCCAGTCCCCTTTCAGAATGCGTCGGTGAATTTTTACCCGGACTTTACCCAGCAGGTGCAGAGACAGCGACAGAGCTTCCTGGGGGTGAAGCGAAGGCTTCGGGAGCGGGACCTAAAGTATGCCATGCTTTTCCCCGCCAGACTACGGGTGGTGCATGAAGATCGGACATTCTTTTTTGACTCTCCTGTTATGGCCGATGAATGGCTGGACGCTTTGCCCCGGCGACGGACCGGGGACGACACAGCTGAGCATGGAGACGGTGGCCGGGATGGACAGGGCTGATAACTTAAAGCCGGCCTGACTTGATTTGACCATATTTGTAGATTTGAATAGAGTGCAGTAACTGTGGAGGGTTGCGGGAGGACGAGGGGTGCTCTTTTCCTCCCTTGGGGTACTTTTTGTAGATTTTTGTTTTTGTAGGGCGACAGGCACACTGCAAGTTGGGGGGGCTTTTTAAGCTGCAGCAGGGGTGCAGGGTGGGGGGAGTTATGGGGAGTTTGAATTTGTTGTTGGGGGGTTTATTTCTGCAAGGCATGATGATTATCCTCAGGGCTGTTCCATGGTGGCGCCTCGGGTGTGGGGTGGGCCTCTTTCCGTTTGAGGATGGGGGGTAGAGGCCTAAGTGTTATAAGCTGGAATGTTAATGGTTTGGGGGATCGCATTAAGAGGGGGATTGTTTTGCAATTTCTGAAACGCTCAATGCCAGACGTTGTACTGCTGCAGGAGACGCACCTCATAGGCAATACGTGCTATGCCCTGAATAGGAAGGGGTATAAACTCATTGCGCACTCGGGATTCTCTTCTGGGTCCAGGGGGGTGGGCATCCTCGTTAGAGCATCGCTGCCTTTTGAGGTGGACTCCACCATTGTTGACGATAGGGGGAGGTTTGTGGCGGGGCGGTGGGAAGGAAGGGCTTTGGTTTTGGTTTCGGTTTACGTCCCGCCGGCCCTGCAGGCCGCCACATTTGCTGAAGTGGGCAGGGCTTTGCTGACTCTCCCGGGGGGCATAGTGGGAGGGGATTTCAACGCTGTGGGTTCCGGACTGCTGGATAGATACCCGCCCAGGGACACAGGGGGGGCTCAGAAATGGCTTCCAGACCTCCTAGACACGTTTGGTCTGATAGACTGCTGGAGGCTCCGGCATCCCACACAGAGTCAATACACGTTTCACTCCGGGGCGCATGGTAGCCTCTCCAGGATTGACTACCTGCTCACTTTGGCCGCACATGCCTCGTTGATATCCGAGGCGAGGCACATGGCACGTGGTATCTCTGATCACTCGCCAGTGTGGATCCGGCTGGATCTCGGTCGGGAGGGAGGAGGGAGGGTGGCCCCCATTAACCCTTGGTATTTCCGAGACCCCAAGATGCGCAGCGCCCTGGTAAAGAAGGTAGATAATTACTTTAAGGACAATCTGGGATCCGTGGACTCGGCGATCTCGCTGTGGGAAGCTTTTAAGACCGTGCTCCGGGGGGAGGCCCTCTCCCTGGTGGTGACTGCCAAGAATCGGAGGGATTGCGAAGTGCGGCAAGTAGAGGAGGAGATTGCGGCCCTTGAAGGGGATATGGAGGAGGAGGTCACAGAGTCCTCATTGCATGAGCTTTGCTTGAAGCAGGCGGAGTATAGGGACCTGGTGACGGACGCCGCCAAGACCCTCAGCAGGGAACAACAGGGCCGTCTGTATGATGTTGGAGATAAGGCAGGGAAACTCCTGGCGTGGCTGGACAGGAAGGAACGGGTCAATAGAGTGGTGCCAGAGTTGATTGGAGAGGGGGGAGAGGTGATTGTGGAACCTGAAGGGATTGTGGAGTGTTTCGCGGAGTATTTTCATGGGGTTTATTCCTCTGTGTCGGACAGGCCGCCCGAGGACTCGTCTGATCTCCTTCGTGATATCGAGTTGCCCTGCCTCTCTGACATAGATAGGGACGATTTGGATGGCGACATCACGGTTGACGAGGTGGCGGGGGCGATTCGCGCGTTGAATCCGGGTAAGGCCTCTGGACCGAACGGACTGCCGATCGATCTGTATAAACTGTTCCTGGATAGGGTCGCCCCTCACCTGCGCGCCATGTTCTTGGAGGCGCGGGGAGATGGGATCCTTCCGTTGGATCAGCGGCTGGCGTTGATCGTGGTCATACACAAAGAGGGTAAGCCCCGAGATAGATGCGCCTCCTATCGGCCCATTTCACTCCTAAACGCTGAGCCGAAAATTCTGGCCAAACTCCTGGCAACCCGTCTGATTAGAGTACTTGGCGATCTGGTCCACCCGGATCAATCTGGCTTTATCCCGCACCGAAACACAGCATTGAACCTTAGGCGTCTTCATGGCGTCATCGCCAGGGCGGGCACGCTGCGTGAACCGGCTATTGTGGCATCTCTCGATGCCACGATGGCCTTTGACACGGTGGAGTGGGCATATTTATGGGCCGTGCTGGCCAAATTTGGTTTCGGTAGCGGGTTTGTGAGCTGGGTCCGGTTGCTGTACGAGGGGCCACTAGCGAATGTTGTGGTGAATGGTCGGGCATCTGCTCCGTTTCAGCTTGGAAGGGGTACTCGGCAGGGCTGCCCCCTGTCACCTCTGTTGTTCGCCCTCGCCCTTGAACCGTTGGCTGCGTGGATACGTTGGCACCCGGATATACGGGGCCTTCGGTGGTCGTCTGATCACGAGGACCGTATTTCACTTTATGCCGATGATATCCTGCTGTATCTTGCCTCACCTAAGAAGTCACTTATAGTGGTCTGTGACGTACTCGCATCGTTCGGTAGGAACTCGGGGCTTGTGATCAATTGGGGCAAATCGTACTTGTACGTTCTTAGTGGCGAGGTCCCACCGATCCCTAGAACATGTTCGATACAGGTTGCCCAGCAAGGTTTTGTGTATTTGGGGATTTTTATATCCATGGATCCTGCTGTGCGCTATGAGAGGAACTTGCTCCCCCCCTTGGCACGCTTGAGGCGAGATGTTGAGGGTTGGCGGAGGCTGCCGCTCTCCCTTGTTGGGCGTGCGGCCCTGTTCAAAATGATGTCTCTTCCCCGCTTCCTCTACGCCCTCCAGAACACCTTGGACTGGGTACCGGCTAAATACTTTCGGGAGGTCGAAGGCCTCCAAAGGACGTTGCTGTGGGATGGGCGGCCGCGAATAGCTATTTCAAAGTTGACGCTCCCATGGTACGATGGGGGCATTGCGCTCCCAGACATCCGACGGTACTACTGGGCCACGCAGTTGAGCGCGATCAACCATGGGATTTACGGCCCTGCCCTCAGCCCTGGGTATGCCATGGATAGGTGGCTGCTGCGCGGCGGCAACTACTACAGGGCGTTGTATTCGCGGTCCCTAGACTCGTCCCTTACGGGGCCCACAGGTGTGGCGGTGCGCGTATGGAAGATGGCGACCGACTCGCTGGGTTGGAAGGACAGGCTAACCCTCGCTACCCCATTGTTTGAATCGGAACGGTTGGGAAGACTCTGGCATAAGAAGGGCTTTGATAAGTGGGATCTGATAGGGATATCCAAGGTGGGGGATGTGCTGCATAAGGGGAGGGTGAAGTCTTTCGAGGAGTTGCAGACTGAGTTTGAGCTAGGGCCTTCAGAGTATTTTAGGTATATCCAGCTGCGTCACGCCCTCCGATCAGTCCTAGTGGAGGGTGAGAAGGTGCCGGAGTCCTCTCCCCTTGAGGACCGAGTCCTTGATGGTCATATGCCCGAGAGCACGATTTCGCTCATATATAAGAAGTTGATAAACGTCCGGGCAGACTTGCTATTGGGGCTGAGAGAACAGTGGACCAGGGATGGACTCGAGTTGGATAATGAGGACTGGCAGTCAGCGGTTTCTTCACCTAAGGAGGTTGCGATCCCGTCGCGTCTGAGGCTGGTGCAGCTCAAAATACTGCACCGGGTGTATGTTACGGGGCCACGGCTGGTCCACATGGGATTCTCGGAGGATGGCCTGTGCAGAAGGGGATGTGGTATGGTGGGTACTTTCCTGCACATCATTTGGGAATGTGGGGTCATCGTGGAGTTCTGGAGGAGAGTCCATGCAGTTATGGGGGAGGTGACGGGCATTGTGGTACAGCCGGAGGCGCGGTGTTGCCTCCTGAACGTTTGGGGGCCCACTGATCTCGATGAGGCACAGACCCAATGGGTGACTCTGGGTAACATGGTGGCTAAGAGGGATATCGCGCGATTATGGGGCTCCTCGGGTCCCCCTACACTGACCGCGTGGAAGGAGAACATGGATTGGAGCATGTTCAGGGAGAAGACGGTCTACTGCTCTAGAGGTCGCCCCCGGAAGTGGCACGCCATCTGGGGGCGGTGGAACCAATATAGGGGGGGAATATGTCTTGCCCCGGATCTGGAACCTCCCGAGGAACAGCTTTCCCCCTGACCTACCTTCCAGCACAGTTTGGTTTAGGTACCCGTTCTGGGCCTCTGCTGTTCCCCTTCTTCCTCCGCACACAGTCTTATAATTAGTAGATGAGTGGGGCCCTGCCTCCCCTGGGGGCTTTCGCCATGGGATTTCAATGTTCTGCCTTGCTGGGGTTTGTTGTGTGTTTTTTCTGTGTTTATTTAAAATTGGACCTTTTGCATTACTCTTCGTACTGTATCCGGGACGCATTACTGTATCTCACTTGCAATGCTGCCGAACCTTCGGGCTGTCGGCTGAATAGCTGTGTCCTGAATTTCGAAATAAAGGTTTTCAAAAAAAATAAAAATAAAAAAAATAAAAAACAATGCCACTTAACACTAAACATTGTTTCTCTACATTTACAAATAAAATAATCATGGACATCATTTAGGGGTTGCCAGGGGTCCCAACTGCAACCTCTGGCTTGCCACTTGCAACCAGTGGCACTGCCTTTGTCATCCATGGCCTCAGAGGTGACAAAATCAGTGCAAGGGGCACAGTGGCAAATCGTCCTTATGGATGTCGCATGGGGCTCCACTCTCTTTGTTTTCTCTCAATGTTTTTATTACACTACTAGTGAATAATGTTTTGTTAGTCACTAGTAGTTCAATCAAAATGGAGCACAATTAGCTAGAATATGACCTTGCCTAGCAGTTGAGGTTAAGTAAAAAACAAAATGTTAATGTATGTTGTGTGTATGCTTGCATGTGAGTGTGTGTTTACGTGAGGAGAGAGAACGCGAGAGAGAGAGCGCGAGTGCAAGTGTGAGTGTATGTGTAAGCATGTGAGTGTGAGTAAAATTGAAGGTCAAAGGGCATATGATATCACTTCCTATACTCCTGGCATTCTGATGAATTGACGTTCATGAGAATAATCAGTTAGAAATAAAGCCCCTTCATCCAAGAACAGCAAAACTGAGTTGTGGCAGTACCAGACACCAAGGGAACCCAAATAGATGAGACAAATGACTCAGCTTCAAGCCTGGGTGAAATTTTGATTAAGCCGGAGTAATGAGAGTAATTTTGCATTACTCTTGTGCTGTGGAATTAACGCAATTATGCAATTACACCATTTGCGTAATTTAGAGTAAATTGGGGCAAAATGCCAACTGCAAGAGCACAGGAACAGAGCGAGAGAAGGTCCTGTTCCTGTTCGGTTGCATTTAGCACTATTTTCTTAGCACAAAATGCATCCTCAGGACCACTTTAGACGCAAGGGTGCATTTTAAAAAGTGCTAAATGCAGGGTTGAACTCTTCGTGTAATTCTATTAAATTTTCCTGTAATTTGGCGTAATTATGCTACATCAAATTATATGAGTTACGCCCACTCTTTCTTATGCCCCCTTTACAGAACAGCTTTTGGCATATCTAGGCCCACCATTGTTGGTGAAGCTAAATCTTTGATGACATGTTCTATGTATATTCCTATGGTAAGAGTTGTGCCTTTTGGAGACTAGTGCTCGTCAGCGCCTGTGTGTGGCACTAGATCTGTACACACCGCGAGCACTTCACTGTCCGGTGCCCAGCTCCTGTCTGCGACTCGGTAAGCATCCTCATCTGTGTGCAATGTGTGTGTGCTGAAGCACTGTGTGCATGCATGTCCACACATATGGGTGCACTCCATGTCTGTGACTCAGTGTGCATCCTCACCTGTGTATAGTGTGTCCCTACTGAATCTGAGCATGCCTAGCCACAGCCTGTGACTTTGTGTGCATGTGACAACGTATATGTGCATACTGAGAGCACAGTGGTGTATCTAGAAGTGATTTTTAGGGGCGCACACACTAGGAGCCATGGATAAAAGTGATGGGGCCACCTACAATGGGCAATCGGGAAGACAGTGTGCTATGTATGTATGTATGTATGTATATATATATATTCACTGAAAAAACCATAGGTTTCACACATGTTATAGTTAGTGGAAATTTTACTGATAAAAAACCAATGAAATTGCCCCGTTATAGTTAGCGCAGGCAACTATAACTCACGCGACCGCAATCCTCTGCTGATGCTAATACTGTATTTAGACACTTATTTGCCCATGTCTTCTTCCATACATTTTTAGCTATACATATATTACAAATATTTTTTTTTCATAAAGACACATATGTCATCAGCAGAGGATTGCGGTCGCGTGAGTTATAGTTGCCTGCGCTAACTATAACGGGGCAATTTCATTGGTTTTTTATCAGTAAAATTTCCACTAACTATAACATGTGTGAAACCTATGTTTTTTTCAGTGAATTTGCAAGGTTTTTTAAATGCTAATTCCTAACTATAACGTGTGTGAAACCTATGGTTTTTTCAGTGAATTAGTACGGTTTTTTAAATGCTAAGTTTTTTTCCCTTATAATAAGCCCTGTACATTTGGTGGCTTAAGGCCACCAAAAGCACAGGGGGTGGGGTAAGTGTGGATAGTGGTTTTTTCCATTGTAATAAGCCCAGCACATTTGGTGGCCTTCGGCCACCAAAAGCACAGGGGGTGGGGTAAGTGTGGATAGTGTTTTTTTTATTTTTATTTTTTTACCGTACGCTTACCGTAAGCGTACGGTAAGCGTACCCCGCGAAATTGCCGAAAAAAAAATAAAACAGTTTTTGCACTTGGGGGATGTTTGGGGACTCCCTCAACATGACTATGTGGGAGGGAGTTGTCAAAACAGCCCCTTTACATGTTTTTGGGCTTCCGATTTTAAAAATCTCTCTCAGTGCGAGAGACAAAATGGCGGCCGCCGCTTCCTGGTTTCGGCCGATTCGAATGTTTACTAAGATCTAAGAGCCAATCAGAATCGCGCTCGCGCACGCCACCGTACGCTTACCGTAAGCGTATGGTAAGCGTACCGTAAGCTGGCTCAGATATATATATTGATTTAAAGGCTATTTTCTCAGAATCTACTGAACAGATTTACACCAAACCTACAAAAGGCACTTCCTTGACCTAGGGACTACCTCTCTGCCAAATTTTGAGTAATTCTGTTCAGCCATTCGGGCTGTAGCTTGTTCTAAAGGTCCTATGGAAAAATGCATGGGAAAAACGCGTTTTGGGACCCCCCTTTTATCTCAGCCCCCGCTTGACGAATCCCCCCGAGACTTTCAGGGTAGGAGCGGAGCGTAGCGCCCCACCTATTTTGAGAAATTCGCGAGGATTCGTCGACCGGCGCCAAAGTTATTCAAAATAGAATGTTGAGGTTTTCCTATGGAAACGTGGTCCTAACTATAACTACCTACTGGCTATCGCCAGTAGGTAATATATATATATATATATATATATATATATATCAACACCAACATCCCTCACCGTAGCAGAGGAAACAGAGAACCACGGGACACCAGGTGAGCTGCCAAATTCCATTTATTTCAGGCGTTGTGCATGACGCGTTTCGTTTTATGTAAAACTTCCTCAGATGCCGCCAGGAATCTCACAAGTGCTTCTCCCGCCCACGTTTAAAAGCTATGCATCCCGCTGCGATTGGTCAGGATACTGCAGGTTTCTTCTCGCTGGGTAGGTACAAACTCAGGGAACTGGATTTGCACGGAGCAGACATCGTAGAGTAAGTACTAACCCCAGTGGGCGGTGTCTGCTCCCTACTTCCCAACGTGGACCTTGATCTTTCTCCTGGGCGATGTGGCAGCTCCCCGTGTTCCTCACCCCACCGCTGGAAGTCCCGGTAAAGGTCCATGCATACCGCCTCAGTAAGCAGCATGTCCACACGAAGTCGCAGTCCACTAGATAGCGGCCGGACAGATCTCGGGCATGCGGCGTGTCCAGGCGCTACCACAATGTTTGTAGTTAGTCCAAAGCTTGCCACCAAAGTCGCCGGTCGCTCTTGGGGTGGGTTCTCTAAGGGGTGTTCGTGGCTGCACCCCAAAACATCAACACCAACATCCCTCACCGTAGCAGAGGAAACAGAGAACCACGGGACACCAGGTGAGCTGCCAAATTCCATTTATTTCAGGCGTTGTGCATGACGCGTTTCGTTTTATGTAAAACTTCCTCAGATGCCGCCAGGAATCTCACAAGTGCTTCTCCCGCCCACGTTTAAAAGCTATGCATCCCGCTGCGATTGGTCAGGATACTGCAGGTTTCTTCGCGCTGGGTAGGTACAAACTCAGGGAACTGGATTTGCACGGAGCAGACATCGTAGAGTAAGTACTAACCCCAGTGGGTGGTGTCTGCTCCCTACTTCCCAACGCGGACCTTGATCTTTCTCCTGGGCGATGTGGCAGCTCCCCGTGTTCCTCACCCCACCGCTGGAAGTCCCGGTAAAGGTCCGTGCATACCGCCTCAGTAAGCAGCATGTCCACACGAAGTCGCAGTCCACTAGATAGCGGCCGGACAGATCTCGGGCATGCGGCGTGTCCAGGCGCTACCACAATATATATATATATATATAATTATTATTATTTTTTTTCTTTATATTATCTACTGGCGGTCGCCAGTAGATAGTTATAGTTAGGACCGTGTTTCCATAGGAAATCTCAAAATTCTATTTTGAATAACTTTGGCGCCGGTTGACGAATCTTTGCGAAATTTTCATAACTAATGGGGTGCTCCGCTCAGCTCCTACCCTGAAAGTCTCGGAGTGGATTCGTCAAGCGGGGGCCGAGAAAAAAGGGGGGGGTCCCAAAACGCGTTTTCCCCATGCATTTTCCCATAGGACCTTTAGTCGAAGGTACAGCCCGAACGGCTAAACAGAATTACTTGAAATTTGGCAAAGAGGTAGTCCTCAGGTCACGGATGTGCCTTTTGCATATATGGAGTCAATCTGTTCAGTAGTTTCTGAGAAAATTGAAGTTAAAGTACATAAATATCTATAGCCTCGCACCGTGCGCGCACGGTGCGCGCACCCTAACGTGCGCGAGCGTAATTCTGATTGGTGGTTACATGTCAGTCAACGTTCGAATCGGTCGAAATCAGGAAGTGTCGGCCGCCATTTTGTTTGTTTTGAGTGCGAGAGTGAAAAAGGAAGGTGGCGAACGTGAAAAGGGGGCAGGGTAGAGAGTTCCTGACCCCCTAGCCTTTGTCAGGGGGTCCCTGAAGGACCCCGAAGGCAGAAAAAAACATTTAAAACATTTTTTTTTTTTAAATCGCGGGGTGCGCGCACGGTGTGCGCACCGTGCACACACGGTGAAAAACCATTAAAAAAAAATGCATTTAATACGTAGTTTATTGTAAAATAAATATATAAAAAATATAATAATAAATACATAACTTAGCATTTAAAAAAAACGTACAAATTCACTGAAAAAAACCATAGGTTTCACACACGTTATAGTTAGGAATTAGCATTTAAAAAACCTTGCAAATTCACTTAAAAAACCATAGGTTTCACACATGTTATAGTTAGGTGGACATTTCACTCGTAAAAAACCAATGAAATTCCCCCATTATAGTTAGTTTAGATAACTATAACTCGCGCGACCGCCACTCTATCAAAAGGATGATGTCATCAGTAATGTCATGAGTGATGCCACTGACCATGTCATGAGTGATGTAATATGCGACGTCAAGAGCAGTGGATTGCGGGCGCGCGAGTTATAGTTATCTGAACTAACTATAACGGGGGAATTTCATTGGTTTTTTACGAGTGAAATGTCCACCTAACTATAACATATGTGAAACCTATGGTTTTTTAAGTGAATATATATATATATATATATAACAATCAACTTCGGGAAATAGGAATAACACCCGGCGCTGGTTACCTCAGTTACTGAGCCCCACCAGTATCGTATTTTCCAATATATAAATAACAGTACACTGAGAATCAATAAACAACAGTGACTTCTTCTTGTATATTTCCTAAAGATTTCTTTTATTCTTTCTTTAAGTGTTTTTTTCAATACAGCAAGCATCCTCCAAAACTGCAAATAGCCGCAGACGTGTTTTGTGCCCAAAGGCGCTTCTTCAGGGTTCTTAAATATAAATCTTTTGGTCCTCCTCGGCCTTTGACTTGGTTATTATTACCTTCTTGCTAGTTAGAAGTACTGGTTTTGTCTTTATATTCTCCGTTTGGACTCTGCCTCCTGTTCTAATCACAACAATATTCATGCACGATTCGATTCAGACGAGACCTACGCAGGCTAACAGCAGTTCTACGACTCTTATCAAGGGGAAATAAGCACTGTATGATTATAGATGAGAATGACGTAAGAAAATTGGTGTGATTAGAACAGGAGGCAGAGTCCAAACAGAGAACACTTAAAGAAAGAATAAAAGAAATCTTGAGGAAAGAGATAGATAGATAGATAGATAGATAGATAGATAGATAGATAGATAGATAGATAGATAGATAGATAGATAGATAGATAGATAGATAGATAGATAGATAGATAGATAGATAGATTCCACACAAGATTCTCTCAAGAAGGACGCACACTCGGAAATAAACCAAGGATGTTTAATCCACTCGGTCCTTGGTTTATTTCCGAGTGTGCGACCTTCTTGAGAGAATCTTGTGTGGATTATAATTTCGCCGGGAGACTTGTCCGGCGTGACGCACCATCTGTCTACGGGCCGAGACTCCAGCAACAAAGGTCGTTTTGTGGAGTGTATATTTATATATATTTAGTACACATATGAATATATGAACAGAAACACTCAAACACATAAAAAGCCATTTAAACATGTTAAGCATACAACAAATAAAAGATTACTAAGGTCTGTGGAAAGGGTAGTGTTCTTCAGAGTGACTCAAGAACACTCATCTCCTCTTCACACCACCTTCTTTAGTCTCTTGGTTAGACAGGTATACCCTTTTTCTGATATATTTCTAAAGGCCTCCATCTACATATGTCACAACTTATCGCTTTCCTCTTCAACACCCTCTTTTCAGTCTCTCCTACACATGCTTTCTCCTATCTCCTTCTCCTCACCTCCCCAATGCACAACACCCACTCAATTGTAAGCACTGCCCTTTCTTTATCTTTCACCTTCAACAGCTGTGTACCTGCTTCAGACACTTCCACACAGAACTACATTTACAACTGGCATATCTGACCACTACAATGTACACCCCGTAGAGAGGCCAAGGGTTGGATGAGCATGTATTCTGGACCGGTTTATGACCCAATTTCAGGCACTGTATGACTTGCTCTGCCTTCAGTCTGAACTTCCCAGCACTCAATTGTGGCCTGTTATAAACTCCCACCCACAACCTGTACTCACGCAGATGCAGCTCTTTGCACAGTACACACTATACACGAGTAACATGTTGCATGGAAATTACTGCAGAAACAAAACATCCTGAAAAAAATGGATTACTTTTAGGAACTCCAAGAGTAAGTCAAATGTGAAATAAAAACAGGAACAACACTGCTGTTCCCAGGGTGAGAGGCCAGTGCCTGGTTTGGGCTGGCTGCAGCTATCTCCTGGTAGTAGTGGAAGAGGGCAGGACAATTACAGATGGGGCCCTAGCTCCACCAGCCCCTCCCACCCTCAGGCGACGCCACTATGTGAGCACGCCACCTTGTGGAGTGCAGCTCCTGGCTGCATCTGTGATGCGAGTCTCCCGGGTGTGTGCACAGTGGGAGCACCACTGCTTCTGGTGCCCGGGTTAGGTCTGCGTCTCTGTGCGTGTCTGTCCGGATGTGTGCACAGTGTAAACACCATAGTGTGTGCACAGTATGAGCACTACTGCTTCTGGTGCCCAGTCCCGGTCTGTGGCTCTGTGTGCGTCTCTCCGGGTGTGTGCATATTGTGGGCACTACTTCTGGTGCCCGCCCCGGTCTGTGCCTCTGTGTGTGCCTTCCTGGATGTGTGCACATTGTGAGCACTACTGCTTCCAGTGCCGAGCCCTGTGCCTCTGTGTGTGTGCACAATGTGTCTGTTTTGCTACGGCGGTGCCCAGGTCCTCTCTGTGCCTATGTTGGTGTCTTCGAATCCGTGTACAGTGTGCATGCACCGCACCTTGGCTGCTGGGCGCTCAGCTGCGACTGTGCCCCTTATGGGGGTTCGAAAGTGCAGAACGCATTAAATCATTTTGTGTAATCACACACACACCGGTGACAGTAGAGTAAATTAGCGCTCGTACCCTTAAGCACAGCGCCTCTCCCCACATGTGCGGCTCCACGCTCCGTAGGCATGGAAACATGCCAGGTAGTTCTGTTCTGCATATATTTACATCCCTGTGTGTCACGCTGAGCATGTGTGTGTGTTTAGATATTCAGTCTGCAAAACCGCAGGCTGTTTAATGATGCCAGTTAGCGCCTACTGCATGTTTGTTTATTTGTGTTGTTCTAGGCCATGGAGACGCAAAGAGAAAAACACAACTGGTAGAGAAAAAGAGTTAAAGCTGCTATGCATACGTCTGATTAAAAGAGACTATGCGTGTTTCCAGCTGCATGGATGGAGGTGGCTGTAGAGTGGTTTGTTACCGATACATGCGCGCGCGCCCTGGGGGGACTGAAGTTCCCATGCCGGAGATGGAACTGTAAGGTCAACCTTCTGACCAAGCCGCAACTATAAGCATTGGTCTACATGCGTGCTTGTGTACATTGTGTCTTAGTGTTAGATTTTGTGTGCATGCATATTGTGTGTGGTTGTGTGCGTGTTTGCGATCGCGTGACTCCGTAGGTGCGTCTGTGCGCGCTTCCAGGTGCCGGGAGCTGTCCTGGTGCTGAAGGCTTCTCTCTGACAAGGTTTGGGCTCGAGGGGTTTCTCGAGTTGTGCTCTACTGCAGCCGTCTGGAGCATCATGCTATAGCTGCGTGTGTGTTCTCCAACACACATCCCATCTCCATGGAAACAATGAAGCAACGGTATCACACACAAGTACTGCATCAGGCGGCAACACTGCTTGGAGGACCAGGAGTGACAACATTCCTGCAGGAAATGCAAATCATGACGCGTTTAAAGAAGGAGCAGCTGTGAGAGGGCACGACCTACAAATCTCCCCAAAGCAGAGGCGAACATGAGCCAGGGGGTGTGAGCAAATGTAAACACAAGAGCAGACAACGAGAGGCAGCATGAATTCAATTATGTTGGTCAGCTCCTCCCGTTCCCACCCCGCATGAAAAGCACCTCACTGATCCGCTGTGGGACCTAGAGACCGGAGTCCCAGCGACCCCGCTTCAATGCATTGTGTGACTCTGGTCACATCACTGTATACGTCTGGTCAAGGTTCTTCGCCGAACAAAGCTTGCGACTCTCAGGGATTTAAGTGAAATGCGTAAGTGAGGGGTCTCTAAAAGGGGAGTGCCTATTTAATTAAGGGCGTGACTTAAACATGTAAACTGCATTCCTGTGATCCCTACAGAGTGCTTTCGGACCGGTATTTTTGTGTAAGGTTAAGTAGAACACAGGAAATATAAACAGGAACTGAACCGCTGATATGGATAACCTTAATGTTTTAAAATTGATTGTTCAAAACTCGATCAGTGTTATTTTCAAGTGTAGTTAAGGACGCGAATACAGGGCCCTATAGGGACCCCTCTCAATGTCTATTTTTAATTACTACAGGGCCTGAGACCCCGAGGGACCCGCCCCACCTAAACCTATGGCTGCACTTGACTACTAGCTTTACTGGTACTGTCGTGAAAAAGGCAAAGTCTGCGGTAAAAGCGAGCATTTCTCAAAATGCAGATTCCTATTATCAACGACTTTTGTTTATTAATTACATTTCTCAGACATAAGGGAAAGGAGTCTGGCAGAGATATTCCACACAACTCGTAATCCTGGCCTAGAGCCCAATGACCCTCAAAATGACGATTCGAATAATAGACCACCTTTCTTCAGCAGCTGGTGGTATTAGGGGAAGGTAATAGAAAATAAGGGGAAGAAAGAAAGCGAGAGATAGAGGTCGAAGAGAGAGGTAAGGATAGGGAAATGAGGAAAGATAAAGAAAACAAATGAAAGAAATGTAAGGAGGAGGAGTGGGGTGGTGAGAGGGAAGAAATGGACATGAAATAAAAGGAAAGAACAAATAGAAAGGGAACACAAGAAAAGGAAAATAATGAACAAAGATGGGAAGGAAATGAAAAACAACAAGCAATAATTATTGAGATGGTTGCAATGTTAAGAAATCAGAAATAGAAAGCAAGCAATAGACAGCAATGTGTAAAGTAACAAAAAAAGTACGAAATAAGGAAAAGCAGAAAAATTAACGGAAAGAAGATTAAAGGTTTGACAGTGGGAAAGAGGCGCTTTCCACTGGAGGCATTAAAAGAATGCGCCTCTTGAGCATTGGTAATTACACGATCTCACGTTTCTTTCATCTGTTCCTCTTTATGCAGAATGTAGGCCACAGAGCTAGGGTCTGGGGTCTCCCGTAATCTCCTCGTGATCCTGGGGGTCTCCCAATAAACAGAAACACTCTCAGGGCCTTGCAGTGAAAAGGTTAATCGAATCAAGGTCCAAAGTCTGCCCGCCATCGGGGACGTGAAGCCAGTGGGACCTATTAAAAAGTTAATATCAGATGAAAAGCTGCCTCGAAGCCTCCCGGACCCTCATAATCTCTGTTTATCCAGAGCCGGGGCAGAGCTCCCCTCTGCAATATTATTGCTGATAAAAGCAGACAGCTGTCTGTCTGGGGACGAACCTCGCGTTTACCCTCACTCTGCGCTCCATCTGAAAATCAGGCAAAGTCTACAGTGCGCTTAAAAGGGGAGCACGTGCTCGCCAGGCCTTGGCCCGCTGCGGCTGTCACGAGTGGGATCTGTCTCATTCTGGCGCTCAGACTCCTCACGGTGCAGAGCTGTCCAACCCACGGCATCCAAGGCAAGCCCCAGGGCTTTAAGTGGGATGAAAAAACTGGGGAGTCTCTCAAAGGGGCGTGGCCAATGTAATTTAAGGGCGTGGCTTAAAACACCCAAGATAAAAATCTGTGCTTAGCATAGTGTGCCGCCTGACTTGTATTTTGCTGTTTGTCATTGCATCCAGATATATGCTAAAACAAGTAACATCATACCTACAACAAGTCAGGACTATTGGCTTTGTCAATGGTTGTTAGTTGCATAAGATAAACAAGCAGCAATCATGGCTTGTTGTATATAATATTGAAAAAGCTTCAACTTAAAGCCCTGGTGACACCACGACAATGTTGCTGCTCCTGCATTTTAAAAAGAAAAGGGAAATCCAGAGAGATAATGACTCTTTTTAAAGAATTTGCTTTCCCCTACAACGCTCACCGGGCATGAAGTCATGCCGTAACTTCTCCACTAGTGAGATGTGAGCAGTGTGAGCAAGCGCACATAGACGTGCGTGCCGTCACTCACTGCAGTCGGGGAAAAAAACAGACCGCCTGTGCCAGAGCGCAAAACAGAGCCCAATAGGGACTCGTTTCGAAGCCCCCTTTACAAAACTGCTGGTGCTCAACACCGGTGAGACCCGGCCCACCTAAAGCCCGGGGAAACCCCCTCCCAAAGGGGTCACCACGATACTTATCCACAGGCCACACCCCTTTATGGAATGAACACATCCGAGAGACGACCGCATAGAGGTCTTGGAATGCCTGACTCTGCTCTCTAATGTCTAGTGTGTGCAGGGCCAGCCTCCAATCGGATTGACCGGGACAGCGCCCTGGGCGGAAAGGACATTTGGTGTTTGTTGTGCGGACGGGGGTCGTTGTGGTGTGACGTCAGGAGGTGTGAGAAATATGGGAGAATGGCAGGGGGTTGATAAGTTGCTAACAATTACGATGAGGTACATTACAGGTGGATTGCAAATTCTATAATGGGACCCGATTGAGACCAAGTGGGATGGACGAGCCGCTGGTTGCATAGCATTAAGTCAGGCAGCTCCCTGCTGCAGCCCTCGGTATACTAGCGCCCTGGGCCCAGCTCGCCCATGCCAAAGGGGGTGTGTGTGTGGTTGAAAGAACCTCAAAGTAGAAGGGTAAGGAAGATATACTAAGGCCTTACATCTCCTTAAATTAGAGTACAAAGGACGTCATATGAATCCCCTATAAAAACTGAAATAACAACACAGTGGTGAGAATATGGAAAATCTATGCCAATTTACGTAAGCGCATAGATGTGAGTGAAAGAAAGCCATGGGCAACCTAAAATGAGAGACTTGTGTAGAGGAATTATACCACTTGAAATAACAGTACAGAGGAGATGATAGGAATGTCCAAACAGCCTGAAGTAAGAGAGCACACCGCCTGATAAATGTGCACATATATCGGGGCTTACACCAACTAAAATAACAGCACAGAGGAGGCGGTAGAGAGACTCTATACAGACGGAAATACCACCTAAAATAACAGTACAAAGGAGAGAAAAGATTCCCCTTTCACTGTTCTGCAGGATTCAATGGGTGTGTTTACCCTGCCCCCACCCACATGGACCACTCTGCTTTGTTGTTCTTGCACCTTGGCTTCTACCTCTTCGTTAGATAGTGAATCTGGCCTACTACCGCAGGATACGCCCCTTAGAGTCTGGCACAGCACCAAAATTTCCACCCATTTCCAGTACTCTGCTTCCAGTGCTCTGCACAATTTCAGGACAACTCAGCTTATTTGTCTTTGCTGTTTAGTTTTGCCACCAGAAATAAGCTTGTTGTAAAACTGAGAACTGCTCGCTGAAAGTGCTGCACAAAAAGGTGCAAACTGTGTGCAAAAAACGTGTATCCTTGGTCACCATCTGAAAACAAATTGTGCTCAAACCTCAGTGATCACTTGGCACAAAAGTCATTGGTGCTTGAAATCAGAGGTGTGATAACGTATTCAAATGAACATCTTTTGAAGAAATACAAGACACCTTTCCATGTATGGCACCAGAATATCATAACCAAAATATCATTTAACAGAAATAGAGTGCCATAAATACAATTTGGCCAAAAATATAGCTTGATTGGAGTTCAAAATACAAAATATACAGCTAAACGGGCAGAATGTTTTTAAATGATAACTACAGGCCTAAAAAAAATCATAAACATTTTACCAGTTTTGCAGGTCTAGTGACTTTAATAATCTGCTCAACCTAATGGCAATGTACTTGACCCTTTAACTGGTCTCAAATTGTGTGATCCTAGGCAAATATTTTATTTTACAGCCGTCTTTTTCTTCATTATCTCATATGAGAGCACCATCAGATACGCAAGTTCAGTATTTCTGCTGAACAAAAACTCTTCTGTTGGATTTAATAGACTGAACTTTTGCTCCATGTACAAATAAGATCCTAGCCCACATATAGCATACAGATGACCCTTGACCTGGATCTTAGTTCACTAATAGCATTGTCATCAGGGCGTGAGCGGGAATGTTTCTCAGTTCATGTTTAAAAACTAACTTTTAATAAATATATTACTAAGCAGGATGTGGTGGCGCTTTGTCATTTACAGGCTGCACATTTCCCATTGAAATGACCACAAACCTTCAGAATAACATGGTGTTTCACAGATAAAACTATATAGCGTATAACCAACAAAGTGTGAAAATTGGGTTTCAGCAAAGATATTTAATATTTGCAACTCACCAAGTAAATTGTTCTAATATGTTTTCATCCTATTAATATATTTGCTTCCATCACTAAGAATTACAAAATGTGATTTCCTAACTACTGAAGTATATTGTGAAAAATGTGTACAGTTCATTCACAAGCTATTAAAATGTGTGTTAGAAAACAAAAACTGACACCTGACAGCCTTCCATTTCACACTTGTTGTACAGCACAGTTTACTTGACAAAATTCTCTAACTTTGCAGTCAGAAAAAGTAAACACCACTCTCCTGGATAAAATAAGCAGCAATTGTAGGAAGACATAAGCTGGCATTTAACCTCTGCCTTTGATTGCAGAGTAAATGTGACAAGATAAAACCAAGATTTAAAGGAATCTTTATTGCTCATTCGCTTTGAGTGAACACATCACCTCTTATCAGCTGGACAGGAGGGCCAGTAGTCCCTCAAATAGCTTGCGTAGATAAAATCTGACTCGCCATAGTAAGTGGGTGAGTAGATTTCTTGAGGCCAGGATAATTTTGTCAGATATTTTTACCAACAGTATTCTGATACAGAGATAGTTTAAACAGTCCCTTAATAGCACATCCACTGGAACTATACTAATTTCAGCCATGGTATTGTCAGTATAATTATGGCTTAGCCACATTTGCCACATTATCCATCATCTGCTGCATAATCTAAAAACAATTTTGCTTCAAGCTCAAACAGATCAAAAGTTAATCAAATTGCAGGAGCCTGTGTTGTCGCATAGGGGAAGTCCCTGTGCAAAGGGTGTCTGGGCATCTTTCAGTTGCTTAAAACTGTATTTGGAAGCTAAGCTGTTACTAATGAGGCGAAATCTTTGGCCAGGCAGTATTAACATGTGAAAAAAAACTGGCAAGATTATGAAGTAACGTTTCACAAAATGTGCTGCATTAGGTCACCTAACTTGCCTTTGCTTGCCACACAATTTGGTCCTGTCCGGCCGCATAATTCCAGTGGCCCAGCCTAAGAGTAGCCAATAAGATATTTTGTGGAAGGGCTGCACGTGGGGCTGGGATCTGATAGGGATAACGCGCATGCGCGCAGAGCCTTGGACGACAGAATACATATTTATTGCTGCCGGTGCTAAGCTCGCAGTGCTTTGTTTACAGCTCCGAGCAGGATCCGGTAACGCTCGCTCCTGTTAGTGCAGACAACACAAGCTCCTGTTTTCAGAGCCGCTGTGAAGGTAGGGTATCACGTTACTCTCTCCCCTGCTCTCTAGCTCCGATGGAAATTCAGACTAATAGTTGGACATGATGTCACGCGGCTGCCCAGGGTGAACCCGAAAGGAAATGCAGTCCAATGGGCTCTCAGCGATCCGATCTGCTTCCCACTGCCTTGCGCTCCTTGGGGGCCGAGGAGCCAATGAGAGTAATGGCCGTTTACCCGCTGCCTATAGATAGTAACTCATAGAGAGCGTGTCCTATCGGACTACTTTTCATCTACCAATTTGATTGATGTACACAGCGCTGGCTCGACCCAAAAAGTTAATTTGTGCCAATAGCTTACTGGCTGAAGGTCAGAACATTGTAGATACTGGGCAGCCACCCAGAAAGAGGGACAGCCGCGTCTGCTCAAAGACGAGCTTCAGCCATGAGTGGGCTGGATTCAAGGGGGGGGGGGGTCATGTGACTCTGTGGGGCCTAGGTGAATTGTCTGTAGTGCCACCCCCACGAGGAGCAACGCCCGATGATGAAGCATGACACCTGCATAGGTGTGTGAGGGCACTTTTTCCAAAAGTAGGAATTCCCCCACATCTACAGCACTCAATCTCCAACCTATCCTGTGAGTAAATCACCCAGTCATACCCAGCGTGCGAAGTAGGCCTGCTTTTCTTCTATTCTCTTAAGGACCAGTTTTAGTATCTCTGTTGACCGTGGAGAGTGTACCAGGTAGTTGACTACACACCTAAGAATGTCCACAAGGATCTGTGTTGACCATGGATAAACCCTTGTATTGCCCCACAAGTTTATATAAAGCCAGGATGATGCCAGTCAGTGTTGGCTCTTGAAATGCACCTGTACTGCGCCTGTAGTTTGTTTAAACCATGGAAAAGGCCAGTGTGGCAGTGTAGCCAGTGCTGGGGGTGATATTCTATTGTGCCAGCAGTGTTCACACAAGGGAGTGGGCCTATGTAGCTATGTATTGATCCTGGAAATATTCTTTTATTGTGCAGTCATTTGATCATACTCCAAATAATGCATATGTGGCTCTGTGCTGACCCCGAGGATGCTCTTGTAATGCACCAGTAGTACGCTGCAGAATGCCCAGGTGGCTCTGCATTGCCCTTGGACAAACTATTCTATTGTGCCACTTGTTTCTTTACAAATTTGACAAGGCTTGTCTGGCTTTGTGTTGGCTTTTAAAATGGTTTTGCGTTGCGCCAGTAGTTTGTTTACACTTTGGATAATCCCTGTCTGCCTCTGTCTAGGCCCAGGAGGCATCTTGTGTTGCTCCAGTAGTTTGTTTACACTTTGGACATTGCCAGTGTGGCTCCGACTAGCCCAGGAGGCATTCTTGTGTTGCTCCAGTAGTTGGCTTGCACTGCAAAGTGCCTGTGTGGCTCTTTCTAGGCCAAGGAGGTATCTTGTGTTGCCACAGTAGTTTGTTTACACTTTGAACAATGACTGTGTGGCTCCTTCTAGGCCCAGGAGGCATCTTGTGTTGCACCAGTAGTTTGTATACACTTTGGACATTGCCACTGTCTTGGCCCAGGAGGCATCTTGTGTTGCACCAGTAGTTTGTATACACTTTGGACATTGCCCGTGTGGCTCTGTCTAGTCCCAGGAGGCATCTTGTGTTGCTCAAGTAGTTTATTTACACTGCACAGTGCCCGTGTGGCTCTGTCTAGACTTAGGACGCATCTTGTGTCGCACCAGTAGTTTCTTTACACTTTGGACATTGCCAGTGTGCCTCTGTCTAGGCCCAGGTGGCAACTTGTGTTGCACCAGTAGTTTGTTTACACTTTGAAAACTCACTGCCAGTGTGTCTCTATCTAGGCCCAGGAGGCATTTTGTGTCACTCCAGTAGTTTATTTACACTTTACAGTGCCCGTGTGGCTCTGTCTAGGCCCAGGAGGCATCTTGTGTTGCTCCAGTAGTTCGTTTACATTTTGAACAACACCAGTGTAGCTCTGTTCAAGCCCAGGAGGCAGTTTGTGTTGCTCCAAGAGTTTGTTTATACAGCACAGTGCCCGCGTGGCTCTGTCTAGGCCCAGGAGGCATCTTGTGTTGCTCCAGTAGTTTGTTTACATTTTGAACAACGCCAGTGTGGCTCTGTCCAAGCCCAGGAGGCAGTTTGTGTTGCTCCAGGAGTTTGTTTATACAGCACAGTGCCAGAGTGGCTCTATCTAGGCCCAGGAGGCATCTTGTGTTGCTCCAGTAGTTTGTTTACATTTTGAACAACGCCAGTGTGGCTCTGTCCAAGCCCAGGACGCAGCTTGTGTTGCTCCAGGAGTTTGTTTATACTTTACAGTGCCCGTGTGGCTCTATCTTGGCCCAGGAGGCATTTTGTGTCACTCCAGTAGTTCGTTTACATTTTGAACAACGCCAGTGTAGCTCTGTTCAAGCCAAGGAGGCAGTTTGTGTTGCTCCAAGAGTTTGTTTATACAGCACAGTGCCCGCGTGGCTCTGTCTAGGCCCAGGAGGCATCTTGTGTTGCTCCAGTAGTTTGTTTACATTTTGAACAACGCCAGTGTGGCTCTGTCCAAGCCCAGGAGGCAGTTTGTGTGGCTCCAGGAGTTTGTTTATACAGCACAGTGCCCGCGTGGCGCTATCTAGGCCCAGGAGGCATCTTGTGTTGCTCCAGTAGTTCGTTTACATTTTGAACAACGTCAGTGTGGCTCTGTCCATGCCCAGGAGGCAGTTTGTGTTGCTCCAAGAGTTTGTTTATACAGCACAGTGCCCGCGTGGCTCTGTCTAGGCCCAGGAGGCATCTTGTGTTGCTCCAGTAGTTTGTTTACATTTTGAACAACGCCAGTGTGGCTCTGTCCAAGCCCAGGAGGCAGTTTGTGTGGCTCCAGGAGTTTGTTTATACAGCACAGTGCCCACGTGGCTCCGTCTAGGCCCAGGAGGCATCTTGTGTTGCACCAGTAGTTTGTTTACATTTTGAACAACGCCAGTGTAGCTCTGTCCAAGCCAAGGAGGCAGTTTGTGTTGCTCCAAGAGTTTGTTTATACAGCACAGTGCCCGCGGGGCTCTGTCTAGGCCCAGGAGGCATCTTGTGTTGCTCCAGTAGTTTGTTTACATTTTGAACAACGCCAGTGTGGCTCTGTCCAAGCCCAGGAGGCAGTTTGTGTGGCTCCAGGAGTTTGTTTATACAGCACAGTGCCCACGTGGCTCCGTCTAGGCCCAGGAGGCATCTTGTGTTGCATCAGTAGTTTGTTTACATTTTGAACAACGCCAGTGTAGCTCTGTCCAAGCCAAGGAGGCAGTTTGTGTTGCTCCAAGAGTTTGTTTATACAGCACAGTGCCCGCGTGGCTCTGTCTAGGCCCAGGAGGCATCTTGTGTTGCTCCAGTAGTTTGTTTACATTTTGAACAACGCCAGTATAGCTCTGTCCAAGCCAAGTAGGCAGTTTGTGTTGCTCCAAGAGTTTGTTTATACAGCACAGTGCCCGCGTGGCTCTGTCTAGGCCCAGGAGGCATCTTGTGTTGCTCCAGTAGTTTGTTTACATTTTGAACAACGCCAGTGTGGCTCTGTCCAAGCCCAGGAGGCAGTTTGTGTGGCTCCAGGAGTTTGTTTATACAGCACAGTGCCCGCGTGGCTCCGTCTAGGCCCAGGAGGCATCTTGTGTTGCATCAGTAGTTTGTTTACATTTTGAACAACGCCAGTGTAGCTCTGTCCAAGCCAAGGAGGCAGTTTGTGTTGCTCCAAGAAACACGTGTCCAGGGATGGCATTTTAAACTTTTTACTCGTGGCATAGGTGTACCCGCCGCTGTCACTACATCCTCCAGAATCCTATGGGGCTATTTGCTAGTATGACGAGCGGTGTGCGACCCACTTCGCATTTTGTATTTAAAGCTCCCTGAGCTATGGGTTGACGAGCCCGGATCCCGCAGCTGCGCGCCGTGAGAGGTACTATACCTGATAATTTTTGGCAGTCTACAGCACCCCGCATACGTACCTGCTCCCTGCTGACGAGAGGCAATTACCTCGAAACACGTGTCCAGGGATGGCATTTTAAACTTTTTACTCGTGGCATAGGTGTACCCGCCGCTGTCACTACATCCTCCAGAATCCTATGGGGCTATTTGCTAGTATGACGAGCGGTGTGCGACCCACTTCGCATTTTGTATTTAAAGCTCCCTGAGCTATGGGTTGACGAGCCCGGATCCCGCACCTGCGCGCCGTGAGAGGTACTATACCTGATAATTTTTGGCAGTCTACAGCACCCCGCATACGTACCTGCTCCCTGCTGACGAGAGGCAATTACCTCGAAACACGTGTCCAGGGATGGCATTTTAAACTTTTTACTCGTGGCATAGGTGTACCCGCCGCTGTCACTACATCCTTCAGAATCCTATGGGGCTATTTGCTAGTATGACGAGCGGTGTGCGACCCACTTCGCATTTTGTATTTAAAGCTCCATGAGCTATGGGTTGACGAGCCCGGATCCCGCACCTGCGCGCCGTGAGAGGTACTATACCTGATCATTTTTGGCAGTCTACAGCACCCCGCATACGTACCTGCTCCCTGCTGACGAGAGGCAATTACCTCGAAACACGTGTCCAGGGATGGCATTTTAAACTTTTTACTCGTGGCATAGGTGTACCCGCCGCTGTCACTACATCCTCCAGAATCCTATGGGGCTATTTGCTAGTATGACGAGCGGTGTGCGACCCACTTCGCATTTTACATTTTGAACAACGCCAGTGTGGCTCTGTCCAAGCCCAGGAGGCAGTTTGTGTTGCTCCAAGAGTTTGTTTAAAACAGCACAGTGCCCGCGTGGCTCTATCTAGGCCCAGGAGGCATTTTGTGTCACTCCAGTAGTTTATTTACACTTTACAGTGCCCGTGTGGCTCTGTCTAGGCCCAGGAGGCATCTTGGTTTGCTCCAGTAGTTCTTTTATACTTTGGACATTGTCAGGGTGTATCTGTCTAGGTCAAGGAGGCATGTTGCGTTGCTCCAGTAGTTTGTTTACACTGCACAGTGCCCATGTGGCTCTGTCTAGGCCCAGGAGTAATTTAGCATTGCTCCAGTAGTTTGTTTATCCTGCACAGTGCCCGCGTGGCCCCCTGCTGGCCCAGTGATGCTCTTGTATTGTGCCAGCAGTCCTGCCGGCAGATATCACTGTGGCCCAGTTGAACCCACTGGCTCCGCAGTGAAAACGATGACGGCGCTCATTGCTACTCTCGCGTTAAGAGCGCAGAGATGCCCTGGTGACGCACACATGAAAGGGCTGTAGCTTGTCCCTGCGGATCTGTGATGGCCTCACATCCTTCAATGGCACTCGTTCCTCTCGCACGGAGGCACGCGCGTGGGCTTAATGTTGGCACAAGTTGAGAGGCCCTGTGGACGCTGCCGCGCTGTCCCTGTAACTCTGGTTGGCACCGATGCCCTGTCCGGTAAAGCCCGACTCCTGCATTCATGCGAGATCCGTCGTCCCGGCGAGTCTGCTGGGTCTGGCGCGCGCTCCTGTGGGGGTGGCAGTACGGCGGAAGCCCAGCCCTCGTCCCCACGCCGAGCACATCTCTGTCCCCGTCAGCTTTCAAGCTTCGCTGTGTGACCCTCTGTCCTGCGGTGAGCCGCGGCGAGGCGTTCAATGAAAGCCCAGACAAAGTGCCTTTTGACACAAGGTCGCAGACAAGGTCACGAGTTCAGCACCAATACAGCAAGCCAGAGAGGACAAAAGACACGCCATCAGATATACCTATCAAATGCTGCCTGGACTGAAAGAGCAGAGGCGCAGGATTACCGCCTCTTTCATCCCAGCGGGGATTCTGAAAGGCCCTCTCTTCGCAGCATCTTTTTTCTCTTATGGTTTACTTTCTGTCTGTGCCTTATAGATCCAACCCCTCTATTCCCTGGTTCTCTCTTTCTCTCTCTCTCCCACTCACTTTCTCTTTTCGTCTCTTTTTTCAATTTCCCTCTCTACATATGTAGTTTTTCTCCCTCATCTTTCCCTCGCTGTCTACTTCACTTCCCTCTCTTCCACCTCTTTGTTTCTCGCTTACGCTGCCTACCTGTCTCTTGTATACTGCCCTCCCTCACCCCCCTTCAAGTTCAGTCTTCCTACCCCTCTATTAGGCAGAATCTTCGTTTAATTCTTCCCACTTCTTTCTCTCTGTATCTTCATATATGTTTTCCCTCGCTCTTCCAAGCTCACACTATCTCTGTCCCTTTTTTCATTCCCTCTCACCCCTTCTTCCTTCCCTACCCCATTCCCTACATCTCAGCCTTCCTTTCAATCACCTCCTCTCTTGTCTCCTTTCCAGCTTCTTTCTCTGTATTTTTCATTACGCCCGCGGTCTTCTCCCCCAACATCTCACAATCGGGCGTTTTGAGCAGGACTCCAGGCGCTTGTGGAAGCGGCAGGTTCACTCGTTCTAATAGGAAAACTCCCGCTTTTGACCTCCTTTGGTCTAAACCTAAAACTCAGGATAAAGTCACATTTAGGACAGAAAGGGGGCTGTGTAGCTTTTAACTTTGTATGGGGAAACACATCTGCTCTAAGACTGTCGCTGGTTGAAATGTCTTCCTCGTCCAGCAGAGGGAGCTTCTTCACCAGGCAAGCGGGCCAGGTAGAGTTTGCTTATACACAATACACTTCGAAGGGCTTTGTACACCTGCTCCTCTGCCCCGACCCTGTCCCGGCGCATGGGAGACCTGTAGGGCCACCCAGCATCTGCGCAGCGGAAAGCGCCCACAGCATCCGCTGCAAAAACCCTGGCACAGCTGGACTAGGAGCCACCAAAGCAGGTGTTAAGTTGTAAACGGTGCAATCAGAGGACTCGTAGAAGTTCTGATCCGATCTCGGCGCACAGTTGAATTAAAAGCCTGCTTAGTACACAAAAGGTAACTTTCCTTGGCAAATTGATATACGAGAACACAACCGTGTTTTTTGTTGTTGTTGTTTTTTGTTGCCATGAGCAGGCAACCATCTGAAATTATTCCCACAATTGTTTCCACAACCTGACCATCTCTCAGCTATTGATTGTCCATTCATTTTTTCTTCTCTTTTCCTTTCCCCTTCAATCCTACATTTCTTTGCACCTTGTTTCCTCTTCTTTAGTCTCAACCTTGTCTATCACCTCATACCTTACCGCCTCTTTTTGCTTTCCCTTTCTTGTTTCACCATTGTACATTTCCCCATTCATTTCCAGGCACCTCTTTCTTTTCTTCTTTCAGAAGAGCACATTACTACCAAAACGATGTCTTTTACAACACGTTTTAAAATTGTATTTTGCAAATATACCTTTTTAGAAAAAGATGGATGTGCTCTGTCGAGTTCTTCTGTCCTAGTGAAGGCCTGATAACCATGCCATGAGGCTGAAACATACGTTAACCCGGACTAGCACTGACAAGAACACTTTGGAAATGTTTTCTCCAACACCAGATTTCTGTTTAATCAGTGGTCCTTGAGTAATCCTTTATTCATCTCTTTAGGTCTTTGATTTGGCTAAGTGAATGGTACCTTCAGCAATCAATTGTAATCACCCTAATGCATGCCCTAGGTATTTGAATAGTGTTACATTTTTCAATTATTTTGTTAACACATTATGTCATTTTGTATTAAAATATTTCACTCTCTGTCTGCTTCTCTTTTTTCCCTGTAATGCCTCTGTGTCTGTCTTCCCCTGCTCATTCAATGGGCTTCGAGTTTGGCTGCTCTTGCAGTGACCTCTCAGGTATGTTCCTGACAGCTGAATCTAATCCACAAGGAAAAGCCTTGACTAAGTAATCTGTATTTGCTATAGGTCACCTACGTAAACATGCTTCAAATACATAAATGAAAGCTAATGATGGGAGTAGACAAAGTTAGGGTGCCCCTTTTGGAACAGGGATGCCCTCTTATTGGGGTATCTGCACTAAAATGCAGAAAAAAACAACAAATGTCTATATACGTCCGGAGGACACACAACTGGCTGATGGAGGTGTGCCCGCGAGAAGAACCCCATGTGTTTCTCTCCCTAGACGCGGAGAAGGCGTTTGACGCGGTGCATTGGCCCTTCTTGGAAAGCGTGTTGTTGAAGTTTGGGTTTGGCCCGAGGTTTTGGCAATGGGTTTCGCTTCTGTACGCAGACCCGCGAGCGCGGGTCAAGGTCAATGGTGTGTTTTCAGAGGAATTCCCGATACGTCGCCGCTCCTATTTGCCCTTACCATAGAGGTGCTGGCGTGTGAGGTGCGGCAGGATGAGCAGATCGCGGGATTTAAAATCCGCGACGGAGCGGGGAGTGAGGAGAAAATATCGCTGTATGCAGATGACATCCTACTATATGTTGCCTCCCCTGAAACCTCGGTGCCGCGCCTCTTCGCACAGCTGGACCGGTATGGGTCGCGCTCAGGCTATACGGTAAATTGGCATAAGTCGGTATTGTACAACCCCGGAGAGGGAGACCTGGGCTCGGCGCTGCCTGAGGCACTACGGGTGACCACGGAAGGGTTTCACTACCTGGGAATCTACGTCACGGCAAGTAGGGCTGTCTCCTATAAAGAAAACATCCAGAGGGTCCTCATGAACTTTCAGGATGAGGCAGGTAGATGGCAGACACTCCCACTTACTCTGCTGGGGCGAGCGGCAATGTATAAAATGATCACGCTGCCGCGGCTTCTCTATGCGCTCCAAAATGAATACTTTCCCCTCCCGCGCCAGGTCTTCCGGGAAATAAATGAGGGCCTTAGGGAACTGCTTTGGCTGGGGAAACAGCCCAGGATCGCGCTGGAGACCCTCCAGAGAAACCAATACGATGGCGGGATTTCCCTCCCCAACGTGGAGGCATATTATTGGGCAGAACAACTAGCCCCCATCAATGATTGGTTACATGCACCGGCGGACCACCCTACGTATAGGCTGGAGAGGGGGAAGCTAGCCGGCAGATCCTGCCTGCACTATATCTATGGAGGGAAGGGGAGGGCAGCACTTCTGTCGGCAACAAGAGTGACGGTGGACAGCTGGGATAGGGCAACAAGACGCATCGGGTGGTGGCACAGACCATCGCGACAAACCCCACTCTGGCAGTGTACGTGGCTAAAGGAGCTGCATAAGCTAAAAGGCTTCCGACGGTGGGACGATATCGGCATTTCGGTACTGGGAGACCTCCAGCGCCGGGGTGCCCTGAAGTCCTTCCAGGACCTGGAGGCAGAGTTCGGCCTGCATGCCACTCAATTCCTCAAATATGCGCAAATACGGCACGCATGGCAGGCAGAAGGGGCGCTGGTGGACCCCCTGCCGGAATATGCCCCACTGGAGGGCCGCCTGCTACAGGAGCAGGTGCAGGCCAAGCTGGTCTCCCTGACGTACAAAACCCTTATTAATAACATCCCGGACGGACTAGTGAAACTGCGGATGGTTTGGGAGGCGAACGTGGGGGAGATGGACACACTCGACTGGGAAACTGCCCTCATGCACCCTAGGGAGGTGGCGATCAAATCTCGACTCAGACTTATCCAACTCAAGATACTCCACAGAGTCTACTATGATAGACTCCGCCTACACCGGATGGGGCGGGCCGTCGACCCTAGTTGCTTACGGTGTGGCCATCCTGAGGGCAACTTCTACCACACCATATGGGAATGTGAGGTTCTCCAAAGGTACTGGGCAAGGATATTAACAGAACTGGGGGACATTCTTGAAGAGCCACTGCCCACGGACCCTAAATTAGTTCTACTGGGGATAGCGAATGATATAGATCTGACCCGGCCCCACCTCATCTTCCTGACGCTAGCATTAATGGTGGCCAAGAGGGACGTGGCGCAGGAGTGGGGAGCCCTTCGCCCCCCTAGGCTTGCTGACTGGAGGAGGGGAATGGATATCTATATGGCGGCTGAACGAGTGACTTATGCAGCGAGAGGCTGCCCGAAGAAATTCGCCAGAGTGTGGGGGAAGTGGAGACGATATCATGGCATGGATGGGGGGCTTTGAAGGGTGAGGGGGCGGCTAGATCACCTCCATGACGAGTGGAAGGGTGTTGGAGACGGCTTCGGCACAGGAGGGAGGGTGCTTTCCTCTCTATTATGGCAATGTCAGGCACTATGGGGCGCTGGGGATGGAGGGAGGAGGGTAGTGACGGAAGTGGATGGTGGTGTACGATTCCTTCTGACATGCTTGTTATGTTTCGGTGTTGAAAATGCAAATAAAAATATTTTTAAAAAAAAAGTCTATATACGTTATTTGCGAATGAACATCCTTTGATGATAATCCATCAATTCCCTTCGTGGATAGGACTCCATGGGCAGACTGCCATTTAACCACGATTGCACAAGTGCAGATCACAAAGGAAACTTGTGTTTCCCGTCGGGATCCGGCCCAAAGGATATTACATTTGGAACACACAGAAACAAGCAAATGAAAAGTCTGGTGGTGTCTACTGATCGTTCCGCCCAACAGCTGCTTTCCGTACTGACGTTTCTGCCACAGACCCGCAGCACATGTGGCTGTGCATGTCTCTACAAACCTATGGGAGCAGCTCGTGTCAACAAAGCAGCAGAAACAAAAACATAGGAAATGATCAAATAAAGCAGCAAGACGAGAACATGAGCTCCAGGTTTAGAAGTGGTGAGTTCATTGTTTTTCGCAGCTCTGCCGGGGCGGCGTAGGTCGGCAAAGCCTGCTGCAGTCCTCACATGTCTGCTTCAGCTGAAACAAGGTGATGTTTGCAGGAGGTTGCATTTGATAATCCATTTTATGATAAGTTGGGTATGAAAAGTTTCAATTGGAGCACTTCAGTAGACACCAGGAATATTGTGACATGCCTATGGCCCATTTACGATTGTGGCATGCCAAAAAAAGGAAAACTGGTTACGGTACTCAAAATTGCCACATGTGTCTCATTGAGTAACTTCTCATGTTAAACCTAAGCCCAGGGGTGCCTCCTTGGCAGAGGAGCGTTGCCCCCTGCCTTAAAGTACGTCAAAAAAGGAAAAATAAAATGATAATAACGAGATGCTATTATCGTTTTACAATTCTGTGCTGGGGCAGTTTTGTGGGGCAGGGCTGGACTGTGCAGGGGGAAGGAGTGGTGGCACCCTCCTTACATTCATGCGCACTTTGCATGTTCTCCACCCAGGCTGCATTACAGCCTGGGTGGAGAACATGCCCATGTCCCTAGTCCCTGGCTGAGTGCCGAACCACGGTGCTCAGACCAATCACCAAGCTGCATTGCAGCATTGTGATTAGCTTAGTGGAGCCAATCCTGCTTTCTGCTCCAACAGAAGCCAGGAAGAGGATGGAAGTGAGGCAGCAACCGGCAGGTAAGTGGGCTTTCTTTTGGTGTGTATTCCCCCCCCCCTGCTCCCCACTACCGATTTGCAGCAGCAGGCGCGACTGCCTTAGCCTAGGCAAAATGTAAATTACGCTGCAATAATTTGTGCAATTTCAGGATCTTCACATAACGCCTGTTACGCAAAATTCCCCAAAGCATGCCATTATGCATGTCGCTTAAATACGCCACCGCTCACGGTAAAACTATAGCGTGGGAGCGCAGGAATAAGAACGACCAGAACACAAGTGGCTGCTGTTCGCAGAAATTGTGATTTTGTCCTATATTCTTCAGCAGTTAGGGCCCATCTTTCAGTTGATTGAAATTTCTAACAAAAAAGGAGAAGTAAAATATACAGCTGCAAAATGTCAACTTGCCCTGTGTGTAGGGACTGGTGAGAAGCTATCAAGGCTGACATAAGGGTAGTGCTGTCACTGAGGGCCAAAAGACGGGAAGTGACGTCACCTTTACACACTCTAAAGGTAGCACGGGCATGTCTCTTCAAGCTCATTCTCCCCTCTCTTCGGGTCAGAACAAGAGCCAAGGCCGCGGCCATACTGGGATCAAACCCAGCCTCCTACGTGTGAAATTAAACGTTTCTTTTTGGCTAGTAATCTGGGCTCTCTAGAGCTCTGGCCCCTGAATCCCAGCTCCTCCCAGCTTCAGAGCGTCCTCTAATCATTCCAGAGGCTGCTCAGCATTTTGTGAAATGCTTTGAAGGAGATTAAGGGGCACCAGGCAGGCTAGGAACAGCCTTGCTGAGAACACCAGCCTGGGATGAAAACGCCATCCATCCTTGTATTTATACCTAAAAAAAAATCAATAGAAAGTTCTTTGTGCCACTCAGAAAGAGGGGACACGAAGAGCTCTTCAAAGCACTCACGAGCACAGGCATTAAGAGCAGGACGTCACTTACCTTAAGCGTCACTTCCTCCCCAGAGCCACGTCATACTCATTTGCCTACAGGGACTGTGCTCAGCAGCCCTCATAGCTCTGAATGTAGAGATCAGACAGTGGGGCATTCATGCCTCAAACTAACCAGGCCTCTACAAGTGAGCCTGGGCTGGGATGCGTGGTTGGCGGACCGATGCAAACTCGGAGTGCCAATCACAACATGAGAGGGTGTTAAGGAGAGTTCTCCATCTATTGGTCTGTGGCACAATCACTCCTTGTTTGGTGTTGCACCTGAGGAATGATGGCGTGTGTTCATTTTGCCACCTAATGTACTTCTGAGCGCTACAGTTGATGCTGAGAGGCTAACGAATTTAAACCTGCAATGTACACAAACAACATCTTAACTTGGATAACAGGATAGGAAGACTTTTTCCAAACAGGAGTCCTGCCACTGTCTTCTAAACTAATCCCACAATCCCAGATGGTTGCTTTGAAAATATTTCGATTTATATCTCTTTTAGAAGAATTATTTTTGTTTTACTTGACATTTGTTTATCATGGAAGTATACAATTTGACTATTTATTTTGTATAATTCCCACATCATTAATTTTTAGTTAAAAAATCCCAATTTATTTTAACTAAAATAGGTTTGTCTACTTTGGAGAACACATCCCAATTTTGTTTGCGTAGACATTTTTTAGCCATGAAATGTAGACATCAGTGACAGAAATTTTATATGACCCCAAAATGATTTACATTTGTTGTTAAAAAAACAATTATCCCAAAAGCATTCTTTTCTGAAACTTGGTCAAACCATTGAAGATGGCCAGTTTTATTATTTTTTAAGCTACCTTATTCACTTCATGCCTATCCCCCCACCCAAAAAGAAAGAATTGGACAAAAATCCAGGACAAAATCGGATGGTTTTTGAAACATTTTCCATTTGTCAATCATGTACTAAATTTGCACCTGCCGTGGGATGGGAGCAGGTAAGTCGATCCTTTGGTTGAGATGTAGCGAGGTGCATGGAGTCCGGTGTGTGGGTAGATTGGCACCTCTTATTCCCCACAATTCTCCCGGGTACAGAAGGCTTGCCTCTTTTTGTAGCAGTTTAGCCCATATTACCTCTAATTCAATGTCACCTCGTGGCTTTCTGCAGCCATTTCAGACAGATGAAGGATAGTGAGAAGTCAACCTGGCTGCATATACCAGCCGCATTAGGCCAACCCATCGCAGAGTGCAGCAGGCGTTCATTAGCGTTATTAATTTATTGACACTGATCCCTTTGTTTAATGGTTTCAAAGTGTGTTGGAGTCCAATTCGGAGTCTTATTATAAAGTGCTTGGCTCTTGTTGAACCGGGGAATAGAGACAAGTTAGCAGATTTGCTGGAGATAAATGGACAAAATAAATCTCAGCGCTGCTGGCGGAGAAGGAAGGCGGCCACGTGAAATGCTAAACAGCGGTCAGGGAGGGCCAAGGGAGGCCTGGGGGAGGAATCCTTCCAAGAAACTCGGAAACCAATCAGAATTCAATTTCATTTGAGACGGATGTACGGTACAAATGCAAGTAAAGCTCTGAGGCTAAACCACGGTGAGGTGGGGAGGGACGGACAGACAATCAACTGGTCAAATGAATACATGAATAGCCAAATGAATCAATGGATTAACAAATGTGGACTTTTGTGCATGAAGGAGTGGATGCTGACAGAATTTATGAAAGGTGAATCTTTGTTGGTCCAAGTGGAGGTTAACCGGCACTGCCGACATTCTAACATTATTGAATTTTGCCAATATCTGCCTCCTTTTGAGATGCCTCATGTAGTGGAAATGTAGAAAAGACTTTGGTTGGCTGAGCGCAGACAGCAACTATTACAGTAATGATTCATATTTTTGCTGATGTTCTTTCAGAGTTTCTTTAGCATTCATCTTTGGTGACGAAGAGGGCTTTGGAGTTGATTCAGTCTTTGTCAAGGAACCATGGGTAGTTTCAGAGTGGATGCAGAGCCCCCCAAGACTCCTTCCAGTTGCCAGCCTATGTGTTCTGTTCTGTTCCACTTGGAGTTAAGGGATTTACGGTTTGACTGTCTGATGCAAAGGGACTTTTTAGAGCAGATTTGGGAGTAAAGAGGGCAGCTCTCAATGCTACCCATCGATCATCAGGTGGGAAAGTTGAAAAGCAGGCTAAGTCTGAGTAGACAGAGAGAGTGGTGACAAACGGAGGCCTCAAACCTGATTGGCAGGCTGAGTTCTTTTCAATGGTGGAAGTCCTTGCGGACTCTGGGCGTTCTCCGAGCTGATGAATGCACCTAAGAAGAGTGAGCCGGGAAGACATGAGATTAACAGGCCTTTTGTGTTGAGTTGTGTGAGATCCATATAAGTGAGAGCGAGGTGGATACGGACGAGGAGGGCCCTAGGAGGACCTTCAGGTGTACCAAGTGACTTTGATTAGGTGGGAAGGGGCATCCCAGGATAAGGAAGAGTAATTTAATACCTATATTTGGAAAAATGGGATCTTGCGGTTCACAGTATTCTGCTGATATGTGGTAGGAGTAAGGCTGTGCCTTCCACATAAACTGCTGCTAACACCTCATCTCAAGTAGCGAGTAGGAAACCTAGGCCGGCCTCAAAAGCCTGTGTAGAGTAAACTATTCATCTGAATGTTCTACTAGAGCAAGGAAAGAACCATGCATCACGCTTACCACCACACAGTTACTCCCCTTAGCAGTGCCTCAGAAATGGCACATTTGACAAACCATAATATAGTTGAAAGGCAGAAAGAGCCCCTATCGCTGTGTGTTACTAGTACACTTTGTTACACTGGGTTTTAGCTGCAAAACCTGTATAGCAGTGGTTACCAAACAGTGTTTACAGCCCACTGGTGGGTCTCAAGCCTGTTTTTGGTGGGTCTCGAAAGTCCATGAAATAAATAAAGATGCCTTTAAATTCCGTACTTATCTTATTCCATAGATTTAGCTTCAAAAACAGGGGTCAAATGTCAGGCTATGTCTTCTTATAAATTGCTGCTATTTTTTTAATATGGGGATTGGTGTTTACAAACTCCTTACTTTGTAGTCAGAGTAAGAAAAGTAAAGTGGATTATGACAAAGGAAAAGCTACAGGGTGTCATTTAAAAAAAATATACAACAAAATGTAAATACCTGTAAATGAATTGTACACATTCAGCAGTTAGAAAAGCAAAACTTAAGCACATTTTTTGTAATTCTGAAGTGTGTTAGAAGCAAAGATTTTAAAAAGGATCAAATCAAATCCAGAAATGTTACTTGATGATGCATAAATGAAAAACATTCACAGAAACCCAATTTCCACACATTACTATTTGTGTCCAAATAGTGTTATCGGTCAATGTGCATGTCTGTGCAAATGCAGTGTCTATTTCAATATAAAATGTGTTGCATGTAAATAACAGGGAAGGATACCGTAGTTACCTTAAAATATCGACCGCCTCTTGTCCATTAAAGCGAGGTGCGTCGCAGAAGTTTGTGGTTGTGAAAAATGGGACGTGGTTCTAAAAAGTTTGGGATCACTGCGTAAAAAAATCCCTCAATTTCCTCCATTTCACTGGTGTTCGAATGAGCCAGGTGCTGCCACAGTTCGTGACCCCGTGACCCTCCTTCTCCCGCCCGACATCGAAGGCCAGTAAATGGCTGTTTTCCGGCACTCTCAACACATGAGCTCATTGGGGAATGCTAATTAGCAAACAGTGCTGTCAAAGCTTTGGCATTCCATTTTCTTTCCACCACGCTCACTTTCTATAAATGCTTGCCCCCATCTTGACTTTAAATAAAACAGAAACGTGACTTGAAACAAAAACAAACAACATAACTAAACAAAACCAGGAAACAAAAGAGAAACAACAAAAGGCCTTAGGGTGCCAAATCATAGCTAGCGCCATTTTGTAGCTTTCCCAGCACCAGCTGCAGAAAAAAAAACACAAAAAAAAGAAGGCGTAAATGACCACACGTGCTGTTGCTGTGGGAAACGTATTCACTCCTTTGGAATCTGGCGCAAATGTGCAGGGTGGTCCTTCATAGGTCAAAAAAGAATAAGAAAATCTCTACATAGGCCAATACTTCTGAAAATACTGAGGGCTGGGGCAGAGTTTAAAACAAACGTAGGGCCTTTCAGAGACACTAATATTTCCACAAAAACACCGCATTTCCCTACAGAATACTTCATCATTGCACAATATAGATTACGGGGACCTTTTGTACTGTGGTCAAACATATTGTAATGGTCCCATTAGATATTTGTACGCTAATTCTGATAGGGCAAAAAAGGCCACATACGCCGGTCTCCTGGCCATTAGGTCCATCAGTCTTATTGTTTTACAAGTAGGGCACACTACTTTCCTAGAGCAGTAATCCAATACAACCACCCTACGTGAAAAGTACAGGAAACCCTTAGTTTACATTCTTATGTGTTGGCAAATCCTACTTTACTGCTCTGAAAATGAAAAATATACACCCATGCAAGTTGTACTACATGCCGTCTCGGAATGTTACATCCACCAGGTAGAAACAACCACGCCATGATAACGTCGGTACTTTAAAAGAACAATACGTTTTAGGTCTGGCCCAAAGCAGCATTAGCTCCTGGTAGCAATCTATAAGTCAATCAAAACAAGCATTGGCATAGCCAATAGGTCTCACCTTTGGGACCTTGTAAGTGTTTAGCTATGTAACAGTTGCATAACTAAATACTTATAAGGTCCCAAAAGCGAGACCTATTGGCTATGCAAAGCGGCCGCGAAAGTGAAAGTGATCGCGAACACGATCAAACATCAAAGCGGCCATGAAAGTGAAAGTAATCGCGGTAAAGCACGGCGCGCGCGCCCGCGCACATGCACTGTAGCTCTATGCTGGCCTGGTAGCACTTTTTGGAGCCCTCTCAATAAGTCTCGCCAGACCAACGCATGCGCTGGGTCAGGCGAGACCTAAAAAGGGATTCAAACAAAATGGCAAGTGGTCGCACGACAGGAAGCTTTGAAAGGAAACATTTCATAGAACAGGAAGTAGTTGAGTGTCATACGCATCTCTGTATGTGCACGTGCAGTGCATCTTACCAACACAGCAGCGATTCTAGTCTCCAAATCCCCCTAGCACACACATAATACATATAGTTACAATGCATTCTTCCTGTGCCTTTGACTGCACTAAGAACAAACTGCAAAGAGTGGTTCATTGACGGTGTGTAAGGCTGCACTAACCGGGCAGTAAGCCTAGAGTGGTATTTGTAGTTTGTGTAACTGCTTGACGCAAGCACTATACAAACAGAGATGTTTCCCCAGTCTATGCGTATGCCTACACTGGTGATACAAAGAGAAAGGTGTGTACAGTCTGTGTGTCCTACTGCACTAAGCGCATAATACACACAGGGCTTTAAGTGGGGGAAAAAAACTGGGGGTGCTCTAAAAGGGGCGGGGCAAATCTCTTAAAGGGGTGTGGCCTATCCAAGTAGGGGTGTTGTCTAAATCAAGATAACTAGCATTGTGTGCTTAAGAAAATCCCCTCCAATTATCCTACCTTCGGAAAACAATCTCTTTAAAGGATTTCCCTTCCTCCTACAACGCGACCCACCTAGCATGACATCTCCACTTCTCAGTAGTGAGCAAAATGAGGATGCGCACATCAATGTGCATGCTCTCACTGCAGTCCAATAAAAAAAAAATGAAAACGGACTACCTTTGCGAGGCCCGAAAATAGAGCCCAATAGAGACCCGTTTCGAGGACCCCTGAAAATAACTGCCGCTGCTCAGACCCGGCCAAATTAAAGCCCTGCATCCATCCATCCTAAGCACTGTGCCATACAACCATCTTTCAATCCATCCATACATTCCTACCTACATACATACATACATCTGTCCCTGCAGCTATCCTAAGCATCTATCAGCCCACCCGCCTATGCTAAGTACTGGTCCATTCATCCATTCATCCTTCCATCCATCCATCCATTCATCCACCCATCCATCCATTCATCCAGCCATCCATCCATCCATCCATGTGTCCCTGGACCTATCCTAAACATCTATCAGCCCACCCGCCTATCCTAAGCACTGTGCCATCCATCCATCCATACGCCCATACATCCATGAATACATCTGTCCCAGAACCTATCCTAAGCATCTATCAGCCCACCCGCCTATTCTAAGTACTGGTCCATGCATCCATTCATCCTTCCATCCATCTAGCTAGCCATTCATCCATCTGGCCATCCATTCACTCGCCCTTTATTCACCTATCCGTCCTTCTTTCCGTGCTGCCCCCGCCCCGATCCTAAACACCCCGAATTATACTCATCCACCCAGCTTTTTAATGGGCCGAAAAGGCTGGTGATAACCATTGACAGGCAGATGTTTCTGATAAAGAACAAGAAAGCTTTCAGTTGCTCTTTGTGGACCATTGTTCACCACCCTTCTCTGGTGGTGTTTTAAACAAAGGTTGATCCAGAGAAAGAAATGTAAACCAGCTTTTCAGTGTAAGACGCTAATTCAGCAACATAACCTTTTGTCCATTTCTATATGGAAACACTGCTTTAAATTGGCCGTGACTAACAGATACTGAATACCTGTAGTTCTTACATTTGTGAGAGTATACCCAACAGCTAATTTGGGGTGGTGAGAACCTGCCCTTCTATATTTCCATGTGAAGCACAGTATAGGAATATAAAGGTAATTCCAGCGCTACTATCTTCATATTAAAGAGGGGGTGCGGGAACTAAGTGAGCCAGGCAAAGTGTGTGTTTTCGTAGCACTAAAACAAGACACTGTGAAAGGTCAGAGCAGGGTCGTGCTGGAGTTGGCTGCCTGTGGACGTCTCCAGAGGCGCAACTAGAGCCAAATTTCGGGGGAGGCTAATTCTTCCAGCAATAGGCAGAGTGGGGATGTAGGGGCTCTAAAATGGGGTGAAAAACAACAGAACCTCATTTACAAGCAAATTGTCTTTTAAAGACCTGTGAAGTACTCGGGTGCAGCTGTGTGTGTGCGCCCGGGAAGCTGTCTCAGCCCGGGGCAATGGGCGTTGCGCGCCTGGTCGTCTCTCTCCTAATCATCCTACGATGATGTTGCTTCTGAGCTGCAAAAAGAGAAGGGAAATACTGAGAGAAAATGGCTCTCTTTAAAGGATTTCCCTTACCCTACAATGCGGCTCACCTGGCATGACGTCTCCACTTCTCAGTAATGAGCAATGTGCATGCTCTTATTGCAGTCCAATTAAAAAAAAGAAAACAAACTACCTTAGCGAGGCCCGAAAATAGAGCCTGATAGAGACCCGTTTCGAGGCCTCCTGAAAATAGCTGCCGGTGCTCAGACCCGGACAGACCCGGCCCACTTAAAGCCCTGAATACACATAACTTAGTGTTTGCAGCCTTTCAGTGCGTCTGACGGCACTAGCCTCTTGTTAGAAATATTGCACTGTTTATACCTGTCTGCACTAACCCCATGATACACATAGTGTAGTGTCTAAAACCGGTCTGCATGTCTGACTTCATTGGGCATGTGATAGAAATGTGGCAGTATTTGCAGTTTGTGTTCCTGGCTGTTAAATCCGACCCTTTCACCTGTGAGGGACCCCCACTCCCGGGCGACCCCACCACATGACAGAGATGTTCAAGGGCGCACCTTCACATACATTCAAGCTGCAGAATTCAGTTTACACTTTGTCCCACCAACCAGGCTTTCCCACTGTTAGCACTTCATGCCTTGTGTGGAGGTGGTCTGTTCATTTATGTGTGGCTCTCATTGAGCACCACCCTCAAGAATAGCAGGTTGTATTCACTGCTATGACACAGCAACGGGGGAACACAAAGGTTGTTTCCCACCGCTGCTGTGTCACAAAGAAATGCCAGGCTGTTCTGATATGGCTCCTAAAAGCCTGTCAGTGCAGGGCTGGCTCTCTGCTCCGGTTGAGAGCAGAGAGCACGTCTTCGGAGGCCAAGGAATACATTGCCAGCTCCACTAAGACTTTACTCTGACCTATGAACCCTTTAAGTGCGCTTGTCGGCCAACGGCCGTCGCGAGCACTACCTCGGTAGTGCTGCGCACCTCCGTTGGCCGACACGGTCCCGCCCACTCAATGGAACGCCCCGCACCGCGGCGGAAAGCATTCAAGTTCAGAAGATCTTTGAAAACCTGTCTTTTTCCTCACTAACAGCCAGGTTTTAGCTCTCTCAGATTCTCCTCAGTCAACTCCTTCACATAGTGGTCTAGTTAGCGCCAGGATACAATTTTTGGTCACAGTGCGCTTTACAAATTCTAAATACAATACACAAGGAGCGGGAAGGCACCATTGGTGGTGCTTGCAGGAGGGCGCTGCTATTTCTTTCTGTTTACATTTGGTACAGGGAGCAGAGGCATTTTATGTATAGCTCTCCCATTACTCCTCTGCTTCTGCTTAGTAGTTGGAAGCAGAGGCAGATACTTTTGTGGCCATATATAACATTAAATTATAGATGGGTAAAAAGTGAATGGAGTGGATGTTCTTCACCTTGGGATTTTGAGGGGCACCAAACTTGAGCTTCGCTCTTGGTGTCTATCGGATGTCATTCAGAACCCATCCAAAAATACAGCTCCCTTATTCAGTATTACTCAACTGTAATTCTGTATGATATCATGTTGTCTTATACTATCAGCAGCAGCATGGCACACACCAGCCCTGCAGTGTGTTGTCAGGTATAGGCGCAGTGTCCCCCATACATTGATTTGAAATGGGTCCCTCTTTATCTTCAGCCAGCCCCGATTCTGGCAGCACTGAACACATACTACAGCCTTTCCCACCTGTGATCCTGTCTGGATTATGCACATGGTGCACAACGTGCAGTGAGTGCTGTCCATCTCTATGCCTGCATACCTGGCTACACTGAACACATGACATAATGTGTCCTAATTTAAAAAATCCAAACACATCCATTTCCAATGCATTTTCAATACACAACTAATTTGCCCAGAAACAGTAGCTTCCAGCCAAATTAGAATTCCAAAATGTGCAGTAATTCTGCCCTCAATGGAGTGCTTTACAGCCTTTACATTATTTACAGATATGGTTTTAACTTGAATTTTACAGCCCTTCTCACTGCTCAGTTGGGATCTCATTGACTGAATGTGACCCAGGCCTCATGTGACTCTAAGGCCAGCGCTATCACGTGACTGGAAATAGTTCTCTATTTAAAGCACGCTATATACGTGTAGCTCCTAAAATATTTCTGATGGCAGCATAGACTCCAATGCTTGCTTTGGTAATGCAGACTCAATGGACTTCACAGCACTTTCTCTTCCTGATTACTGCCTAAGTGCCGCCCCTTGAGGCGTGAAGGTTACAAGGGTCAACAAGGTGCAAATCCCCCTCATGATGCCCCTCCCTCCTCTTTTCCCGTCAAAGGTTTTCATGCCTGAAAAATTGGCAGCACATCCAATGAAAAGGACAGTATTGCCCGGGGCCAACGAAAATTGAAAATCAAAGTGATGAGCAGGAGGCGGCCTAGACAGATCTCATGGCAGGCAGCATTTGAAAGCCACTCTTTGGCATACCACTTCCATTCATGACATCACCATAAGAGCCCCTCACTAAATGGAGGCACTGTGTCAAGAGTTGGGGCGGCCATCTTGCACAAAGTCCCGAGGGTTGACTGAGTAATCCTTTCGATCAGAGCGTGCGGATGCCTAATTGTCCTGGTTTGGTGCTGCTGGGGCTGGACCGGTCTCAACAGAGGGATTTGGGTCAAATTATTTCAAAGTGTCCTACGTAAGTCGACTTCAACTTCTTTTGCATGCTTTGGGCAAGAAAATGCTCGTTCTTTTCCTGGGCTTGTCTGAAGCAAACTGTCTTTGTCTGTGTCACGCGACCAGAAGGGGTGGGCTGGTTCTGGTGGGAAAGCCTGGGGACAGAGAACACTTGGAAAATTCACCAGCGGATTCTATGAGTTTCAAACTACGAATAGATGGGCCATAGTTGGACCAATCTATTGAGGATCTAAGTTACCTTCCAGCAGGTCAGTGCCTCAGTAGGCTTCCAGGACCACGGTAAAGTCCACAGTCCACATTGTAAGCTAAAAAAAAAAGAGCCACTACAGGTTTCCGGTGACACGTGACAATACCAAAACCACATTATTCAAACCCTAATATTTGTTCACCTTTGTGTATTTTCATGTGGCATTCTTCAAACAATCAATGCTTGCCCATGATTGAAATCGATAATTAATGGAACTGTTTTAATGTCTATGAATTAAGGAAGGTTATGTGTGGCAAAGATTCCTTCTTCAGCATTAAGGGTTTTGCAACCTCGGTTGTCTCTACAACATGAATAGCCAAACATACAGCACAGGAGCTGTGGAAGTCTAGACACATTTCTGACCTCTACTCTCCTTCTGCCAGTTTATCCTTAATTTCCCCAATGCCCGGTGCCTGTTGCTGCCAGCCAAGCTGAAAAAGCTGTGTGCACTGGTCTGTTGGGCCTACATGCCCAGGGCAGAGTCAGTCTCATGTCAAGTCTGCATGTCATGTGACTGACTCTACCCCGGGCCTACAGGCTTTGGGAAGCAACAGGAGGTTGTGGAACCTCCCTACCTCCCCAAAGGACCGTCCGCCTCTGAACAGAGGGTTGGAGACAGAAAGGATATAGCATGTTCCTGACATTTTAAAGGACCTCCTGATAGAAGGTGTCCACCTCACTCAGGTGAGAGTGGCCTCAAGTTACATCTGAAGAGCCACTATCACCTGGCAGGGAAATTGAAGTGCCTTTTGTGAGAAGTTGGCCTGATGTATGATGTCACTAGTTATAGTGTACACCTTATATCAGTCCAAATACCCTTATGGTGATTGGTTGTAAAGTCAACCTTATAGACCAGCTATCCTAGTGGTAGCATGGACAAGAGCAGTCTTAGGCTAAACTCTGAATGGCATGTGAAGCCAGCTGTGATACCATATATAATCCCTTGAATACCAAATGAAAGGACACCACAACAGATATATATATAAAATAAAGTGTATTTATTCTAAGCAAACCCTCAGCACTCTTTATGAGTTTAGAGGTAAGTAGAACACAGTCTTATTAATGCATACAGTAAGTCACACAGGTAAGTAATACAGTTAGGCCCTAGGGGCCACGCAAACCATATACTAAATAAGTGGTATAAGAACCACTGTCACGGAAATAGAATAGGCCTAGGCCTAGGGAATCGCTGGGGCTACACTACACTAGCGTTAGTTAGGGAGTGGGAGGCCCACGGGATTCGTGTGCAGAGTGGAAACACTCACGCGTAATGCGTAAAAGTCAATAGCAATGTTACAGTTTAGAAATAGATAGATTTAGGACACTTCCGGAGTAGCTAGGAAGTTGAGACTTGAAAACTAGACACTAGGATAGTCACTATCCTGATGAGCACCGGAGTACCCAAGTTACCTAGCCCACAGGCTGCGGGTGCATAGGGGTGAAGATGCGTCGTTTTCGTCGTCGACTCCTATGGATGCCTGAAGAAAGATGCTGACAGGCAGTCAGGGGAGAGTGTCCGGTGGATCCCAAGCCTGGGATCAAGAAGAGAAGAAACCTGCAAGCAGAAGGGACAGAGTCAAGGTCACTAGCCAGTGACCACGTGGAACCAGGAAGGAACCAGGCGATGTCGTGAAGAGTTGCAGGGGAAGGTGAAGCTTGTCGCTGCAGCCAGGAGGACCAGGAAGCGTCGAGGACGACCAGGACCAGGAGGCGAGCTGTCCCACGAAGGCTCTTGCTGTCGGCGGCGTCGAAGTTGGACTAGGACTCACCAAGCCTTGGCAAGCGGAACCCACGAAGAACAAGGGACTTGCTTCTGGTGCAGACCAGGAAGGTCTGGGGTGCTTCTTCTTTGCAGAGAAGCGGGAGCCAGTCTGGAGGAGCCAAACCAGCGCAGAAGATTTCAGGGAGCGTCGTCACAAAGGCCACTAGCCAGCGGGCAAGCAACCGGACAGACGCGGCAAGCAGGAAAATGCTGAAGGGCCCCACGCAGGACTCGTGGAGTGTGGGGGGCTGGTCTTCGGTGCAGATGGTGCTTGGGGTTGGGGCTTCTCAATCCCCGGTGCACAACTTCGAGGGTACCTCAGAAGCTGCGCTGTAAGTTACTAGCCACTTTTCCCAGGTAGCCGGTCCCACGTCGCTCGTCGCCTCCACGGATCTCAGCTCTGCTGCAGATGTGGATGAGGGTCGGAGAAGTCTGGAAATCAAGGCTCTGGTCGGGCTCTGCAGTCGGTTCCTCGTCGAACGTTTCACAAAGCAAAGGGTAGTCACTTGATGGTGCCTGTTTGCACAGGGTAGCCACTCCTTGGCTACAAGGGAGATTCTTCAGTCTTCTTCTTTCGTCGAATGTCGAAGGTCCAGAGTTTCTGTTCAGTTTTGCAGGTTCAGGATAATCTAAAGTCTTGAGGCCCAACTCCCACTCTTATACTAATCTGGGGGGCTGGGATACCTGCTAGGTCACGCCTTATGGGTGGGACCTGGGAGGGGGTGGTTACACCCACTTCCCTTTGTCCAGTTTTGCGCCAGAGCTGGGGCTGGAGTGCCCCAGCGCCGGTTTGAACTGGACTATGCAAGGAACACCTTGTGTGCCCCAGGCATGTCTCATTCCTTTCAGCCCACCCTGCCCCAATACACTAAAGGCTGTCTGGGGAGGTGCTAGCACCTCCCCAAGCAGGAAACCTATTGTCCAGGCCTCCCTGGCTGGGATCACTCCCAGCAGCAGGAGGTCAGACTTGTGTCGTGGCAGCAGCATCCATTTTGTGATGCTGAGGCTTTGGTCAGAGGCTAACAGTTGAAGTATGATTTTAACATGTCTTTCCCTCTAGAAGGGGGGAATAATATTCTCATGTCCAGAAATGGCATGGGGGTATTATTCCCGAGTGTTAGACACCTTACACGACATGCTTTGATAAAGCCAAACCATAGTTACCATAACCGTCTAAGATTATAAGGCACTTTAAGAGTATATGGTAGGCTATATCATAGAACAGCTATAAGGACATGGTTCCGAAAGCTGCAGACAGGCTCAGCTCATGCTAGAGCACCATCTCACATGTTACCAAGCACTCTGCCTCCAGGATTGTCAAGGCCTGCCATAGGAGTGACTGATAGGTACACATGTGTCTATATGTAAGTTAGGCATAGGAATACTACACCTAAGCAAGGGGTGATTACACGACCTTGCCCCAGCTGAGTGATCAGCCAGTTGTGTCAAAATGGAAGGCCAGGCCAGGGGTGGCACAATACATGCTGCAGCCCCTGGTAGGCCTAGGGTACACCTATGCCCTGGGTACCTAGGGTACACTGTACAGGGGCCAATAAGGTGATCCTATCCAAATGGGTTATGCACCTAAAGTACATAGTGTTAATTTAGAGAGAGAACAGCAGGGCTGTGGGTCTGATTAGCAGGCCCACAGCCACATCTAAGTCGAAAACCAGTAAAGCAAAAGCAAAAAGTGGGGGTGAACATAGAAAGCAGACCCTACTCTCCTACACAACCCCCCCCCAAACTTAGGGACATTAAACTAACCTTGACCAGTTGAGTCTTCATGTTCTAAGTGGAAATATCTGGAGAGTCCATCTGCATTGGCATGGTCAGTCCCAGGTCTATGTTCCACTGTGAAGTCCATCCCCTGTAGGGAAATGGACCACCTAAGAAGTTTGGGATTTTCACCCTTCATCTGATTTAGCCACAAGAGGGGCTTATGGTCTGTCTGAATCTTGAAGTGAGTGCCAAACAAGTATGGCCTCAGCTTCTTCAGGGCCCAAACCACAGCAAAGGCCTCCCTCTCAATAGCTGACCAACGTTTCTCTCTAGGGGTCAGCCTTCTACTTATAAAAGCAATGGGCTGGTCTTGACCATCTACATTCAGTTGTGAAAGAACAGCTCCCACACCTAACTCAGAAGCATCTGTCTGGACAATGAACTCTTTGGAGTAGTCTGGACTTTTCAGAATAGGTGCACTGCACATGGCCTGCTTCAGGTCATCAAATGCTTTTTGACAGCTTGCTGTCCACTGAACTTTCTTTGGCATCTTCTTGGAGGTCAAGTCATTAAGTGGTGTCACTATGGACCCATAGTTCTTAACAAACTTTCTGTAGTACCCAGACAGGCCCAAGAAAGCTCTGACCTGAGTCTGGGTAGTTGGAGGAGCCCAGTCCTTTATGGTCTGGATCTTGCTCTCCAGTGGTTGAACCTGACCCCCACCAACTAGGTGGCCCAGGTATACAACCTTGCTCTGCCCTATCTGGCACTTAGTGGCCTTGATAGTGAGGCCTGCCTTTTGCAGGGCCTCTAAAACATTCCTCCGGTGGACCAGGTGATCCTCCCAGGTGGAGCCAAAGACAGCAATATCATCAAGATAAGCTGCACAATAATCATCCAACCCAGTAAGGACTTGATTCACCAGCCTTTGGAAAGTGGCAGGTGCATTCTTCAACCCAAAGGGCATTACCACAAATTGATAATGTCCTCCTGGGGTCGAGAAAGCAGTTTTGGCCTTTGCACTCTCAGCTAGTCTGATTTGCCAGTAGCCCGCTGTTAGGTCAAATGTGCTCAAAAACTTAGCAGCTGCCAGTCTGTCAATGAGCTCATCTGCCCTAGGTATTGGGTGGGCATCTGTCCTAGTGACAGCATTGAGACCTCTGTAATCCACGCAAAACCTAATCTCTCTCTTACCATCTTGGGTGTGAGGTTTTGGCACAAGGACTACAGGACTAGCCCAGGGGCTCTCTGAAGGTTCAATGACTCCCAGCTCCAACATCTTTTGTACCTCAACTTTTATGCAGTCCCTGACATGGTCAGGTTGCCTGTAGATTTTACTCTTCACAGGCAGACTGTCACCAGTGTCCACCTCATGGGTGCACCAGTTTGTCTGACTTGGGGTCAGAGAGAACATATGTCTGTAGGCCTGCAGAACTTGTCTGCAGTCCTGTTGCTGATGGACAGTGAGGCTGTCAGAAAAGACCACACCATCAACTGAGCCATCATCAGGGTTCTGAGTCAACAGGTCTGGGAGAGGGTCACTCTCTTCCTCCTGCCCCTCATCTGTAGCCATGAGCAGCCCCATGTCTGCCCTGTCAACATATGCCTTCAATCTGTTGACATGAAGCACCCTGTGGGGGCTTCTGGGAGTCCCAAGGTCCACCAAGTAGGTGACTTCTCCCTTTTTCTCAACAATAGTGTGGGGTCCAGACCATTTGTCTTGGAGTGCTGCTGGGGCCACTGGCTCCAACACCCACACTTTCTGTCCTGGCTGGTAAACAATCAGTACAGCCTTTTGGTCATGCCAAGCTTTTTGGAGTTCTTGGCTTGCCTCAAGGTTTTTAGAAGCCTTCTTCATATACTCTGCCATCCTGGAGCGGAGACCAAGTACATAATCCACTATGTCTAGTTTGGGTTGTCTGAGAGGTCTCTCCCATCCTTCTTTCACCAAACACAGGGGTCCTCTTACAGGATGCCCAAACAAAAGCTCAAAAGGGCTGTAGCCAACCCCCTTTTGTGGGACCTCTCTGTAAGCAAACAGAAGGCAGGGTAAAAGGATGTCCCATCTTCGCCTAAGCTTGTCTGGTAATCCTTTTATCATTCCCTTTAGGGTCTTGTTGAATCTCTCAACAAGCCCATTGCACTGTGGGTGATAGGGTGTGGTGAACTTATAGTTAACACCACACTCCTTCCACATTGCAGTCAAGTATCCTGACATAAAGTTGGCACCCCTGTCAGAAATGACCTCCTTTGGAAAGCCCACTCTGGAGAATACTCCAAGCAGGGCCCTTGCCACAACAGGAGCTGTTGTGGTCCTCAGGGGAATTGCTTCTGGGTACCTGGTGGCATGGTCCACTATCACCAGTATGAATCTGTGCCCAGATGCTGTTTGTGGGTCCATTGGTCCTACAATATCTATGCCCACTCTTTCAAAGGGGACCCCCACCACAGGTAGTGGTATGAGGGGGGCCTTTGTGGTGCCACCTGATTTGCCACTGGCTTGGCAGGTGACACAGGAGCGACAAAACTCCTTAGTATCTTCTGACATATGGGGCCAGTGAAAGTGAGGGACAAGCCTGTCCCAAGTCTTGTTCTGGCCTAAATGTCCTGCAAGGGGAATATCATGGGCCAAGGTTAGAAGGAAGCCTCTGAACTTCAGTGGTATGACCAACCTCCTGGATGCACCAGGCTTGGGGTCTCTAGCCTCTGAGTACAGTAGCCCTTCATCCCAATACACTCTATGGGTACCTTGAGCATTCCCTGCAGCCTCAGCAGCAGCCAGCTGTCTGAGGGGTTCAAGAGAGGGGCAGTCTAATTGAGCCTGCCTCAGATCTGCCCTGGAAGGTCCCCCTGTCCCAAGAAACTCAACCTGATCAGGTTCAAGTTCTTCTAGGACAGTTCCTTCAGGGCTCTCAGAATCATCCTCCTGGGAGGGCTGATCCACCACCTGAGGCAGGGGGGAAGGCACAGCCTTAACCCTACTGCTCTTTCTCTTGGAGTGTGACTGGTCCATAGTTTCAGGATCCAGCACTTGTTCAGTGTTGCACTTTTTGGCCTGTGACCTGGTCACAGCAAGGACATGTGCATCTATCCCCAGCATTTCTGCATGGGTCCTATACTCCACTTCAGACCAAACTGAAGTTTCAAGATCATTGCCCAGTAAACACTCTACAGGAAGGTCTGAACTAACAACAACTTTCTTGAGGCCAGTTACCCCTCCCCAGGAGAAGTTAACAATAGCCACACTATGGGAGGTAGTGGCATTGCTAGCGTTGGTCACTAGGTAATTCTCACCTAGTATGATCTGTCCAGGGTCCACAAAAGCAGGTGTCACCACACTAGCCCCAGTGTCCCTGTAGGCCTGAGCCATTCTTTGGTTGATAAAAGGTGTCTGTCTGTACTTGCCCAGGTTACTGGGGCCTACAGTAGAGGACAAAGCTAAGTCCCCATCACAGATCAGGACAGCCTGAGTAGGCACTCTGACTAGGCCAGAATCCTCCTCAGTTCCCAGGGTTAACCCTACTACACCCTTTTGCTGGGAACCACCACTTACAGCTGAACTAGGGGGTACAGTTGCCTTAGGGGCAATGGTGGCTGGGGGCTTATCCTTTTTGGTGCACTCACTAAACCAATGTGAGGTAGACTTACAATAGTTGCACCATGGTTTCTTTTGGCCTTCTTTCTTCTTATCCTTTTTGGAACCACCCTCCCCCTGAGCCTTTTGGGGGCCTGGTGAAGACTTCTGGTCTTTTTGTTTCTGCTCATTACCCTTCTGGTCTGCCTTTTTCTGATCACCGCCCTGGTTCTGGTTTTTCTGCTTAACTCTAGTCCTGACCCATCTATCTGCCTTCTTTCCCAATTCTTGGGGAGAAGTCAGATCAGAATCAATCAGGTGTTGATGCAATAGCTGGTTTTGACAGTTGTTAAGTATTTGTTCTCTCATGATCAAATTATACAATCCTGTATAGTCCTTAACCTTACTTCCCAATAGCCAGCCTTCCAGCGCCTTAGTGGCACAATCTACAAAGTCAGTCCAGTCCTGAGTCTGTGTCTTCTGGGTATCCCTGAACAACAACCTGTATTGTTCAGTGGTTAGGCCAAACCCATCAATCAGAGCACTCTTCAGGACAGTGTAATTATCTGCATCCTCATCACTAACTGTGAGGAGCTTGTCTCTTCCTTTCTCAGAGAAGGAGAGCCACAAGATAGCTGCCCACTGACTTTGGGGTACCTGCTGTACTTTGCAAGCTCTCTCCAAAGCAGTTATCCATTTGTGGATGTCATCCCCACACTTGTAGGGAGGGACAATCTTGCTCAGGTTTCTATTATCATAGTGCCTGTCTCTATCTCTAGGAATGTTGCTGCCACCAGTGGGTTCTAACCCACTTAACTTTTGTTCTCTAGCCAGAGCAAGCTTCTCTTTGGCAAGGGCAAGTTCTTCCCTCTGAATCCTCAGATTAGCCTCCCTCATTCTGGCTGCATGCTCCTTTCTCTCAGGTGAAGTCATTCCCCTGTGAGAGGAAGCATTAGAGGTGTTAGAGACATGGGAGTGGATGGATTCCCTTGAAGGGGATCTGTCCCTCCTGCTTCTCTGTGAATGTCTACTTGTGGGTCTGTATGGGGGGACCCCATGCAAACTCCCATGTAAACTTAAGTTAGCCTGGCTAAGTCTCCTTACTTGGCTCTGGCTGTCTACCTCCCCATCTGAAGGCCCATCTGACTCCTCTGTGGTGGGTAGACCCTCCTCTGTGCCTAGGGCACCTTCCTGTGATGCCCTCTGAGCATCATACTCCTCTAGGAGTTGTCTTAACTGAAGGAGGGTAGGGTTTGCACCCTGTTTTATTCCTCTGGAGGTACACAATTGTCTCATCTCCTGGAATGTTAAGGTATCATACCTAGAGGGGGTCTTCTGCAGACCTGCCCCTCCTGAGAGAGCATCTACTTGATCTCCTCCCAGAGGCATGATCTAGTGAGGGTGTGGTGTGTGCACCTACCTACACTAGTTGTATCTACTAAACCTTTCTAGTAGTTGTAGTCAGGGTGTGTTATTCCCTTCAACCTACAACTACAAAGTCCAGTAGGACTTAAGTATAATAATCTATGTTATATGTACCTAGACAATATCTGTGTGATCTTTCAATTTAGTATCTCAAGATTACAATGGTATTACAACAGCAAGCTCAGATCCCAACCGCTGCTCACCAATGTGAGAAGTTGGCCTGATGTATGATGTCACTAGTTATAGTGTACACCTTATATCAGTCCAAATACCCTTATGGTGATTGGTTGTAAAGTCAACCTTATAGACCAGCTATCCTAGTGGTAGCATGGACAAGAGCAGTCTTAGGCTAAACTCTGAATGGCATGTGAAGCCAGCTGTGATACCATATATAATCCCTTGAATACCAAATGAAAGGACACCACAACAGATATATATATAAAATAAAGTGTATTTATTCTAAGCAAACCCTCAGCACTCTTTATGAGTTTAGAGGTAAGTACAACACAGTCTTATTAATGCATACAGTAAGTCACACAGGTAAGTAATACAGTTAGGCCCTAGGGGCCACGCAAACCATATACTAAATAAGTGGTATAAGAACCACTGTCACGGAAATAGAATAGGCCTAGGCCTAGGGAATCGCTGGGGCTACACTACACTAGCGTTAGTTAGGGAGTGGGAGGCCCACGGGATTCGTGTGCAGAGTGGAAACACTCACGCGTAATGCGTAAAAGTCAATAGCAATGTTACAGTTTAGAAATAGATAGATTTAGGACACTTCCGGAGTAGCTAGGAAGTTGAGACTTGAAAACTAGACACTAGGATAGTCACTATCCTGATGAGCACCGGAGTACCCAAGTTACCTAGCCCACAGGCTGCGGGTGCATAGGGGAGAAGATGCGTCGTTTTCGTCGTCGACTCCTATGGATGCCTGAAGAAAGATGCTGACAGGCAGTCAGGGGAGAGTGTCCGGTGGATCCCAAGCCTGGGATCAAGAAGAGAAGAAACCTGCAAGCAGAAGGGACAGAGTCAAGGTCACTAGCCAGTGACCACGTGGAACCAGGAAGGAACCAGGCGATGTCGTGAAGAGTTGCAGGGGAAGGTGAAGCTTGTCGCTGCAGCCAGGAGGACCAGGAAGCGTCGAGGACGACCAGGACCAGGAGGCGAGCTGTCCCACGAAGGCTCTTGCTGTCGGCGGCGTCGAAGTTGGACTAGGACTCACCAAGCCTTGGCAAGCGGAACCCACGAAGAACAAGGGACTTGCTTCTGGTGCAGACCAGGAAGGTCTGGGGTGCTTCTTCTTTGCAGAGAAGCGGGAGCCAGTCTGGAGGAGCCAAACCAGTGCAGAAGATTTCAGGGAGCGTCGTCACAAAGGCCACTAGCCAGCGGGCAAGCAACCGGACAGACGCGGCAAGCAGGAAAATGCTGAAGGGCCCCACGCAGGACTCGTGGAGTGTGGGGGGCTGGTCTTCGGTGCAGATGGTGCTTGGGGTTGGGGCTTCTCAATCCCCGGTGCACAACTTCGAGGGTACCTCAGAAGCTGCGCTGTAAGTTACTAGCCACTTTTCCCAGGTAGCCGGTCCCACGTCGCTCGTCGCCTCCACGGATCTCAGCTCTGCTGCAGATGTGGATGAGGGTCGGAGAAGTCTGGAAATCAAGGCTCTGGTCGGGCTCTGCAGTCGGTTCCTCGTCGAACGTTTCACAAAGCAAAGGGTAGTCACTTGATGGTGCCTGTTTGCACAGGGTAGCCACTCCTTGGCTACAAGGGAGATTCTTCAGTCTTCTTCTTTCGTCGAATGTCGAAGGTCCAGAGTTTCTGTTCAGTTTTGCAGGTTCAGGATAATCTAAAGTCTTGAGGCCCAACTCCCACTCTTATACTAATCTGGGGGGCTGGGATACCTGCTAGGTCACGCCTTATGGGTGGGACCTGGGAGGGGGTGGTTACACCCACTTCCCTTTGTCCAGTTTCGCGCCAGAGCTGGGGCTGGAGTGCCCCAGCGCCGGTTTGAACTGGACTATGCAAGGAACACCTTGTGTGCCCCAGGCATGTCTCATTCCTTTCAGCCCACCCTGCCCCAATACACTAAAGGCTGTCTGGGGAGGTGCTAGCACCTCCCCAAGCAGGAAACCTATTGTCCAGGCCTCCCTGGCTGGGATCACTCCCAGCAGCAGGAGGTCAGACTTGTGTCGTGGCAGCAGCATCCATTTTGTGATGCTGAGGCTTTGGTCAGAGGCTAACAGTTGAAGTATGATTTTAACATGTCTTTCCCTCTAGAAGGGGGGAATAATATTCTCATGTCCAGAAATGGCATGGGGGTATTATTCCCGAGTGTTAGACACCTTACACGACATGCTTTGATAAAGCCAAACCATAGTTACCATAACCGTCTAAGATTATAAGGCACTTTAAGAGTATATGGTAGGCTATATCATAGAACAGCTATAAGGACATGGTTCCGAAAGCTGCAGACAGGCTCAGCTCATGCTAGAGCACCATCTCACATGTTACCAAGCACTCTGCCTCCAGGATTGTCAAGGCCTGCCATAGGAGTGACTGATAGGTACACATGTGTCTATATGTAAGTTAGGCATAGGAATACTACACCTAAGCAAGGGGTGATTACACGACCTTGCCCCAGCTGAGTGATCAGCCAGTTGTGTCAAAATGGAAGGCCAGGCCAGGGGTGGCACAATACATGCTGCAGCCCCTGGTAGGCCTAGGGTACACCTATGCCCTGGGTACCTAGGGTACACTGTACAGGGGCCAATAAGGTGATCCTATCCAAATGGGTTATGCACCTAAAGTACATAGTGTTAATTTAGAGAGAGAACAGCAGGGCTGTGGGTCTGATTAGCAGGCCCACAGCCACATCTAAGTCGAAAACCAGTAAAGCAAAAGCAAAAAGTGGGGGTGAACATAGAAAGCAGACCCTACTCTCCTACACCTTTGAGATTACGTTTTGAACACAGGCAGGGGCGGCTTCTCCATTGGAGCAGAGTAGCATCGACCCAGTTAAAATACCCCCCCAAAGCCTCAAAGATGAAAAATAAGACAGGTAATTCATCACCATTTTATATTTCATCCCCGGTCTGGAGCCGAGTGTCAGCACAGGGGCGGGGCCACTACTGACTAACAGCAAAAGGGAGGATGGTGGGCTGTCTAATGGACTGTTTAAAGTGCACATGTCTTTTTGGCGGGCCTGTCGCACCTGCACACTTTAAATCTCTCAATCCAGCTGTCTTAAGATAGCTGGGATGAGAGTAAGTGCAGGCCTCCAGTGCGCTGTGGAGTGTTGAGTGAGGCCGCTCCCTCCAATCAGGGTGCTGCTCTCATGCTGCATGTGAGCAGCACATACCCACGAGGGGGGGGCCTGAGGAGATTTAATGGACCGACAAGGGCACAATCTCCAATTATAGACTCTATAACACACAAAGAGCCCTCAGGTCCGGGGTCACATAGGGTGAGTGCAGGAGTGGGAACAACTATGCTGTGGGGGGGGGGATTCCCTTTTAAGGACGGTTTCAATCAATTGTGTCTAACTAACCTCATAGCTACTTTTAACCACTGTCCCATTAGCACTGCACTCTTCCCACCACACGCTTCGCTCACATTGGGTTTTGTGAATACCCCTCTTACCTGAAAACATCCCTGAATCCCTCCCTCGCATCGAGGGGGTTGTAGCCCATATCACGACCAGGTTCGTGATGCGTCGAGGATTCCCAATGATGAAGCATGACACCTTTGGTGTGTGAGGGAAACCGCCCTTGAAAGGGAATTCCCCCTCCAGCATAGTTTTTTCCACTCCTGCACTCACCCTACGGGACCCCGGACCCGAGGGCTCTTTGTGTGTTATAGCATGTGAGCAGCACCAGGATTGAGCAAGGGAGTTCCAGCATCTGGTGCCAGTTTCTGCAAAGTAGAGGTCCGCAGCGAGGAGGTCGCATTAAGTACGTTTTATTTTATTTTATTATATTTTGTGGGTGCTCTCGCCCCCCCTCCCGTAGATGCCAGCCGCCACTGAACACAGGTATTATTCTTCAACTGAGTCTTTGTTTCATCTACTTCCGAATGGCAAGTGCTGACTCAACCCTGTAGGCACAGACGAATTTCTGCAAGCACTGTAATTCCGTTTGGAGGCAATGAGGGAGGTCTGGCTTTAAATTCGGACTATTCCAGATTTCCCAAAGGCTTCATGTATTTTGATAGAATTTCTGATGAACAGAAAAAGTAACAGCTTTGAGGTGTAACTGGCGTGAGTGACTTTTCCCCAGCCTAACACGCCCTTTGAGGTCCCCTGGCTGCTCTTGAAATTAACCCAATTGCTCACCCCTTGTGGCTGTCAGCAGTAGAGCAGGGCCCGCCGATACCACAGCCTACTATCCTTACGATGCACGAACCCCTTCTCAATATGCAAGAGGGGGACAGGGGGCAGTGGCTTGGAAAATCTGAAGCGCAGCAGGAGCTCCTTGTTAAAGGAGCAGCTTTGTTCTGCATCATCCAACTGCAAAATAGCAGCGGGAATTAATACAAGTAGAAATTAAGAGCGTCACGCAGAGATGCATGCAAACGTGCTGCGTGGAAGTGCCGGAAGAGTGGGCACAGGAGGAGAAGAGCGCACTTCCGCCCAGGCAATCCACGAATAGCCATTTATAGATAAAACACATTTCTTGCCAATTACACTTCGGTGGAGGCCATTATTCTGGGTGAGCAAGGCCCTCAACTAATTAAACCCTAAATGCTTTCTGATCAATTCACAAACACGAGAGGTCCATGGGAGACCACTGCTCGAGTGTCGCGTGACAGGCAGACATGTTGATTTGCAGGTCTCTCGTGCTACTGCTTGCTTGATATTTGAAGTTATGGTCTGCTTTTGGCGGCTGGGACATATATTCACTTTAAGATTGAGAGTTCATTTGAATGCCTGAGGTTCATGTTCAGGTGATGGAGCGTGATTATTTAGGATAATCAGGCTTGATCAAACCCTGCTTATTGAGTTTAAAACTGTATCGTAAAAGCATGCAGAAGTGTCACAAACTGGTTAAAGATTAAGTTATTCATGAAAGAGAGAGAAACCTACCAATGTATTATGATAATAGTGTGAAAGTATTAATGAAAAACGTAACTTAGCAAAGTATAATTATGAGAAACGCTTGAGAAAAATGATTTTTGCTTATGTTTTCCTTGACATGCAAATTTAAGAAGAAAATGCTTGCACACATATTTAGTGAAATGTAAACAGACTATGCTTATAAGTCTAATGAAAATGATGCTTCACATATTATTCTTATGCATATTGTATTCCTTAGTTTTTTCAATATAAGCCTCTTTATTCATTAAGAAAATGATGATTTAGTAGTTTTCCATGTAGGCCTCGAAAACTCGAAATGAATTTAGTTCAATGTTATCTCCTTTGGATGGATAAGAAATACTGACCAGATCACATTATAGCTATGTGTAGTATCACTGAAGTTTCTTTCCTACAGTTTGAATAATGGACGTTTTCTCTGTAACTAAACAACTGTATTAACTTTGTTGCAAGCTCAGAGGAGAGCATGTTGAGCAGACACGACAAGTTGTGAATGTCGAATGTGTATTTCCTATTTCCAAAGGAAATTGATCAAATAATTCCTTAAAAAACAGTCGACAAAGATATTACGTATGTGTTCCGGATGATTTGGGATAGAGAAACGATCACACCACGGTGGCACCACAAATTTTGACCAATGTAAATCATGGAAACTGTGAAAAAGTTATTTTGTTAAAAGGGACTGATATTGTGAGGAGGTATAATCCCCCCGTGGAAAAGGGACGGACGCTTCCCTATTTGGCTATTGCAATTCTGAGCCTGACATGTTGTCGGTTTGAACTCTGATTTTCCCTGAACTGAACTCTACTGATACCCTGCACTTTACCGACTGGTGAAGTTGAGTGGGTTTAGCTATTGAACGCTGTACTCTAGCACTCTATTGGACTCATCTCGTGCCCTGTGTCTGAAAAGTGTACAACCGAGCTTTGGTTTGTATGATTCCTAATTGCATTTGTTTTTTGAAATGTTATCATTTCTCTCTCTCTTTCCCTGACACAAATGTTATTGTGATGATGTATTTTGCTCTAAGCTGTGCTGTATTGTGATTTACCTGTATTACTAATGACATTACTGATTAACAAAACTGATTCTGATGTGTTATTGTGCTTTGACCATTCAAATTGAAGTTTAGATAAAGGTATTTGATGATTATTCCAATTGTTTGTGTTTTATTATCGCTGATATTATTGATTTTGTGAAAGGTTTTGTTATTTACTTGCCACTTCTTTATTCCAGGTCCTAATGAAGGAGTGGCATTCTGTCTCTAATTATCTAGTCCCTATTAGCTCTTACAAAGATCTATCGTAGAACCTTATGGTTGTGTTTGTTACAGAGTTTCTATGGGAACAACTCTGTGATATTGTGAATACTATTGCTGAGGATTGAGTTAATGTGTGTAAAGTAGTATGTGTCTAATGATCACTAGAAGAAAATGTACACATGCTTCCGCTGGATCAGTTTTCTGGTAGCAGAGGATGGTTCAGATAATTCATTGTCAGGCAAATACTCCACTCTTAGGTGGATAGTTCACTTGAAGGCAGGAAGTTCACTTCCATATACAGACTTGACTTCCTGGAACAGATGTCACCCCCTGCTCTGGAGTTCACTTCCTGGTGGGCAGTTCACTTCCTGTTTGGGAATTCATTTTAAGGCCAAATGTTCACTTCGAGGCAGGAAATCACTTTAAGGCAATGAGCCAACTTCCAGGCAGGAAGTTGATTCACAGGTAATATGGCCATTTCTAGGTAGGAAGTCAAGTTCAAAAAACATAATTCACCTTTAAGACATGTGATTCACTTTCAGATGGGAGCCCACTTTCCCACAGATGTTTCTCACGTCAGGGATGTCACTGGAAGACCAGGGGTGCGAAAGTGCAAAAGAAGCCAAGTATCATGATTTCAATTTGTTCAAAATGGCACAATTCGGATTGTGGCACTGGTACTAAACAAATGTACCTTCATGGTCTTCAATGGCTTCCAAATGTCAAAAAAGATTGCATAGAAAAACATAGCTGCTGCCCTCAAGTCCACCATAGGACTGTCCTGTAGCGAAACCTAGAGCCAGGCAGGTGACTCCTAAGGCTGAGCTCCTGAGGTCATTGAGAGGAAGCTCTCCTGGCTTTTAGAGGCACCGGCCTTATGAGGGGTTCTGGAGTGTAGAGTAGCCCAGTGGGTCTGTCAAAGCAAGCCATCCAATGGTGTCTTCCTTCCAAAATTGAAAGGTTGAAGTTTGCCAAATACAAAACTCTGTGACTAATACTATAAAAGTTGGTCATCCTAAACGGTCAGAATTCTGACTTTTGGAGGCTGTGCATTGCTCATGAAAGACCTGCATCCTTGAAATTTTGTCCCACTGTCTTTTGACTAATTTACTCTTTCCCAGTGTTAACAACGTGAATGAGATAGTCTCAAGCATCTACAAAAACTGAGCGCACGCGTTGCTCTGAGCACAGGTTTTACACAGGAACCATCAAAAACAATATGGCAGAAAGCACTTAGAGCAGCCAAAATCATGCGCAAGGTGTACATTCCGTGGCTGAAAGATCAGGAAGACTGGAACAAAATGCAAAATAAAACCTACTTATTTGAAAAACATTTACATTTTTTAATAATCCCTAGACTGTATTTGTTGGCGAGACTTGTTGACTGCTGGAAAAAACGATTTTTTAATTCATACTGGCAATATCTCTCAGAGATGTTTTTTCTGAGCAGTCTTGTGACAGAAAAAGCTAAAAACATTCCTCCTCGTCTGATGACGGGTCATTGTAAAACCGAAACATTACATACGTGGTTGGGACCCAAGTCCCTTCATGATAGGGCGGCTTGTCACATTAACAACGATAAATGATGGTGCCATGATACGTGAATACAAAATTAATAATGAATTATCTAGGATCTACAGGTTCCGTGAGTAAGCCCTAGAAACATAGGCCAAGGCTCACTTTCCCAGGAGTACGGATGCTGAGAGGGCATTTTATTTCCACAACTTGCATTTCATAATTTGTTCTGGAAAATGCAGGAGGAGATGAGCATTCCTTCAGCTCTTTTGCTCTGAATTCAAGGGCCAGCTAACCGTACAGAGATGTGTGTTAATCTTTGTGTTTAGTCATGAACCAACATCACTAAAACTGTTAACTGTGAGAATCTACTCTGTTCCCTTCATGATTAAGACACAGAGAAGAGTTTATCCTTTTATGAAAATATTAAATAACGTGTATTTGTAAAGAACACGTTCACCCAGAAGGGTCTCTTAGCACTGAATATCAGATTTGTATTGTTACTCAACTCAATGCTACTCATTTTATCGACCTAAGAAGGATGAAAGGCTGACTGGTCCCACAGGGATTTGAGCCTTTGACCACAAGGTCAAGCACAGACCCCCTGCAGTGGACGCATTCGTCCACTAAGCCACCAGACAGAGGCGGGTCTTGCCATATCCAAAGATTATGTCCCTGACCCCTATTTAGATATTATTTGTGTCATGAAAATCTCACGTGACTCCGCCCCCTTCACAAACTCGTCCAAATGACCCCCATACACAGTATTAAGTTGTTGAACAGTCCAAGGACAAACATTGAAGAAGGTTCATGGATGGGCAGATGTTGTCTTTGATCCCTAATGTAAGGATGAGAGGATCTGTAAGAGAGGTATCCTTCGAGTCCCAGCGGGCCCAGTGCAGCCCATCAGGATTTAAAACACGAAAATGCACTGGAGAGGGTCAGCGCGCAGCAGAATCCAAGTGACCCCCTTTCCACCCTTTTGAAAACTGAACACACGTCATTAATACTTGTAAGTGAAGGAAAATCTGCCCCAGGCTTCTGAATGGCGAGGCCGCGGCATCTGTTGAATTGGGGCGGGGGGAGGGAGGAGGGCTAGAGTGCTCTGTGCGGCAGAAAATAGGAACTCAGGGCATAAAAACAGATCCATATTTTAAAAAAACTATTCACACCTTACTGGAGCAGCAATATAATGCTTTCTCCTCAGTTCGTGTGTTGTGTACGACGTGTTCTGTATATTTTGTGCATTATATTTCAGACTGTGCATTCTCATCTCAACTGGGGACAGAGATATATGCACATTGATTACTCAATTTTTAATACATTTTAACCTTTTTATCAACCCCCACATTGTTGTGCCCTTTCTTTCATCCCCTTTTTCTCACGTTTTTCTCCCTTGAACATTGCTACCCTATATACTGTGTGAGTTATAACCTGTTTATCAACTCAGCTAGCCAGAGAGATTGACATCCAATTTCCCTACAAACCAGTGCCTTCCAAAAGGCAGATGTGCTGGGTGTGAGAGACTCACATGCTAGTTTTGGCCACTATATAATAAAGGGAAAAATGGAACGGAAAATATGTGATGTAAGTGAAGATAAAGTACAGTAAACAAGTGGTGGCTCCTCCGTAATGGTGGAGGAGCGCCGCCCCACTGTGCCAGCAGATGAAAACTAAAATGATAAAAACTATTTTAATATCAATTCATTTTTTACTTGAAGTGATACGAGCCTATGGCGGGCAGGGCTGGGCAGACCTCGATTGACAGGGGCTGGGAGGAGAAGTGGTGGACACTGTAAGTGCACGTCGGTTTAGCCGGCTGCCTTGGGCCGGCCAAACCTACATGCGCACTTGCATCTCTCCAACCCAGGTGTGTTGCCGTGGAGTTTAGACACAGGCACTTAGTCCCTTAGTGAGTGCTAGCCAGGCTGCTCAGACCAATCCTGGCACTGCTCGGCTAGGTAATAGCATGAGAGCAGCATCTGGATTGGGTGGGGTGTCTGAGAGCCTGTGCTGGCCCATGGACTTCTGGGAGCAGAGGAGTACCGAGGCGGCAAGGAGTGGCAAGTAAGTGTTTCTTAAAATATCATTTACAACCCCGTCCCCCCCCCCCGTGCTGCACCACCACTTTGTATTGGCAGCAGAAGTAAACAAATGTGAAATATAGTGATTGGTCATTTTTGTATGACAGGGCAACGGTCTATCTAGAACCGCATATCAAAATTAAATATGCCAACAACATATTTCAGCCACAATATATCTGGCTTCACTAGTCTACTTCGGGATAATACCAAAGGGATGAAAATGATAATGCCTGGTTGTGTGGGTATAACTTATATTACATGAATAAGGAAAATAACATATGCTGGATTCAATTGAGGCCATAAGGCATACCTGTGAATGTGCACAGATCATGAGTAACTCAGGATAATTCCTCACTAGTCTAGGCCTCTCTGTTCTGCACTGGCTGCTCATGTGGGGAAGACACTTATCTGACTCTTTCCCAGCCCTACTGACATTTTAGAATCTCATGCCTGTGGGCGAGTCGCGCGTCCCAATAAGGCAATGCCTTTGCATACATGTTCAAACACACAGACACAAACACAATCAATCAGGTTTCTTGCAAAGCGCGACCTCTCACCCGTTAGGGTCTCAAGGCGCTATGGGGGGGATCTGCGGTTCAGTCGCAGAGCCACACACACACATTATATACACACAGACAGACACACACAGAGACACATACCATGGAAAGAGACCACTCTCACTGAGCAATGCCTGCTCCTGCCCCTTCCCAGGGGACAATCAGCAGGCAGCGCTTCCTGACCCAGGCAGTAATTGAAAAGCCTGCGAGGAAGAGCCCAGCTCTCTTGAAAAGGCCTGGCTGGACAATAAATCGTCCCCGACAATGATAAATACATGCATTTACTTCTGGCTTGTGAGCTGCAGGTTTGCCAGCACATTTATTTAGAAAACTGCAGCCCTACACTTTTCCCTCCGAGCCAGCATTAGCGAGAACTCATTGCTGTACTTCTGGCTTCTCTTCCTGGTTCTTGCTAGCCTAGATCAGCAAATTACGTCCAAACTTTTAGCAGCCTGCGCAAGAAAAATAGATCTAATGCATGTGTCAACGACAAACATTGTTGGCTATTAAGCAATTCATATAGCTCGCAAAGAAATGGATTTTCTGTACTTAAGTGGTGGACCAGAGTATTTCTGAACTCAGTGGCACTTGTACCATTAATCTCAGAAGGACGAAAACGTACTCTACCACACAATGCACACAGATCTCTAAAGCCTGCATCAACCTACTGAGCTGTCTCACTGACCTATTAAAAAAAGTGACGTAGTTCCTCTAGCCTCATATTAGTGTGTACATGAATGTGAGCATAAAACAGAAAAGCAAACAATGGCTGACCAAGGTTGAGCACTTCAATTCCACTTGTTTCTTAGATCGCAGTTTGGTGCAGCTACTTCCAGCATCCGCCGTTGATGGATGCCAATATTGCACAGAAGTTCATGAGTAAGGAAGGTGCACTCTGATAGGAGTCAATCAAAAACGAGACAAGTATAGTCCATCAATCTTCTTTTTATTTAAAATTGTTATTTAAAAACTGGCACACAGCCAACGCGTTTCGTTCCCTGATGCCAAAGGAACTTCGTCAGGGCTTGCATATAAAGTGAGAATTTGGTATAATGACAGGAAGTAACAGATATAGTCTCATCTAAATAAAAATCACAAACGTGTGCGTATATCCCAATGCGTGGATTCCAATTTATAATCTTGAATATGTATGAGATATTTAAATGGAAATCACAAGAGTCCCATAGTTGGCTCCCATGTAGAGTAAGGCAGGTATGAATAATTTCTGCTACAAGTTTCTTCAAAGTGACAGAAGTACGGGAAACAGCATGATAACCGGCATGAACGTGAGCATGTCGGCTCCCATGCCTCTGCTCTGGCCTTGAGGCTTTCCAAGGCACTACACTTGCCACTTTATTTGGTGTTTGAGCATTTCCATTTTGAGTACAGAACACCTTATGCTAAGTTTTGTTTGTCAGCAAACTTTGGCTATCTCTCACAAACACTAGAAAAAAATACCTGATTGCACAGTCAAGTTGGACTTTTCGCTTCAAAATTGTTACTTCGTGACAATTCGGAATGTAAAAGTAATCTGTATTGCGTTACTTATGAGGAACAGCTATGCAAGGTATCCACTCATATAAAAACAAGCATTGGCAAAGCCAATAGGTCTCGCCAACGCAAGAGCTATTGGCTTTACCAATATGTTTCAACCATGTTGTACACCAGCGTGGTTTGTGTTCAGCATGGCTAAAAGTTAGTGGGGTAAAGAAGAGTTGAGTGTTGCTGAGTCGAGTTGAGAGGTGCAGAGTGGAGCTGAGTGGTGCAGAGTGGAGCTGAGTGGTGCAGAGTAGAGTTGAGTGGTGCAGAGTAGAGTGGCGTAGAGTGCAGTGGTGAGGAGAAGCTGAGAGTGGCTTAGAGTGGTTTGGTGTACAGTGCAATGGTGTAGAGGGAAGTGACGCAGAGTGGAGTAGTGTAGAGTTTAGTGGAGTAGAGTGGAGTGTTGTAGAGTGAAATGGTGTAGAGTTCATCGGTGTAGAGTATATTGCCAAACACTGCAGTCGCATAGAGTAGAGTGGTGCAGAGCATGATGCCAAGTAGAGTAGCGTAGAGAGCAGTGGTGTAGAGTATGGTGCAGAGTAGGATAGGTTGGCATACAGGGCAGTGACAAAGTGCAACAGTGTAGAGTATAGTGGCGAACAGTACTGAGGCATAAAGTGTTGCAGAGTAGAGTCTAGTGGCATACAGTGCAGTGGTGTAGAGTAGATTGGCATAAAATGAAGTGGCATGGAGTGCAGTGGCATAAAGTGGTGCGGTGTAGAGTGGCATAGCTTAGAATGGAGTGGTGCAGCATAGATTGCAGAGGCGTAGAGTGCAATTGCATAGAGTGGAGTGCAGCAGTAAAGTGGTGCAGAGTGCAGTGGCGTAGAGTGGATCGTTTCAGAGTAGAGTGGAGAGGAGCGGTGCACAGTAGAGTGGAGTGGTGCAGGGTAGAGTGCAGTGGAGTAGAGTGCAAAGGTATAGAATGCAGTGGCATTGAGCACATTGGTGCAAAGTTGAGTGGCACAGAGCTAAGTGGCAGAGAGAGCAGTGTTGCAGAGTACAGTGACATAGAGTGGAGTGATACAGTGAAGCGTGGTGTGGAGGGTAGTGGTATAGAGGGCATTGCTGTACAGTGCAGTAGAGTGGCATATAGTAGAGTGGTGCAGAGCAGAGTGCAGTAGCATAGAGTGCAGTGGTGAAGAGTAGAGTGGCATAGAGTGCAGTGGTGCAGAGTAGAGTGGCACAGTTGCTTTTTTGAACCGGACGTCACAACCACACACTTGGGAGACACCTATCCCATTTGCTCTTTGTACCATTTTCTCACCACATTAAAGCCTGACATGGAGAACTTGTGGAACATGTCTAACATGCTACGCCCTAAAGAAGTCCCAAGGAAATGGTCCCAGAACATACGTGATTTGAAAAACTGAACCGGGTCAGCAAAATAACTATTACAACAAATAAAGCATATCAAAGTGTTATTTAATCACACTTGGATCAAGCACATGAATGCGTATGAAAAATCACATTATTCACAAAAGTGCAGGGTGCCACGGGGAAGGGGAGGGAGTGACGAGTTAGGTAGGGTAGTAAGGTAAGTGACATATAAATATTCATAACAGTAATACAAGTCAATTGCTGGGCACGTTAATATCGTGCCAAATAGTCAGGATGAAAGTCATTCATTAACAAAATTGAATGTTTTGCCAAATAAACCATATACAAGTGAAAGTACACAGTGCTCATTGCACTATTGAAGGTACTGGCATAGTGAAATGTCGACGTTTCGACCCCTCTTCCAAGGTAGGTTGATTTGGTCCTTACGGGTGGGGTCTTCCTCAGGACAGAGAGGATGGTGAAACAGGAAGGGTAGGCACCTATAAAAACATTAGGTGAGTATTAAAAATAGTAAAAAGGCCAAGTGGAAAATCTTTAATGAAGATGAGAAACTCCTTACCACCCTATATAGGAAGCCAACTGAAAGAAATTCCCTACTGAGGTACAGCAGCCACCACCCACGCGGTTTGCGCGACAATCTCCCAGTCGGCCAGTTCCTGCGGATCCGCAGGAACTGCACGAAGCGAACAGACTACACAACAGAGTCTGAGAACCTAACTGCCAGATTAATCTCAAGAGGTTACCCAAAGCGATTGGTGAAGAGGGCCCAGAAGAGGGCCTGGTACAACCCACGGGACATTCTGCTCTCAACCAAAAATCCTGTTACATCACTACATAATAACAAGATGATATGTGTCACAACATTCTCCACTAGAAGTAATGCAGTGAAAAAGATCATCAACAAACATTGGAGCATTGTATCTACTGAGATTGACCAACCAAACTTACCGATGCATTCTTTTAAGAAAGCAATGAGCATCAAGGACCATGTGGTGCATTCCTTTCTTGAGGACCCAGTTGAACCGACCATCTGGTCGCTCTGGAATTTACCACCAATCATAGGTCATTTCAAATGTGGGTCATGTAAAGCATGCCCCACAACTATCCAATCAAAGAATTTCGAATACAAACATCAGACCATTACATTGCAATCACATACAAACTGTAATTCCAGTAACATCATCTACGGGATCCTTTGCCCCTGTGGCCAACTATATATTGGCCAGACACAGCAAAAAGTTAAAGCAAGAATTCTTCAACACCAAAGCAGAATAAGATGCAACGTGACGGGTGCACCTCTAGTTGAACACTATCACCTACTGGGACACAGCCCTGATGAAATGCAATGGATTGTTTTGGAAAAAACCGAACTGGGACCCAGGGGAGGTAATATATCCTCTATCTTGCTCATCAGAGAGTCCAAAATGATGATTCGATTTGATACTATTCTAACGGGTTTGAACGAACAAGACCCCAGTAATGCCCAACTAGCAACTCTCAGCAACCAGTGAACAATGTTCATTTTCTTCTGTTGTTTCCAGCTCGTAGTCTAACCTGCTGTCAATGTCATTCTTGAACGTCCTGTCTTACTGACCATCAGACGCATATGATCAATGTACCCAATGTGTATATGACAATTTGTTTCTTTCCCAATGAACTCACCATTTTCAATTTGTTTTCGCCTTATCCCCTTCAGTCATTAGGATAATGTCGATCTACATGAACTCATACGCTTGTTTACAAACTATGCACCTTCAAATATAAATGTTTTTTTCCATGTTCTGTATTTTACACAGTTGTACGTGTTTTCACAATGTATATATTTTCTTTTCCACACCATCATTTGGTCGATTATGTCCATTAATCGGTCTTCGATCACTCCCTCTGAGCGACAAACTCTAAGATTTGCATTTTACCCAAATAATGTAGAAACAATACTCGTGTTTTTTGAGATACACTAGTTAACCTTGCCCACTTAATTCTAGATCACCCTTGTATTTTATTAGTACATCTTCATCTATCATTAGTTTCATTCTACAACCGAACTACTCGGTTTGTCTTTCTTCTATTATACCTTTACGGGCAGCATCTAGCGGCTGCGCCCGGTTTAACGTCACGCGGCGCGAGGCGTTCTCCTTATGAGGGAGTCTCCCCGCGGGTCCAGTGCTTTGTCAGAATCGAGCACCGCATTCATGGACGTCGTCTAAAGGTAGGGGAACCGCTCCATCCACCTCCGTTCAATTTGGTTAAATCGACTTATGATGTTCTTTGTGGCTCCTATTTGTACACGATTAGTCTTCCTGTTTGAGCAGATGATTTTGCTCCCTTTGTATTCATATTTTGAAAGCGATATCTCCTTTCAACGATTGTTCGTAATTTCTAGAGTGCCTTTTCCTCTGTTAGGATCCCATTTTATGTCCTTTATTTTTATAGTTATGTGATTTATTGCCCGTCCCGCCAGTCTCTCCCCCCATTGATAGCACCGTAGTATGTGGATGATATACTGGGGGACCAGGTCCCTGTGGCTGTTTATTTCTCTAGGTTTGGATCACCTATTAGGTTTTTCATTAAAGAGCACCTTTCTCCATTTGATTTATAGAAGCCGATTTCCCAGTGATTAATTTCACTCAACACACCGATCTACGTCACGGCGTGTTATGAGGGAGTAATCAATTCCTCCTTCGTGATTCTACTAATATTCGTAAGTTCTCATTTAGATGGAATCATACCCCACTAATCCATTTAACTGTTGTTTGGATGATCTCAATGTCACCTTAAATTCGTTATAGGTGCTTGTCACTCCCACCCGTTTCTGGAGCCTTCCTGCCCTTGCGCTTTTGGACGCCAAGCAGACACTGATTAGATGTCCTTTCTCTAACTTGGTAATTATGGCAATGCCCTTCCATATCCAGCCTCGCTGTTTAATTCCGCTTGGCCTTTTTACTATTTTTAATACTCACCTAATGTTTTTATAGGTGCCTACCCTTCCTGTTTCACCATCCTCTCTGTCCTGAGGAAGACCCCACCCGTAAGGACCAAATCAACCTACCTTGGAAGAGGGGTCGAAACGTCGACATTTCACTATGCCAGTACCTTCAATAGTGCAATGAGCACTGTGTACTTTCACTTGTATATGGTTTATTTGGCAAAACATTCAATTTTGTTAATGAATGACTTTCATCCTGACTATTTGGCACGATATTAACGTGCCCAGCAATTGATTTGTATTACTGTTATGAATATTTATATGTCACTTACCTTACTACCCTACCTAACTCGCCACTCCCTCCCCTTCCCCGTGGCACCCTGCACTTTTGTGAATAATGTGATTTTTCATACGCATTCATGCGCTTGATCCAAGTGTGATTAAATAACACTTTGATATGCTTTATTTGTTGTAATAGTTATTTTGCTGACCCGGTTCAGTTTTTCAAATCACGTATGTTCTGGGACCATTTCCTTTCTACTGTTTGATACCCAGGTCCCAGTGACTATTGGGTTTGCCCTTTGTTTTAACGCTAAAGAAGTCCCAGGCGGTATGAAACGCGTTGGATCAATTGTGTGCTGTGATTTTAAGAAACGATTGAATAAAAGAAAAAAGAATAAAAAGAAAATATTTTTCCAGAAAAAACAACTCCCAACGTGATTTATTTGGGAGATGCCATTTCGCCTGTATTTTTGATGGAATATGGACATTAATATCCATTGACTATTAATCCACTCACATAGTTCAGTGCAGAGACATTTGTGTCTAAATTTTGCCTTGGGGATTTCTTTCTCGATCATTGGAGACGTAGGAGGGTCACGTCTCTGGCTCCTTGCACCACGCCTGAACTCTGCTTTATAGCCACTATACTTTATTGTCTGGTGCAGTATTTTGGTTGTCTTGTTTCTCTGTGCTTTTGAGACATATAAAATCATGTCCAGGAACATGGATTGAGATCTGGCTCTGATGACCATGACCTTTTAAAAAAAAAAACACACATATAACAAATATATATATATATGTGTATATATATATGTGTATGTGTGTATATATATATATATATATATATATATATATATATATATATATACATATGTGTGTGTGTATATACATATCTCACAGGTGGGCTGAGGAATGTTCAGTGCTGCTAGATGCACCTAGGGTGAGAGGGCCCTTAAACATTTTTGCAAAGGGACCCTTTTAATTTGATTTATGCTAGTGACAACATCACCAAACTCAGTGGTACTCATTTCATTGACCTAAAAGGATCATTGAAGGACGCCTCACCTTTAATCCTATCTCTATGGCCTGGGTTTTGTGTTTCCATTTAAATTTTTAGGGACATTTGTTCAGCTGCTTCATGTTCCTCTCCCCACCAGGTCAAAGTGATAAGTGTATTTCCATCAGCATGATGGAAACAGTGTTTATTTGAGAGCACCCTAAATGAACACCTATTTCTAGACATCAAAAGATTCACAATACAGAGGCTATGCCATTGTCAAGATCACCTCAAAACAGCTCTACGTGATGAGCCACTGCCAAAAAGCTTCTGAGGCCTAGCCGGCTACACACTGATAGGGGTGGGCAGAACTGGCAGAGGTTTCGTTTGTGGAATTCCGCGGAGTTACATAAAAACTTTGCGAAATTCCATGGAGCTCTGCAAGCGGGTGGAAATTATTACATCGCATTGCTCCAGCTGAAATTCAGTCCCAGAAGCATGTTCAGCTCTCAACATCCTCCACCGGTTCTTATGCCGCACAGACTTAATTTAACTGAAACAAAACTGCTGGTCCCAGAATGCATTTGTTTTTTCTTCAACTACAGTTGAGAGCAGGAAACCAATTTCTCCAGGAAGAGAGTGTTATGCGATCACCTCTCCGACTGTGGAGATAGATATGAAACAACGATGAACGTGCAGAGGTATTTCACTTTTTACTCTTTGTTTCCTTGATCAAAGTAACCATCACCAGAATATCATTTTTGATGTTTCTCCCACGCAGGTTCCATTTCTTTTTTTAAATATGGTGTGTTAATACCTTTTTATGCCTTCAAAAAGACCCCAGTCTTCAAAGCTTTAAATCCAGCAGTGTGCAGCTGAGAAGTTGAAAAGTATTCACAAAGTGTATGCCCAGTCTTTTCCATGGAAACCATACCCTGCCAGGACAGCTGTACCTGAAAGTCCTACAGACTCCACTTTCAAGGAAGTTCTCAGAGCTTGAAGTGAAAGCAGAGGCCTAGAATAGCTATTAAACCAAACACTTCCCAGCATGCCTTTCCAGAACCTCCAGAACGCATTTGCCTTTCCTCCTCCCAATACCAAGCACTCCTTTATATTGCCCTTTTAGGTCGAGCTTACCAAACAGCACAGCTGTCTGGTTGAAAGAGACCTACAGTCAACTTACCAAGAACTTACAGTGGACTTAAAGCCCACCCATTGCTTACCACAGTTTTGCTTGAGTGTCACTCTCTTTTACTTGCTTCTTATTAAATGGCTTGTACATCATGTGTTTTTCCCTCTTCTGGAGAATAGTCTCTTTACTTGTATCCTTCCAGTACTCACTTTTAGGGAACTACTTTTTATTTTCTGCTTAAGGTCCAGTTGTCTCCCTCGTGTGCTTCTCCAGCCCCACTCTTCGTGCTGTTATCTCTTGTCTGTGGGTTTCCCTCTTCACCCTTTCACTTTTCATTTTTTTCATCCGCGTGCTTCTCTGTCTCTTCCTCCCGTGCCCTCTGTTATTCTTGCCTGCTCGTCCGCTTCTCCGCCGTCCCCCATCTTGCTGTCCCTCATGCACTGCTTTTCCCCTCCTGCACTCTCCCTATTGCTTTCCGTGCTAGTCCTATTTACTTTTGGGTAAAACAAATGTGAGCTTTTAATATAGACATTGACTCTTACTTACGGTAAAAGTCCTAGTTTTGGATGAGACTTGTTCCTTACGCCTCGGAGTCCCAGATTTTAGAGAATTGCTGACTATGACTGGAGCAATGTTGCAAGTGTATCAAGCAAAAAGTCTAGCGATAGCATCCTATGACAGTGAGATTTGGGGATACACAGCAACAGAACCCCTACAGGTAGTGGAAAATGGATTTAAAAAAAAGATTATGTGTCCCGCGAGGAACCTCGAATATGGCGGTACACGAGGAATTGGGTGTCCCCTACCTAAGCGACACTCTTGCCTTATGCCCTCTGATTTTCTGGCTAAAGTGTTGGTTAAATGAAGACCTAATCCTCATCCATTTGATCTTAAAAGACTCCCTGGCCCTAGATAATATGGTTCGTATTCCCGGGCTTAACTATATTAAAAAAAGGGTTCGAATGGATTGGGAGGGGCATCCTATTTCTTAAACCAGATGTTATCGTAAGAAAGGATGTGGAATTAACTAAGTCTGCCTTTCTGAGCCGAAGGCAAGTAGATCGGGATACAGTAGAGGTTCAGAAACCGAGTGTTCGAGCATACCTACCGCTTAAATCAACACCTTTGTCAGAACCATATCTTATGGGGTCCTTGACGACACATGAAAAATTTCTTTTAACTAGGTTTTGGATGAACCTTTTTCACCTCCTGTTAGCAAGACCTAAGGGGGCTTCCAGAGGCCAAGTGCTAGCGTCCTGTGGCTGCGACGGTAAGTCTCCTCTGGATTTGCTGCACTTTATGTTTTTTTGTAACTTATATGAAGTCCCCAGGAGGTATTTTTTAGTTCCTATTTTAAAGAAATACAATTTTAACCAAGTCTGACCAGCTCTTATGTACTTTCAATTGTTGAAGGATGATTGTATCATTTTTATAGAAGGGTTTTTAAAAGCATCTCTGAAATCTAGGCACTTTATGGACATGTAGAATCTTCTCTTTTAGACGTGCTTATAGATTATTTACAGTGAGGTAACGGAGTCTGTTTTTTTAAATAGTGTTAATATTTTATTGTCTTTATGTATTGTAACTGTGTAACTTTTATGGTTTTGCAAACAAAAACCGAATAAAGTTTATTGATTGATTGATTGACTGACTATGTCCTTGTTTTAAGTGAACATTCGATTATGTGTCTCTACACCCATGGCAACCTCTTGTACAAGGGGAGTGTAAAATATATTGTACAACTATCCTGGCCCTGCTTTGTTAACTGACTTGATTTTTTAACATGTATTTTTAATTAATTATAGCTAGTTTTGTTACATAATTTTTTCATAACTAACTGTAAGGCTATCCTTTTTTTAAAATAATTTTTACTATCTAAATTGTTTTTCATGTAATAATTCGTATCCTAACCCATAAAACTCGGTTTTAATTTACGTTTTCTAATGATATACCTTATCTCACCATAACACTAACCCTAAGATTAAATAATGAATTTTAAATTTAAACTCAGTATAGACCAGTCAATATTAATGGTCCCTTCACAGATTATTTTTACCTGATTCAATTGTGTACGTGTGTTTTGTTTTGAAAATGTCATCAATTACTATAGGGAAATGTGCAGTTGACTCCAGATGCAACTACGAACCTTTATTAGTGTATAATGGATTGATTTTTTTTTTATTTTGCAGTTTTTCCGTTGAGCATATCTAATTCATTATCCAAAGCCAATGAACCCTAGTGGATCTATTAGAAGACTGTTGAAATTGTTCAACTGGAATCTTCACAAAAGAGCTTCTATGTTAGTTTGTAGTTTTCCTTCTTTTAAACACTACAGAAATTGATGAGCAAAACGCAGTGGTAAACGAACTATATTTACAAGAAAGTTCACGAAGCATTGGAGGGCTGCCATGCTAACTTTTCTGTCATAAGAAAGGAATACAATGCACAAAACACCTCGTAAAACATGGCGCCTCGTCCATCAGTGGGGCTCTTAATAAACTTGAGAATGCACATGTCAAATAGCCCGAGGCCCCAATCCATGATGCTTGTCACAACAGCATCATAAGTGCCGGCAGGGTGCATCTGCCTGGGTCAAAGTTCGCCATCTGGGCATACATGCTGGGACTCAGAAAGGAAGAAAACACCCTTTTTTGCCTGTTTCGGCTATATAGACTATTTCTGTGGCCCTGAGCCACGTGACCTTGTGATTCTCGGAGAGCTGTGAGATTGACAGGGTTGTGACAGAGGCAAGCCCCAAGAATGCCTCTTATTTTCACTACTAGTGAGCTGCACAAGTGCAGGGAGGAGCGCCAAGAAGGCGCTGGCAAAATAAAAACTGCTTATTTCCACATCTATAGCAGTGCCTAAATGCCTTGTGTGGTCTGTAGGTTCACCCTAGCTGTCACGCCCCTTAGTGGTCTTTGGGCATGTTAAAACTTAAAAATCTGCATTGTATTGGTCTTTAGATAGCGCTTTCCATACCGCTTGCGAGGCCTCAAGTGCTGTGTCACTGCTGCCCACCACTTTTACACAGCTGCTTCCAGTGCCACCACCTAAATTATCTTTACCTCTGACTGACCATTTCCACTGCTGACTTTTAATTCGACTGCCGATTACTTCGACTGACCATTATTCGACCGAGAGGGTTTGTCGTTTGTTACCAAAGATCCTTCCAAGCATGGTTTTCTCTCTAAACCTTTTTCATACTACCCAAATTCTCTCAAATGTGGCTGAGTTCTGAAAAGTTACAAATATTTTTCATCTGCCATTAAGTCTTTAAAAAAGCGTTTCAATATTGTTGAACTTCACTTCGTTTGCCAAGTTTTAGTGGCAAAGGGCGGGAGGAAAAGTCCACTAATCCTACATGTGGCGGAGAGAAGCTCTGCATAAACACACTTTTGCAAACAATTTCCCTCCAAGTATGTGCTTATTTTTTGTGCAGAAAACTTCTTCCCCAAGTAAAGCTGGGAATCTGAACAAAATTAACACCTTGTACGAAGTAAGAAATGAAATGTGCAAGCTCCACTCAACTTCGAGAGTGAAATTGGAAACCTTTTTTCCCCCAGTGTGTGCCAAGCTCATCTTTTTCCACAATGCGGAGTGTTACGATGACACTCTTGAGTGGGCAGATGGGGTCTGTGTGATAGATTTCTATTTCAAGGGCATGGTGAGTGCCAACTTAAGACGCCTCCACTGCACTGTGCATTTAAGAGGGACAATTCCGAACATAACATACATCCTACGCCACGTTTCACCCCAAGATCAAGATACAAGCACAACCTACGGTTACACAATAATTTTATTTCTATACATAAACAAATCGAAACTAGACAAACTCTGAATCTGCACTGAGGAGGAGCAGCAAGGCTCAAGGCGTTGAAGAGTGTTGGACAGTTGCGTATCAGAAACTGGGCTTTGGATATAGGTCCTAAATCCAGCGACGCGCAGGCGCCTGACGGCAACAACCGCCTGCCACTTATGAAAGTGGATGTGTAAGGCAAGCGACAGGTAACATTTGTTCGCAATCAGATACTGAGTTACATAGTAATTAGCAAGAGAGGGGAAAGCGTTCCATTACTTGGAAGGATTGGACTGTAACAATGACAGGATGCAGGGGAAGCAATTATGTCACTTATCATCAGCAGGTTGTGGAACAGAGGGTAGGGGACCTGTTGGCCCGCACCTGATGAGCTACTTCACTCGGGAGGGGGGAGGGGAAGGTAGTCGCAGGAATCGCATCAACATGCAATTGACCCGATGACATATCCACTGTGTCTTTTCCCAATATCATATCAGACGCGCCTCTCCCGCCCTTGCCCCCTCCTCTACTGCCCCAGGATAGGCCGTGCAGAACAATCTAGTCTTTGCCAAATGAAGTCATAAAAGCCACATTGAAGAATGCGTAGTAATTGATTTGACAAGGGGGCGTTACTTAATCTAGGAACAAGGCTAGGAGCTGGGAAGACAAAGGGGCGGCTGTGTGAGTAAGACGTAGCGGAGTAACAAAGAGCCCTTAAATTTCGAAGAACGCCTTGAGCGGGAGTCGGGCCCAGCCACTGTGCAGGATCCCCCGTCATGCCCACAGGAAGAATGTGCAAACTGATGCAAACAGGACATGGTCCCTCTAATGATGCATTCAGTACCAGGGTCTGAGACCTGTAGACAATCTTTCTCAGGGTGGATCGTTCTCGAGTGCGGATCTCTGCCTAGTCTGCGACGCATGGACCTAGCGCAGGATGTAAAGCACATTCAGGAGGCCTGAAAGATGAAAACAAAGCAGGAGGATCCCCGATTGCCAAGTGTAACATAGGCCAGCCATCTCTCCATCCGATATAACCCAACAGAAACTTGAGGGAAACAATTAAAGCAAAAACGTAACTTCCAAAAAACACAGACATATCAGGCAAGAGACGTCTCATGAGGTTTCAAAAAGTGCCTGGTTAGAACATAAAACGATTGACTTCTCACTTCACAGAACCCAGAGCAGGAAAGTCGGTGTATAGACATGTTACTTATTTCACTATCATCACATCCGTGATTGACATTCAGACAGGACACTTTCTCTTCACAGCTCCCCGATCAGTCGGAGCGAGCATTCTTTGATGTCACGGTCTACCTTATGAGCGAGGAGCCGGCACCCCTTTGATCCATATCTCTCCAGACAAATCAAGCTTGCCTCCACTGACAAGGATGCTTCTGATTGGCGTTGGCCTGGCACCCCTTGACGTCAGAGTCCGATGGCCAAAGTGGCGGTGACTATCTTGACCTCAGAGACCACTGGTCAGAGTGGGCCTGGATCCTTGGTTTCGGAGATCTGGTTAGAGTGGGCTGGTTCTCATTGCTGCAGGGGCCTCTGAACACCGTGGAGCCGGGGGCCCGTGTTAGAACGGGGTGCGTTCTCCTTAGCGGCACCACCAGTGGTCCTACAGCTGCGAGGCCTCAGATCCCTGGAAGTCAATGGTGCTGCAGTGGCCCTGGGGCTCTCTGCACCCTAATTATGGGCAGTGCTTTAAATGGGCCGGTACTGTCCTGTACGGAGTACCAGCACCTTTTTATTTTGAGAGGGAGAGTACCGGCACCTCTAAAGAGAGACCTAATACTTTTAATTGGAGAGTACCGGCACCTTTCAGAAACAAGCAGGTACTTTGGTACAGAGTAACTGCAAGGGCCGGACTGGGAAACAAAACCGGCCCTGGCAAAATGCTCGGCTGCCCCCCCCACATCCCCCCCCCATCCCCCCCCCTATTTACCATGGCCGGTTTTCGGCCGATTTTGTAACTGGGCCGATTTTGCAGCAATGCTGCAAAAAAGGCCCTGTAGCAAAAGCGGCCCCCTGGGGCCCAAAACCGGCCCCCACCCTTGCGGCCCACCGGGGGATTGCCCGGTGCCCGCTAAGGCCAGTCCAGTCCTTGTAACTGCGCTTCGATTTTTCCATTTCAAGCACTGATCATGGGTATATTTTCCTGGGGGAAAGAAGGCCCGTGTTCTGCTTGAAATCGGGCATCCCTGCTGCCAGGGCCCTCCTTACCAGCTGCCCGTCAGACAGGGACAGTGAACCCTGCGAGGCAGCCGCGCGAGGGCTTGGTCTCTCCCTGGCAAAGGATTAAACAGGCAGACAAAATGAAGCCGGGCTCGTTTCCTCGCAATGAACATGTGATTACGCAGAAACTCAATTAGGCCACAGGGCTTATTTTCTAACAGAGGCCTGCTCTTTAGGCCTATTAGACAATGTCAGGGTTGAAATGGCTGCCACTGACATAATGCAGGCCTGTAATTGGATTTAAGAGGGTGGCATGCTGCAAAAGCGCCTCAAACAGGGGACACGGTGCCTCCAAAAACAGCCACATGCCCCATGCAGAGAGGGGGGGATTGAATCTATTCGTCAGTCAGCGTGTATGAGGCGCTAATCCTGTTGACTTGTGCAAAGTGATTCCTTGAGGGGACACAGAGTGTGTTTTAAAATAGGCAACATGTTAATACGCATCTCAATTGATTTACTTTTAGGTCCCATTTGTGTGACAAAACGATCTACCTTCGTTCTGTTTTGTAACTGTGTCCCACGATTAATTCATTTCCCTCTCGGTAGCACCTTGGCAAGAAGCTTTTCAGATAAATTACAATGTTTGGCACAAAAATCCAAATCGGACATTTAGTTTATATCCAGGCTGATTCCGGGTCACACCGGAAGTACCTAGTTCTTGAACTGTGCTCTTGTAACTGTAATATGCGGATTAGTTAGTCTTGATTCACGGCCTGTTTCAGAAAATGTCCTCTCTGGATTGAAAGCTCAGGTAGGAGACAATCTTGCGCCACCCCAGTGAGGTCCTGTTCATGGCTCTATTGAAGAAGCTGCTGGAAGAATGAGACATTCGGAGACCACCATGGTGCAGAGATGCTTTCAATGGCAACGTTGTGTCCCCCCCCCCCCCCCCCCAGTACAAAAGATGCCAAGAAAGTAATGCCAGCTGCACTTTGACCTTGCGCAATGCACTTTTCCCTACATGTGGGTCTTCAACTTGATGCTTAGAGCATGAAATGCCAAGACTATGACACAGTCACATTACTCGTTTGTGAAAAGTGGATTTGAAGCTGTGGGGCGACTTCTTATATTGTGTACCACCAGACTTCTTATATTGTGTACCACCAGACTTCTTATATTGTGTACCACCAGGTCAACTTCAGGCCATGCCTCTATGCTCCTTCTAAGCTAGGAGGACACCACTTTCAGGTCTGAGAGGAACGTGCCGGAGCCCTTCTTGAAGCTGGTGGTCTTGCCAGATTGGACAAAGTGACAGCTGAGTCCTTTAAAAGGGTGGCATGGGGCGTCTCAGTGTGTCTGGATCAGTTCAGGAAGGGCTCACCGAGCAGCACCATTTAGAATTTTGCTAGGGGTGGACCGATGGGCAAAGCTCTCAGTTCAGAGTCCAATGTATTTGCCTTCTACTGATGGAGTAAGGTTTCGTATAAAAAGAAACTTGCTCGTATGCAATCCTCTTGAATAACTTGTAACATTATAATCAACCTGTCTGTGAATACTAATTTTGCACCGCATTTTACATATTGTATCAAGGGGAAGCTTCTCTATGTGCTTTACTAATAAGTAACCAGAGTGTCCTAAAATGGCCGCCAAAAACGAGGGAACTCTTCTGCACATGCGTCTACCACATCTACGTGGTATGACGTCTTCTGTCACTTGGGCGGAAATCTTTGCAGCTGCGCAATAGCTTTTAATATGGCTGCTCGAAACTATCGCATTAACGCACATGCTGAGCTGAAACTAACCCATGAAAGTTTTACTAAGCCATTAATGCAAAAGATTTATTAGGTAAATGGGGTTAGAGTAGGAGTAAGTGGTATACAGTGAATTCATTTAATTTTGTATTCTAACATGTTCTTCTCTGACTTTATTGATAGTTCGTATTTGGGCCTTGCAAGGTGACCGATGTCCCAACCCTTTGCGGCAACTACGCATGCGTGAAACCCTTCTCGTTCTGAGACCAATGAAGTCATTGTGTGACTGCCAAACCCTAAGCCCAGCAAGGACAACTTCTGACCCTACGAGAGGAAGAAGATGAAACATTATATTACATATTTATCGATCTACATATGAAATGCCCGTGGAAATAAAGCTTGTGGGTATTAAAATTAAGGGACGGGGAATTAGACAATAGAACCAAAGAAGAGTATTGAACTTAGTATGGTGTGATGTCCTCACCCCACTGCTTGGCCCAATCAAATTACGGGTGTACATGGAATTGAAACATTTGGGGGTGGATCATACATTTGAATTGGTATAACAGAGGTAAGTTCTAGATAGTTAGACACACTTGACCCACGAGATGCCGATGCTATGCTGAGATGCTGCCCGATATTGCTGCAATCTGACTGAAGAATCCAACACTAGGGAAAATTCACGGAACAACCGAGGAGGCACATCTAGGAAGGGGTCCGGACGAGCCCGAGCCGGAGAGAGTAGCACCAGAGAGGTCACCTTCCCGGGCCTGAACCTATCCTGAATCCTTGATATTCTGATGTCTAGGTCCTCACACCATTCTAGGTAAATATAACTGTGGGGTTAAATGCTCCGTATTTGCTCTCAGTTCTTTCTCTCCTCAGGTGCTGTCATTGCAAGAATTTAATTAATGCAAATTGATTACAAGCTAACAATACTATTTTTCCTGATGGAGAATTCTGGTATATCTATGTGTATTCTGATTTGACTCACAACATTCAGATAAACCTTTAAAACTCTTTGAGTCTGTGGTTATTTGAATCAAAGAAAATGTATTATTAATATGAATTCCTCCCTATTCTAATCTACTACTAGACCTTTCGAACGTACATTTACTCAGGAGACAAGAATGGTAAGAATACTGGTGTAAAGGTTTCCTAGGGTAAAATAAAATTGATGACCAGCGGATATTTGCTAGCTCATTGAGTGTATGAACGTATATGGGCCCAAATGAGTGTTGTGTGTATGAATGTATAGAGCTGTTAAACTCCGCTGCATCACTACCTGTTGGACTGGCCTCCATGTTTGTTTTCATGAACACTGCCCAGTGTGCCATCAATGAAGGCGGAAAGTGGGAGCCATGGATTTGGGATCATTCTGGAAAAGCTGGAACTATGGATTTAGGGATCTTGGAGTTAAGAAATACAGAGATTCGGATTTTGGGGGATCCCACAGTGCTTTGTCCTGGAGCCCCAGAAAAACGGTAGGGCTACTGTACAGCCTGGAGTCCGGGATTTGTACCTGACCTGCATGGATGCTGCCCGGAGCACTATATTTCAGGAGATCCTTGGAAATGCAATCTGGAGCTCAGTTTTTGGGGCAACACTGCAGGACACAGCTGGGAGCTATGCATTAGAACAATCTGAAGGGACACCTGTGCTCAAAGTGTGCCCCAAATTCCCAATACCAACTTGTCACTGGAGACAACAGTAAGGTTTGGGAGAGTTTTACCTGTATTTTAAGCAGGCGGACGGTGGGGTACTCTGCAGGGGAATAAGTAACATTTTTTTAGACAGAGTACACGTGGCGACAGACCCTACCCCATTGGCACACGCCTTTCAGAGGTCTGGTAGGATATCTACCAATCACCTTAGGGCACAGTCTTCCATTGTAGTAAGACAGTAGCTGTGCACACTGCTCACTTGTCTTCTGTTTCTAAGATCTCACACGCCATCTTGCTGTGGCAGCCCAGCTCTCTTCCACCCCCTCCCACGGTGGCCCTTCATCTGCCCAATATTTTGCCATCACATCGTGCCTTTCTGAGCCCTGGATACATATGGACACAGATGGGCTTCTGCTAAGCACATGTCTGCCAAGGAAGGAAGCGGTTTCCTTGGTAACTACTACCTCGGAGAAGCCAATGGAAAGTCAGCCCAGCGTGCCTTTCTCACACTATGGGGCTGGTTTTTCTCCTTTCTTTGCTTCTCTTTTTTTTCTAAGAGAAGTGGGAAGATCTACAAGGCAGAGGCATCTTTACTGTAACAAACCGAGGCGGAGTGAAGGTTAATGGGCACTCTCTGCCTTCGCTATTGGCATGTTCCCAGACGCATCTGCCATGTGAGTTATGGGCCTGCCCTGTGGGTCAGGCTGACTCGCATCCTGCCACCTAATTGGAGCAGAAAGGGGGGGTGGCAGTGCTGGCCCACTGGACCCTTCCCCCCCTACCAGGCCCATCCTCATATTTATCTCATCCTGTGGGCATGTATAATAAGTATAATTATTATACCCATTAAAAGGCAATGACCCTTGGACACAAGTACAGCATTCACTCTTGGAAGAGTGAAACGAGACAGAGGGACATGAGGAGGGGTAGACTATAGGAGCTGACGCAGCATCTGCTCCGAGTGCATTTACTGACCACGCATGCAGATGTTGCGATACATATTTCCAGAACTCCCAAATCTGGAAGTGGTTAGCTGTCCAGATGGGATGCGCATCACTGGCCTGGTGATTGAGTCAGGACCATGGGTACAAGTAGTGCTTAATTTGAGCTGGTGGTTTCCGGTGCTCAGCACCAGTACTAAATTGTCAACACCGGCACTTGTGTATTTCTACCACTTGATGGCAATGTTTATCTAATTTAGAGATGAGCATAACAACAGTTGTTTGTTAATTCAATATAGATGAACGAGGACTAATACCTGCCATTCGTATATCTTAGGGGGCCTGGAACAGTCTGAATTGTCACACTTGTAGGAGTGTGATGTTAGTAGTTGTGTTGGTAATGTCAATGGCGGCACTGGCAGTGGCAATAGGTGGTGCAAGCTGCAGTGTCCACCTGACGAGGGCTGTGGTACTTATTTGTTTACAAATAAAGCACTGAATACAAGTCAGCAAAATCAACACTGCTTGACCATGTACGTATTGTCCTGGTCTGGTGAATGGGTCAGGTCTATGAGCACAAGTTACAAAGAGATAAACATAAAGCAATTATTTGGCCGGATTTGATGTGCACCTCTAGGGCGGGTGCATTGGGCAGGATCAGTGAGCATGTTACTGAGAGCAAAATGGAAATTACCAGATGTGGGCATAGGCTGTTAGACCAGACCATGAGCAATGGTCCGAACCATGGAGGATGTCACCCAGAGCAAAACAAGAAGTAACACCAGTGGTTCATAATGGCAAGATATTGCTGCTTGTTTTCAGAAGAACATATTAAGTGTTTTCTTTTGGACACTTTGTTTAAATAATCGAGCATGAAAACAATACTGAAAAATGATGATGAACAGAAAGCATTAAAGGGCATTTGGGTTGCTTTTATCCATGCATTGGAAGAGGGTGGTGGAGTGGAATCATAAAATGCCTCCCTCACCCTACGTATGGTGATCCTTATTGTACTGATAATGTGCATTGTGTTACCTAGAGCTTGTATACATTTACATAAGCAGCAAAACTTTTTGGAAGTCTCCCATCTTTGGCAGCCTCTAAGGAAATGCTTCTACCACGTGACAATATGACCCATTGTGATATCCATGTATGGTTCTAATATGATGGGTGCCAAAACAAGAAGCAAATGCTGCCCACATGAACAAAGCAGTGGTAGCTGGCATAGATGGGGGTGGCGGGGCAGTGGGGTGTAGAAAAATAAAAATAAACTTACCTCATCGCCGAGTGTCTCCTCTGTCGTCTCGCCGAGTCTTTTCACGACGAGTCCGGCCGGAACGGAAGCACACAGGCTCCCCCAAGCCAATTATGACGCTGCTGTCAGCAGCGTTGTGATTGGTTAGAGTGCCTTGGTTCGGCGCCCAGACCGGAACTGGGAGCCTGTGCATGTTCTCCACCTAGGCTGTGCAAAACAGCCTGGTGGAGAACATGCTAAGTGTGCATGGCTGTTTAGTCGGCCTAATATAGCCGGCCAAACTGTCATGCGCATTTACAGAGTGCCCAACCCTCCTCCCCCTCCGTTGTGAGCAGAGCAGAGCAGCTCAGCCCTGCACCACCCGCAAAACGACCTCAGCAGGGAAAAATAAAATGATAGTAACATCCAATTATTATCATTTTATTTTTCCTTTTTTTACACTGCTGAAAAGCAGTGAGGCGGTGCTCCTCCGCCTTAGGGGAAGAGCTGCCACTGGAACAAGATAGTGTAAAACAATGAACTGCGACCCTATATGAAATTCCAATCAAATACACACACAGAACGTAACTATAGTAACCGCTGATATTTCTATCCAGTCTGGTATCGAATTCTAAACACCTAAGAAACCACCTTAATCCGCTTCTGTAATCAAATGGGCTTTATTGTGGTTTAATTGGTAATATTAATAACTTCACTGAGGCTCTAATGATACTAATTATCCCTCGGTAAACATTAGTTAGTGCTTTCAGAAAAACAAAAATTAAAAATGAACTTTCGTGCTCAGTCCAACGTTAAAAACATGTAATTTGTGTGCAAGGCAGGTTCCGGCGCTCATCAACGTGTGCCTAGTCGTTCCTGTGGATAGCTAATTAACACAAATAAATATTAGAAGATGTGAGGTGGGTCACTTCTGACTCACCAGCTTCCTGTGGCGTTTCTCTGGGGTGCAGTGAGATGTTGTGCTTCGGCAGCACTTCCTGCTTGCGGTGGTCATGTGTCACCACTCGGCGCTTTTGCTGACCTGATTGTCGTGGTTGCATGTTTCACCGTTCTATGCTTCGACGGTGCTGGCCTATTTATGGCATTCGTGTGTGTCACTGCTTTGTGCTTCGGCTGTGCTGGCCTGTTTGTGGTGGTCGTGCATGTCACCGCTTTGTGCTTCGGCAGTGCTGGCCTGTTTGTGGTGGTCGTGCGTGTCACCGCTCTACGCTTCGGCAGTGCTGGTCTGTTTGTGGTGGTCTTGCGTGTCACCGCTCTACGCTTCGGCAGTGCTGGTCTGTTTGTGGTGGTCATGCGTGTCACCGTTCTATGCTTTGGCAGTGCTGACCTGTTTGTGGTGGTCATCTGTGTCACCGCTCTATGCTTCAGCAGTGCTGGCCTGTTGGTGGTGGTTGCATGTTTCACCGCTCTATGCTTCGGCAGTGCTAGCCTGTTTGTGGTGGTTGCATGTTTCACCGCTCTATGCTTTCGCAGTGCTGGCCTGTTTGTGGTGGTCGTGAGTGTCACCGCTCTATGCTTCGGCAGTGCTGACCTGTTTGTGGAGGTCATCTGGAGTCACCGCTCTATGGTTCGGCAGTGCTGGCCTGTTTGTGGTGATTGCATGTTTCACCGCTCTATGCTTCGACAGTGCTGGGCTGCTGGTGGAGGTCATCTGTGTCACTGCTCTATGCTTCGGCAGTGCTGGCCAGTTGGTGGTGGTTGCATGTTTCACCACTCTATGCTTCGGCAGTGCTGACCTGTTTGTGGTGGTTGCATGTTTCACCGCTCTATGCTTTGGCAGTGCTGGCCTGTTTGTGGTGATTGCAAGTTTCACCGCTCTATGCTTCAGCAGTGCTGGCCTGTTGGTGGTGGTCATCTGTGTCACCGCTCTATGCTTCGGCAGTGCTGAGCTGTTGGTGGTGGTCATCTGTGTCACTGCTCTATGCTTTGGCAGTGCTGGCCAGTTGGTGGTGGTTGCATGTTTCACCGCTCTATGCTTTGGCAGTGCTGGCCTGTTTGTGGTGGTCGTGTGGGTCACCGCTCTATGCTTCAGCAGTGCTGGCCTGTTTGTGGTGGTTGTGCATGTCACCGCTCTATGCTTCAGCAGTGCTGGCCTGTTGGTGGTGGTCATCTGTGTCACCCCTCTATGCTTCGGCAGTGCTGGCCTGTTGGTGGTGGTTGCATGTTTCACCGCTCTATGCTTTGGCAGTGCTGACCTGTTTGTGGTGGTTGCATGTTTCACCAATCTATGCTTTGGCAGTGCTGGCCTGTTTGTGGTGGTTGCATGTTTCACCATTGTGTGCTTTGATGGTGCTGGACTCTGTGGTGGTAGTGTGTCACCGCTCTGCGCTTCAGTAGCAGTGCCCTGTTTCTGATGGTGGTGTCTTTCATCACTCCTAGAGAATTACCTTTAGATATAGACATCATTCAAGCGTCACAGAAGACTCTATGGAACTTCCTACTTCCAAATGTGCCAGCAAGAGTCGAGGAGCTGACGTGATGTGCCAGGGCTCGCCATGTGTGGTAATCCGGTAGGCTGCAGCTTTTAATTTCCATCTCCACGGGTGGCGTCACAACAGCAGCAAAGCCAGAGACTCTGATACTCCTTGTAAGAAATAGATTGTGGGCAGGGAAGATTGCATTTGTATTACCCTATGTAACTGGGGGAAATCTGGAAATGTTCCCCTTCATAACAAGGAGCACAACAAAAAACATATTGCCCTCATCAACATGACTATTTCCTGCTCTTGAATGTCCCTGCATGTTAGGTTTGCCCCTGCTGGGGAATTGAAAGACCACATTCAAGTGCCCGTGGGGGAAGACGGGGGTATACATTAATGACCTGGTAACCACGTTAAAGAAGTGCAAGCATGATGCCCTGCGTCTGGCAAATAGGAAGGTTCTGGCACTTCAATTTGCAGACGACATCTTACTAGTCTTGAAACCCCCGATGGGTATCCACAATTTGCTGGATCAGTTCGGTTGCTTCGGCAAGCAGAGAGGGCTGGAGACCAACCTTAACAAAACAAAATATATGGTATTGAATCCCAACCAGATGGCTAGATCGCACCCAGTCCTTAAAGCTCTCCACTGGAGAGGGTTCCTACCTTTCAATACCTAGGGTTCACCATCAATGAGCATTTTGGTTAGTCACCCCAGATCCAAAAGTGCAAACTTAGATTTGAACATTATACTGGTGATATCCTGAGATCCTTGAAGTGGTCTAGCTTTCGTACAATAACACCAGCATTGCAAATTTACAACTTGCAAGCTCAGTGAGCGGGGGGTTCTCTATAAGGTGGGGAACTTTGGAAGCACAACAATGTCCATGATATGGAATTGACGGAAAATCTTTCTCTTTGACTCCTCACCAATCTTCCTGCCAGCACTCCACTAGTGCTACTCCAATTAGACGTTGGTATTCGACCTCTTGCTGACAGAGAAAAACTCAGGCCCCTGTTGTATTAGAGGAGGATTTGGTTCTCAGCAGACTTATTGCCCTTTTGGCTGGGCCTGGAAGAAACCTTAAAACTCCCTGGGGCCATCAGAATCCCATGGCTGCGGTAATTTAGGTGTTGCCTTAAAGATATTGGTTTCGGAAATATGTGGGCCCATCCGGAAATGTGTGGCGTTTCAAAGTCCATGCTCAAGGAGTGATATTAGAGACATACGGGTGTTATATCCCACAGGACTGGGGGGGTAGGTACCCATACCATGGCTTCGCTACGATTGAGCACCCGGCTGCCGGATCTCTTTATATTAAGTTTTGCATCGGGACCTTGCCTCTTCAATCATTTACTATGAAGAGGCAATGTCCCCATGCTGAACCTGACCCGAGCTGTCCTTTTTGTCCTGAGGTTAAGGAAACCATAGACAATGTCCTGTATTTCTGCCCACAATATTATGCACATATGAGGAGATTGATCTTGACGCTGTGCAGCTATCTGGGCATCAGGGACTATAAAACTGCGACTAGGGACCTTAAGGCAGACACCGCTCAACCAATTGTATTTGCTATTACTTGCAATATGTGGAGACATAGACAGAAAATGGTCGCCCTGTTGCTGCTTCGTGACTAGTGCCCAGAACTTGTGCCTCTTTATGCTGTATCCTGCAGTTTCTTGCGATTTTATAAATTGTATGCTGCTTTCGAAAATGGACTTCCAGCACATGTTACAAAACAAAATTATGTCCAGGAGCTCTTAAACTAACTTTGATTTTATACTTTAAATTGTTGTGATGTATCCCTCATATGCTGCTAGTTCATATTCTTATGTGCCTTTCTTACTATCTTTATATGTCATGATTTTAAGGATTTTAATGACCCAATCATTTTATTGTTATATCTTGTTTTATGGCAATAGCCAAAATAAAGTCTAATAATGTTATTGTTTATGTTTTAAGAAGACCGCACCCTCCATCAATCACCGGGAAGAAGTGACGGATGGGGTAGCTGCTGAGAACAGTGCATAGGAGTGACTGTGTAGGGTTTACAGGTAGAGGGGTGTGACCCACTGAAGGCTCGAGCCAGATGCTTGGCTTCAGGGCTCAGCGCAAGGTCCTCTTGGAACCTCGAGCCCAAACAGAGCCAAGCTCTCCCACCGTACCACTTACCTCAGTTACCTAGCCACCTTCCCCTCAACCACCACCCCTGCTGTGGAGGAGGTGCTGCCCAGTGCCGAACGGTGATCTTTTTGCAAATGGGCAAATAGCAGGGCTACTGACATTATGCAATTGTGCTGCTGTGGTGATTTTTGCATAGTTATGTATTTGGCGCATTTGACGCTTAATCCATCATCTGCTGCATAATCTGCTGATTTTAGCAAAAAAAAAGTTTTTACCTTAAACAGTTCCAAAATTACTAAAAACGCAGCAACACATCTTGCAGCGCAGCGGAAGGCCCTTTACAAAGATTGACTGGTAACCTTTGTTGCTCATTGTTATATTTGGGTGTTAAATTACAATTGGGGTGCAACCAATGCCCAGGCCACTCGCTTTGGTTTCTACGTCCGTTGCTGTCCCTGTAACGCTACCGGAGTAGCGCAACGATCCTTTTGTTCATTGGAGGACCCGCTGGGACGCCGGCAGCAACTGCTCACGCGCCCCCTCACAGCGCCACGCCCCCAGCCAAGCCCTACAACAACTCGTGGCACCCGCTTTGCGGGTGCCACTCGCTTTGGTTTCTACGTCCGTTGCTGTCCCTGTAACGCTACCGGAGTAGCGCAACGGTCCTTTTGTTCATTGGAGGACCCGCTGGGACGCCGGCAGCAACTGCTCAGCAGCCGAGGAGGGTGAGGCGCAGGCCCCGGGACTGCGAGGACCAGCATTCCAGAGCTCCAGCTGGTCCTCTTCCCGCGTGAGCCGCGCCCCCTCACAGCGCCACGCCCGTACAATTTACTTCCCTTTAAAGAGCGCGCCCTGGACCGCGTTTCGCGGGACGCGCGCGGGACGCAGCCCGGGGCGAAGACCGGGCAAAGAGCGGGCCGTTTAAGGCCGTTCAAGGACGGGTGAGGACGGCCCTGGCCCTGAATCCCTGACTTATTGCCTATACCTTTCAACTAAAGACTAAGGTAGGCGGAACTGTGTCCTGTTTCTTCGCATATCATTATTAACGGCCACCACCTTCTACATCATTTATTGCTGACTGTGTGCTCAGATGTCGGCCATGCGTAACAGAACTAGAAGCAGTGTGAAAAAAGCTGCGGCGATCACACAGGTGACAGGACCAATAGACCTCTTTATTTCCCGTGTAAATGAGACTATTGACCAAAGTATTGTTGTACTGGAAAAAAGAGTCTCCATGGATCTTGCAAATGCTAAACGTTCATCCCTGGGTTCCCTCGCCAATGTTAAATCACCCGCATTGCAGTCTTCAAATGTCTGCTCCCTACCCCTAACTATACCCACCAATAGCGCTCCGATTGTGCCGAATATTGTTGATTTATCGGTTGCCATATCAGACCTGGATACGTCTTTTGCGGACCTGGAGGTTACTCCAGACCTAGAGGCCTGTCAGACTTCCGCCATAGCGGCCCCTTGTCTGAGTGGGACTAACGAGGTGGTAACAGCTCCTGTACCTACAGCTCCTTGGGGAAGGGCTACCAGTCTCTCAAAGGCTATACCTAAGAGAAAAAGTAAAGCTAAAGTTACAGTTAGGAATCATAATTTGATTTCCCCTACCCCACAAATGACCTCAGGTATTCCTTGTTGGGTGCAAAACTTGGTAATAGATTTAAAACTAGACCTTGAAGCTACAATAGCAGCACAAATTAAACCTCTAATTTCCAAACTGGATAGGCTTACATCTTTAATACATTCGAAATGGCCACAAAAAACGAATGGGCAAGGGCCTGATCAGCCACATGGGAGTACAGAAGCAGTCCCCAAATGTTCACCATGTATCCAGCCCCCTAAAGATGTATTAACTAACGTTCAAGTAACTGTAGCCCCCGGGAATCCAGTTATACCTAATTTGATGCAAACTGGGAGTAATTCTGCTCAATCTACATCTATACCCACTCCGAGGGTGGTGGGACCGATTTCGACTTCTCAACACTTTGTTGTTGGCAACAACACAACCACTACACAAGTAAAAGATGTTGTAGGGAAATCTAATACCCCTTTAGCACCTTCTCTTTCCACGATTATACCTGAAGGTCCTAAACCAAAGCAGACACGTTTTAGGTCAATCACTTTACCACCAGAGGTTTCCCCTTTTGTGGTTGTGTTGACAGCAGTCCCCCCGCTGAAGGAGGGAGTAAAAGAAAGTCATGTCGAACTAAGAAACAAATGTGTCCAATGGTTTCACCTACATAAACCTCTACCCAACGGCATGAATGGGGAAATTCTTACTGTACGCAGAGGGGATTGGGTGGGCAGAAACAAGAAAACAATAGTGGGGGATGTAATTACAGTTAATTTTAGAGATACAGGGACAGTTAGTTATATATGTAATGTTCCTAACAGTGGTCCTGCGACTCAAATTAACCCACTCCCCCTATCTTACTTTTTACCGATGCCTACAAGATCAAATCCTCCCTGTTCCACTTTACAAAGTAACAGAGGATTCGTGCATCCCCCGCAACATTTTACCAAACCATGGCAGCAACCACCTTATTCTTCTTCTTCTTTTTCTCCACATTTTGTTAATTTTCACCAGCAGCCACCATATGTTCCATCTTTTCCCCAGCACCATGTTAATCCTCACTGGCCATATCCTCCCCATTTTCCATCACCTTCATTTCAGTCTGCCCATCAGTGGCAGCAACCCTTACAGCCACTACAACCTGTTAAACCCCAGTGGCAGCAAGCATGGCAGAACCTGCCCCCTTCCCAAGATTCATTGTATTCACAATTTGCTCACCCTAACAGATATGCTGTGTTGGATGAGGTAGATTGACTGAGCTCTACCGAAGCTTTGGATTTAAGCATCTCTCTGTCCTTTTCAGACATGGCGAGTGCTTCTCCTGTTACACCTTTAATCGCACCCCCCGAATCGCCAAGGGTGTCATCAGTAATACCTTACTGGTGTTTAGAAAACAGGGATAGTTACGATGTAGGTATAGATACTGTCATTCCCAGATTAAGTTCAGATATCGTTTCCCGGGTAGATAGTTCTAATCTATTACGAGCTATCCAGCCAGAGCAATCTGTAGTTGGTGATTCTGGCAAACCAGCAGGTCTCTCCCTTGTTTCCTGGAACATAGCTGGCCTTGCCAGTAAATTGGGCACACCCTTCTGGACCAGTTTTTTGGGGGAGGGATTTGACCTAATTTTGTTGCAGGAAACCTGGTGTCTGGATCCTATTAACATCGAAGGGTACATATCCTACTGTCTCAGAGCCACCAAATCGAGCTCGGGTAGGGCTAAGGGGGGCCTTCTGTTGCTTATATCTACCAAGCTGTGCGATTGTACAGTTAAATACAGCACGACAGTTGGGGCCCATAGCCAAGTTATAAGGTTGGAGTGTAAAAAGAATATCGATTTAGTTGTGATAAACTTTTATAACAACCTCTTTGATGCTACTAGAGGGGATATTTTACCGCCTCTAGAAAGGGAAATAACCAAAGCCCTTGGTATCTCGAAAAGAACGGCTGAGGTTGTCTGGGCAGGGGATTTTAACTTGCAGCCCTGTCATTTGTCCAACGGGAACATCTGTGGCTTTGGTGCAGCAATGAGTAGTCATTGGGGGGGCTTGCGTGTGGGGGAGGATTCTCCTCATTTTCAACATTGCAGTTATGGTTCCACATTAAATAATATGCTAGTTGCTTTAGACATGAACCTGTTAAATTGCAACACAAACAAGCAGGCGAAAATATGCCCTACATTTACAGGTAGAGTTGCAGGATCATTTATAGATCATATCCTGTTGTCTAGCAGTGGAGGCTTCACTGATTTGTATGTAAATGAGGAAAGTCTCAGTGACCATAATAGCCTTCGTGTCACCCTTTTGAGGCATGGTACCTCGACTGTTTCAGGTGGGAAATGTTCTACTGACTTAGTACCTATTAGACCGAAGGGTCTAAGGATCAAATGGACTGGTCTAAATTCCAAGGTTAAGCAGAAGGAGGTCATCACCAGATGCAAGAACCTAATTAGTTTCTGCTTGGAGGATGATTGTGACCTAGGCTGTTTACTAGTCCACTTTATCTCCATGAATAGTATTATTGATGGCATCTTTACTAAGGCCTCGTTATCAAATAGCGGCCCGAAGCAGGGGTGGTTTGATAAGACCTGTATAGCCGCCCTTCATGATTTAAAGAAGGCTTTAGGCACTAATCCACGTGTTAAGACGGACATACAATTTTTTAGGGCAAGATATAAAACTGCAATTAAAACCAGGAAAAGGGTATTACAGTCCGATGCATGGGATAAGTTGAAGGAAGCGGCCGAGACCAAAAATTGCAAACTGTACTGGGAAACCATTAACAGCCCGTTTCTCAATAAGGAAGATGCCCCTGAATTAACATCTTATGTGGCATGTAGCGATTGGGTCAGTCACTTTTCCAAAATCTTTAACCCAGACGGGTTACCTCTTGAGCTAATGTTACCTGAGTCTATCTCATGGCTACCCCTTCCGTTGGGAATTACTTTAGAAGAAAGTCACGATGCAATTTCTTCAAGCAAAGGAGGTAAGGCCCCTGGCCCTGATGGGGTCCCGCTGGATTTATACAAAGATGAACCGGCACTATGGGCTCCAATCCTGGCGAGGTTATTTAATTGTGCGGCAGAAACTAATCCCCCGCCCACTTGGGGTCAATCAGTTATTATCCCTCTACACAAGAAAGGTGATAAATCAGAGGCTTCCAACTATCGTCCAATTTCATTACTGGACGCCTCTGTGAAGGTGATGAGTAGGATTTTACTCAAGAGGTTGGAAGATTGGGCAGCTGATTTTAACATTTTAACTAGAGTCCAATACGGCTTTCGGAAAGGCCTGGGCACATTGGAGCAATGTGTAAACTTGGACCTTTTAATTAATAAATATACTGTGGCCAAAAATGGCAACCTTTTTTTATGTTTTGCTGATTTGAGCAGTGCATTTGATTTGGTTAACCACACTATCCTTTGGGAGGTTTTGCTAGACGCAGGGGCTCCGAGGGAAATAGTCCACTTTTTAGCTAGACTTTACGAAAAACTTTCCTGCAAAGTCCGCTATGGCACCCATGGCGAATGTACCCCGTTTTTCAAAGTGTCTCGGGGCATACGCCAGGGATGCGTTTTGGCCCCGTTGCTATTTTCCCTTTTTATCAACGACGTCGACCGTTCACTGGTTGACATCCCAGCAGATGCCCCCCTGATTGGTGGTAAACCTGTTCCGCTGTTACTTTACGCGGACGACGCTGTTCTCTTATCCCGTACACAGTTGGGACTTCAGCGCCTAATTGACAATTTTACTCATTTTATTCAAGTTAGGCGGCTACGCGTGAATAAAACTAAGACGTATGTTATGTCATGCGGTCGGGCAGCTAAGCAGGTAAAGCATACCTTTTTTCTGGATAAGGAAAAGTTGACTCCTGTCAAGTCCTTTTGTTATCTAGGAATCACTTTTAATAATATTGGGTCTTGGACCTCAGAATTTGATTCTATAAGATTAAAAATGCTGCGATCTACTGGCAGTATTTTTCGTTTTGCCTCTAAACTCGGCTCACGTAGCATACTAGACATGATGAACATATACAATGTTCGTTGTGTCTCCTCTGCACTGTATGGGGCAGGTGTATGGGGCCATAGTGCGGGTACATCTCTGCAGAAGGAGGAAAACAAGTTTTTAAGAAGGTTGTTATGTGTTCCCCCTTCTGCTTCCACTCTGTTGATTCACGAAGAAGTTGGGATCGAGTTTATCTCTGATTTAGCAGCAGTCCGGCCACTCTTATTGTGGCGTTCTATTTGGGCTAAACCAGAGACTCGATTCACTCAGGATATTATTCTTGATTGTATAGGCCTGGACCACTCCTCACGCATACAGTGGCTGAGATACATCCACCGCTGGTATATTCTTCTTTTCAATATAGATGCACTCCGCGAGCCAGAGGAGGTTGTTTCCATTTCAAAGAAAGAAATTAAGACAACATTTTTAAACTTTCGAAAGGCAGAGCGAGATAAAATTTCTGGCAATCTTGTCACCGTGAAATTTTATAAAGATTTAAATTTAATTTCGGGGTTCCAACCCTATCTTGCGTATGTGACCCGTCCTTCCCATCAGTATGTTTTAACACGCGTTAGACTGGGTATTGTTCATCATCTGGTTGCATTTCCAAACACAAGAACCAGTTCAGATATACCCTGTCCGTGCGATAATATTTCCCGACAGAATAGTCGCCACTTTTTACTTTTTTGTAAATTTTATCATTTTCTTAGGTTAAAATACCTTAAGCCAATTTTTATCAAATATAATACTCGTACTACAGAAACAGCACTGATACTTTTATTCTCATTAGAGAACGAAGAGATTTGTTTTTTCCTGGCTACTTTTATCTTGAAATGTACAGCTGCCAGGGAAAGTATTGCACTATAAGATTTTTATACTTACCTGTCTGTACTTATGTTATACAGCTGCCAGATATCGTGTTGCCATTACTGATTACATTTTTGCTTGTATATATAAGTTTTAAGTTTTATACCTTCTTTGTAATTAGGGTTTTATTTTTGTTTTTTGACTACAGTATTTTATGACTATTTATTAACTCTGATGTACAGCTGCCAGGATAGGCCCATTGAGGAATTCCCACTGATTACCTGTTTGTATTTCCGTCTATAACAGCATGTTGATTCAAACTGGCATGATTACCTAACTGTTGCACTTTAGTCTTTTTGTATAATGTCTCTTTACTGTTTTTTATAAGTGGCCATATGGTGATTTTTCACATTTTTTCATGTATTTTTCTGCTTGTATGATTTGTATGTACAAATCGAATAAAAGCTTTAAATTGACAAAATTGACTGGTAACCTTTGTTGCTCATTGTTATATTTGGGTGTTAAATTACAATTGGGGTGCAACCAATGCCCAGACAGCGTTAATAATAAAAAATAAAAAAAAGACAAAATAATGAAATAATACTATAACAAAGTATGACACATTACGTCACATAAATTGCCTTTTCATGCCGCATAATGTACTCAAACCTGCTACATAATTTGGGTCTCCCCTGCCACATAATTCCAGTGGCCCTGGCTAGTAGTGAAGATCCTGCACAGTGCTGTGAAAGTGCTTGGCTAGGTGTGTTATGCTAGTTATTTCTGTTTGAGCTCTTTCACAGCATTCCCTAGGATCTAGATGGTCAGCCAAGATGAATTATTTGGTCATGAAGAGTGCAAGAAAACCTGCACGTGTTGACACTGCGTTAAAGTCTGCTGGCAGCTAAGCTCTGCCGTTCACTTGTGTCGTGCGAGCTCCGCGAATTCTCCCAGACCTTTGTTTCGTAATGTGCGTTTTTGCCTTCACTGAAAGTATTGAGCCTCTTCTGAAATCGTTCTCTTTGTTAAGTCATCCCTTAACTTTATATTTTTTCTACAGTCTTTCTTCTTGTTTCAACTTTGCGAAATTCATGTAATTAGGCCCTGGGCGAAATGTTAGTTATGCGGGCGTAATTCGCATAGTTTTTGGTAATTTCGCGTTACTCTTGTTCCATGAAATTTACAAAATTAAGCTGCAAGCCTCATCAGTTTGAAGAAAATACAAGGTCTATGTATTATGTATGTCTTTTATTAACTTTGTGATTTGCCTAACAATTTGTGTTTATGGATTTACAATGTGCAATAATAGAATTGTGGGAACCTGCACTCAAAGGATTATTTTCACAGTGCAGTTTATTGTTGGAATCAAGACGAACTCCGACAATATGTGTAGCCGCACTCTGACTTTTGAGGTGCGCCAGTTGTGTGACAAAAGACAGCAGTGTTTGCTCTGCTGTGCACAGCAGCCACCCCATTAAATGCCACACTCCCCGTCTAAGAACTACCCGCCGTTTCATATTTTTAGAGTCTGGTTGCGTTTTCTGTGTTTTTTATCTACTGGAATCCACAGTGTCTGTTTCACTGTTTGATTCTCAGCGCTTTGAAACTGTTGAGTAGTGTGCGCAGCGCTCTAAAAATAATAACATTCAAACACGGTAGAAAGATACAGTGCACGTCTCTGCAGACTTCGAATCCTTTGGCTAGATAGGGAGTCTACCCGGATGGTCGCAGCTCTGCCTAAGGCCTTTGTAGGTGTGTAGGGTGACTCTATTGTGCTTTACGTGAGGGGGTGGGTGGTAGGACTCAGAGGCTCCTCACCACATTTTTGGTGAGCCCTCTGTGCTCTTCCCACCCCTCCCCCACCGCCGCCATTACCTGCTATTCCACTAAGTAGGTATCATCCACGTCTTATCTGCATCCCCAAGGGCCATAACCTACAAGCAGGGAGAACCTGTTCTAAATATGCCACGCCCCCTGGGGCCCGCTGTCTGCTCCAAGATGAATAATTGCGTGACGTGTCTGGGAGCAGGGAGCCTTGGGGCACTGACATTGCGCAATGTTCTGAGTTCAGTTGTGCAGGAGGTCAGCAGTGAGGCGCCATTCGAATGTTGCACACGTGTGTGTGCATTCAGGGAGCGCCAGTGACAGGCTCATCCTTACAGCCCCCAAGCCGTTCTTCATATGGGTTACCGGGCAGACTCCTGCCCCTGGGAGCCCTCATGCTTCCTAGGCCCACTTCCCAGCAGCCTCTGGGTTTCTGTCACGGTTTTGTTTCCACAGGAACTGCCATTTTGATTTATTTGGATGAGTTTTATTTTCCCCCTGCAGGAGGCACTTAAATAATGGCCATAAATTGGCAGGTACTTTAATTTAGATCTACAGTACTATAACACGGCTGTGAAGCATTCTACTTAGCCCTTGTACGTCAACTACAACTGCTTCCGGATCTGAAGAACCACCATTGATATAATGCATGCATAGACATTGATAGGATCATGCGTCTAATACTCAATCACTGAGGAACCCACTAAGTCCCCATCTCTGTTAGTGGCCTTGAGGTGTTATTACATCCCTCTGCTGGTCCCGTAGAGGTTTCATAAACGTACCCTTGACTGAGCGCCCCTGTACCCGCCAGGACCCTGCACCTGGTGACAGTACCACAGAGCCGCAGTGGATCGGACAGGCCCAGCTGTGGATGCGATCGCTCACTCTACCACAGGACTCAAGCCACTCCTCACTGCTGGGCCTAACTAGCATGTGCTGCTTCTTTTACTCCCCAGAGGGGACATGGACTGGAAGTTCGAGCTGGACTGCCCTTTCTGGGGAGGGTCAAGACAGATTTTGAAGTGATTGGTCGCTGTCTTTCGTGGCATAGGGAGCATAGAACCAAAGGGCCACCAACCACTCGTGGCTCAAACGGATTACTGCATTTTTACAGAACTACCTGCAGTAAAATGGAGTCCTTAATCTTGGGGTTGTATGAGAAACCTATCTATATGCTCACGTTTGTTTTGTGCATATTAATAGGGCTATAGCCCCAGAGGGGCAGCTGGGCGCAGTGTGGGCATTCCGCACTGGAATAGGGTCCTTAATTTTGACAGCACCAAGTGCTGGATCATTGGTAAAGGCTGTGAAGAAGCCTGTGCTCTTCTGTGCAGCGCCCTCAGCCTCATGTCTGTTCACTGGAGCCTGTGTGCTACCCGGGGAGAGAGTGGGATTGACTCTTGCAGACTGACGCAAGGCCTCAGGTAACACAGGGCCTCATTTGGGCCGGCCCCAGGGTGCACCAATGGGCCAGGCCTGTCATCTTGGATGAATGTAAATGTAAATGTCTAGTATTTGTAAAGCGCAAACAATTACCCGAGGGTGTCAAGGTGCTGGGGGCCGTCGGGAAGATTAAGTGAGCTATTGCCCAGAGTCACATGGTGCTGGGCTGATCTGCCACCGGCGATCGAACCGTGAGCCCCGGGTTCCAGAGTTAGTCGCCCTGGCCGCTGCACCAACACCTCTCCTCACCAATGCACCTTTCAGTGACTTTATTGCTATTCTGTGCCACAAACTGTGTATTCAAATGACGAAGCCCCACGTCTTGCAGTAGCGGGGGTCTCAGGCTGGTCTCAGCACAGGCCTGACAGGAAGATTTGAGAAGTAGATAATGTATCACAGAAGGTAAAGTGGAGACCAAAGCCTGCAGACACGGGAACAGAACACAGTAGTGGTCACAAGACAAGACTGGAGACCAGACAGTCTGGAAGGTGTCACAGCAGGCAAAGGAACGGGGAGCGAGGAGGATTTCTAAAGCCGGCTTTGCCAAGATCTGGCCCTGCTGTCACTCACCAGCATCTGCCGGACTTCATTCCTCTTGTCACGAAAACAAACATGGGCGCCGTGGGCTGAACAAAGTCCCCTCACAAGATACAAACGCTCATTAATCATGTGCGAGAGGCTTTCTGGTCAGACCTCTCTGTGCTGGCCTGAAGGACCCTGGGCATTCAACCACTGGCCTCCAGAACCAAAGGGAAGAAACGCCTGAAAACAATTGTGTTCGGAATATTTATCCAACTGTATCCCATTAGAAAAACTGTTTTTATTTAGCTCTGCTTTTGATCTTTTAGAAGCAGGCAGAGGGGGGACTAGAACGAGACAGGGAGGACGCGGAGGGGACGCGGGATTGGCGGGGGGTGGAGGGGGTAAGGAAAATGAGTAACTGAGATCAATAATGCAGACCATGTGAGGGAGAGAGCGAGGGCCTGCAATGAATGTGAGACAAAGATGGGGGAGGACATGGATGAAGACAGCGGGAAAGAAATCAGGATGAGCAGTGGGAAGAAAAAGATTTAGAGGAAAAAAGTGAAACCGAGAGGTGAGAAAGAAATGGCGATTGAGGTGTGAGACGAAAAGTGTAAGAAAATGCGAGAAAGGGAAACAAGATGAAGTAAAGTGGCAGAAAAATCATGAATAGCATGTGACAGAGAATGTGAGGTGTGTGTATACTAGGCCTGGGCGAAGCACTACGCTACGCTCGCGTAGTTTGCGAAGTTCGCGCTACTTCGCACTACGCGAACTGCACGTAGCACAGTGCGAACACGCGTAGCGTAGTGTTGCGTAGTGCTGCGGTCATTTTTTGCTTGCTCGCGGTCCTCAACGTCAAGTTGGCGACCGCGAGCAAGCAAAATGACATCCCGGCGAGACTTTTTCCTTGTTCGCGATCAGCAACTGCAAGTTGGCGATCGCGAGCATGGAAAATAAACCTCCCGGCGAGATTCCCAACGCGAGGAGGTCAGGTTTCTCATTGCGAGTGGTCGCGTATGCCCGCGACCGCTCGCGATGAGAAACTACCAGTTCACGTTGAGAAAGCTGAAGCTCGAGGAAAAATCTACTCGAGCAGCAGAAAACTACAGTTCGCACTGTGCAAGATGCCATTTTCAATGATTGCACAGTGCCGGTTGCTTGTCCGCACTGTGCAATCATTGAAAACAACATCTTGCACAGTGCGAACATGTTACCACGCAGTTCGCGAAGTGCTACGCGTAGCTCGCGTAGTGCGAACTTCACTTTGCGTAGCTTCGCGAAGTGCTACGTCACGAACTACGCCCACCCTTAGTGTATACCTGTGTGTGTGTGAGAAAGAGCCAGAGAGAGAGAGAGAGGGATGAAAGAAAAGTTAGAGCAGGGAGAGAGAGAGAGAGAGAGAGAGAGAGAGAGAAAATAGGAGTTTGGTAAAAGATAGTAAAGATTGTTAGATTGTAATAAAGAGAAAAAGTTGAAGATTGTGCATCAATTCAACCCCCCTGGTTGACATTCGATGCAAAAAAAAGATACTGAACCACCACTTCCTGGAAATTGCTTACTTAATCTTGCATTCCCTAAAAGTATTAAACGTGAAATATTACCAGGAACAAAATCACTGACATTGATTACGTTAACATTTTTCACATTCATTGTTCAGAAATCGATCAGTGTTTTTGCCAGCGGGGTTAAGGACATGAATACAGGGCCTGATAGGGACTCGTTTCAATGTCCGTTTTCAATTACTAGCTGGTCTGAGACCCAGAGGGACCCGTCCCACTTAAAGCCCTGCCTGTGATACTCCCTGTGATCTCTTGCTATGGCCTTGGTGGCGCATTCAAAGAACTGGGGAATCTCCTGACCGCTGTAAGCAGAAGAACAGGAGCACCAGGCCCACTTGTGTACCAGTGATGCCACTTTACGGCCTACACAGTCTCCAGCTCTGTCTTTACTATCCCTCTATGACTATTCATGTGCGGCTGTCGAGATCTTTTTCAATGTTGTCGCTGACCGTGTGCCACCACTTCTGCTGGAAGGCAGCTCCATGCATTTACTCCCCTTAACATAGGAGTCACTAAACCCTTCAGATGCTGTCAGTCCCTAATAGCGCCTCCTTGCGTTTCCATTGAGCTCCTCATTAAAGCTCAGTCTTGGGCACAACCTTGACTTCTGATGGTTCAGGGAGGGCGCATGGCTCTTCGTGGATGACATGCGCAGCCTCTTCCCGCTCTAGCCCCGTCATGGTGGGAAGCGGGGCGAGAAAGGGAAGGGTTCACAAGCAGTCATCTCCGCCATGCAGAAGGCCCCTGGGCTGTGCTTTCCACTGTAAACACGGGCAGCAGTGAATATAAACGGAGGCAGGGAGGATGTGTGCACAAGTTATGTGGTGAGTCTATCGGGATTGACAGCCACGTAACCTCTACTTGATCACTGGCCATTGGCGCTCCCAGTCATATAGCCCAGTGGGTTAAAGCGCCTGCTGGAGAAATCAGCTTGGAAGCACAGGTAACCAGCTTGAATCCCGGAGGAGTCTACTCAAATTGTCACCCTAAAGTGGCTTTTAACGAGCACTTATGTTACAGATTATGTCCATTGGTAAATAGCAATATTGATTATTACTGTGCTTGGGTGGCCCAGTAGGGTTTCAAGTAATGGATTACTGAATAAACCAGAGGTCTACAACATACGGCCACGAGGGCCAGACCCATGTCAGAGTTTAGGGATATCCATATAAAACAAAGTATATACAAGGAATCGAAACAAAAAACATTCACTTTGTGGTTTCCCCCAAAATATGGCAAAGATCCGGCTGTTCTAGACCTAGCTGGACGCTGAAGGACTAAACGCACTTTATACCAGTGGCGGCTCCCCCATTAGGGCGTTGGGGCGTTGCCCCACTGCTTTCTCGCGGTGCGAGAAAGGCAGAAACATAAATGGTAAAAAAACGACCATTTATGTTTCTGCCTTCTCGCATTGCGAGAAAGCAGAAGTGCCTCTGTGCTTGGTTGGGGGCGGGAGCGTGGGCGGGTCCTGCTCGAGGGCAGGGGGGAGTGGCTTACCCACTGTTGTAGATACTGACTGTTTGGCCGTCGGCCCTGAGCCTACCAAACAGTCAATACCCACAACAGTGGGTAAGCCACTCCCCCCCTGCCCTCTAGCACGACCGCCCACTCTCCCTTTTTCCCTATGCGGGAGAAAATGGCGCGGCTGGGGCGCTCTCCCCAGCGCCTCACCAGCATTGAGATTGGTGGAGGGAGGCGGCCTTTCCGGTTGACGAGGAGCGAGGCGGCCTTTCCAGTTGACGAGGAGCTGCAGGAATTAGCGCAGGACCGGACGGCGGGAGTCTGAAGTCGTCGGACCCATCCAGAAGCTCAGTAAGTTAAAAGTTTTATTTATATTTTGAACTGAAGTAAGTTAATAATTATTAAACCCCTCCCGCCTCCCCCCATACCCCACCTGACGACCCCATTTCCACCCCCCCGCCCGTAATGCTGGCCGCGACTGAATATAAGCACACACACATACAAGGCGCTATGAAAAACATTCCTATTTCTGGCTTCTTGTGCACACAGACGTTAAACATAGATACAGAGCTGGGGTCAAATGCGCCGGTTCTGTTGTGAAATTATGATGTACATATTGTAATATAAGGACTCCACCATCATAAAGCGCCTTTAAAAACATGTTTCTTCGCTCTTGTAACACAAGCGTCGGACGGATACACACGGGCCCCAGGGGTCCAACTCTTCGATTCTGAAATGAAGTTACAGTTTAAATATTCAGTAATATACGCACGATCTCTGTAAGAGAGTTGAGTATGTCACAATAGGCGATACGATTCCGTCTTTATTTAGCTTGTCAACGGAAGGTGATTTATACCGCTATTTTTTTTTAAAAGTAATTTTTTATTAGGCAATTACGCTGCCGTGCATTGTCCAAGCTTTTCGAAACTGGAAACAGAAGTGTCAATGTGTTTAACAAATCTAGAGAGTGAAGAGTATTAACAATGATAATGTTCTTATTCCCCTCGGTTGTCCAATTAGAAATATACACTTGTCTAAAAGTAAAAACAAAATCCATTGTTTATAGAAATAAATTGTTGAGGGTTTGTACAAACACGTGCACAAAAGCAACGTCTAGCGAGAGTCACAAAAGCAATTTAAATCTATATATATATATTTTTTTTTATTGGTAATTTTACTTGCAACAGGAGAGAAATGAAAATGTGTGGGCTTCTGTGATGTAAAGAACCGTAACAAGACAATGCCATGCTAATATCTTTATGTGCGCCTTTATTTGAAATATGCTTTCCAGCTGTAAAATTCTGTATCACGTCTCTTCGTCACTAGTGAGTGCGCTAGGATTTCACTCCTTCAGACTAACAAAACATTACTAGACAGTTTGGTCGACTCCCATGTGTATAGAATGAGTGAGTGGCTGATTGTTGATAGTGCCTCTGTCTGTCAGGCAGCTGCAGGATGCTTCGCTAGAGTGACAAATGGATGATAAAGCTGAAACAGGAGTAATAGGACCCTTTCCTTATACAGGAAAGTAGTAGTACCTTATTACCTTACCTTTGCTTGTGGGTGCAGGCAGGTAAGGAGCAAGGAATCTGTCCTAGTCCTGTGAAATTTTCTGAACTGATGTTATTTACCGGTGATGTCTTGAAATAAGCCCGGACATTCGGTGTTGATACAGTATTAGGTAATTGCACTATTGTTTGTCAATATTATTGATGGATCAGGTACATTCTCATTAGATTGTCTGATTAATGTGATGTTATAATGCTTTCGTAACGCACTCAAACTGTATATATTTAATTTTTTTAAGCTGTAACAAGACACAAATATAATGAAACGTTAATACTGTGTTAAAAACGGCAGGGAACCACCTTCCAGGAGAGTGACTGGCAGATATTAAGATTTTGATGAAAATTGTCTTAAGTATGTATCATTCCCTGAAGTTTGGAAATGCAATTCGTACCTCCTTGATACTGAGCACTTTCAACACTAACTTTCGATATAAGTTTTTACGCCGCACCACTTTCAAATGTCACCAGCCGCCACTGCTTTATACAATGCAGCGATGGAAAATAGCTAGGCTCAAGGCGCTTTTGTATTTGAGGAGTGGATAAAAGAGGAATTCTGAAAAAGGAGTTTTATTTGGAAGGTAAAGTGGGTACTCACAGGAAGCACACTTGGCAGCTGAAAAGTACTAACATCTTTCCCAGCAGCAGTGGCTGTGGAGAGTCTGCAGAAAGGTTTTTGTAACGCACAATATATATTGAGACTAAATTGCTTTAGAGTTGCCTCTTTTGTGCCAGAACATTTTGGTTCAGCATTTATGCAAAATTGTCCTGCATCAACGCAAAGTTTATGTAATGTATGCCGTTATCTGTGGGAGACATTTATTGTGTCCCAAGTCAGGGCACTATGCACATTCCAACAAAGTGCAAGGGAGATGCAACAAAATACGCTGAAATAACTGACAGGTTTTCTGCATCCTGCAAAATCAAAACTAGCTGAGTGCGGCCTGCACCCACGAGGGCGCTGCTTATCCACAAAGCCCGGCTCCCAGCTGCTCAGGTTGCAGTCCTTGAGTGGGTCAACAATAGCAGACGTCGTGCAAAGCCCTGACCTTTCAGTGTGCAAATAGCAACGGAGCACGGCAAGGAAAACTGCGCAGCAGATGGCGCGAGGGGGCGCGTGCGCCCTCCCCTCCACGGCCCGGTCTCAGACTGTGCCAAAGGCGACACCGGAACTGCACGCACCAGCCTGCACCGCAAAAAGTGCGCGAGCGCAGTGAACAGGTGCGGCCCCGGAAAGTGGAAGAAAAAACACGAGGGCGAACAGTGACTTTTGCGGCACTAGTTTTCAAATGCAGTCGACTGTTTACAAGCATCAATGAGAGTAAATAAAATATTCATATATTTTTGAGTCGGTCTCAGACAGTCCTCGAGGCCCCTGACGCAGTTAACCTCACACCTGTCTGCGTGTCATGCGCACCACTGGGTGCATGAGATCAGAGCCAGCCTCTGCTAAGGTAGCGCCCCGGGCGTGGGCGTTGACATTTGGGGCCCTAACTGATGGGAGTGAATTTAATGAGTGAGCAGGAGGGCCTTTTGTGTCCACTGGTCAGCACCTGGATGAGCCGGGACTGGCCCTGAACACAAGCATCCCTGGACCTCTCCCAGCTCACCTAAATCACCGATAGCTTAGCTGTCTCACGGAGATGATGGCTTGGTTGATGCATGCTAGCAGGGGTCAGAGGGTGAAGGGAGGGCAAGGAACCCTCTTCCAAAAAAGGGTGTAAGAAACATCACCCACTGTCTGATAATGAAGGAGTGAAACCACTTTAAACTGCCAAATCAGACAGAAACGAAAAGAAAGGAACAAGGACAAGGCTGGAGGAAGATGAGAAGGGCGCTGCTGTGGCATAACCTTAATGCACACAGCTCCGTGCGCCCCTCAGAAAACTGGCAGCCTGGGCCCAGCTCGCCCATGCTAAAGGCCCGCCCTGCTGAGATCCAACATACTTCCAGCCCTGGGGATGCACTTCCCGTCTGACACACCAAGCTCCACTGGGACGATGGCTAGCCTAAGGCCATGTGTCATGAGGACTAACACCAAACTCTTCAAGGCGCTGGAATTTTTACAAACCCGTTTCTGGTCTCTTGTGCACCATTCCTCATCCCATGTTCACGTACACATGCCCAGCAGGTAAACAAGACATAGCTATGACAGTTTATAGCAATGTCTGCTTTCCATAATGGGCATGCAGCATGACCATTGCATGAATGTGTGCTTACGTACAAGACATATGTAACATACAATCATGCCATGACTCCGTTGCTCTCTCATGCTTACTGTTAGCACAGCCAGGCACGTGGCAGAGGATTCTACTGTCCACATGCAGGCACTCATGGAAAAACAGCAACTTTGCACCATTATCAGAAATGAGCATAACAACAAACGATCATGGTGCAAGGGCAGTGTATTAAGCACACACAGTCACTCTGCACCACTTTGAAGCTGAACTGGGAGACGGTACAGTGAGCCTGTGTGAACTAGGGGGGTCCAAACATCACCACTACACTATGATCAAAAATACACGCAAGCATAATGTTTCAGTACCATGTGAAAAAAGAACAAAATTGTGAAGCAATACTATCACAAAATGTGCCACATTACACTGTACAATCTGCTTTGTCTTGCTGCGCAATTTAGACTATAATGCCATGCAATTTGGTCCTCTCCTGCCACATAAATCCAGTGAACCTGGGTATAAAAAACTAGACAGAGAAATTCCAATTGGGCAACCCTCCCATATCCTAAGAAAGTTGGACTTTTAATTGGTCACTACATTGGCTCTCCTTATATCACTTATTTCAGGCATCTTGCTAAAACACAGGGGCCCTTCCAGATTCGGAGTCGACAGACCATCATCTCAAATTCAACAGCTCAAAAACAGAAATCATGCTGTTTGGAAAATCCAACCTATTTACGCCCAACCAGTGTTGGCCCGCAAATTCGACTCCACCCCCTAACACAGTGGATACTGTGATTAATTTGGGGATCAAATTTGATCCCACACTATCTTTCCATAAGGAAGCCCTTGATGTGGCTGGCCCTTGTTTCTAAACGATAAAAACTCTCAAAGTTTTTTGACCTTCTCCTGCTACCTGCTAGGAAAACGGTTGCAGCAGCCCTAATTCTATCGCGTCTAGACTATTGTAATAGTCTGTACGCAGGAACAAAAAAGACGGTCCTGCAAAGATTGCAGGTTGTTCAAAATGCTGCAGCGAGGTTGGAACTCAAATGGCCTAAAGGCTCCTCCTCAGCAGCAGCACCTTAGAACTCTTCACTGGCTGCCTGTCCAGCTCTTTAAAATCCTGACCATCATTTACAAAGCCACAAGGGCAACAGGACGGGGATACCTAAGATCCAGAATCAGGCCATATGCCACCCATCGCATCCTGTGGTCATCCTCGAAGAACCTCCTAACAGCCCCCACTTTCAAACTGAAATCTAGAGGGGGCAAGGCAATGGCTGTCCTAGGAACCAGAGCATGGCATTCCCTGCCTACTCAGCTTAGACATTCACAAAGGGAAAACAATCTTTCAAGTAGCTTCTAAAAACCTGGATTTTTGCCAAGCCAGACCACATTGTGTTATCTCTCATCTAAATCTAATTCTTGCTTCTGTTGCCTTAACTTAGTCTTTCACCACTACAGATCCTTAGATATTCTTTCCGCTAGCGCCAAGTTGCTCCCTGGAGTGAACGTTGCGCTTTATAAATACTATCATTCATTCGGACCCTCCACTCACCTCTTATTAAAACACAGGGGCCCTTCCAAACTCGGATACGACAGCCCCTCCACCTCTTGCTGTAACACAGGGGTCCTTTCAGACTCACAGGTGGGGGGGCAGAGCGAGACCAGTGAAATCACTGCCACCACCAAGACAGATATTATAGAGTCCTTGATATTAAATGGAAACCGCAAAGAATGACCCATGTTCACTGCCATTCTTGCATTCGAGAATTGAACATTCTCAGGCCATACCTATTATACATAAACAGGACCTAACCAAGTAGCAAAATAATTTACAATATGTACAATAATCGAGGATCATCTCATGGACACAACTAATACATGAAATCTACCACATTCTCAAAGGATTCATGGTTGATCATCCCTCGTGTCCCTTGTGACAGCTAATAATTCAATTGACTAGGGCCAGGAGAAACCCCGTGGGTCCCTCTATAGCTTCACCTTTGCACGGCAAACTCACCCGCTCTCTCAGGATAGAGGGAGCTTGGGCCTGCATGAAAGCTGGTCCCCTAACAACCATGTCAAAGCAACTCAATAAAGGGAAACTCCCTGGCATCCCTTAAAAGATGGGCCTGGGTAACCAGGCCATACCGTGGCCCCCCACTGCAACCAGACACCATCCCCCAGCATCTTCAGGGCCATGTAATGGAGTACCCAGGAAGGCTATGGACAATCAGTGGAGCAGACGTTGCCAGTCTTTCACTAAGGTCCGCAGTACTCCTGGCCTGCCTTGGACTAACAGCTTAAACAAATTCATCCTGAATTCACCCGCACTCATCTTCCTGATGCCAAATGTGTCTACCTGTTTTGTGGTCACACATGAATCCTCCCCCTTCACCCCTACTAAACAAGTCTCCCTGAGGTACTATATGCAGGGACGGGAGGGTGGAGAAAAAAAGCAATCGGGCTGCAAAAGGCAATAGGGGTGGCACTGGCAGCCATCTAGGGGGTGTGGGGAGGCAACAAGAAAGGAGCGCGTTTTTTAATCAGGTGGCCCACTATTTAAACCTGCCCCATTGCCCTTGACGACCGCCAAAGCTGCCTCACCCCCAGCATCCAAAGGTTGAAAACCATCAGAAAAATCCAGCAAAATATTCAAACAACACTGCCACCCCTGGCTGCCATCCTGGACTAGTCCGATTTGGTCCAAATGTGTCTCTCCCACCATCTGGTGCTGTGGCCCCTTGTCCAGATTTGACACAGACTCTCCACACACCTCTTTCTGTAACACAGGGGCTTTTCCAGACTCAGGTTTGACAGACACTCCACACACCTCCCTCTATAACCGCTGAAATCTGTTTCACAGGAACTGTGCCACATCCTCCCGAGACATGAGACCCAGTGGCACGCGCCCAACATTGAAAAGCCAACTCAAGAATGTCTTCACCATTATCATTGCACAACAAAAGGCCAATATTCAACACACAAATCAGATTGCTGTTGAAATTGAGGAGCTCAGTGTAGGTAGTGACAGATCACCCTCCAATAGTCCATAAACAATCTATTAATGCAAAACCTGCCTTGACTCCTGCAACTTTTTAGGGGAAGGAGAAGAAATTCTGCGCGCAAGGCACGTGTGCAAGGGGCGTGCAGCAAAGAAACAGAATTACTAGATGCTGGAGACTCGAAAAGAGTAGGCTGAGTTAAGACAGAGCTGGAGACATTGGCCCAAACCACTGAAAATCAGTAGATCTACGGGAGGTAATCTTACGTCTCTGATTTTATTAAAATTACTCATTCTATGGGATTCACAAAACCCCAACAAGTACACCTATGAATGCAAAAGAACTGGAGATATTCGGATGGGTGCCCGTTTCTTCTATTCCTTATCATACGTATATTCTGCATGAGTACATTTCAGGGAGCAGCTTCACAATCTAAATAAACAATAACTCCAACCCAGGGGCGGCTCCTCTGCTATGGCAGAGGAGCGTCGCCCCACTGCCTACAGATGCAAATGAAAAATAAAATGATCCTAATGCAGATAAGTTTATTTGTCGGCCTGCGGCTGAGTCTCGGGGATGGGGCCACAGTACTGCAGAAGGTGAGGAGGAGTGGTGGGCCCTGCTGCCTGAGCACATGACGGTTTCGCCGGTCGTCTCAGGCCGGCCTAAGCTTAATGTGCAATGACATCTCTCCAACCTAGCTGTATTGCTGGGTGAAGAGGTCAGCAGCTCCCGATGGAGCACAAAACCAGTGCACTCCGCCCAATCCCTATGCTGCTCTCATGGTGAGAGCAGCACCAGGATTGGCAACAGGGGAAGCTGGCAGTTTCAGCCTGTGCCAAGAGGAGAAGCCCTTGGAGCAGTGTAGCGAGCAGAAGACCGGCAGGTGAGCTTTCTTTTTTAAAAATTATTTTAGCCCCCACGTGCTGCCCCCTGCGCTCCCCCTGCTTCCCTTCCGCGCTGCCCCCGCTCCACCACATTTATCTTACATCAGCCTCTAGTGCTCCAACCTTATATTAGGGGTAACATATCAGTGGCGGTTCCTCCGCAATGGCGGAGGAGCGTCGCCCCACTGCCTGGCTCAGAGCCAGCAAATGTAAAATTAAACTATACTCTTGCATCGTTTTATTTTACATTTGCAAGCGCTTAGCCAGCAGTGTTGGGAGGTGTGGGGCCTAGGTATTGGAGGGGGAAGGGCGAGTGCTAGTGCACTCCACTCCCTAAGTACGCATATGTGTAATGGCCGGCTGTCTCAGGCGGACCAAACACACATGCGCACTTAGGTTTTCTCCAGCCTAGCTACATTGAGCAGCCAGGCTGGAGAAACCCCACAGACTCCCTGATCTGAGTAGTGCATCTTTCCTGCCTGCGCCGACCAAACCCCGCACTGCAGAGGATGGTAGTCTGGGTCCCAGGGACTGCTGGGACCCAGGAAGAAGAGGAGAGGTAGCAGGATGAGACGCGAAAACTGGAGGCGGCCGCCGGGAAAAGGTTAGTTTTCTTTGTCTTTTTTAAAACAAAAACATTTATTAGTAAGTCATACCCACGCTACCCCGCCCGCCCCACCACCCTTTATTTATGGCGGCGGCCGCTGAACAATACGTGTGCTTTTAGTTGGGGAAAGACATTTGGAACGTGTACTACCTGTGTGGGCATTTCTAATATTTCCAATGCCACTCCTGGAAACACATTTCCAACAGAATTGAACGTCCCATTACCTAGCAGATTTTACACCGTCACAGGTGGAATTTAGCACACAGATACCTTTACTTTGGGAATCGATGATACATCTCCCTTTTACCACCTGTGGGTAGCGTCTAGACCAGTCCATCTTAAGCAGTCAGCTGGGGCCTCTGTCCTGGCCTGTGCCAAGCAGGGAAATATTTTAAGGGCAAGTCCCTCGGAAGGGAGGGGGAGAGAAGGCGCTTCAAATTGGAGGCTATGGGCAGGATCCAACAGGAGTTCATTTAGCTCATTGGCAAACAGCAGCATTTCCCAGGGCAGCACTTCTGTTGGTTGTCTGCCATTTGCATCAGCCTTACTTTTCATTTGTTGGAATCCGAAAATACCACGAATTTCAATTACAAATAAAGGCAGACACTTGATACAGTGGTTAGTATATAATGGACACGGTTCACACTCTTCAAAGAGTCTGCGTTTCTGAGAAATGACCATAATTTAATCAAATGTCCAGTTCTGAGTGAACATATATCGCTCCACCGCCATTAATATTCATGAAATGCTGCTTCAGAATGTTCTTTTTCCTCCCTCTATCTCAAGTGTGGATTACCTGTTCTTTCTTTTGTGCACGACATTCATGATATAATTCCATAGATGAGTGCGTGCCCGGGCCCCAGCGGCATGGCTTGGCATCCAGTTGCCCGATGCCAAGAGACAGCCATGGTCTTGCCTCCATGTTGGACTGCCCCTTTTGTCCTTCAGTACACTGCATCATATATTTGTCATACAGCCCAATCTGTCCTTCTGGACATGTCATTGTGTCTCTGTTGGATTTACCTATCTGCCCTTCAGTAAAAGACATGGCCTCTGTGCCAATCTTCCCTAATCTGCCTTTCACTGCATGGTATTGCATCTTTGTCACACTGCCCCTTAAGTCCTCCATTACGCTACATTGCCTCTCTGTTGGACTGCCCCATCTGTCCTTCAGTACATGGTATTGACTCCTTGATGCAATTACCCATCTGTCCTTCAGTGCATGGCATTGCCTCTCTGTTGGACAGTCCCATCTGTCCTTCAGTACACAATATTGCCTCTATTTTGGACAGTCCCATCTGTCCTTCAGTACACAATATTGCCTCTCTGTTGGACAGTCCCATCTGTCCTTCAGTACACAATATTGCCTCTCTGTTGGACTGCCCCATCTGCCCTTCAGTACATGGCATTGCCTCTCTGTTGGACAGTCCCATCTGCCCTTCAGTACACAATATTGCCTCTCTGTTGGACAGTCTCATCTGACCTTCAGTACACAATATTGCCTCTCTGTTGGACTGCCCCATCTGTCCTTCAGAACATGGCATTGCCTCCTTGTTGAAATTTCCCATCTTTTCTTCGGTACCTTGCATTGCCTCTCTATTGGACTGCCCCATCTGTCTTTCAGTACATGGCATTGCCTCCTTGTTGGAATTACCCATCTGTCCTTCAAAACATTGCATTGCCTTTCTGTTTGACAATCCCACCTGTCTTCGGTACATGACCCTGTCACTCTGTTGAACTGCCCCATCTGTTCTTCAGTGTATGGTAGTGCCTCACTGTCAACCTGTCACATTTTTAATTCAGTGCATCATATTCCCTCACTGTTGGACTGCTCCATATGTCCTTCTGCACAAGACATGGCCTCTCTACTGGGCTGCCATTAGGTCTGGCACGGGCCGATAGCCATTTGGCTTTGTCAAAGCTTATTTGGGGTTTGTCATGTTTTTGCAAAACTTTATTGTGGGGGAAGCATTAGGGCTCTTGACAATCTAAAAAAATAAAATAAACATTGGCTAAAGGCAAAAATAGCTTTGGTCTCAAAAAAACACATGCTGCCATAGTAGTCCATGGCACTGAAGGGAACTACTTTGTGAGTGGAAGTGCTCATGACTCACAGTGAAGTTAGCCAATGGCTAAAGGGGACTGACCCATTTCCCTATACTTTGTGATGTCACGGGTGAAAGTAAAATGTGAATGACTCAGCAACAGATGAAGAGGAATGACTGGATCGCCCAAAAAGGAGGTATATTGTACCAATAGCTTTAGACAGAAATGTCTTTGCTACCACCATGCCTAGTAAAAATGAACATTTCACCCTCCTTCGGAGGCAGGCGGTATTTGTTCATTATCATTGCCTTATTTTTCTGCAGCCTCATAGCAAGTCTTCCCTTTTTAAATTTCTAACGAACAACACTCAGGAAGTTGCCAAATGATCCAGATTAGAAATTGCCTGAAACCACAAATTAGGGTGCAGCTAATTATACAGAGCGTGGGTACTCAGTCCCAAGAGGAAATTCACCCTAATTGTTCAGCCTTCTTAACTCATGATTTCCGAGTTGGCTCCTGAAGAAGGGCTCCCTTCCCAAATGTATGTCATGAGCACATTAGTACTACACGCGGTTTCACAACACTGTCGTGAGACACAGGGCTCTGCACACTTTACACTTGAAACTGCGTGCATCAATGCGATTATGGAAACACGTACCTGTTCAAAGTATTTTTCCTTCGATGGAGTCGAGTAGATAAGAGGTAACAGGTACAAACGTGCCTAGGACGTCGGCGAAGAGAAGTTCCCTAACAGCTTTTTGAACTTGGCTGCACTTATGAATGATGCAGTGAAGCCAGGGCCGGCTTTAGCGCTGGCGGCGTCCAGTGCGACAATCATTTTTGGCGCCCCCACACCCCATGAGCGCCTTCTTGGATTCTCTCACTACCACCGCACAAAAGTGCCCCTCATATCTCCAATCATAAATTATTGCTCAACACAGAGCACACCCCACCATCCTGAGGTCAGCGCCCCCTCCACAGGTCAGCGCCCAGTATGGCCGCACCGTTCACACTGCCCTAAAGCCGGCCCTGAGTGAAGGCGTCATGGCTAGAGGATATGGACTGAACCTTGCTAAGAGGACTGACTATACACAAGTCACCAACGCTGATCTTTTTTTTTATCTTTAAGACTGTCAGCAGTTTAAAGGTTTAAAGTAACCGAAAGGAGACATGCAGCAATTTATGAAACTCCGAAATAGACAAACTGCCAATATCTGGTGATTTTAGGGCATCACTCCGATAGCATTTGTGAGCGGAACTCATGCAAAGGATTGTGGGGCAAACATTAAAGCTGTCATTGTGTCGCATGGCATCTGCCCCAGGCATACGCTGAGGATAGGTTAATTGTAAGCGGTAATTCAATTTAAGAAGAGCAGGGTGCAAACGGAAGGAGCGGTACTGTGACCACTACATATCCAAACAAGCATTTGCATTGCAATAGGTCTCGCATTTATGTGAGACCTATTGCATTGCAAATGTTAGGCATCACAGACAACGGGAGGGAGGGAGGGCGGGCGTGGGGGAGAAGGCACGGACAATGGGAGGGCAGGTGGAGGGGAAAGACAGCATGACAACAGGAAATGGGGGGGGGGGGGAGAGTAAAGAAGGCCCCAAAGCATGTTGTGCCTGCAGTAGGAGAACCTCATTTAAGGAAATAGTGCTCACAGTCTAAATAACACATACTGTGTAACAACCGAAGTAAAGGGGCCAGTTGCCATGGGAGGTGACAAATGAAGAGGAGGCGGTACTAAGGAGGGACTAACAAGCCTATTGATGAATCAGAAGCCAGCATTTAGGACGGACAATGACACAAGCCAATGGCAAATATGGGTGGAGAGTGGGAAGGGTTTCTATTCCCTACTCCTCTACAGTAAGTCTTACAGAGCTGTGCATGCGCGCTGGCTCTAGGTTCGACCTAAAAACAACATGTTAGGTAGGAAGAGATGGCAAAGGAAAAAGCTGCTGGTGGGAAAGGGCGAGGCTTCTGGAATCAATTTGGTCATGTTCACTGGTCAAGAATGTTTTTTGTTATAATTTTGAGAAAATTGTTATATGGCGGAGGGTAGTTCTAACCCAAAAAGGTTTTGAAAACATGCTGTTAGTCTATGGTGCGTTACTTGTCCATTGCAATATTGGACTAAGGACGCCAGAGAAATATCTTTATGGCTATTTGCATATAAATAAAAGAGTAAAATGCTAGTTTCATACAAAAGTGGTAGTGGTGTGTATCACCTCCTCTCACTCGCCACGTTAGGCCCTACTCAGAATAAGAAATATGCAAGAACAATCAGCCTCAAAGTAGTGTCTATTTCTCTGTGTCAAGAACTAAATAGGTCAGTAAACTGGCTAATTTACCAGAACACATCACCCAATGGTAATTCCAGTAAACCCGTTGTAAATGGTTTCAATTGGGCCCAGATGCAACATCTGGGTTTCTGGACACTGGTCTATAAGGATCCAGCAAAAACAAAGGAGGTCTTAGAAGTTTAAAAAAAACCTCACATCAATAGACACCACATAACCAAATGCAGGACGCAACTGGAATCCACAGGAATTCTCTTCATCCCAGCTCCTCACATGTCCAAAAAATAATATACCAGCCACTGAAGTTATTTTGAAGCCTTTTGTAAGTGGTTTCACAGGGCTGCATTAATGCAAGGCTTAGAAACACCGCTTTTCACTTTTTTGAAGTCTAAGCCTACACCGGGGGTGAACATTGACCTGAGGAGGATGGGCCGCAGCTCTGCTTCGTGAGTTATTAATAAAGTGCTCCAAACCCCTGCTCCTCTGGTGCACTGTTTTGATGTTCATGTGTTTTTAGTACCCAGCACAGTTTGTTTTATCAATACACTGGGTCAAGTGCTGCGCTTACTTTGTTTAATGAGGCCTGGGATCAGAAGGAAGGGTGAGGATAGAAGCTACTTCACGGAATAGTGAGATATGGACGTAGAGAAAACTCAAACCCCAGAGTACTGCCTGCTTCACTGCAGTGGCGGCTGGCATGTATGGAGGGTGGTAGGCAGGTGAGAGAAAAATAAAAGTAAATAAATAAGTAAAAAAACAACTACACTTACCTTCCTGGCGCGACGTCCTCTTCGCTCCTGTCTTCTCCAGGTAGACATGCTCCAACACAGGACCCAGAAAACTGCATTATCCAATCCTGGCACTGCTCTTATGCAGCATGAGAGAAGCACCAGGATTGGAGGGAGCGGTCTCCTTCATGCTCTGGAGGTCACTGGAGCCCTATGCTTTCTCTAGCCCAGCTGGGTTAGAGAGGTTTAAAATGCGCATGTGTGGCTGGCCGTCGCAAGACCTTTCGGCCAAAGGGACATGGGCACTTTCAACTTAAAAGTCCCTGCCTATTACTGCTCTCTACTGATGCCAGTCAGCAGCGCCCTGCTCCCGTCCTGACCCTCGGCTCAGGATGGGATTTTGAAAAATAAAATGGCAAAAAATGAACTTTGTTACCATTTTATTTTTCATCTCCAGGGGCAATTTAGTTAGTGGGGCGACGTTCCTCCACCTTCACGGAGGAGCCGCCGCTGCTTCACTGGGCAGAGCACAGATCAAGAGTACCAGGGCCTATTCAGGAATCAAGGCTCACACCCTGTGCATGTCAGAAACGACCCTCTCTTAGCACAGGACAAATTACTTCGGTTATCCGAGAGCCACTGTAGAAATCAGTATGCAACCTGCGGCTCACAGGGAAGCACCACAGAAGAGCCAGTTTAGTGGTCATCCTTTCGTGGCCTTCACATAATTAACATATGCCGTAATATCAGTTAAATAAGAAAGAGTGTTGTTTGTGGTTACATGTTCTACAGGTTCATGACAGGATATTTTCGAAGACTCATCAAAAAAGTTATTGACTTCTGTGTTTGGCCACTGAAAGTGCCATACGCACTACTTTGAAACTCACGATAGAGTCAAACTCAGGAGCCCATGATGCCATCCTGATATTGCCTGCTTTCCCTTTACATACACTATGCCCTGTAAGTCCATCTTGATAGGTACCAAATCAAGTGACGCCATGCAACACCATTCTCAGACGGGCGAGCGGAACCCAGGCCTGCCAACATGCTGTCACGGTATGTCACACGATATCGCCTCCCTTCCACGCTCACGTAGTAAAATTATGTTATTCCATAGTAAACACCTAGTGAGCTCGAAACTCCTGCTCAGACTGAGTTTCCAACTCCTGTGAAGAGGCTCTGCATTTTTTAAATCCATTACAGATTTAACAATCTCCCTGGAACACACACAGGAAGTGACTCCATGAATCTCAGGTTTTTGGACATGGTAAGAGTGACCAACATCCTCTCCAAGGCCCACACCCCCCCAATGTCCCTCGTGGCAGCTGAAGCGCTGATTGAGGTCAAGCCCCGCCCCCATCTACAGCCCGTCTCCTTTCTCGGCGGGCCTGATAGCCCTGTTATAGGCCCCCGGGCATAGCAGTGCACTGGCCCTGCCTACACAACCACTCAGAGGAATAGAAATGTTTAATGGTAAATTAGTGTTAAATTGCCTTCTGCATGAGGCCCCCCGTGCTCGTGGGGCCCCCAGGCACCTGCCCAGCCTGCCCATGCGTCAAGACAGCACTGACCTGAGGTCCCCTCTCAGCTACGCTACGCCTTCTGGGAGTTAGCATGCCGCATTGAGCCCACAGAGCTGGAAGCCTCCCATTACAGAGGAAGCAGTGGCCTTGAGCATTATGTGTTAGACAGGGGAATAGAAATATCACAATAACTCCCTGGAGCGCCATGTGCAGCGGAGGACGCCCTTCTTCCCACTAGATACTGTAGTGTCCACATGAATGCTTCGCCTGTCATAGTACTACCTCCAATATACTAACATAACGAGCATTTGTAAAGCGCTCGTTCACAAAAGAGTATCTTGGAGCTGAATAACAGATGTTTGTTGTTACCCAACTCAATGGTAGTCACTTTATCAACCTCATGAGGATGAAGGGCTGAGTGGACCCACCAGGATTTGAACCTGTGAGCATGAGGTCAAACACAGGCCCCTACAGTGGATGCATTAGTCCACTAAGCCCCCAGACCCAGCTTGTCTGGTGGTTTGACAGATACTAAAAGTGTGGCTTCGACAATGCATTGCACTATAACCTATTGCGTTCCTATGAAGTAATAAAAGAGGAGACAAATGGTGCCTGGCCCGGTAACAAAGCAATAGCTCTCAGCCCAAGAGAAGGTTCTTTGGCTGAGACAGCAGCAAGATGGCAACTGCGAGTCTTCCACTTCTCTGATCCGGAAGTCGACCTTTAAAAATGTTCCTTGGAGTAGCTGAAAAGCTGTCATTTTTTAATGCAATATTTCTACCATAAATGGGATGCAATTTACCTCATATTATGTACTCAACATATATTTTTTTGGGAGTTGAACATGCATCGAGCACAAAGCATGTGAATGAAATCACTCTGACCCACTGGGCAAAATGTGTCGGTGCATGATAGACCTCTGAGGGATGTCTATCTGCAGCTGATAAAGCGACACGTAAAAGGATGCACCCTTTAGGTTATGACTTCATTAAGAGTGTTCACTTGAAGGCATAAGGCTAAACATTGTGTGTCCTCTCCCAGTGCTTTAAAGACCTTCTGCTCATGTGCCCAATCTGTAGAATCTTGTCTAGAACCAGAGCTGAAGAGCTGGGTGATGTCTAGATTGTCAATGGAAATACTGTTTTTTGTCTGCATAGTGCAGTGTATATTATTTCTCAAATCACTAAGATTTAACTACATCCTGAATTCAATACCATGTGAACTACAAATGCCACATGTATGGACTGTTTTGAAGGCCTCGGGTATTGGCTGTTTTGGAGGTCTCGTGTATGGACTGTTTTGGAGTCCTCGTGTATGGACTGTTTTGGAGGCCTCGTGTGTGGACTGCTTTGGAGGCCTCGTGTGTGGACTGCTTTGGAGGCCTCGTATATGGACTGCTTTGGAGGCCTGGTGTATGGACTTCTTTGGGCTGTTTTGGAGGCCTCGTGTATGAACTGTTTTGGAGGCCTCGTGTATGGACTGTTTTGGAGGCCTCGTGTGTGGACTGCTTTGGAGGCCTCATGTTTGGACTGTTTTGGAGGCCTCGTGTGTGTGGACTGCTTTGGAGGCCTTGTGTATGGACTGTTTTGGAGGCCTCGTGTATGGACTGCTTTGGAGGGCTCATGTTTGGATTGTTTTGGAGGCCCTGTGTGTGGACTGTTTTGGAGGCCTTGTGTATGGACTGTTTTGGAGGCCTTGTGTATGGACTGCTTTGGAGGCCTCGTGTTTGGACTGTTTTGGAGGCCTCGTGTGTGAACTGTTTTAGAGGCCTCGTGTATGGACTGTTTTGGAGGCCTCGTGTATGGACTGCTTTGGAGGCCTCATGTGTGGACTGTTTGAGGCCTCGTGTGTGGACTGTTTTGGAGGCCTTGTTCATGGACTGTTTTGGAGGCCTTTTGTATGGACTGTTTTGGAGGCCTTTTGTATGGACTGTTTTGGGGGCCTTGTGTATGGACTGTCTTGGAGGCCTCATGTATGGACTGTCTTGGAGGCCTCATGTATGGACTGTCTTGGAGGCCTCATGTACGGACTGTCTTGAGGACCCGTGTATGGACTGTTTAGGAGGCCTCATGTATGGACTGTTTTGGAGGCCTGGTGTATGGACTGCTTTGGGAGCCTCATGTATGGACTGTTTTGGAGGCCTGGTGTATGGACTGCTTTGGAGGCCTCATGTTTGGACTGTTTTGGAGGCGTCGTGTATGGACTGTTTTGGAGGCCTGGTGTATGGACTGCTTTGGAGGCCTCATGTATGGACTGTTTTGGAGGACTCGTGTATGGACTGTCTTGGAGGACTCGTGTATGGACTGTCTTGGAGGACTCGTGTATGGACTGTTTTGGAGGCCTCGTGTATGGACTGTTTTGGAGGCCTCGTGTATGGACTGTTTTGGAGGCCTCGTGTATGGACTGTTTTGGAGGCCTCGTGTATGGACTGCTTTGGGCTGTTTTGGAGGCCTCGTGTATTAACTGTTTTGGAGGCCTCGTGTGTGGACTGCTTTGGAGGCCTCATGTTTGGACTGTTTTGGAGGCCTCGTGTGTGGACTGCTTTGGAGGCCTTGTGTATTGATTGTTTTGGAGGCCTTGTGTATGGACTGCTTTGGTGGCCTCATGTTTGGATTGTTTTGGAGGCCTCGTATGTGGACTGTTTTGGAGGCCTTGTGTATGGACTGTTTTGGAGGCCTTGTATATGGACTGCTTTGGAGGCCACAAATTTGGACTGTTTTGGAGGCCTCGTGTGTGAACTGGTTTGGAGGCCTCGTGTATGGACTGTTTTGGAGGCCTCGTGTATGGACTGCTTTGGAGGCCTCATGTGTGGACTGTTTTGGAGGCCTCGTGTGTGGACTGTTTTGGAGGCCTTGTGTATGGACTGTCTTGGAGGCCTCATGTATGGACTGTCTTGAGGCCCCGTGTATGGACTGTTTAGGAGGCCTCATGTATGGACTGTTTTGGAGGCCTGGTGTATGGACTGCTTTGGGAGCCTCATGTATGGACTGTTTTGGAGGCCTGGTGTATGAACTATCTTAGAGACCTCAAATCACTAAGATTTAACTACATCCTGAATTCAATACCATGTGAACTACAAATGCCTTGTGTATGTACTGTTTTGGGTGCCTCGTGTATGGACTGTTTTGGAGGCCTCGTGTATGGACTGTTTTGGAGGCCTCGTGTATGGACTGTTTTGGAGGCGTCGTGTATGGACTGTTTTGGAGGCGTCGTGTATGGACTGTTTTGGAGGCCTGTTGTATGGACTGCTTTGGAGGCCTCGTGTATGGACTGCTTTGGGCTGTTTTGGAGGCCTCGTGTATGAACTGTTTTGGAGGCCTCGTGTATGGACTGTTTTGGAGGCCTCGTGTGTGGACTGCTTTGGAGGCCTCATGTTTGGACTGTTTTGAGGCCTCGTGTGTGGACTGCTTTGGAGGCCTTGTGTATTGACTGTTTTGGAGGCCTTGTGTATGGACTGCTTTGGAGGCCTCATGTTTGGATTGTTTTGGAGGCCTCGTATGTGGACTGTTTTGGAGGCCTTGTGTATGGACTGTTTTGGAGGCCTTGTATATGGACTGCTTTGGAGGCCTCATGTTTGGACTGTTTGAGGCCTCGTGTGTGGACTGCTTTGGAGGCCTTGTGTATTGACTGTTTTGGAGGCCTTGTGTATGGACTGCTTTGGAGGCCTCATGTTTGGAATGTTTTGGAGGCCTCGTATGTGGACTGTTTTGGAGGCCTTGTGTATGGACTGTTTTGGAGGACTTGTATATGGACTGCTTTGGAGGCCTCAAATTTGGACTGTTTTGGAGGCCTCGTGTGTGAACTGTTTTGGAGGCCTCGTGTATGGACTGCTTTGGAGGCCTCATGTGTGGACTGTTTTGGAGGCCTCGTGTGTGGACTGTTTTGGAGGTCTTGTGTATGGACTGTTTTGGAGGCCTTGTGTATGGACTGTTTTGGAGGCCTCGTGTATGGACTGTCTTGGAGGCCTCATGTATGGACTGTCTTGAGGCCCCGTGTATGGACTGTTTAGGAGGCCTCATGTATGGACTGTTTTGGAGGCCTGGTTTATGGACTGCTTTGGGAGCCTCATGTATGGACTGTTTTGGAGGCCTGGTGTATGAACTATCTTAGAGACCTCAAATCACTAAGATTTACCTACATCCTGAATTCAATACCATGTGAACTACAAATGCCTTGTGTATGTACTGTTTTGGGTGCCTCGTATATGGACTGTTTTGGAGGCCTCGTGTATGGACTGTTTTGGAGACCTTGTGTATGGACTGTTTTGGAGGCGTTGTGTATGGACTGTTTTGGAGGCCTGGTGTATGGACTGCTTTGGAGGCCTCGTGTATGGACTGTTTTGGAGGACTCGTGTATGGACTGTCTTGGAGGACTCGTGTATGGACTCTCTTGGAGGACTCGTGTATGGACTGTCTTGGAGGACTCGTGTATGGACTGTCTTGGAGGCCTGGTGTATGGACTGTTTTGGAGGCCTGGTGTATGGACTGCTTTGGAGGTCTGGTGTATGGACTGCTTTGGGGGCCTCAAGTATGGACTCTCTTGGAGGAGTCGTGTATGGACTGTCTTGGAGGCCTCGTGTATGGACTGCTTTGGAGGCCTCGTGTATGGACTGTCTTGGAGGCCTCATGTATGGACTGTCTTGGAGACCTCGTGTATGGACTGTCTTGGAGACCTCGTGTATGGACTGTCTTGGAGGCCTCGTGTATGGACTGTCTTGGAGGCCTCGTGTATGGACTGCTTTGGAGGCCTCGTGTATGGACTGCTTTGGAGGCCTCGTGTATGGACTGTCTTGGAGGCCTTGTGTATGAACTGTCTTGGAGGCTTGGTGTATGGACTGTTTTGGAGGCCTCGTGTATGGACTGTTTTGGAGGCGTCGTGTATGGACTGTTTTGGAGGCGTCGTGTATGGACTGTTTTGGAGGCCTGTTGTATGGACTGCTTTGGAGGCCTCGTGTATGGACTGCTTTGGGCTGTTTTGGAGGCCTCGTGTATGAACTGTTTTGGAGGCCTCGTGTATGGACTGTTTTGGAGGCCTCGTGTGTGGACTGCTTTGGAGGCCTCATGTTTGGACTGTTTTGAGGCCTCGTGTGTGGACTGCTTTGGAGGCCTTGTGTATTGACTGTTTTGGAGGCCTTGTGTATGGACTGCTTTGGAGGCCTCATGTTTGGATTGTTTTGGAGGCCTCGTATGTGGACTGTTTTGGAGGCCTTGTGTATGGACTGTTTTGGAGGCCTTGTATATGGACTGCTTTGGAGGCCTCATGTTTGGACTGTTTGAGGCCTCGTGTGTGGACTGCTTTGGAGGCCTTGTGTATTGACTGTTTTGGAGGCCTTGTGTATGGACTGCTTTGGAGGCCTCATGTTTGGAATGTTTTGGAGGCCTCGTATGTGGACTGTTTTGGAGGCCTTGTGTATGGACTGTTTTGGAGGACTTGTATATGGACTGCTTTGGAGGCCTCAAATTTGGACTGTTTTGGAGGCCTCGTGTGTGAACTGTTTTGGAGGCCTCGTGTATGGACTGCTTTGGAGGCCTCATGTGTGGACTGTTTTGGAGGCCTCGTGTGTGGACTGTTTTGGAGGTCTTGTGTATGGACTGTTTTGGAGGCCTTGTGTATGGACTGTTTTGGAGGCCTCGTGTTTGGACTGTTTTGGAGGCCTTGTGTATGGACTGTCTTGGAGGCCTCATGTATGGACTGTCTTGAGGCCCCGTGTATGGACTGTTTAGGAGGCCTCATGTATGGACTGTTTTGGAGGCCTGGTTTATGGACTGCTTTGGGAGCCTCATGTATGGACTGTTTTGGAGGCCTGGTGTATGAACTATCTTAGAGACCTCAAATCACTAAGATTTACCTACATCCTGAATTCAATACCATGTGAACTACAAATGCCTTGTGTATGTACTGTTTTGGGTGCCTCGTATATGGACTGTTTTGGAGGCCTCGTGTATGGACTGTTTTGGAGACCTTGTGTATGGACTGTTTTGGAGGCGTTGTGTATGGACTGTTTTGGAGGCCTGGTGTATGGACTGCTTTGGAGGCCTCGTGTATGGACTGTTTTGGAGGACTCGTGTATGGACTGTCTTGGAGGACTCGTGTATGGACTCTCTTGGAGGACTCGTGTATGGACTGTCTTGGAGGACTCGTGTATGGACTGTCTTGGAGGCCTGGTGTATGGACTGTTTTGGAGGCCTGGTGTATGGACTGCTTTGGAGGTCTGGTGTATGGACTGCTTTGGGGGCCTCAAGTATGGACTCTCTTGGAGGAGTCGTGTATGGACTGTCTTGGAGGCCTCGTGTATGGACTGCTTTGGAGGCCTCGTGTATGGACTGTCTTGGAGGCCTCATGTATGGACTGTCTTGGAGACCTCGTGTATGGACTGTCTTGGAGACCTCGTGTATGGACTGTCTTGGAGGCCTCGTGTATGGACTGTCTTGGAGGCCTCGTGTATGGACTGCTTTGGAGGCCTCGTGTATGGACTGCTTTGGAGGCCTCGTGTATGGACTGTCTTGGAGGCCTTGTGTATGAACTGTCTTGGAGGCTTGGTGTATGGACTGCTTTGGAGACCTCACGTATGGACCGTTTTGGTGGCCTGATGTAACTACAGATTACAATGGACCAAGATGGTGGCACACTGCAGAGAGCATCTAGACCTGTACAATTTGATTATATAAATTTTGTGGTCTATATGTTGTTTATAAAAATATTGCTCCATTGGGTGTAGATTTTCTATTATCAATTGCTATGGGACAATATTTTTTTAATGATATTTAGGACATAATATTTTTGTCAGACAATATTTAGGCCACGATATCCTGGGCCGTACCTGCAAGGTCTGTGTGCGACACCCTGCAGGACAACTCTACTTTTCATTTATCTGAGGTTGATAGATGAGTGCTCTTCGCTTGAGTGATAAACATCTGTTATTTACAGTGCTCTGACACTGCAAAGCTAGAAGTAGATCAAAAATAAACAATAATCAAACCATTGGAATTCTGCCACTTCACAACTCCAATATTTTCCACTTAATTGCAAATTTATCGTATTTGCCGTGGAATTTTTAATTTGCTGTATAATTGGTATATTTCGGAAAAAAATATTATTTTAGCTCAAACCGGTCAAAAGATTCTAAGAATGCTTTATAAGGTGCTTTAGGCACCTCCTGGAACCTTGTCGATGATACATAATGACCATTTACTTATCGAGAGCTATAGACATGCACTCCAGATGTGTGAATTCTACCCAGATGCTGATAATATCAGCAATTAATGGTTTCTGCAAGACACACAGGTATATAGTATATATATAAATATAGATATATAAATGTATTTCTAACAGTGAATAAATAATTCTTCAACACGAAAAATGAAAATAGTTTATGTTAGAGCTGGTGCTAAGTCACACTTAATTGACAGTGTTTTCATAGCAATGTATTTTAAGATGCACCTGGAGTTTAGGAAAGTAGCTATATTTAGCATTTTTTAAGGATTGGTATATTGCACCTGCAGTGCTTCCTAGTGAGATACTTGCAGAACAAATGTGCAATGTACAGTACTTTTCTGGACACCCGATTCTTGTTGGCCATGAGTGCTTTCAGGCATCAGGTGGTGTGAACACTGACTAAACCCAATACAGAACTCCATGTGACAACTTTTAAACCATAACCCAGATGACCAAATACAAGAGGCACACCTTTTATTATACAAAATGAGTAAATATACATTTGTATTATGGGCAGTGGAAGATTGAAAATGTTTATATACAAACTAATTCTCTCAGGGGTGTTCAGAGTGCAATAGTGATAAATGACTTTACAGTGCTTCTATATAAGAAACGCGTATTACCTATGTTTATCCTTTTGAGCAGTATTTACTTAATGTTCATAGTTGTCTCCCTTAAGAAACTTCTATTTTTTAAAGCACCTTCATTCTTTTTTGTAACAAGCACTGTGCCTTCAAATGTCAAATATGGTACTTAGCAATGCCAGAAAATATGCGACGTAGCTCACTTTTAATTGAAGATGACGCGTCATTTAGCGAACCACGCTCTATGATTAGAGTCTTCCAAACCAGATCATTTCAGTGGTCATGGTAATAATTAATAACCAGCCTAGCATCTGAGAAGTTCTTTAAACATCTGGTTCCCAAACCTCAAGGTGCCAGGCGGCCTGAGGACCATACGAGAACCCTTGGCCCGCTTTCCAAACTCATCAAGTCAAGCGAGTTCCCTGACTATGAGACAAATGTGTCTCTGTCACACAAGAGTTAGCTGGGATATTTTGGGATTCTGACATTTATTGCACCAACAATCTGGTACTTCCATGTAATATGAGGCCGCTCTCCCCTACACACTTTACATTTGCAGTTACACCTGGTAACAGTAAGGAATAGCGCTCTGGTTTCTCCTTAGAGTGTACCTTCTCTAGAACCTCTTTTACTAACGTAAAAAAAATAATAAAAGAGGCATCATCTCGTGCTGCGGATTCGGCCATAGCACACAACGGCCGGGGATGAAATGAACAGCCAGAGCAAATGAAAAAAGGCCTATATATGGTTTCAGGGCTGGCTTTAGTGCTGCTGGCGCTTGGTGTGAAAATCTTTATTTGAACCCCCATTACCTCTTACTTAGATTCCCTTACTAGCACCTGGCATAAGGGCCACTTTTCTCTCCATAGCCCCTCTCTCACATACATTTCATTTGCTTTAAAGTGCTGGTACAGGCTAGATTTACTAATTCACTCAGCTATCCACATAAAGCACAGATCTGTTCTTTGCAGCAGGCCTATTAACCCACTGCGCTTCTTTATGGCAACTCCGATCTCTCACTCTAGCAGGAACATTAATCACAAGAGTTATCTTGACATTTTTATTGCTGCCTGAAAGCTGGAAGCACAAGGAACTCTGCAGCATGTGCTTTTAAATCGTAAGTTATTGCTTAACACAGCGCCTCCTGATGACAGTGCCCCCTCCTCCGGTCAGCACCCAGTGCAGCCGCGCCGCCTGATGTCAGTGCCCCCTCCCCCGTTCAGCACCCAGTGCAGCCACACTGGTCCCACCGCCCTAAAGCCAGCACTGAACCGTATTTTCCTACAATTTCTCAGGTTGCCCGAAGATCCTCTGTTAAAAGAAGAAGAGCTTGTGAACTGCAGCTAGAGAGCCATTGAACAACTTGACTCGGAAGTCTGAAGCCTCTCCCCAGCTGTTACCCACAAGCCCCTTTTCAATAGAAGCCCAGTAAACAAATTTCCAGACAAGCTCTAGTGTATACTTTATAAGCTTTCCTCACTCCAATACACAACCATTAAAGGTTTACGCTATCCCCACTGGTTGTCCGTATCGGATGGGTTATCTTGCGAGGTTGGTCATTTCTCAATAAGTCGGTGGCAAAAAAGGCCAGTACTATTGTCACCACAACACAGACAGCAATAGGCAGGGTCACTGAAATGATGCGGTTGTGCGGCTGAGTCAATTTTCGCATTATTTTCGATTTGCTGCATTTGACACATAATGAATAATCTGCAGATTTTAACAAAAACATATTTATTTATAGCTCAAACGGTTCAAAAGTTTATAAAAATGCAGTGACACTTTTGCTGCAGGGTGGAGGCCCTTTACAAACCTGGACTCATCACCTTCCTGTTGCTTAAAGCTATATTTGTGTCTTAAACTGGTACTAATGAGGAGCAACCAATGCTCATACAGTGTTACCAAGTTTAAAAATGACGAAATGATGAAGTAGTAGGATTACAAAACATGTAGCATTATGCCGCATAATTTCCCTTTTTTTATGCATAATCTACTCAACCCTGCCACATAATTTAGTCCTCTTCTGCCGCATAATTCTAGTGCACCTGGCTAAAGGACAGAAACAGAAGAGCAATGTAGTGGAATAGTGCAAGAGCAACAGACAGAGCAAGGGAATACATAGATCGTACATAGCACAATGTAGGTGGGCCTTCTAGTAGTGTCACACCTGACCCCAGGCCTTTCAGAAGCAGCAGCAACATCTTGGGCCTCACAAGGCCCAGAAGGGATGATGGAAAGGAGGCGTCCAGAACTCTACAGTGCCTGGCGAGGAAGTCCCGACGAGGCCACCTCATCCCCCAGAAGCAGACCACCTCCTGCTTCTAATAAAAATCTAATTTTCTTAAGTTCTCCCCGCTAGGGGAAGCTTTTCACTCTGAGCTCAGAGCCAGCAGGTTCCAATCTCAGCCCAGACTCAGGTGGGCCGCAGGCCCAGAGACCAGCTGGAACCTTCTGGAAACTTAGCACCGATATAAATAAACCCATCAGGCTTCAATATCTGGAGAATAAGCCCCAGGTCTGGAGGCCTGAAAGCCGCCCCCTCCCCCGAGTGCTGAAAGAGATTCTTAAACCACACTCCCCGCCCCCTTTGACGTGCGGCCAGGGAAAACCTGGGCATCGTTAGTGAAGAAAACGCAAGCAGACTTTAAAGAGGCGTTTGAAAAGCCCCTTTGCTGGCGCTATGGACGCCCCCCCCCCCCCCCCCTCCCCGCTGACTCTTGGTTGGAGGTCGGCAAAATGCTACGAACAATACCGTGTTTTTTCCACATTTAGCGCTCAATGAAGCATGTTTTGCTTCGTGAAATTGCTGATAATAAAAGGTGAGTCGAATACCCAGTTTCCCGGTGTTCGAAGCAACCAACCCTGGAAAGATGACAGACTCTCTCAGCTCTGCTGGGTTCTAACCTGTGACCTGGTTACGCGCAGACGTCCGCAGCGAGCACGCGCTTCCCTGTAGAATCAGGATCACGCGGTAATACCCAGGGCCAGAAAACATAATCCGGGTTGGGGAGTAAATAGCGGTTACGTTTGTTATGATGTTTACTAGCGCGTGACAGCGAATGCGCTCAAGCTCTCCTGCGCGAGAGCATCCCTGTCCTCCTTCCCTCCCATTGGTTGCCACAACATTCCACCTGCCCTGTTGTTCCCTGTCCCCAACTGTCAACGGTCATTATCCGGCCAA